>NW_027361751.1:1815000-3015000 GCF_039654945.1 Dendrobates tinctorius
ACTTCCATCAGACATAAAGATGGCTTAGAGTCGGTTTCCTGGTACCTTAGAACTAGTAATTTGGACGTACATTTGGTTGATCTCCTTTTGGTATTATTAGAATTCATCCTGACCCATAACTGTTTTATTTTTAACAAAATGTTTTTTTTACAAAAACAGGGGACAGCGATGGGTGCTTCCTGCGCACCTTCTTACGCCCATTTTTTTTTTTTTGGTTGCGTGGGAAAGGGAGATTTTCATCAGCAATCCGATCCCTGGCATGGAGAACACACATCATTGGATGAGATACATTGATGATGTGTGGTTCCTATGGGAGGGATCGAGATCTGAATTGGATGTTCTGATGGCTAAATTAAATCATAATGACAAGAATATAAAATTAACCTACAATGTAGGTAGGGAACTTGATTTTTTGGATATAAAGATTAAGACGTCAGAGAATGGTAGTCTGATGACTGAAGTATACAGAAAGCCGACAGTGACTAATAGCCTCTTGCATGCCACATCATCTCATCCTTTATCTACGCTTAGGGGAATACCGACTGGTCAATTTTTAAGAGTAAGAAGGATTTGTTCTGATGATAATTCTTTTGAACAACAGTCTTCTACTTTGAGAAAAAGGTTTTATGAAAGAGGATATAGTAGAAAAATGATAACACAGAGTTATCATCGCGCTAGGCATACTCCAAGAAATTCATTGTTGCATAAAAATTCTGTTAGGAAAGATGCTGATAGTCAAGTCCGTCTTATATCGACATATAGTAGCCAGTGGATGGAATTCAAAAGGATAATACAAAACCATTGGCCAATTTTGATGTCGGACCCCATTTTGAAAAAATGTTTGCCCGAATCACCCCTCGTAACTGCACGTCGATCTAGAAATCTTAAGGACCTATTGGTCCACAGCCATTATGAATCATCATCTGTGGACAGGAGTACTTGGCTGGATATGAAGGGATTTTATCCGTGCGGTCATTGTAAGGGATGTGATAACATGGTTAAAACCAAGGAATTTTTTAATGTATCAGGAACCCGCAAATTTAAAATCAATCATTTTATCACCTGCTCTACTAAAGGAGTAGTATACAGTGCCCAATGTCCATGTGGGAAACTGTACATTGGGTTGACTACTCGGGAGTTGCGAGTACGCATTAGAGAACATGTCAGAGATATTGAAAAGGGTTGCACTGTCTCTGATTTGTCCCTCCTGAAAACTGTACCGAGACATTTCCTCCAATATCACAATGGTGATTCTAGCCTTTTTTTGGCTAGAGGAATTGATGTGTTGCAACTTTGTCCTAGAGGGGGGGATTTGGGCAAAAATTTGGCTAAACTGGAATGTAAATGGATATACAGGCTGGGATCTTTAGTTCCTGATGGGCTAAACAAGAGTTTTGGCTTTGGAGCGTTTTTGTAAATTAGTCTCTTTAGGAACATATTGTCTTATTATTTCCTTGTTATTGTTTTATGGAATTGGGAGTTGTTTTGGGTTTTAATAATTTTATGTCTTATTTTTTTTAGTTGGAAGCTTATTCTCATGAACCATTTGTTATATTTGGGGACATTTTGAAGACACGTTTTCCCTTTGGCTTCCATGCTGTGATGAAGACTTCTATTAATAAGAAGAATAAAATTACGTTCTTGTGCATAATAATGGAATTATTGATTTTTTGATCGATTGGTTATTTTTGTGTAGAACAATTATGTGATTGGGGTATATATAACACTATTGTATATTAAATATGTATCTTTATATGTATATTTATTTATGTATATTCATATTTATTATGATATATAGAGCAATTTTGCATTATATAAAAAATTTTTTCATGAAGTATATTATATATTTGAACTATGTCAGTAAATTAATTGTTGTAGTAGTATTGTATTTTTAATAATGTACTGGTTATCATTGTGTTACACTGGTTTGTTATTTGTATGTAATTCTATTATTGCACAGTATTGAGCACTGTTCACTTTATATAGGTTTTTGCACAAGAACGTTCTTTGTCAGCATTGATTGATTTCCAAGGAGCGCACCCGTCTTAATTGTCTGCTGCATGACTCTGGATTCTCAGGCGAGATGGGGAATGCCGGCATACACGTGACCGTTACTATAGTCACCGGTGTGCTTGCGTTTCACAGACCGGGGTTGAGGAGCAATTTTTACTGGCAGCGGCTTTATGACGTGGTGCGCCATTTTATGGATAATCAATCTTGATTGACTTCGGCTGTGTTGCTCAACAATTGTTGTTGTGGCACTAGTTAAAAGACCTGCTTTTCCCTATCCGGGTTACACGCCCCCTGAGGAAGAGGACGAAACGCGTGTCGGGGAGTGGGACACACGGCTACAGATATCCATGTAAGCTAGTGGTTTTACCATTGTTTTCCCTTATTGTGGGTTAGCATTATTTGCATACACATACATTTATTCTGATGTGCTTCCTGGCTTTATAATGAGTTAGGGCACTCACATTGATTGGGTTGCAAGGATCGCTAGCTAGCGGTATCAGCAATTGCAGGTAGAATGGTTTTGTGATCATCATGCGATGGTGTTTATGAGGAGCCCCTTTTTTTCTTTACACTCATATCATTGCGATTGGAGTTGATTAGTATTAATAATTTTTGGTTTTTCTCTTGACACATATTTTGATTTTTCATATTTCATGTATATTTCATCATTAGCATGTATTTTCACACATTGTTCTATCTATACCGACTTTCTGGATACATATAGCAATTGTCGTGTCCTCTAACAGAGGTTTTCCATGGTTTGTTTTTATATGTTTCAATAAAATATATGTTTTTTTTTATATATGTGAATAGTGCTTTTTCTGTGTCGGGGTAATTTTTCCTACTACCCATGGGACGGACGGGATTTTGTATTGCTTTAATGGCACTTGATAATTATTTGTTGGATTTCATGTTGATTTAAATAATATTAAAGCTGTAGCATTCAAGACATTTTAAATATTAGTTTGCTTCCAACAATTGTGATAGCATGATGGGGGAAAGAAGGAGCCTTCCCAAACTGGTTGTGCCTGCAAAGAGTCCTGATATCACCAGTGAATATCTTTGGGATATATTGGAAATGTGACTGAAAACCTAACTTGTTGAACATCAGTACCTGACCTTACAAATGCTCTTTTGGCTGAATAGTTCGGGGTTGCCACAGACACATTCCATAATCTTGTAACTTAGTGGAATGGATGCTGCTATTCTAGCAAAATTTAACCAATCTCTATAAAAATGTCAAAGGTTTTGGAATAGGATATCCATAAAGCTCATACAGGTGGGACAATGTGTCCACATACAGTCATATGTTAAAGTTTGGGCACCCCTATTAATGTTAACCTTTTTTCTTTATAACAATTTTGGTTTTTGCAACAGCTATTTCAGTTTCATATATCTAATAACTGATGGACTCAGTTATATTTCTGGATTCAAATGAGGTTTATTGTACTAACAGAAAATTTGCAATCTGCATTTAAACAAAATTTGACTGGTGCAAAAGTATGGGCACCCTTATCATTTTCTTGATTTGAACACTCCTAACTACTTTTTACTGACTTCCTGAAGCACTAAATTGGTTTTGTAACCTCATTGAGCTTTGAACTTCATAGCCAGGTGTATCAAATCATGAGAAAAGGTATTTAAGGTGGCCACTTGCAAGTAGTTCTCCTATTTGATTCTCCTATGAAGAGTGGCATCATGGGCTCCTCAAAACAACTCTCAAATGATCTGAAAACAAAGATTATTCAACATAGCTTTTCAGGGGAAGGATGCAAAAAGTTGTCTCAGAGATTTAACCTGTCAGTTTCCACTGTGAGGAACATAGTAAGGAAATGGAAGAACACAGGTACAGTTCTTGTTAAGCCCAGAAGTGGCAGGCCAAGAAAAATATCAGAAAGGCAGAGAAGAAGAATGGTGAGAACAGTCAAGGACAATCCACAGACCACCTCCAAAGACCTGCAGCATCATCTTGCTGCAGATGGTGTCACTGTGCATCGGTCAACAATACAGCGCACTTTGCCCAAGGAGAAGCTGTATGGGAGAGTGATGCTAAAGAAGCCGTTTCTGCAAGCACGCCACAAACAGAGTCGCCTGAGGTATGCAAAAGCACATTTGGACAAGCCAGTTACATTTTGGAAGGAAGTCTTGTGGACTGATGAAACAAAGATTTCAGGGCCAGCCACCACCTTCTTTGACCACTTCACCACCTGGTTACTTCATTTCCTTTCCGCGGACATCCCTACTATCATCATGGGCGACTTCAACATCCCCATTGACACTTCCCTGTCAGCTGCCACTAAACTCCTATCTCTCACTTCCTCCTTCGGCCTCACTCAATGGTCTTCTACAGCCACCCACAAAGATGGCCACACACTGGACCTCATCTTCACCCGCCTCTGCTCCCTATCTAACCTCTCTAACTCACCTCTTCCTCTCTCTGACCACAACCTACTCACATTCTCTTCTCTCTTCACTTCATGTATACAATCCCCACCCCACAAACTCTCACACCCTCGCAGAAATCTTAAACACCTTGACCTACACTCATTCTCTGAATCCCTTCTCCCTCTCACAGATATAAGTTCCTTACACAATGCGGATGACGCTGCCGCTCTATATAACACCACAATAGCTGTAGCTTTGGAATCCGCTGCCCCACTTACACATACCAAAGCTCGCAAAATCAACAGACAGCCCTGGCACACCAGCCTGACCAAAGAGCTGAGGCGAGCTTCCAGGGCTGCTGAGCGCAGATGGAAAAGATCCCACTCCAACGAGCACTTCATCGCATTCAAACAGTCCCTCACTACTTTCAAGACCACACTCGCCACAGCTAAACAAACCTACTTCTCATCTCTCATATCCTCCCTGTCTCACAACACTAAACAGTTATTCAACACCTTCAATTCTCTCCTCCGCCCCCCAGCACCTCCTCCCTCCCCACTCATCTCAGCTGAAGACTTTGCCTCATTTTTCAAGCAGAAGATTGATAACATCAGAGAAAGTTTTGGTCAACAACCCCCAGAACCCTTCCTCCCGACTTCCCAGCCCTCCACCTTCAAAACCAACTTCTCCACCATTACAGAAGATCGACTCTCCACTCTACTCTCAAGATCACATCTCACCACCTGTGCACTCGACCCGATCCCATTCCACTTCATACCAAACCTCACCACAGTCTTCATCCCAACCCTAACCCATCTCTTCAACCTATCACTAACAACTGGTGTTTTCCCCTCAAGCTTTAAACATGCCTCCATCACACCTATCCTCAAAAAGCCCTCTCTTGACCCATCCTCTGTATCTAGCTATCGCCCTATATCACTTCTCCCCTACGCCTCCAAGCTACTGGAACAACACGTCTACCTTGAACTGTCCTCCCATCTCTCTTCTTGCTCCCTCTTCGACCGCTTACAATCTGGCTTCCGGTCACACCACTCCACTGAAACTGCCCTTACTAAGGTCACCAATGACCTCTTAACCGCCAAGAGCAAGCGACACTACTCTGTCCTCCTCCTCCTGGACCTGTCGGCTGCCTTTGACACAGTGTACCATTCCCTATTATTACAGACCCTCTCATCCCTCGGCATCACAGACTTGGCCCTATCCTGGATCTCATCATACCTAACAGACCGGACATTCAGCGTCTCCCACTCACACACCACCTCCTCACCTCGCCCCCTATCTGTCGGAGTCCCACAAGTTTCAGTCCTTGGGCCCCTGCTGTTCTCTATTTACACCTTTGGCCTGGGACAGCTCATAATAATAATAATAATAATAAATTTTATTTTTATAGCGCCGACATATTCCGCAGCACTTTACATTTCAGAGGGGATTTGTACAGACAATAGACATTGCAGCATAACAATAATCACATACAGTAGATTATAACAAATACCAAGAGGAAAGAGGGCCCTGCTCGCAAGCTTACAGTCTATGAGGAAAGAGGTAGACACGAAAGGTGGGTGGTAACAGTTGCCCTGATTGTATGGACCAGCCATAATGTTAGGTGTGTGACAGTACGGACACAGAGGGCTAATGGATGCATAAAGCATGTGGGAGAATGATGCGGGGAACCTGGTTATGGTAAAACTTTTGGCTCTGCCACACAGGGATAGATTAGGTTAATGTGTTGAGGCGGTAGGCCAGTCTGAATAAATGCGTTTTCAGGACACGCTTAAAATTGTGGGGATTGGGGACTAATCATATTGACCTGGGAAGTGCATTCCAAAGAATTGGCGCGGCACGTGTAAAGTCTTGGAGACGGGAGTGGGAGGTTCTGACTATTGAGGATGCTAACCTCAGGTCATCAGCAGAACGGAGGGCGCGGGTAGGGTGGTATACTGAAACAAGGGAGGAGATGTAGGGTGGTGCTGAGCCATGGAGGGCTTTGTGAGTGAGGGTAATAAGTTTATACTGAATTCTGGAGTGGATGGGTAGCCAGTGTAATGACTGGCACAAGGTAGAGGCATCGGTGTAACGATTGGTGAGGAATATGATCCTGGCTGCAGCATTGAAGACAGATTGGAGAGGGGAGAGTTTGGTAAGAGGGAGACCGATTAGAAGAGAGTTACAATAGTCGAGACGAGAATGAATAAGAGAAACAGTAAGAGTTTTTGCAGAGTCAAAGGTAAGAAAAGGTCGAATTCTAGAAATGTTTTTGAGGTGCAGATGACAAGAGCGAGCCAGTGATCGAATGTGGGGGGCAAAGGAAAGCTCGGAATCAAGTATGACCCCAAGACAGCGGGCCTGTTGCTGGGGAGTAATAGTGGAACCACACACAGAAATGGCAATGTCGGGTATAGGTACATTAGTAGAGGGAGGAAACACCACGATTTCAGTCTTTGACAGGTTCAGTTTCAGATATAGTGAGGACATGATATTAGACACAGCGTTTAGACAATCGCCGGTGTTTTCTAGAAAGGCTGGCGTGATGTCAGGAGAAGAAGCGTATAATTGGGTGTCATCAGCATAGAGATGGTACTGGAAACCAAATCTACTGATTGTTTGACCAATAGGGGCAGTGTACAAGGAGAAGAGGAGGGGGCCTAGAACCGATCCTTGGGGGACCCCAACAGTAAGGGGAAGATGAGAGGAGGAGGAACTGGCAAAAGATACAGTAAAGGAGCGGTCGGAGAGATAGGAGGAGAACCAGGAGAGAACGGTATCCTTGAGGCCAATGGAACGGAGCATAGTGAGGAGGAGCTGATGATCCACAGTGTCGAATGCTGCAGAGAGATCCAAGAGAATTAGCATGGAGTAGTGACCATTTGATTTAGTTGTTAGCAGATCATTAGAGACTTTAGTGAGGGCAGTTTCAGTGGAGTGTAAAGAGCGGAAACTGGATTGGAGAGGGTCGAGAAGAGAGTTTTCTGAGAGATAGTGGATAAGACGGGAGTGGACCAGGCATTCCAGGAGTTTAGAGATGAAGGGAAGATTAGAGACAGGTCTATAGTTAGCGGCACAGTTTTGGTCGAGGGATGGTTTTTTAAGTAGTGGATGTATGATAGCATGCTTAAATGAGGAGGGAAAAATACCAGAAGAGAGAGAGAGGTTAAATATTTTAGTTAGGTGAGGGGTGACAGCAGGGGAAAGGGACTGGAGGAGCTGTGACGGAAATGGGTCACTGGTGCAAGTAGTTGGGCGAGAAGATGCAAGGAGCCTGCTTACTTCTTCTTCTGTGACTGGTTCAAAATCAGAGAGTGAGTTAGATGCAGTGGGGGAGGGAGGACATTGCATGGTATGAGGTGATTGGGAGATAATTTCCTGTCGGATCTGGTCAATTTTTTCTTTGAAGTAATTGGCCAGATCGTCAGCTCGGAGCTCCGTGGTTGGGGCCTGTACTCTTGGATTGAGTAGAGAATGAAAAGTGTCAAAGAGACGTTTTGGGTTATTGGACAGTGAGGTGATGAGGGTGTTGAAATAGGTTTGTTTGGAGAGGTGAAGGGCAGTGTTGTATGTTCTAAGCATAAACTTAAAATGGATGAAATCTTTGGGTAGATTGGATTTTCTCCACAGACGTTCGGCGCACCTGGAGCACCGCTGCAGGAAACGTGTTTGCACCGTGTGCCAGGGTTGTCGCCGTCTGCGTTGAGCTCATAGCTTTCAGTATCATCTCTACGCTGATGACACACAGATCTACATCTCTGGACCAGATATCACCTCCCTACTAACCAGAATCCCTCAATGTCTGTCCACTATTTCATCCTTCTTCTCCGCTAGATTTCTGAAACTCAACATGGACAAAACACAATTCATCATCTTTCCCCCATCTCACGTGACCCCCCCTACGAACCTATCAATTACAGTAAATGACTGCCCACTCTCCCCAGTCCCACAAGCTCGCTGCCTCAGAGTAATCCTTGATGCTAATCTCTCCTTCAAACCACATATCCAAGCCCTTTCCACTTCCTGCCAACTTCAACTCAAAAATATTTCACGAATCCGTTCATTCCTCACCCAAGAATCTGCAAAAACCCTAGTCCATGCCCTCATCATCTCTCGCCTTGACTACTGCAACCTCCTGCTCTGTGGCCTCCCCTCAAACACTCTCGCACCCCTCCAATCTATTCTAAACTCTGCTGCCCGACTAATCCACCTGTCCCCCTGCTATTCCCCAGCATCTCCCCTCTGTCAATCCCTTCACTGGCTCCCAATTGCCCAGAGACTCCATTACAAAACCCTAACCATGACATACAAAGCCATCCACTACCTGTCTCCTCCATACATCTGTGACCTCGTCTCCCGGTACTTTCCTGCACGCAACCTCCGATCCTCACAAGATCTCCTTCTCTACTCCCCTCTTATCTCCTCTTCCCACAATTGCATACAAGATTTCTCTCGCGCATCACCCCTACTCTGGAACTCTCTACCACAACATATCAGACTCTCACCTACCATCGAAACCTTCAAAAAGAGCCTGAAGACCCACCTCTTCCGACAAGCCTACAACCTGCAGTAACCACCGATCGACCAAACCGCTGCACGACCAGCTCTACCCTCGCCTACTGTATTATCACCCATCCCTTGTAGATTGTGAGCCCTCGCGGGCAGGGTCCTCTCTCCTCCTGTACCAGTTATGATTTGTATTGTTTAAGATTATTGTACTTGTTTTTATGTATACCCCTCCTTACCTGTAAAGCGCCATGGAATAAATGGCGCTATAACAATAAATAATAATAATAAATAAAAATTGTTTGGTCATACAAAAAGGCGTTACGCATGGAGGCTACAAAACACAGCATTCCAAGAAAAACACTTGCTACCCACAGTAAAATTTGGTGGAGGTTCCATCATGCTTTGGGGCTGTGTGGCCAATGCCGGCACCGGGAATCTTGTTAAAGTTGAGGGTCGCATGGATTCAACTCAGTATCAGCAGATTCTTGACAATAATGTGCAAGAATCAGTGACGAAGTTGAAGTTACGCAGGGGATGGATATTTCAGCAAGACAATGATCCAAAACACCGCTCCAAATCTACTCAGGCATTCATGCAGAGGAACAATTACAATGTTCTGGAATGGCCATCCCAGTCCCCAGACCTGAATATCATTGAACATCTGTGGGATGATTTGAAGCGGGCTGTCCATGCTCGGCGACCATCAAACTTAACTGAACTGGAATTGTTTTGTAAACAGGAATGGTCACAAATACCTTCATCCAGGATCCAGGAACTCATTAATAGCTACAGGAAGCGACTAGAGGCTGTTATTTTTGCAAAAGGAGGATCTACGAAATATTAATGTCACTTTTATGCTAAGGTGCCCATACTTTTGCACCGGTCAAATTTTGTTTAAATGCAGATTGCACATTTTCTGTTAGTACAATAAACCTCATTTGAATCCAGAAATATAACTGAGTCCATCAGTTATTAGATATATGAAACTGAAATAGCTGTTGCAAAAACCAAAATTGTTATAAAGAAAAAAGGTTAACATTAATAGGGGTGCCCAAACTTTAACATATGACTGTAGCTTTAGTGTTATAACGTAGATTGAGAAAACCACAATTAAGACTCTTGTTGCAGCACAATGTACCACATACTATCAACATATACGGTACCGCATTTGATAGGTGAAGACCAACCTGTGCCAAAGAGACTAGTGTTACCCTTTGGCTTTGTCCCAATCCTCCCAAAGAAATAAGGCCTTTGTCACAGGATAAACTCCAGGTCATGGTTTCTAGGATTGTCTCTGGGGGAAACACTACAGGAACCAGTAAGTGAGGTTAAAGCCAGAGAGCAAGGATCAGATGAGTCACAAACTTGTCGCTGAACTTCAATCTCAGACATTGGGAGAAGGGTAATAGATAAGCAATGACACAAGAACCTGAAAAGAATGAAAGGATGAGAGCCAGTAGCAATCAGGGCTAAAAGTAAACACAAGGTTAAAAAGTAGAAATGAGTGAATCGATTCGCAGGACCTTGGTCCAGCGGCCACCTCAGTATTCTATGGCTACTGGACAGGAGCAGTGCTAGCTGCCTCTCACCTGTTGGCATCTCCAGGTCCTCTTTTGATTTTCCAAACTGGCATGATGTCATCATTTACACACAAGACATCTTTCTAGACCAGCTAATAACAAGAGGAGCTAGAGATGCAGGTAGATTAGAGACTATTAGCAAGACTTGCATCCAGCGGCTAAGGAACACTGATGTGGCGGCAGGACAAGGATGTGATCAAATCTAGTAAAAAGTAATTGTGGGCATTTCTTTCTAAGAGCCACATGGGATACAGCAATAGGGAGGCGCTAATAGTTGTTACAGCAATAGAACTGGTTAAAGCATATAGAGCACTGCAAGAGATGGAGAAGGTAAGTTATAGTTATAATGACTGGTCAATAGAGTGTTTGAAAAAGTATTAGATAATGAATATCTTTCCCATTAGTAAAAAAGGTCCAATCAGTCCTGACCCAGCTCGCTCCTCAGGTCCTCCTACACAGGTTCTTTCCTCTGCCTCCTTTTTATCCATCTACGGGATCATTACAACACAAGAAGGCTGCTTTTATCAGGGAACAGTTCAGGGTTAAATCAGGTAAAGTTCATGGTTAAAACAGTTCAGATCTTAAATCAGCCACACACACACACGAGTCCATAGTAATCAAACCTTTTAGGGTTTACGTCCCCATAATTCAGCAGGGGATGCGCAACGGTGCACAAAGAAAACTTGGAGGGGGGACAAACTTAAGTCTCTCAATTGTGACCATATGGGCCATCACGACACTCAATCCAGGTGTCGTCCAGCGCTCCCTGCCCTTTCAGAGATGCGGAACAGTCTCCTCACATTTCCACTTCGGTGCAACCAGCACAACTCTCTTAAATGGATCGCATCAGTCAATACAGGGCCGCTGAGTAGCATATAAGGCTGCATTCTGGCCGTGGATCACTATGAAGATATGGCCTAAAGACCGGCTGGAGGAGAACTCCCCATCTATTTCCTCTGCTCCTCCCTTCCTCCAGTGGTGAATTTAGCACCCCAGAGCTTCTGGCTCCTGTGGCCCGACTGCGGCCACCGTATCCACCAAAGGCGCCTCTGGTCCTTGGCTGACTGCATGGGATGTGATCGTCATAGGCAGCCACACGCAATTCTGGGCCTCTCGCGCCTGTCTTTTCTCTAGACTGTATACAAAAATAAAACAAAAAAATAACTAACTAACAACACCCACCCCGGTCTTAGACCCCGGATTCTTCCTGGGGATGGTCCTGCTGAGCTGGTGCCCATCTGCACTACTCACCAGCTTGGGGCCCCTTACTGCCATACGCAGACTTATCCTCACGGCCTGCAACTTTCTCCTACCCTGCATGCGTCCTGCTCTTGGGCAGGCTGCCCTGGCTTCTGCTCAATTCAGAAAGTATCCTGACTATACTACCATGCTCTGTGCTGTTGGTCCCATTTAGTTAACCCCTGTGCTGCCTATACTCTATTATCACTCTCTGCTATTTAAGATCCTATCTTAACCCTATTTCTATACAGTACACATTACATACACAATACAGCAACACATAGGACATTTGCATTACAGTACTTGACATCACAGTATATAAATATTAATAAACCAGGAGGTGCTGTATGCAATCGTGCAAACAGCGACCGAGAGAAGGCACGTGAGGTTCCTCGCCACCTCCTTACAAAGCACCTTCTACATAGGTTAAGGGTCTTCTCTGTCTCTAATTTCCTTCCTCCCTGCAACAGTAGGTTTGACCCTGTCAGCACCCACAACACGGTCTTCTCCTCTACAGGAACATTATGAGGGGCTAGCTGGGGGGCTTTATGAGGGGCTTGCTGTGGGAGTGCTATGAGGGGGTGTTGTGAGATCTGGATATGGGGGCTTTATAAGGTGCTAGCTGTGGAGACATTATGAGGTTTAGGGGCTGGATGTGGGGACATTGAGGGTCTGACTGTGTGGACATTATGTGGGTCTGGATGTGGAGACTTTATGAGTGTCTGTCTGTGGGTACATAATGAGGGGCTGGCTGTGGGGACATTATGAGGTGCTGTCTGTGGGGTAAATATGAGAGACTGGTAGTGGGGACACTACAAGAGGGGTTAAATGTGGGAACATTACAAGAGGGGCTGTGGGCGACATCATATTATATGGGAGACTGTTGGAACATTATACTAAATAAATAAATAATACTATATATAGAGCTCTGGACATCATACTGCATAGGTGGACATCATATTGCATAGGCGCAGTGATGGACATCCTAGTGTATAGTGACGAGAAAAAGGGTAACAATGTTTTGAACGTTTTTACTTTCAGGCTCCATCCACTACTGCTTTCAATGTGGGATTACCATCATTTTATAGACAATCATCTTGGCTATTTCATACATAAATTTGAATTGAAACTATATAGCATATGATTAGTTATGCAGAGTCTTGTCATGTCACTGCACTGTTACTGTTTTCTCCTGGTGGTGGAAAAATCTTTTCCTTACTGTATACTACAAATTACAACCTGTTCTTACATTTCCTAATAGCTCAGTGTGTTATTAGATTGGTTCACAAGCGAAAAGTCACTGGTTCGAATTGAGGAGCAGCCATGAAAGAGATTTCCCAAGAAAAGAGAAATGGCATCATCTAGTTCATCGAGAGTGATCTCTCAGCCCAAAAAATTGCCAAACTTCATTATGTGAGCGCTATGACAGTTGGAACAATACAAAACTAAGTCTGTCCATCCATTCAAAGGCCATGCAAAATATCGGAGTCAACAAGTTGGCTCATTACAAGTTCTGGTGCGACAAACACATCAGTGGAGGTGGCTCCTAATAGTGCGATCACAGACGTTGACAGTTTCCCCATTGAAGCACTGTTCGACACATGTTACACAAGTCTGCAAAGGTGGCCCGATAAAAGGTGAAACAACAGCCTCGACTTCAGAAGCGTCAGCTTGAATTTGCAAAAAAAGTATGAAAAATGGACAGTAGATTGGAAACATGTGGTTTGGAGCGATGAAATGAAAGTCAATAGACTAGGCTCTGATGGGTGCAAATGTGTCTGGAAGAAACAAGGGAAAAGGGGGCTAAAGGATCATGAAATTGTAGGAACTGTCAAGTTTGATGGAGGAAGCCTGATGACATGGGGTTGTTTCACAGCCAAAGGCGTGTTATACTTGAGCAGGATCGATGGTGGTCTCAATGCTGAGCTATATGGGAGTATCCTACAAGATGAGCTACTTTGTACACTCAAGTGCTATGGGTATGAACTGGGATCAGATTTCGGAAAAGACCTGATTGAATCTGATCTAGAGCATGCCCAGAAGGATTTAGGCAGCGTTGAAAACCAAAGGTGGATTTACAAAATAATAAAAATTAAAATTTAGATTTTTAGTAACTATGCAGTGACATGACAAGTATCTACATAACTAATCATATTCGAAATAGTTGCAAATCAAATATGTGTATGAGATAGCCAAGATGATTGTCTATAAAATGATGGTGGTCTCAAGTTCGAAGCAGTAGTGGATGGTGAGATATGAAGCACGTAAGTTAAAACTTCTAAACATTGTTACCCTTTTGCTTGTAACTGTATATTTAGAGGCTGTTGTGGATATTTTGTATGGGCTGCTGTGTTGATCGTCATACTGTGTAGCAGTACAGGTTAAGGAGGACAAAATGGTGGGCAATATGAGGGCATAATGTAAAGAGGAGGCACAGAATGGATATGGAGAGGGGACACAGTGAAATGTCAGCACAGTATGGAGAGAGGTTCGCATGGTGGGGGACAGTGTGGAGATATAGAGAGTGAAAGGGAAAACAATGGAGACAGGACAGCAATGGTATAGGCTGTGGTTCATAATGGTGGATGGTGTGGTGGTGAGAGCTGATAAATGCAGATAGTGGGTTTGTTTGTGGATCAGTAATGCATACATTATGGAGGGCGTATACCATAAGAGGCTTATTTAGGACATAGTATGGGCAGATATTTTTTATGCAGGGGGGTATTGTTAAAGATATACTGGTAGTTGTAGATTTATGCAAATATATATTAACCTGACTTGACATTACAAGTGATTGCTGTACTGATGTTGGGTCGGTGGTTCTGGTGACGTATGGTCCTGGTGGTGTATACTGATAATGGTGCTGGTGTTGTATTTATTTACTGACTGTTTCTCGTCATGCATTCATGTACTGATTTTAGGTTCTGGTGATGCATTAATGTACTGACAGTGATTCTGGTATGTATTCATGTACTGATGATAGTTCTGGTGATGCATTTATCTACTGATGGTGGTTCTAGTGAGGTATTCATGTACTGATAGGAAGTGTAGTGACCTACAGTAGTTATTTGCTGATGGTTCTGGTGCTGTATTTATGTACTAGTGAGGGCTCTGATGTTCTCTTTAGGTGCTGATGATTATTTAGATTTTGTATTGTTGATGGTTCATTCTCTTTATGTGCTGATGATTATTTAAATTTCATATTGTTGATGGTTCTGGTTATGAATAAGTCACCAGAACAATCATCACCACATGAACACATTAAAAGAACCATCATCAGTACATGAATACATTTACCAGAACCACCATCAGTGCAGGAATATGGCACCAGAATAACCATCATTACATGAAAAAATTAAAAGAACCACCATCAGTACATGAATAGGTTACCAGAACCACCAACAGTAGAGGAATTCAGCACCCGGACCACCATCAGTTTTGTTGCAAACTGTATTTATCACATGACGATGTAAAAGCCATCAGATGTATACCTTTATCTAAATGAGGTCTGTTTAGTTTCCATTAGGATATCCACCAAATGCTGGACACCTTAATTGAAACCAAACAGTCCCCATCATAGTTAAGCTATATTAGTTTCCATGACCGTCCTTGGGTCTGGCATTTAAAATACAGGATGTCAGGGATGAATATAGCAATTTGTCCCTCATATTGTGTAACTGGTCAGCAAACCATGAACAATTCTATACCTAACTTTGAAAACATACTCCCTATTAAGCCTCACCTGTGAAGTACATCACTTTTTTTTTTACTTTTGCTGGTATTTTTGGGTGAAAAGGGTAACAATTCTAGTGGAAGTAGTTGTCAGAGCTTGTTCCTTAACCCACCGAAAGGGAAGGAGGGAGGTGTTAGGGGACCTGTTACCTTAGTCACTTACCCATTCCATTACTTGGAGGTTGAGAGTTCATTGGGGGGTGGAATTAATGGTGATCTGGAATTAATTTAATAATAAACATACAGAACTCAGCATAAATGAGTACACCCCATTTAAAAAGTAAGGCTTTATTCAATATCTCACTGAACTCAAGAATAATTTCCAAAATTTTGACAAGACGGAATTGAATGTAACTGCTCATATTTGCAAAATCGTTATGTTCTGACATACAAAAATGTAATTTGTATACAAAGCTGAATTTCAAAAGTTGCAAAGTATTGGTGAAAAATCTAAAATATATTGAAAACTGGTGAGTAAATGATAACTGCTTTATTAAAGTGTCTTAACATGCAAGCATTACAAAGGAGATTAGCATTCAGCAGAGGATCCCCTGAAGGATTATACATAAAACATGTCTGTGTAGATAACTAATGTAATTAAGACTGTTGTCCAATACTAATGATATAACACAGCATGGGCAAATTCCTTATAAAATTTGTAGTTTAGTATTATTTTGTAAATTATTTTTGCTCTGAACTGCTACACCACACATTTTCTAAATGAAATTAAGTTCTGTTGTGCGTCTTACAAATCCATACAAAATACACTCACTGGCCACTTTATTAGGTACACCATGCTAGTAAGGGGTTGGACCCCCTTTTGCCTTCAGAACTGCCTCAATTCTTCGTGGCAGAGATTCAACAAGGTGCTGGAAGCATTCCTCAGAGATTTTGGACCATATTGACATGATGGCATCACACAGTTGGCGCAGATTTGTCGGCTGCACATCCCTGATGCGAATCTCCCGTTCCACCACATCCCAAAGATGCTCTATTGGATTGAGATCTGGTGACTGAGGAGGCCATTTGAGTCCAGTAAACTCATTGTCATGTTCAAGAAACCAATCTGAGATGATTCGAGCTTTATGACATGGCGCATTATCCTGCTGAAAGTAGCCATCAGATGTTGGGTACATTGTGGTCATAAAGGGATGGACATGGTCAGCAACAATACTCAGGTAGGCTGTGGCGTTGCAACGATGCTCAATTGGTACCAAGGGGCCCAAAGAGTGCCCAGAAAAAATTCCCCACACCATGACACCACCACCACCAGCCTGAACCGTTGATACAAGGCAGGATGGATCCATGCTTTCATGTTGTTTACGCCAAATTCTGACCCTACCATCCGAATGTCGCAGCAGAAATCGAGACTCATCAGACCAGGCAACGTTTTTCCAATCTTCTACTGTCCAATTTCGATGAGCTTGTGCAAATTGTAGCCTCAGTTTCCTGTTCTTAGCTGAGAGGAGTGGTACCCAGTGTGGTCTTCTGCTGCTGTAGCCCATCTGCCTCAAAGTTCGACGCACTGTGCGTTCAGAGATGCTCTTCTGCCTACCTTGGTTGTAACGGGTGGCAATTTGAGTCACTGTTGCCTTTCTATCAGCTCGAACCAGTCTGCCCATTCTCCTCTGACCTCTGGCATCAACATGGCATTTCCGGCCACAGAACTGCCGCTCACTGGATTTTTTTTCTTTTTCGGACCATTCTCTGTAAACCCTAGAGATGGTTGTGCGTGAAAATCCCAGTAGATCAGCAGTTTCTGAAATTCTCAGACCAGCCCTTCTGGCACCAACAATCATGCCACGTTCAAAGGCACTCAAATCACCTTTCTTCCCCATACTGATGCTCGGTTTGAACTGCAGGAGATTGTCTTGACCATGTCTACATGCCTAAATGCACTGAGTTGCCGCCATGTGATTGGCTGATTAGAAATTAAGTCTTAACACACAGTTGGACAGGTGTACCTAATAAAGTGGCCAGTGAGTGTAATTGGACTGTGCGTCTACCTGCAAAATGCAAGCTGCAGTGGGCAAATATTTAATTACCGCACCAATCACCGATTGTAGATAAAGTAGAGCTGAATTTGTGATTTAACTATTTACTTTCAGCACTATGATTGATCTCTGCAAAAGCATCTGGATTATTTGCAGCAAAAAATCTGCACATCAATAGTTGTCTAATAGATACTTCAAGACTGCAGTGCATTGAATAGCATTCATAACCTTTCAAACTTAAATGTATTTTATTAGTATTTTATGTGCTATACCAACACTAAGCTGCCAGCATTTGTGAAGTGTAAATGAAATGATATAGATTTTTCTAATTATTTTAAAAATATAAATCTAAAAAATTGTGACATGCATTTGTATTCAGCCACTCAGAGCCAATACTTTGTAGGACCACCTTTGACAGCTAGCCTTTAGGGATGTCTGCCAGCTTTGCACATCTAGAGGCTGAAATTTTTGCCCATTCTAGTTTGTAAACCAGCTCTAGCTCAGTGAGATTGAATGAGGGCTTCTGTGACCAGAAATTTTCATGTCTTGACACATATTCTCCATGGAATTTAGGTCTGGACTGACATATTCACAAACATGGATATGCTTTGATCTAAACCTTTCCATCATAGTTCTGGCACTATGCTTAGTGCTTTTATCCTGAGAGAAGGAGAACCTACACCCCAGTCTCAAGTCTTTTGCAGCCTCTAACAGGTTTTCCTCCAGGATTTCCCTGTATTTAGCTCCATCCATCTTCCCATCAACTCTGACCAACTACCCTGGTCCTGCTGAAAAAAGCATCCCCAAAGCATGATGCTGCCACCACCACATTTGACAGTGGGGATGGTGTTTTCAACGTGATGTTCAGTGTTAGTTTTCTACCACACATAGCACCTTACATTTTCTACTTTGGTCTCATCTCACCAGAGCACCTTCTTCCACATACTATCTGCAAATGGGACTTATTATGGCTTGCTTTAAAAAATGGCTTTCTTCTTGCCACTTTTCGATAAAGGCCAGATTTGTGGAGTATACGACTAATAGTTGCCCTGTTGACTGAGTCTCCTACCTGAGTTATGGATCTCTGCAGTTCCTCCAGAGTGACATGGGTCTCTTGGCTGCTTGTATAATTAGTGCTCTCCTTGCTTGGGAAGTCAGTTTAGGTGGATGGCCATGTCCTGGTAGGTTTGTGGTTGTGTCATACTCTATTTTTGGATGCTGGATTGAACACTGAACAGAGCTCAGATGTGAGATGCTCAGAGCTTTTGCTATTTTTTTAAAACCTAACTCTGCTTTACTTTTCTCCACAAGAATTATTCCTGACCTGTCTGGTGTGTTCCTTGGTTTCCATGATGCTATTTCATCCATACTTTTCCCAAACAACCTATGGAGGGCTTCACAGAACACCTGTAGTTACTCTGAAAGTAAATTACACACAGGTGGACTCAATTTACTAATTATGTGACTTCTGGAGGCAATTTGTCACTCTGTATTTTATTTAGGTGTATCATACAACAGGAGGCTGAATGGAAATACACATCACAATTTTCAGATTTATAATTTTAAAATATTTGAAAAACTATGTATAATTTCCTTCACAAATACTTGCTGCTTTGTCTTGGTATGTCTCATAAAATCTCAATTAAATACATTTACGTTTGTAAGTTAGCAGGAAAAAATCTTGAAAAGTTCAAGTGTTTTTGGTATAAATTATATTACCCCATGTCAAACAATTTACCAGTTGGTGCAGTAGATTCTAAGAAAACCACCAGACTCCCCATCCATGATCTGCATGCTTTCGATTGTGCATTAGAATAATTAATTGAAAAGGGGATGTGTTCAAAATAATTGAGTTCAATTAGTGAGGTCAAGAAACTGGTGTGAATCAGGTGGCCCTTATTTAAGGGTGAAGCCAGGACATGTTGTACATGCATTACACCTTGAAAGCCAAAGAAATATGGGTTGTTAGAGACATTACTCAGAGGAACAGTGTACTTTCATTAAAAAGTTGATTGGAGAGGGAAAACTTATAAAGAAGTGCAGGCAATGATCGGCTGTTCAGATAAAATGATCTCCAATGCTTTAAAATTAAAGCTAAACCAGAGAGACATGGAAGAAAACGTAAGACTGCCATTGGAGTGGGTGGAAGAATGGCCATAAGCGCCAGGATGATCACAGACGACCTCAAGTTACCTGTCAGTGCTGTTACAGAAGAAGCCTGTGTGACGCTAATCTCTTATCAAGAAGTCCCCGCAAAGTCCCACTGATAAAAAAAGACATGTACTGAAGCGGATACAATTTGGCAAAGAACACATCAACTGGCCTAAAGAGAAACGGAGAAACATTTTGTGGACTGATGAAAGTAAAAATGGGTCAAAGGGCCACAGACCGTTCGTCAGACGACCCCCAAACTCTGCATTCAGCCACAGTACACTCTGAAGACAGTGAAGCATGGTGGTGCAAGCATCATGATATATTGTAGGTATGTTTCTCTTACTAAGTTGCTGGACCTATTTACCACATGCCAGGGATCATGGACCAGTTTCCATTTATTAAAATACTTGAAGAGGTCATGTTGCCTTACGCTGAAGGGGATATGCACTCGAAATGGGTGTTTCAACAAAACAACGACCCTAAACACACCAGTAACCAAGCAAAATCTTGGTTCCAGTCCAGCAAAATTGAGGTTGAATGGCCAGCCCAATCCCCGGACCTTAATCCGATAGAACATTGTGGAGTGATATTGAAAATGCTGTTTTGAGGCAAAACCAACAAATGCCAAAAAATTGTGGGATGTAGTCCGAGCATCCTGGGCTGGAATAACAGTTGACAGGTGCCAGAAGGTGGTTGACTCTTTGCAACATAGATGTGAAGCAGTTCTAAAAAGCTGTGGGTAACAACTAAATGTTAGGTGAGTGATTCGCAGGAGTGCTAAATCCACAAAAAATAGTATAGTACATATTGTGAGTTTGTAAAGACAAATGCAGACACTGCTATTTTTTAGAACAGCCCGATGTTCATTTTTTGCTATTTTCTGTAAAGTAGTTAGATATTAGATACATTTCTCTTCATGTTTTGAATTAGAAAACAGTGTGCAATGTTCCAAATGCTGGAAATAAAAACTAGTATAGAGAGTTTGTCATTAACGCATGTTTTTGAACACACTTCTATTATTTTGAACATTGTTGTATATTGAGTCATATGAGACGTTCTTACCCTTTTTAGAAAGACTATCTGCAGATTCTAAATGAATTATTGGGTTGTATTGCAAGTACAGAAAAACAATATCGTGTAATACATATCACAGCTGCTGAAGAACATCTTCAAAAGAGCGCTACGTGTTAATTCATGGTTTGGTTTTGTGACCAGCCTTTCCTGAAAAAATCTTTAGTAGTAGTCTATCCTATGTATGTATCTATCATGTATCTGCCTATGTGACTACTGGTTAAGTATCAAGGATTTTCAGCAAGCCACTGTAGTTATCCATGCCTGCCTTCCTAATGAGGCTTGTGTGTATGGCTGCTGATGTCAGGAGGGTGCCTGCCTTCCTAATGAGGCTTGTGTGTATGGCTGCTGATGTCAGGAGGGTGGCTCCTGCCCCTATATATAGGGATCTGTGCAGTCCTTGGAGCAGCCTGGATTCAGCACCATGGAGAGCTCCCGCAGAGCCCTGCTCACACTGCTCAGCTCCACACTGCTCCTCCTGGTGCTCAGAGGCAGCTGTGAGGAGACAGACTACCTGGAGAACAGGTCCCTGGACTTCTACTCCCCCATAGACAACAACATCCATGAGAAGGAGCTGGTAGGTGACCCTCAATTCTATCTATGGTGTGATATACTGCTGCTGAATGTCTGCCATTACTGGAGCACTGGCATGGAAGACTCCACATTCTGATGGTCAGTAAGGGATGCCAGGGGTCAGTAAGGGTTGTCATATTAGCAGATGTTTTTTTTTTATCATATGGACAGCATATAGTAACCATCCATCTGTCCACCTGTTACTTAGTGACTGATGTCCCTGTTCTGCTCCAGATTGATGCTCTGCAGGAAGTGTTAGAGAAACTGAAAAGTAGAAAGCTTCCATCATTTGAGAAGAAGTATGGACAAGTGCCCATGGTGAGTGATGCCTCCATTTACTGGTCATTACTGCCTATGTGGAAAGTCAGATGGTGACCACAAGGTTTGCATTAGTAGATTCTGTGTAGGTGAATGCTGTCGTTCAGTTCGTGAGGAAAATAGTTCACAGTGGACTGTGTGACTTTGCAGTTGAAATAAGTTTATTTTTCCCCTTTTCTGCTTTTATAATACTATTATCCATGGTAAGACAGCTCCTCGGCACCGCAGACAAGCACCGAAGAGTTATGAATCAATGATGGAGAAAATTCAAGCTCCTGGACAAAATTGTTGTAGATCCATGCACACAACAAATACAAGTAGAAAACTGATAAAACTATCACACTGGATCGTCACTATTTTTGCTGCTTAATTTAGTGATGAGCGACCGTGCTCGGATTAGGTGTTATCTGAGCATGCTCGGGTGCTAACTGTTTCTTCAGAGTGCTCGAATAATATGTGCATGTGTTGCGCCTGTTGAACAGCTGTGAGACATGCAGCCACAGGGACTCGAGCATATTATTCGAGCACGCCGAAGACACTCGGTTAGCACCCGAGCATGCTCGGATAACCTTCGCTCATCACTACTGCTTATATTACATTAACATTATATTCATTTCTTTTTAAAATCAAAATATTCCAAATGGCTGCACTGATATTGTCATTATACAAGTAATCTCATTTATTTATCTCCGCATGCACGGGGGGAAAAGTATAGACAACTGATTATACTGATATATTGATGATGCATAGTGCGTGTATTTTGTGTGTGGAAGGAAGCAGAAGCGGACACAGGAGGAACATACAAACTCCATGCAGGTGCTTTCCTTGGTCAGATACGATCCCAGGATCTCAATGCAGTTAAGGTTCATCTGTGATGAGAGTACAGCAGCACAGAACGATATGATCAACATCTATTTTGCAGCTCGGTCGTCATTTACTAGGTGATGTTTTCAGATCCTCACTCTATAAAATCAATTTCTTTATTTGAAAAAAAAATTAACTAAGTACATGTCATGTTTGTTTCAAGCTTTACCGCCCTTAAAGGGAATCTGTCAGCAGTTTTTTTTGCTATGCAATCTGAAGACTGAATGCTGTAAGTGTTAAAACGCAGATTTCAGCAATGATTGTTATCAAGCTCTGTGCTGTTGTTTACTTGTAATGATTGTTTTATCACCAGGACATTATCATTGCTGGACTACGGCAGCGCCTGCATGGTAGTCTGACACTCCCCCTTCTGTTATAAGCACCTGTCTATAGTCATTGTATATTCAGAACACGGAGTGGGTGGGGTTAGCTTTCTCGGCTCTGCTTCATGACAAATCTAACAGCTCTGATTGCTTCAAAACGGCTGCACCCAGTAAACTAAGTGACACATCATTGGATTCAGGGTTGCTTTGTCTACATTACACTGCTCTCAGATGAAGTAGCAAAAAAAAACCTGATGACATATTCCTTTTAAATGTTTACAATGCTGCTTACAAAGGCAGACGATTCCTTATTGATGCGCACTGACACTGAGCAATCTATGATTGTTCAGTGTGATAAGGGCAGCCATAGAAGTTGTGCTGCCGAGAACAATTCACACTTGACGATGCGCTGCCGAGAACCATGATCGCTTGTAAAGCACAAAAGATCATTTCACCTGACAAAATAGCGGTTTGCTCATTCACTGGGTGATCGGCAGCCTGTTGACGCTGCATGATTATTGAGAAACAAGCTTCCTGATAATGGACGATAATCTTGCAGCGTAAATGAACCCGTAATGTGAATTGGTTAATTGAGAGTAAATGGCAAATGTCATTATAGTAGAAAAATCTGCAGATATTGTGATAAAAGGAGGTTAAATCTTACAATATCCTAATACAATCATTGCCCAATGTAAATATGTCTATTGTCTAGTGATAGAATAAAGAATGATAATTTGCTTATTTAACCTTACTTGCATTATTTATGCTGACCCCCCAAAAAAAATAATTTTGTCATCAGAACATTTGCCCAATATGTAGTCATGTTTCCATGCTGATGAATATTATTACATTTTATAGAAAAACAATGATCACATCTAAATGATTTCTCTTCTTTCCATTTATGGCAAAAAAAAAAAAAAAATGTAGCGCTAATATGTTATAACATTTATTTTAATAATGAAAAATATTATATTATTATAATATTAAAATATAATTATAATATTATAAAACATACAATATTAGGAATAAAACAGAAACTTTAGCAAACAATTAGTTTGGATATTTTAAACAAACTTCTAATTCACCGCAGTATTATATTGTTTTATGGAACTGGAGATAATTTTTTTTTTTTTATTCTTGCAGTGCGACGCAGGAGAGCAGTGCGCTGTCAGGAAAGGTGCTCGCATCGGGAAGCTGTGTGACTGCCCTCGAAGGACTTCTTGCAATACATTTCTTTTAAAGTGTTTATGAGAGTAATCTGAAGACGAGGGAGCGTCCCAGCTGATATTATCGGGAGATAAAATCCAGGGTTTGATTTTTACATGAAGTATTTTTTTTATTCCTGTTCTAGCTCTTACTTGAAAGTGATAACTTATAATTGTCCCTGTATTTCATTGTTTTCTACATAGTTCCGTAAATATATTTGCAGCATGTAGTTACGTGTAATAAAGGGTTTTTTGTTAAAGATGTGTGTTTTACCTTACATATGGAGGCAGTGTCAGTGTCTGCTGGGAAAAAGAGTACCAAAGATTTTACAGGGGTGGGCTGGACCGGGGGACAGGAAGGCAAATGCCCCTCGGGCCGCATCCTGACCGGAATGTGGTGGGAATGTTCCTGATCTTTGGTCTGAGAAAGCAGCAGACACTATGTGATTTAAGTTAGGCAATTACCAGATAATGATGTTCTACTAAGGTGTTCCTAAAAACTTTAACTCCATCCAGCCCTGTGCCCTAATAATATGTTGCAGAATCCTGTGCGCTATTATGGCACAGTGAAGAAGTCAGACCAAGAATTGTATCAAAACTATATAATATAGCCAACACTTAAGTTAAATACCTAAATACGGTAGTTATATATCTGTAAAGACTGAAAATATGATATTATTATATGACTTAACCCACCTAAGTAATGCAGCAGAAAAGATTAAAAACATTGGAACAAAGGTCTTTTTTTGGTCATCATGCTGCAAAAAAAACAACAAAACACATAGTCATGTCTGTGTCAAAACATCAGAAGGAAAAAGACTGTCCGGAATGTTAAAGAAGCTTTGTCCTTCTCTACTCCAAAAATCATCGTACGTTAGGCCGACAAAAAGGGATATTTTGAAAAATGTCACTTAATTAGACCAAGAAAATATGATCCTGTAAATATAATTGTACCCCGATCTCTGAAATCCCCTTTACTATCTAGAACAGACTTTTTTCTGCACTGCAACACCTCCAGCCAGGTTCTATGCGGAGCGTTGCAGTACAGCTCTACATAGGTAAATGAGAAATGAGTATTAAAATCAGCTTTACTAATACTTTGGATAACGCATTCTAGAGCCGAGGGGGGTCTTTACTGTCAGGACTCCACATATAGCAGAGTTAACCTTCCAGAACTGTAAAACAAAAGAATTCATCACGAATGTGTCAGGAACACCACACTGCACTTTCTCACTGAGCCAGTGCGCGTGTCCTGAGTACAAAGACTGTGCACAAAGATACCTGCGGAGCAGGGTCTCAGTGGTGATGATGCATGCTCCAAGCTCACAGGACCTGAAGCATGTGACTGCTGGGGGCGTGGCCTCAGCTCCACAGAGCCAGGAGCTGCAGGGAAACTCCTAGAAAGGTAACTACAGGGCAATGTTACCAAGGGGCATAGACAGAGTCAGAAACCAGATCAAGCCAGGGTCAAAGCACAAGATAGCAATACAGTACCAAAGGGTTAGACAGAATGGATAGTCAGGATGTAGCAATAGATCAGAAAACCAGAACGGGCAATAGACGGTACAATAGGGACAAACTGTAACGGAGTAACGATAGCCAAGCCAGGAGGTCAGAACCGGAGAAGACAATAGTACCAAAATGAGAGACGGAGTACAGAGTGAGGGAACGGACCGGATCATACACGGGAAGCAAACAAGCAACGCAGAATACACGCACACCAGGGGTCAGACACACCAGAACAACAGTATAGCTGACAGAGGACCCTGGTAAAGAGTGAGTATAAATACCCCTCTCAGATCCAGAAAGAGGCCACGAACACTTAACCCTGTGAGTGCATGGCAAGAACCCTGTTCAAACCATGACAGAATGATGTCTACAGGTTCTCATAACACCACTGTATAGAGAAGTCTTTCCATAATAGGCTAATGACAATATTTGGCTCAGCCTACATTGTTTCCTCATAATCCAAAATATAATATCAGATGTGCCGACCATTGCGGTCCTGGACTAATTTCTTCATGATTCACATTCAGAAATCAGCTTTTATTGCATAAAGTCTGTGTTTTTCATGGATAGAAATTGTACCCAATATGGTTTATGGAGCTGCTCACATGTTTGTGTATTTTTGCGGACTGAGTGGTCTGCACAAAGTCATGGTGACATGTCTTATTTTGGTTTAAAGGGGTTTCCCACAAGCAAACTACATTTTAATGAATAGATCTTACAGTATTTTTATTCTAAGTTCCACTATTGAATGTGTAAAATAATATGTCCCTGTCCCAAGATAATGTTATAAATGTGCTCCTGTGTAATGCATGTGTCTGATGGTGCCCAGGGCGGTAGCTGCGGCTCTATGACCCCCTGGCACCCCACAAATAAATCTTGTCCCGGACCATATGTATTGTGCTATGAACGGTGCATTTCACTCAATTGCAGCTGCACACACATCAGAGGACATCCGATTCAGTTTAACAAGTTCAACTTTACTGGACAGTTCAAGTGCATCAGTCTTTACTATCAGGCACTGCACCCTCCGGTTCAACACAGTACATTTCAAGTGCTTGGTTATGTTCAGCTCGGACTGTCCGTACTTTAGCAGCTGCTGTTAGCCCTAGGTACTGACCGTCCGGCACCACAGCATTCCCGAGGTCCACTACTTTTCCCTCTCATAATTCCTTGTCCGGCTTCCTCTGGTATGGAAGGGATTAAAGCACACTACTCAGTTCCTAGTTCAGGCCATAAGCCCTGGGCGTTACCGGAAAGGTCCACAGGAAATATGGTACGACCTCGTGCTGCTAGAATGATATGTACTCCACGGGCCTCCAGCCCACTGCACCTTGAACTTCAGCATCACACAAACCTCACACTAATTATGTCTAACGTAACAAGATAGTAGTTCCCCTTTTTACTTGACCTATCCCCCACACAAAATCCAGAATTAGTTCCAGTTTTACTTGAACTTTGTCCTTCCCATTCTGGGCTGGTCCAAAACATTTAACTATATCCTACACTATTCCTATCATTTAAACACTAACAAGGCCCATCACCATTTATTTTGGCCTGTCACTACTCTGGGTCCTAAAACTTTTCATATATATTAACCTAAGCACTAATCTATATCCTATGCTTTCCCTACTCCTCAGCTGAGTGTACCAGCTGTACCTTAGGCGTTACTTTGCAGCATCCACACAGCAGCATCAGTACCTATCACACTTTGCATTAGTTATAACACTCTCTATACATTTTACATATCATCATAAACACAATAACACTGCATATCAATATTCACATTATGCAATTTGTTGTCTTCCGGGCAGGTGCATGACAGTCTCTGTCACACCCTTACACAGGAACATAGTCTGGACAGACCAAATCTCCTGGCCTGGAGAGGAAGCAAACAGTACTGTATAAAGCAGGGGATCACAGCTGATTCTTTCTGTGAGATAAAACAAGAGTTTAAACAGGCAGAGAAATGCTTTACATCACAGAAAGCAGCAGCTGTGATCCCATGCTGTCCTGTCTGTAAACTTTATTTTGCTTCATTTCCTGCCCAGGAACTGTGGTGTGATCAGACCATGTCCCTGTACAGAAAGTTGTGGGAAGCAGGGTGTGTTGCAGTCCGCGCTCCCGAGATTCACAAATCACCTGGGATGCAAGATGTTGTAGCAGTGTACTCCTTTATTTCCTCCTACGCGTTTCGGCGCCCTTCCTGGCACCTTCCTCAGGGATAACCCTGAGGAAGGTGCCAGGAAGGGCGCCGAAACGCGTAGGAGGAAATAAAGGAGTACACTGCTACAACATCTTGCATCCCAGGTAGTTTGTGAATCTCGGCAGCGCGGACTGCAACACACCCTGCTTCCCACAACTTTCTGAAGGTTTTTCCACGAGCGAGTGGTTGGTGGAGGTCCTGCAGCAGCTGATTCTGTGATATGCTCTCAAGCCAGTTGTGGGTTACACAACTGGAATAGGTGAGTGGAACTGTATTATACCGCTCATACTTCTAGTGTCACTAGTGATAGGGCACTATTGCGCCTCTTGTTCCCCCCACCATTTTTGTATTGATACATGTCCCTGTACAGTCAGACACAACCATTACACAGTACACAGCAGGGGCACATTTATAAAATTATCTTGGCACAGGAACATTTTTAACACATCTGTGGAATGTATTTTTATTCCGAGATCTATTGATTTCAAGTGTACATTGTTCGTGGGACAACTCGTTTAAGTCTTGAATCAAACTCAACACTGCAAGCAGGGTTGGACTGGCCTGGCAGGGTACCGGCGAAATGCCCGATGGGCCTGAGAGAGAAGAAGAAGTAAAAAAAAAAATTGTGGGAAGAGAGAGACATGTAAAGTGCTGTGGGCTGAGAGAGACATGGAAAGTGCTGTGGGAAGAGAGAGACATTGAAAGTGCTGTGGGAAGAGAGAGACATTGAAAGTGCTGTGGGAAGAGAGAGACATGGAAAGTGCTGTGGGAAGAGAGAGACATGGAAAGTGCTGTGGGAAGAGAGAGACATGGAAAGTACTATGGGAAGAGAGAGACATGGAAAGTGCTGTGGGAAGAGAGAGGCATTGAAAATGCTTTGGGAAGAGAGACATGGAAAGTGCTGTAGGAAGAGAGAAAAATGGAAAGTGCTGTGGGAAGAGAGGAAAATGGAAAGTGCTGTGGGCTGAGAGAGACATGGAAAGTGCTGTGGGAAGAGAGAGACATGGAAAGTGCTGTGGGAAGAGAGAGACATGGAAAGTGCTGTGGGAAGAGAGAGACATGGAAAGTGCTGTGGGAAGAGAGAGGCATTGAAAATGCTTTGGGAAGAGAGACATGGAAAGTGCTGTAGGAAGAGAGAAAAATGGAAAGTGCTGTGGAAAGAGAGGAAAATGGAAAGTGCTGTGGGAAGAGAGAGTAAGGGAAAGTGTTGTGTGTGATGAGAGAGACATGGAAAGTTCTGTGGGAAGAGAGACATGCAAAGTGCTGTGGGCCGAAACAAGGAAAGTGCTGAGGGAAGAGAGACATGGAAAGTGCTCTGGTGCTGTGGGGGAGAGACACAGAAAGTGCTGCGTGGGAAGAGAGACATGGAAAGCGCTGTGGGAATAGAGAGAAATGGAAAGTGCTGTGGGAAGAGAGAGACATTGAAAGTGCTGTGGGAAGAAAGAGACATTGAAAGTGCTGTGGGAAGAGAGAGACATGGAAAGTGCTGTGGGAAGAGAGAGACATTGAAAGTGCTGTGGGAAGAGAGAGACATGGAAAGTGCTGTGGGAAGAGAGAGACATGGAAAGTGCTGTGGGAAGAGAGAGACATGGAAAGTGCTGTGGGAAGAGAGAGACATTAAAAATGCAGTGGGCAGAGAGAGAAATGGAAAGTTCTGTGGGAAGAGAGACATGAAAGTGCTCTGGAAAGAAACATGGAAAGTGCTGTTTTAAGAGAGAGACATTTAAAGTGGTGTGGGAAGAGAGAGTTATAGAAAGTGGTGTGGGAAGAGAGTCATGGAAAGGGCTGTGGGAAGAGAGACTTATGGAAAGGGCTGTGGGAAGAGAGAGTTATGGAAAGAGCTGTGGGAAGAGAGAGTTATGGAAAGTGGTGTGCAAAGAGAGAAAGAGAGAGTTGTAAGGGGATTGAAGAATGTTACTGCTTTCTCTTTCCTTCTCAGGTGGTCCCGGTACCGCATGTTTTAGTGTAATGTAAATTCTGTGTATGTTTGTTCATATATTGTGGTATTGCTACATGATTAAATGTATTACCATTTCCTGCTATATGTGCATATCATATTATGTTCTTTTATATTGTGTATTGTATTCATGTAAGTTATAGAGAGAGTGTAGTGTCCGCTTTTGGCCACTAGATGGGGGTATTCTAGTGAGTATAGTTGTAACTAAGGAACTAGTATAGGTAACGGATTAATATAGGAGGGGATGCTGTGTAATAAGCGAGTGTAAGTGTTAGGTTAAGCAAGAGGGTGAGGGACACCCGAACCGTCCACAAGGGGTATAGGTCCCAGACACCATAGCAGCCACGCAACATTGAAGGAGTTAAGCCCAGTCATCCAACACAACAGGACATCATAGCAGCGGGCAGATACAGTTGGGGATCCAACAGTGGTTCCAGTATGTGGCAACTCATCGCATGGGCAGATACCCTCAGGGCCGGGGCAAAACGGCTAGAGGAACCTACAGATGCAGTGAGTCTGGACTGAAAGCATGTGGTGCAAGTGCAGTGAACAGCACACAAGGGCAGATCACTCTCCCAGTGGCTACTGACTCCGGGAAATAATGATCTTGCGTCGGGGGCAAATCCGACTAAGGGAAGCATATCCGTAGCAGAGCTGTGTAGAGAGGATGCTGAGAAATCGTCAGGGACACTCCGACCCGGGCCTGCGCTTTGTGAACATGAGAGTAGCGCAGGGAATGAAAAGGAACATTGTTTTGCGAAGCCTGTTGTAAAAGCTGTGAAGACTTTGGAAGTGCTGTGTAGCAAACCCAGTAAAGATGTTCTTGTTAAAGTTAAAATGGACTGTGTCTCATTTAATGTAAATCCGCCGGAAGGAGCCAGACCTGAGGACACAGGTATGCTGACTAGTGAACGTTATTTTCCTGTGAGGGGAGGCCAGGACACTAATTTCCAGGTGTCCTCGGCCATGACTATGGTCCTGTCCGAACCTTACAGAGTCATGGAAAGTTATGTGGGAAGACAGACATGTAAAGTGCTGTGAGAAGAGAGACATGGAAAGTGCTGCATGGGGAGAGAGACATGGAAAGTGCTGCATGAGGAGAGAGACATGGAAAGTGCGGCGTGGTGAGAGTCACATGTAAAATGCTGCATGAGGTGAGAGACATGGAAAACGCTGTGGGAAGAGAGAGACATGGAATGTGCTGCATGGGGAGAGAGACATGGAATGTTCTGCATGGGGAGAGAGACATGGAAAGTGCTGCATGGGGAGAGAGACATGGAAAGTGCTGTGAGAAGAGAGGCATGGAAAGTGCTGCATGGGGAGAGAGACATGGAAAGTGCTGCATGGGGAGAGAGACATGGAAAGTGCTGCATGGGGAGAGAGACATGGAAAGTGCTGCATGGGGAGAGAGACATGGAAAGTAAGACATGGAAAGTGCTGTGGGAGGAAGAGATATGGAAAGTGCTGCTGTATGGGAAGAAACAGGGAAAGTGCTGCATGGGAAGAGACATCGAAAGTGCTGCATGGGAAGAGACATCGAAAGTGCTGTGGAGAGAGACTTATTCTCATATTCCATGTCTCGCTCCCAACCTCACATTTTTGCCTCTGCAGAAAAGCACCATGCCTGGCCTTGATACTCACACTGCCTCATCCCTGATACTCACTAATGCTCCATGCTGTTCCTCCGGCCCAGTAGCATGTGAAGATCACTGCACTGTGATTCTAGTCTTTATTTTGTATTGAGCACTATATGGAGCTCATTATACTGTATGGTGCACTATGTGGGTCCATTGTATTATCTGGACGACTATATGGAAATCTAGGGGTTTCAATCAAAAGAAAATTACTTTGTAAAAGCTGCAAAGTTATGAGATATGCTCTTATGTGACCCAGCTGAATATTGTTTTTTTTCTGGGAGGGGGGATGTCAAAAAATGTGTGACTCTGCTCCGTCCACTTCTATGGACGCAATAAGCCTGCTCTGTCTACTTCCATGGGAGTAGTAATGTAGTAGACGGAGCAAGGTCAGACATTACACCACTGCTCTCATAGAAGTGGGTGGAGCAATGTTCGACCATTGCACCACTGCTCCGATAGAAGTGGACAGAGAGGGGTCACATATTAATTGTTCACCACTGCCCCCCTAAAAAATAATATTCAGCAGGGTCACAAATTACACGATTGCTCCCTTAGAGAGTGTGTCCCTGCTCCGCCCACTTCTATGGGAGCAGTGATGTAATGCGTGACCCTGCTCCGTCCAATTGTATGGGAGCAATGGTGCAATGTGTGACCCCACTCTGTCCACTTCTATGGGAGCAGTGGTATAATGCGTGACCCAGCCCCATCCACTTCTATGGGAGCAGTGCTATAATGGGTGATGCCACTCTGTCCACTTCTGTGGGGGTAGTGATGTAATATGTGACCCGCTCACTCTAGTTCTATGGAAGTAGTAATATAGTGGACGGGTCTTGTTCATATAGTCACCCTAAAAGGGAAACAATGAACAGATTGTCAGTAAACATAGATAAACAATATACTGTACATAGATTACAATATATACAAGCTTGAAAAGACCCAAAAAGGAATTTTATATGCATGCATGGAAACTGCAGCAAGCATTGCATGGTGCGGATAGATGTATGTCTTTTCTCTTATTGAAAAAGAGGTGGTGCACCTTAACATTCTGTTCACTGTATTGTACAAGTCATTACAATTTCAGGGTTACCAAATTTCTCTGTTATTTGTTATATGTATGTGTAAAAAAAAGTGCATTAAATAATGTAATTATTGTAATTGCTTTTAGCAATTTTATAGGAAGAAAGTTTGACTTTTATTTTACCTCTAGAATACATGTACACAGAAATGTATTAGTACATAGAGCTATAACTCTATGTACCAGTACAATGTGCCTGTAATGAAGACTTCCAGTCACATTCAAGTAGCATAAATTCACAGATCACTGAGATCTCGGCCCTTCTCCTGCTGAAAGAAGTGATTTTATAGTTTTGGACTGAGATGGACAAAATAACTTTGTGTTGGTCACTTTTTAATGGCCTGTAATGGTGAAGTCTCTAGGCTTGAGTCTGAAAAAATGGGTGAAATGGTGTTTTATGACTAATTACTATGTAACACTATGTGCTGATAACACACATGTCCCATAAGCACCCAGCAGCTCCCCTGGAAGTTGTCCAGCCTGAGACCAAGGTCTTTGATTAGTTCACACTTCCTATTGTTAGTTTCTCCTGTTATCAAACATACTGAAATTTGTTTCTGTGGGCTTTGTAGAAGGTGTCACTATGCAACTTTGGGTCGCCGTTAGGAATATGCATCAATGGATTTGCTTACTTTCTCCTTGTTCTGTACTGTATCCCTCATTGTATGTATCTCTAGCTGTTGTATTAGGCTTTAATAAATCCAATATGAGTCAAATTGAATATGATATTTCATACAACCTTAGAACTAATGACTGTAATGAACGGAACTATCTCATTTGGGATCCATTAGCAATGTAGTAATGCCTTATTAAATTAATAAGTTCCTATAAACTCATAATTATCCTACGGAGAAGAACTGCAAATCCATTCTAAAATGATTTGGAAACACTGGTCCATTTGTGTAAATAAGTTATGTTTGTCTCTGTTGTACATGCATCTGTGTGGAGCTGCCATAATATTAGAATGAATCCTGAGAATCCAATGTGATCTAACGTTGTTCAGACTGACCATACTTGCAATCAAACTATTGCTACTTGGTAACATGTGCCAAATATGATTATCTGCAACTGCATTCGCTCCTCACTCATCGCCCCTTTGTCCCGTAGTTAGGCTACTTTTACACTTACCGCTTTTTTTGCGGCCTGTTTTTGCGGGCCGTATCGCCACAATTTTTACGGTCTGCCTCAATAACAGACAGCAAAAAATATTGCAGATCGCCGTTTTTCTTTTTTCCAATACTATGTAAATAGTATTGGGAAAAAACGGCATTCCGCAAAACCGGAACAATGGGGGCCGTGTCCATGTGCCGTGAAAAAGATCGAGCAAGCTCGATCTTTTATCGAGGCCGCAAATGCGGCCCCCACGGCTGTACGACACACGACACACCGTGGAATTCTTGCGGGCCAATTTTGCGGCCCCATAGAAATATTTTTATGGGGGGGGTCACAAAATCGGCCCGCAAAAACACGGTAAGTGTAAAAGCAGCCTTAATGCATTGCTCTACAGTAAATAGATTTTTGAGGACTTAGGAGACCTGTACATTTTTACAAAGAGCCTGCCATCAGGTAAAGTGGACTACAGACATCTGAGAGGTGAGAAAGATGTCCCTTTCTCGTAATCAGAGGTTACACAAAAGTTTCATGCGCTCCTCCTTAGGGTATGTACACACGAAATCTCTAATGGTGAGCTGCGTATATCTTCCTAGGCAAAGTGCTCTTTTTCCTGAAGCAACTGTTCTGGCCATTTTGCTGTTTCTGTTATTTCACATAATAAAGAAAGGGCAGCTTCCAAACAAAGATTGAACATATTATTCCTTTAAATCGCTCACAGTTTAAGCAGACGGGTATGTGCACACGTTAAGTATTTGGTGCATAAATTTCTGCATCTCTTGGCAGGAAGAATGCAGCGTAAAATAGGTGCGTTTTTGATGTGTGTTTTTTTTACATGTATTTATTGAAGATTTTTCCTCACTCATTAGTATGGATGAAGTCTGCAGCAAAAACACTATAAAATAATTGACACCAAGTCTGCAAGGCAAAAATAAGCAATGTGTGCATGAGACTTTAGGATTCTTATTCACTTTCCTGGCACCAGGAACCCTTCAGATCTTGTGACAAAACTGCTCAGAAAAAAACGAGACAAATCTGCAAAGTGTTTGTAGCGGTGCCAGAACAACACCACCGGGCAGGGCTCAAATAGGGCACAATAGACAAGGAGGCAGAAACTAAATATCGACTTTATTGAAGAACAGATGGTGTTATGCTGGAAAATGCAACTAAGGGTATGTGCACACGCTGCAGATTCTGCTGCGGATCCGCAGCGGTTTTGGCTCTGCAGGTCCACAGCAGATTCTGCTGCGTTGTACAGTACCTTTATTTCCTATGAAAAAAAAATGCTGCAGATTTTTCAGCGCGGGTTTGCTGCGGTTTACAATCCGCAGCATGTCAATTCTTTGTGCGGTTTCCGCTGCGGTTTCACACCTTTTCATTATAAGTCCCTCAGCAATGCATCCTATCTCTTTGTAACGGGTGCATGAGGCAAGTCACCTCGGCTGTGCTACGCGACCATTGCTTTCTGACACGGTCTTGCTAGCCGATACTGCAGTAACTATCCTCTCTCCTAAAGCCACTGATCCGTTTTTTAAACCAGGATGAAATCTTGACATATAATTCACAGAGCTGACTCGGCTGTCTGGTTCCGTATTGGAGTGACCACTGCAAACTTGGAGAAGTGATCAGTCATGACCAGGCAGTACTGTGGACCTCTAGTTGATAGTCCCATGAGGAGGTAGTCTAGTGGAGTATACAATGCTATTGCCAAGGTATATTAGAGAGGCTTCAAAGATCCGGTCGCCCAGTCACTTCTCCATTAGCCACTGGAATATACCTGGTGTGTTGGATAGTCTGAATGGCTTTCTAATAAATTCAAACAGTGTGGGAAGTATGAACGCTGTCTTTGCTTTGTCTTTTTATGCCACCAGTACCTGCCAGTACCTGCTAGCTAGAGCCAGATTGGAGAATTATTTAGCCTCCCCTAGGGCCATCAGGGACCCCTTCAATACGAGGCAGGGGTTATGAGCCATGTGGATCGCCCGCCAGGGCAGTGGGATTACTCGGTACCGGGCTGGAGTCTCAGAGGGAGGTGTCACGGTGGTGGAGAGCCGGTCCGTGGCCCTGGGCGTCCATGCAATAGGGGTGAAACGTGGTTGAATAAAGTTTTTAGGTGGATGATACGTGACGCCACCTGTGGTGCTCGGCAATGAAGGGGTTAAGCCGACGCTGCAGGCAGATCCTCTGGCACAGATGGTATAAGGCAGCAAGATGTAAGAACTCCCCACAGGTAGAGCTGTAGTCCCAGGGCAGTAGTAATAGGTGTTGAGGAAGAGGGTGCAGTGTTAGGCACAGAGATGTAGCAGTGCTGAAGGGGTTGCAGGAAGAAGGCAATGACACAACAGGGTGCAGTTTCCTTTACCTTTTTACTTTGCTTTGTAAGTGCAGTCCAGGATCCAGATTACAGATGGAACAGGAGTTGATTAGTCTGGAAGCTACTTAGGAATCTCTATATGCAGATGGGTTGTGTAGTCTCCCATCTAGCACTTATCTGAGGTACTTGCAGTACTGAGTTACACTGAAGTTCCTCTTGCTTGCTCTCTTTAGAACTCCCCTCGTATGGCAGACAGCCGTAGCCTCCTATTTCTGGCTCACACAAGTTGCTGCTGTGCCTCCGAGTCTTAGCTGGGAACAGAGCATTTACAGCCTGTTGTTCCTCCGGTTTCTGCTGCAGGACCATCAGCATCCATACAACCTTGGATACCGGACCCCGGAACATGCGCTACAGCTAGAAGTGAGCCTGAATTCTGATCAATCCTCCAGCTCCTCTCTCCACATCTGCACTCTTTTCCCTCTCAACACAACTCCACTAACTTCCCTTTCCTGGCCCCAGAGAGCAGTTCCTCCCCCAGTTGGTTCAGAGCTCCCTCTGCTGGCCTGGAGTGGGAACTGTGCTGTGTGCTGGATTTACCTGATAGAGAGACACTTCATTGCTTCCAAGCATGACATCACCCTCCATAGGAGGAAGGTAATGCCACTGTGGCGACCATACTCCTGGGGGCGCCACACTTGCACAGTGCACGCATTCAACTGACGGTAATCTGCATAAAATCGAATGGTTCCTCTCCTTCTTGACAAGAACCACTGAGGCTGCCCATGGACTGGCTACTCAGCACCACTCCTGAGTCCATCTTCTGTTTCAACAACATCTTCACCTCCTGATACAGCTTGGAAGGTAGCTGTTGATAGTGTCCCTCGTCGGTATGTCATGGGTGATGGCTCTTGTGCAGTCGAAGTCTTCAGCGTGTCGGGCAAACGCAGCCTGATTCTTCCACAGCATTGTTTCAATTGCTTGTATGTGATCCAGATTGAGAACCTTCCCATCCATCCACATTTGGGTCAAGATAGCTCGCCCATTCAATTCTGGGGTCAGGGCCTCTTCGGTTTAAGCTGTGACTACCAGTGTCCAGACATCACCTACTAGGCCTAGGGTCATTTTTTCTAACTCAGCACTTCACCCCGATGTAGGTACACAAGCCAGCTCCACTCCTGGTGTTAAGGATACTTCTGTATGTCCCACATTCACAGATCTGATGGGTACTCGCCAATGTACGGGCTACCGATGCAATCTGGCCTACCTTTCCTAGGCCCAATGAATCGATGACCACCTCCATACCTTCAAGGTTGGGGAAGATTCCCATAGGCAGTGGCAGGATGGTCTCTTGACAAGGAAGGAATTTGAGAGAAATCCTTCCCCGGTCTTGGATAACTACCACAGACTGGTGTACCGGGACTCTCTTCTGTGTTCCATAGACACAGATCAGCCTTTGGAATGCTTTCCGGGTGAATTTGTCCAGAGTGGCCTGTTTCCAGTAGTTAGTCCCCCGGTTAATGAACATGATCTGATCCAACTCTCGCAAGATATCATGCCGATAATCAATGGTGCAACTTCTTTGAATGGTTCAGGAACCAGAAGAATGCCTTTTTTCCCACATCCACATAGCCACATAATCATCCAAATGATCCTGTTAAGGGGATCGGTTGTGGATTAGCTACTGTTACCCAAATCGCCATCTCCCGCTCTGGCTGTCAACTGGGATGCCTTCAAACTCAGCTCGCAGGGACACCCTGTGACCAGATACAGTTAGGTCCATATATATTTGGACAGAGACAACATTTTTCTAATATTGGTTCTAGACATTACCACAATGAATTTTATACAAAATTATTCAGATGCAGTTGAAGTTCAGACTTTCAGCTTTCATTTGAGGGTATCCACATTAAAATTGGATAAAGGGTTTAGGAGTTTCAGCTCCTTAACATGTGCCACCCTGTTTTTAAAGGGACCAAAAGTAATTGGACAATTAACTCCAAGGTTATTTCATGGACAGGTGTGGGCAATCCCGTTATGTCATTCTCAATTAAGCAGATAAAAGGCATGGAGTTGATTTGAGGTGTGGTGCTTGCATTTGGAAGGTTTTGCTGTGAAGGAAACATGCAATCAAAGGAGCTCTCCATGCAGGTGAAACAAGCCATCCCTAAGCTGCAAAAACAGAAAAAACCCATCCGAGAAATTGCTACAACATTAGGAGAGGCAAAATCTACAGTTTGGTACATCCTGAGAAAGAAAGAAAGCACTGGTGAACTCATCAATGCAAAAAGACCTGGGCGCCCATGGAAGACAACAGTGGTGGATGATCGCAGAATAGTCTCCATGGAGAAGAGAAACCCCTTCACAACAGCCAACCAAGTGAACAACACTCTCCAGGAGGTAGGCGTATCAATATCCAAATCTACCATAAAGAGAAGACTGCATGAAAATAAATACAGAGGGTTCACTGCACGGTGCAAGCCACTCATAAGCATCAAGAATCAAAAGGCTAGACTGGACTTTGCTAAAAAACATCTAAAAAAAGCCAGCACAGTTCTGGAAGAACATTCTTTGGACAGATGAAATCAAGATCAACCTCTACCAGAATGATGGAAAGAGAAAAGTATGGCGAAGGCGTGGTACAGCTCATGATCCAAAGCATACCACATCATCTGTAAAACACTGCGGAGGCAGTGTGATGGCTTGGGCATGCATGGCTGCCAGTGGCACTGGGTCACTAGTGTTTATTGATGATGTGACACAGGACAGAAGCAGCCGAATCAATTCTGAGGTATTCAGAGCCATACTGTGTGCTCAGATCCAGCCAAATGCAGCCAAACGGATTGGTTGTCGTTTCATACTACAGATGGACAATGACCCAAGACATAATGCCAAAGCAACCCAGGAGTTTATTAAAGCAAAGAAGTGGAATATTCTTGAGTCACCTGATCTCAACCCAATTGAGCATGCATTTCACTTGTTAAAGACTAAACTTCAGACAGAAAGGCCCACAAACAGCATCTGAAAACCACCGTAGTGAAGGCCTGGCAGAGCATCAAAAAGGAGGAAACACAGCGTCTGGTGATGGTGATGTCCATGAGTTCAAGACTTCAGGCAGTCATTGCCTACAAAGGGTTTTCAACCAAGTACTAGAAATGAACATTTTATTTACAATTATTTAATCTGTCCAATTACTTTTGGTCCCTTTAAAAACAGAGTGGCACATGTTAAGGAGCTGAAACTCCTAAACCCTTCATCCAATTTTAATGTGGATACCCTCAAATGAGAGCTGAAAGTCTGAACTTCAACTGCATCTGAATTATTTTGTATAAAATTCATTGTGGTAATGTCTAGAACCAAAATTAGAAAAATGTTGTCTCTGTCCAAATATATGTGGACCTAACTGTATCTGGTCACAGGGTGTACCTGCAAGCTGAGTTTCAAGGCATCCCAGTTGACAACCAGAGCGGGAGATGGCGATCTGGGTAACAGCAGCTAATCCACAACCGATCCCGTTACAGGATCATTTGGATGATTATGTGGCTATGCATCTGAATTGTTTTGTTTAAAATTCATTGTGGTAATGTCTGGAACCAAAATTAGAAAAATGTTGTCTGTGTCCAAATATATATGGACCTAACTGTATTCAGAGCTGTGCTAGGTGGCTTGTCTCTATATCTCCCCTGCAGTGTGCCCCACTACTACCTGAGCCAGAAGCATTAATGGTGGCTCTGGGTGTCCTGGCAAATCACTCCAACACTCCGACATCCTTTGGCGAAGTGCCCTCCACTTCCACACTGCCAACACTGTGTGTTCTGATGGTCCTCTCTTCGCATGCATGTAAGGAGAAAGACTGGGTTGTGGGTACCTTTCCTGAGCCGGGTCCGGAACTGTCGGGGCTGTCTCCTCTGATGTCCAGGGTAACAAATAAGGGACAAGACAAATCTCTTGATCCGGAAGCAAGGGGAGTGGCTAAGCAGCAGCGCGATCGGAAGCAGTCAGTTTGGGTGCAAACAGGAGGTTCTTGGCAGGCTAAGCAGAGCGCTCCGTTCCTTGAGCTCTGGGACTGCAAAGGGCCTTGCGCGCCAGCTCCCGTTTTTTCCTGTGGGATCATTAAGAAGTGTGCTCCAGGACTGTGAGCACAGTGGACGTGCAGATTGGAGAAGACCGGGTACCGGAGATATACCTGTGTAGGGAAGGTGACCTGACGGACGGACGGACTAGTCAGAGTGAAGAAAGATAGGTTTGCACAGTGTAGGTAGGAGACAGTGATTACAGTGGGGAAACAACTAGAAAAGTGTAGTGGACGTGCAGTACCTTGGGATGACCATTAGATGGCAGGGTGGAGTGTGAGCAAAGGACTTTACAGCAGCTTAGGGCTTTAGAAACCGTTGGTCATGGGGGGCGTGGTGACAGTTAGTGACAGTTTCAAGGAACCGGGGAAGTTATAAATTCTGAGGGAGGGTTCCAGAAAGTTCCAGTCCCCAGGGGGAGCCCAGGTGACAGGAGGACTTCGCCAGTCTGTGTGCCCTGAGGAGAATCCGACCAAGGGGACTGAGGAGAGGGAAACGTCAGGGGGTGGTCCTGACAGAAAGATACCGCAGAAGAGACGAGGCAGTGAGTGCCATATACCGTATTTGACACGACGACTGACCAGTGAAAGCGCTGTTGGTTATTGGGCCTAGGGCGGCCACAGTGGCGGACCTGGCAGGAGCGTCGAATAAGTGAAGGAGGGACAGTACGCATATGTACCTCCCTATCGTATAAGTACGGTGTGCAAACGGCTCTGGAAACGGAGGGCCGATAAGTGAAGAAACGTGCGGTGTGCTGCGGAGGCCGTCAGGCGGACGGCAAGTAATGAAATAAACTTGGACCTGTTGCACCCAGAATCTGCCTCATCGAGTCTCTGTTATCATCTCTGCGCGGTACAAAAGTAGGACCACCCCCCCCAGCTCGGCACCCCACCACCGACACTACATTTGGCGTAGTCGGCAGGATCGCCGCCGCTAATACGCTATCTTCTGCGGCAGGCCTGCAACTGAAGGACTGAGGAAAACTTGGACTGCTCTATTTCGGATTATAAATACCTGTGGACTACCAATTACTGACCTGTGGATTACAAATTGGGACGCTGTGTCGGATCTGTGTTGCTTGCAGAGGATCCAAGGCAGTAGCTGATTCTGCCCAAGATGGCGGTATTACTTCAGCGCAGAGGAGAGGTCCGGGTGTTTGCAGTTGTTCAGAATGGACTGGGACCCCCTCCAACGTACCCCAAAAGGAAGCAATATATGCCCGGAGACCGACGTTTCCATATATTGGACCCTGGCAGATGGATGGAAAGGTCTGCCAACGCCCCACCCAGCAGGAGGAGTGGCACAGAAGAAAAACTTGGCTGCGGCTGTCTGACGCCATTCGAGTGCTGCCCAACGGACGGTATGAGATGCTGCGGGTGTCGGGGCATCGGCCGCCTAGAGTGGCAATGGCGGCGAGAGATGGAGCTGCACCAGAAGTCATCTTCAGATTTACGGGCAGGCAGCGGGATGCTGAGCCGGGGAGCGGAGCCTGAGGGGAGTCAGCGAGAACGGCTGCCACCAATACCAGCAGAGGACTTCTCAGCGGAGCCCCCGAGTCCGGAGGGAAGGCCCGCAGGACAGTGGAGCAAGGAACGGAGGCTGCGGGGGAAACTGCGTGATGATGGAACGGAGGCCGCAGCGCCGGGGAAGGTGAGAGTACCCCTGGCCCTACCAGTGCCTCCGCAAGCGGCCCCCACCATTCTGCTGCAGCACGCGGCCCCCTGCGCACCGGAAGGCCTAGTTACCACGGGCCCCGTGGTGTATGCAGAGCTGAGCGAGGCCCCCGCTCATGTCCCCGAACTACCCCGCCCGGAGTCACCAGTGCAGAGCTCACCCAAAGAAGATGCTGCTGCGCTTTCCCTGCTAATAGCAGCTGCATTGTTGAAATCGGCCGTTACTCCGACTCTGTTGGAAGTAGTGGATGCGGCCTGTCCTGAGGCCGCGGTTATGCCGCTGCTGGAGTCGGCTGCGACCGATTTAGCGGGCCCTGTGATTCCAGCCCCCGAGGACCCGGTTCTCCCCATTTGCCACCTGACCCCAGCGGCTGCTGGGCCGCAGAAATCTTCGGCCGTTTCTGTCTTGCGGTCTTTTTCAGCGGAGTCCCGCCCACCGGACTCCAGGGCCCGTGTTGTTCCCTCCGTGTGGGAAGCGGAGGTGATCAGGAAGAAAAAGGCCCGGGAGCAGGAAGTGTGGAACCTGCTCCACACTCAAGGAGAGGCCGTCATGGAAAAGAAGAGGACTTGAATGGACACCCTCAGTATCCCTGTGGACCCCTTGCTACCGGCCATCAGGAGATGGCCTGGACTGTCAGAGTCTAGTTTTAAAGAAAAAATGTTTTACGTGATTAGGCTGTTTTTTTTAGAATGTTCCTCTTACAGGATGTTACTTACTGATTTGGAAACTTGACAGAACGGGGATACGAAGACAAGAGGGAGTGTCCATGTCCAAGGAAGGGGGAGGGAAAAGGAGTGCTGGCGATGTTTATTGTTAAACGTTGAGTTTTAAAGCAAAAGAAAAATGAAAAAAAAAATTATAAAAAATGGGTACTTGTGCTATTATAAAGTTGTATGATGTATAATATGCAAAGTAAAATGCAACAGGTCCGGGTTAAGGGAAGGTCTGCGAGACCAAAGGAAAGTGTGAGATCCGGTAGGGATCTAAGAGTTGAGGTCTGGGAGACCGGGACGCCGACCATGACATGTAATTGAAAGAAGGAAAATGAATGGGAAGATGTGAGAAAGACAGCCGTCCTAGGTCAGGTCCCCGACACCACGGACACCCCTGAAGAAGGAAAGGCGGGCGCCGGCAATGATCTGGTAGGTGAGTGGCCTCGATCATGGCGTACCGGATAGTGAAAGGTAACAGTAGGGGAGAGTAGGGGAAAGATACACGCCGTAGAGAGAATACGGGTGTACCTTGCCCAATTTGGAAGACGTTGTCATGTGGCGTGCGCGCTGGTGAGTAGCAGTAGGCTGCTCAGAGCATAGTGCTCCCAGTATAGTTCGGCCCCCGCAGATAGTGGGCTTGGCTCAACTTCTGGTCCGACAACAGAATGTAGGTGTAGATTCAGAACGACGAAGGCAGGGATGACGATTGTCGAGGACGACAATGGACAAAGGAAGGGGGAGTGTAGGGAAGATGACCTGACGGACGGACGGACTAGTCAGAGTGAAGAAAGATAGGTTTGCACAGTGTAGGTAGGAGACAGTGATTACAGTGGGGAAACAACTAGAAAAGTGTAGTGGACGTGCAGTACCTTGGGATGACCATTAGATGGCAGGGTGGAGTGTGAGCAAAGGACTTTACAGCAGCTTAGGGCTTTAGAAACCGTTGGTCATGGGGGGCGTGGTGACAGTTAGTGACAGTTTCAAGGAACCGGGGAAGTTATAAATTCTGAGGGAGGGTTCCAGAAAGTTCCAGTCCCCAGGGGGAGCCCAGGTGACAGGAGGACTTCGCCAGTCTGTGTGCCCTGAGGAGAATCCGACCAAGGGGACTGAGGAGAGGGAAACGTCAGGGGGTGGTCCTGACAGAAAGATACCGCAGAAGAGACGAGGCAGTGAGTGCCATATACCGTATTTGACACGACGACTGACCAGTGAAAGCGCTGTTGGTTATTGGGCCTAGGGCGGCCACAGTGGCGGACCTGGCAGGAGCGTCGAATAAGTGAAGGAGGGACAGTACGCATATGTACCTCCCTATCGTATAAGTACGGTGTGCAAACGGCTCTGGAAACGGAGGGCCGATAAGTGAAGAAACGTGCGGTGTGCTGCGGAGGCCGTCAGGCGGACGGCAAGTAATGAAATAAACTTGGACCTGTTGCACCCAGAATCTGCCTCATCGAGTCTCTGTTATCATCTCTGCGCGGTACAAAAGTAGGACCACCCCCCCAGCTCGGCACCCCACCACCGACACTACACCTGCAGCCCTCCTTGTCAGCAAACTTTGACAATCACATCCTGGACTTGAGAGACACTGCGGTCCTGTTTGCTCCGGCCACAGTAATTCATGGACTAGGGGCTCAACGGAAGGTACCGGACACCAACCTCTGCCACTAGAAGACAGACCATCGTGTAAAGTACCATCCCTTTGGACATTGTTTCTAACTCTGCAACTCCCTGTGGGAACATCTGCCATGGAGAAGCACAAAGGACACGATAAGTTCTTTCTAAAAAGACTGTTCTTATTCCACACATTGTTTTCTCTGTATATCTTTCCCCCTTAACCTTTTATCTCTCTGCGAGGAATTAAATCCCTTGTTAAATTAAATTGTTAAATTGGTTAACTTTTGCTCTGCCTTCTGTCTGTCACTGCATCCCGCAACCTGCTTACAAGCATGCGGGAGATGCCTTTAGAACCTGACTAGCTGGCATGGGTGGAGGATGCTGGTTCTTGAATGGATAGGTTCAGGCCAAGGGGTCACCAGTGGAGGATATTGAGGAACTTGACAGATTGGTCCACACACAGGCGTAGTAGGTGGATGATTGTAGGGGTACAGCAGACTTGAGTAAGGAGGCTCAGGTACGGGAGTCTTGGGGATGCCCGATAGGGATATTGTAGGACCGGTTAGGCAGCCTCAGGGGCAGAGTAGGTCCCCATTCCTTTTTCTATTTCAGTCAACTTCTCTTGCATAATATTCAGGGAAATCTGCAGATCTTGTACTATTGTGATCAGAGCCTCTTCATTCTTTGCACTCCCCAGGGTTGAGACGGTCTGGGTCCGTACCACTCTGGCAGCATAGCTTTCTTCTTTGCTTCAGGCCACCACGTCCACCAATATTTGCCGAAAGCGTAAGTCAGGGTCCACTCTGGTTTACTCAAGCAGGACTTGCCTCAGGACCGCTGGGCAGGGCTCAAATACGGTAGAGAAGATGAGTTGGCAGAAACAAAACACCAACTTTATTGAAGAACAGAGGGTTTTATGCTAGAAAATGCAACTAACAGTTCTTATGATGATAACAGCAATAACAGATTCAAAGGAAGGATAGCTGGAACGTGTCACACAAGCTGTAGTCCAGCTATGGCAATATAAAGTGCAATACCAACAGTATAAACAATTTCTACGGACTACTCACTTCTAAATTCCTGTCTGGCCTCCGCTAATTGGGCCGGGTTTCTATAACGTACTAATTAGAGAAACCTACTGTTAGGAGTCAGATTTCTGCCTCTCCCTTGCTGAAATCTAGGTCCTCACATTCTGCAGTCTCCTGCGCCTTTTCTGCTGTAAAGGAGATTGCAGAGGAGATTGCCCTGCGGCAACTCTCTCCAGAGGCTGTCATTTGTTCCCTCATCTGAGCATGCTCATGGGGGTGCTCAGGTCCTGTGTCGAATCCCATTGGCTCTTCCTGGAGCCTTGGAGATTTCCGGAAGGTCCCGTTCGCTATAAAAAGCGCACATGGCTGTTCCGCCATGCGCTGGCATATTCATACTTGCTGCTGTATGTTTGTTGATGGATGCTTGGACTGGTGAATGACTCATTTGAAACCCCCATTCCTCTGATACTACGTCTGTGTGAGTGTTTGAGTAGCAGCGCTAGCGCCAGCGCGCATTTGCTCCATCTAGCTCAGCAGCTTAGTGTCTGCATTGCGCCAGTGTGATAGCGGCGTTTTGTCAGTGGCGCAATTATCGCACTGCATTTGCAGTCCTGCAGGGCGTTCTCAGTTGCAACGCCACGCACACGTGTCTCTACGGTAGGTCTAGACGGAGTACTCCTGCAGTCTAAGGCTACTCCTGTGACCATAATTACCGCGTGTGCATCGCTGAGGGTCTGTGACCTTAAACAGACTCAGCGTTTCTGTGTTTGCTTTTTGCTGGCAGACTCTGTGATTGTAACAGAGCTTGCTTAGTGCAATTGGGTGCAGTTTAACCCTTTGCACACTGCCGCCAGATTGCTCTGCATTCACTTAGCTGCGGTTTTTCCAGCTTCCTCACTGTGGACCCCGAGTGGCGAAGGCACTTTAATTTTATTTTTATTTAGTGCCTTCCGCCACTCCTAACATTATACTAGCGCCAGGGTCTGGCTAGTGATGGCAGATCAGCAGCAACTTATGCAGTGCATACGGCAGCTTGAGAACCGGTTACTCACCCTTGAGAAGGGTCTCGCTGCTGCACAGGCTACGGATGCTGCTGTAAGGCTCTAACTGATGCGGTAGGCCGTGTGTCCACCCTTGCACCGACAGTCACCCGCCTCCCGTTACCTGATAAGTTCTCTGGGGATGGTGCCTCCTGTAGGGGTTTCATCAGCCAGTGCTCAATCCACCTGGAGCTGCTCTGGCTGTGCAATTCCCCACAGAACGGGCCAAGGTGGCATTTGTTATATCCCTACTGTCGGGCAAGGCTCTGGAATGGGCTACGACTTTATGGGAGCGCGGTGATCCTGAGATACGGACCGCAGGGCACCTGTTAATGGCCATCAAGCAGGTTTTCCTCGGCCCACGGTTCACGCATGACACGTCTCTGCAGTTACTTGCACTGACTCATGGGTCGCTCTCGGTTAGCCAGTATGCCGTCCGTTTTCGGACACTGGCGTCCGAGCTGGAGTGGTCCGACAAGGCCCTTATCCCCGTTTTTTGGCGTGGACTAGCGGAGCATGTCAAGGATGCTCTCTCAACTAGAGAGATCCCCACCATCCTGGAGGAGCTAATTTCTGTTTCCTCGCGTATCGACCTCCGTTTTTCGGAGCGCGTTATGGAGCGTGCTCACTCCAAGCGGAGAGCTAGCTCGGCTCCCAAATTTTTTGAACCTCTTGAGCTGCCTGAGCCAGAGGTTCTACCCCCAGAGCCCATGGAGGTGTCTTGCACCGGTTTTGATACAGGTCCGACCCAAGAGCCCTTTTGCGGTTGTTACCATGTGTTTGCTGCTTCTCAGGAAGCCAGCTTCCCGCAATGCTTGGAATCTGAACCGGTCGTCGAGACCTTTGTCCCTCCTCATCTTAGGACTCAGGTTCTCGCCTGGGCACACGCGTCCAATGCGCACAACCATCGGGGCTATATGCAAACCACGAAGCTATTGGCCGGTGCGTATTGGTGGCGCCCCACAGGGCTTGGGACATCAAAAGATTTATTCAGGCATGCACCTCATGTGCTCAGGATAGCCTTCCTAGGCAGAGGATGGCAACGGCCGCCGACTCACGGCGACGCTCTGTTGCATTGGCCGCTCCCGCCATTTCCCAGGTGTCTCTTCTGAAACCTGGTGACCTTGCCTCCACTGATGCCATCCACGTGTCCCGGTTTACCGTCTCACCTAACAGGACACCAAGCTCACCTTCGGACGAGTTTGTGCCCTATGCCACCACAGGGCACAGGTTGATGGTCTGGAGGGCTCAGGGAGGAGGGGGCCCTAGGAGGGGGGGTAATGTTAGGAGTCAAATTTCTGCCTCTCCCTTGCTGAAATCTAGATCCTCACATGCTGCAGTCTCCTGCGCCTTTCCTGCTGTAAAGGAGATTGCAGAGGAGATTGCCCTGCGGCAACTCTCTCCAGAGGCTAAGTCCTTTGTTCCCTCATCTGAGCATGCTCATGGGACGAACTCCCATTGGAGTTCGGGAGTCAGGTGCTCAGGTCCTGTGTCGAATCCCATTGGCTCATCCTGGAGCCTTGGAGATTTCCGGAAGGTCCCGTTCGCTATAAAAAGCGCGCATGGCTGTTCCGCCATGCGCTAGTATATTCATACTTGCTGCTGTATGTTTGTTTATGGATGCTTGGACTGGTGAATGACTCATTTGAAACCCCCATTCCTCTGATACTATGTCTGTGTGAGTGATACTATGTCTGTTCTGCCAGTAGCAGCGCTAGCGCCAGCGCGCATTTGCTCCATCTAGCTCAGCAGCTTAGCGTCTGCATTGCGCCAGCGTGATAGCAGCGTTTTGTCAGCGGCAGAATTATCGCCGTACTGCGTTTGCAGTCCTGCCGGGCGTTCGCAGTTGCAACGCCAAGCACACGTGTCTCTACGGTAGGTCTAGACGGAGTAGTCCTGCAGTCTAAGGCTACTCCTGTGACCATAATTACCGCGTGTGCATCGCTGAGGGTCTGTGACCTTAAACAGACTCAGCGTTTCTGTGTTTGCTTTTTGCTGGCAGACTCTGTGATTGTAACAGAGCTTGCTTAGTGCAATTGGGTGCAGTTTAACCCTATGCACACTGCTGCCAGATTGCTCTGCCTTCACTTAGCTGCGGTTTTTCCAGCTTCCGCACGGTGGACCCCGAGTGGCGAAGGCACTTTAATTATATTTTTATTTAGTGCCTTCCTCCACTCCTAACACCTACTCTATATCCTAACACCGTTAAACACCGGTGTGCCACTCACAGTTCTGCAGCAGTGATGAGAAAGTCTTCTAGCTTATGCTTGTCCCACAATGCAGTGGAGCAGAGTTTGCTGTGTTGTGCTCTTCCTTAAGGTTTATGGCACCATCTTCTTACAGGTCCAGGCAGGTAATCTCACTTTCAATGCTGAATGCTCACTGGTCGCACAGTGATGCTTACTCTAGCTAGGTTACGGGTGCTTGGCACAAGTCGTCTCGGCTGTGCCATGCGACCCTTTCTTTCTGACAAGGTCCTGCTAGCCGATCCTGCGTTAGCTGAGCACTATTTTCTCCCCCAAAGCCGCTGATCCATTTTTAACTATCTCTCAGTGTTCAGACACACTTTTTTAAGATCTGTCCTCTGTCAACTGACGGATCCAGACCCTAACTGCTTCCTTCTCCAACCAACACACAGTATGTTGCAGGGTTGATGGACTAGTCCAAGTGCACACAAATCAGAGGGTAGCATAGCAATATTGTTTTTATATTGTACACTTAATTTTTTTGTGGTGGTTTTGCAGTGATTTTTCAGGCAGGTTCCTGCATTCATTCATTTGGGGGATATTGCAGATGATTCAAATAGCGGCAGATGTGCTGTATTTGGCCACTATATAGTTGATGGAACTGTGCTGTGCAGCTCTGCAAATGGCCGGCATCAGTACTGGGAACAGCTGATCAAGGGGGCGCTGGTTGTTTCACACTGACAAATCTGAAATTAAAGAGGTATCCTAAGGATAGACCATCAATATAAAAGTACTGGAAAATCCCTGGAAAATCCCTTTAAACAGTTTAATTATGAGGTTAATGAGCCCAATTACAGATATACCTCTCTTCAGAGTCTAGTATACTTTGACTCTATCAAGAGTACACAATTGAACACAGCCCATCGGATACATGGACATACCCTGCATTTAACTTTCTCCTGTTACTAAGGACTCAGGAGGCACTATTACTACATGTGGGCACAAAAAGGAACATCACTATGGCGTGGAGGCACAAAGAATGCTCTGTTAATGATGGAGCACTATGACTGGGGAGGGGGCACAAAGGTGCAAATATTGCTGAGTAGGAGAAGGGAGAGGATTACTGTCTAGGATACTATGAATGGCTAAGGCTACTTTCACACATCAGTTTTTTGCCGTCAGGCAAGATCCGGCTATTTTTAGAAAAAACGGATCCGGCATAAATTTTGGAGAACTGTAGAAACGGATCCGTTTTTCTGCTGGATCCGTCTAGCAGGTTATATCTGTTTTCTGGGGGCTGGGCAATTGGATCTGAGCATGCGCAGACTTAAAAAAACGGATCCGGTGGCTGGATCCGTCTTTTTCTGGATCCGGCGCATTCCGGCGCCCATAGACTTTCATTGTGGCAAAAAGACGGAAGCGTCGGATCCGGCGCTTCTGGCTTTTTCGCTGGAGACAAAAAACGTTACAGTAGCCGTTTTTTCCAGACGCCGGAATGAGACAAGTAGCCGGATCCGGCAAAAAACGGATGAAACGCAATGCCATCCGGCGCGATCCGGCGCTAATGCAAGTCAATGGGGAAAAACTGGATCCGGCATTGCATTTCGCCGGATCCGGTTTTACAAAAAAAAGCTGGATCGCGCCTGACGGCAAAAAACTGATGTGTGAAAGAGGCCTAAGGCACTACAGAGCTTATATAGAGATGTGGGAAGTATGAATATTGCTAGAAAAGCAATGAGCTAAAAAAGTCTATGCTTTTCATTCAACCTAAATGAGACATGTATGAAAGTAATCTTCGTGGTGGTCTGGGCCAGATAGAGAAGAAAAGAGACAAAGAATGGATGATCGCATATTAATAAATTCTGCCTTGATATAACAATGTGTATTAAGCAGTGAGAAGCTGGAGACATTGTAGGTGACTAATTTATTGAGGAACTATCTAATGGATAGATCATCAATATGAGATCAATCATCGATATGAGATCAATCATCTATATGTTAGTCCCAAACAACCCCAGACAGCTTATATCTGCTCCCACCAATGCTGAATGTAAATGTAAGGAGCTGAACCACACAGTAAATGGGTAAATTGTTTAGTGTCCGATACTGGGTGCTGCAATTTATCTCACATTCTAGAGAATAGATAATGATGACATTTTGCTTCACATTAAAATTAGATAAAAAAAATATGGTAGACTTTAACAAAAAAAGATTTAAGATTTTTTGGCCACTTGCATGCGGCACCTAGTCTGGCATTGATAAACTCCTTCTGATATATTGATTGTATTGAAACAGCAAGTTGCTGAGCAAGTGATACATCCCTGGAATCAGGGGCTCTTCTCCTACATCATGGTGCTCTCAGATTAACCCCTTTGATACAAAACCTGTTTTCACCCTAATGACCAGACCAATTTTTACAATTCTGACTACTATCACTTTATGAGGTCATAACTCTGAAACGCTTCAACGGATCCTGGTGATTCTGAGAATGTTTTTTTGTGACATCTTGTAATTTATGATAGTGGTAAAATTTCTTTGACATGACTTGTGTTTATTTGTGAAAAAACAGAGAATTGGCAAAAATTTAGAAAATTTCGCAATTTTCAAACTTTTAGCTTTTATGCCCTTAAATTAGAGAGTCATATCACACAAAATAGTTAATAAATAACATCTCCCACATATCTGCTTTACATCAGCACAATTTTGGAAACATAATTTTTTTTTGTTAGGAAGTTATAAGGGTTAAAAGTAGTGAGGTGCGAGTATACTCGTTGCTCGGGTTTTCCTCCTCCGAATATTTTGGCGTGCTTGGAGATTTAGTTTTCGCCGTCTAATCTGCATGATTTGAGACTTGTAGAAAGACTGAATACATGTGGGAATTCCCTAACAAACAGACATTCCACACATGTATTCAAGCTGTCTAGCAGTCGCAAATTATGTAGACGAGACAACAAAAACTAAATCTCCAAGCACGCCAAATTACTTGGAGGACACCCGAGCATGCTCGGAAAAACCCCAGCAACGAGTATACTCGCTCATCACTAGTTAAAAGTTGACCAGCAATTTCTCATTTTTACAACAACATTTGCAAAAGCATTTTTTTTTAGGGACCACCTCACACTTGAAGTGACTTTAAGGGGCCTATATGACAGAAAATGCCCAAAAGTGACACCATTCAAAAAAGTGCACCCCTCAAGGTATTCAAAACCACATTCAAGAAGTTTATTAACCCTTCAGGTTCTTCACAGGAATTTTTTTAATGTTTAAAAAATGAACATTTAACTTTTTTTCACAAAAAATTTACTTCAGATCCAATTTATTTCATTTTACTAAGGGTAACAGGAGAAATTGGACCCCAAAAGTTGTTGTATAATTTTTCCTGATACCCCATAAATACAGGAAAACCACTGTTTGGGTGCATGGCAAAGCTCGGAAGGGAAGGAGCGCCGTTTGACTTTTCAATGCAAAATTGGCTGGAATTGAGATCGGACGCCATGTCACGTTTGACGAGCCCCTGATGTACCTAAACAGTGGAAACCCCTACAAGTGACACCATTTTGGAAAGTAGACCCCCTAAGGAACTTATCTAGATATGTGGTGAGCACTTTGAACCCCAAGTGCTTCACAGAAGTTTATAATGTAGAGCCGTAAAAATAAAAAAACATATTTTTTTCACAAAAGTGATCTTTTCGCCCTCAATTTTTTCTTTTCCCAAGGGTAACAGGTGAAATTGGACCCCAAAGGTTGTTGGGCAATTTGTCCTGAGTATCCTGATACCCCATATGTGGGGGTAAACCACTGTTTGGGTGCATGGCAGAGCTCAGAAGGGAAGGAGTGCCGTTTGACTTTTCAATGCAAAATTGGCTGGAAGTGATATCAGAAGCCATGTTGCTATTGGAGAGCCCCTGATGTGCCTAAACAGTGGAAACCCCCCAATTCTAACTCCAACCCTATTCCCAACACACCCCTAATCCTAATCCCAACCCTAACCATAATCCTAACCACAAACCTAACCCTAATGCCAACCCTAACCCTAATCCCAACCCTAACCCTAATCCCAACCCTAACCCTAACTTTAGCCCCAAACCTAACCCTTACTTTAGCCCCAACCCTAACCCTAACCCCCAGCCTAACCCTAATGGGAAAATGGAAATAAATACATTTTTTTATTTTATTATTTTTCCCTAACTAAGGGGGTGATAAAGGGGGGTTTGATTTACTATTTATAGCGGGTTTTTATGTTTGGCAGGTGTCACACACTAAAAGACGCTTTTTATTGCAAAAAATAGTTTCTGCATCACCACATTTTGAGAGCTATAATTTTTCTATATTTTGGCCCACAGAATCATGTGAGGTCTTGTTTTTTGTGGAACGAGTTGACTCTTTTATTTGTACAATTTTCGGGCACATGACATTTTTTGATCACTTTTTTTTTCGATTTTTGGGAGGCAGAATAAACAAAAACCAGCAATTCAGGAATTGATTTTTTTTATAAATTTTTTTATACCGTTTCACATGTGGTAAAATTGATAAGGCAGCTTTATTCTCCGGGTCAGTATGATTACAGCGATACCTCACATATCTTTTTTTCATGTTTTTGCGCTTTTACACAATAAAAACTATTTTATAGACAAAATAATTATTTTTGCATTGCTTTATTCTGAGAGCTTTAACTTTTTTAATTTTTCTGCTGATGGAGCTGGCTTGTTTTTTGCGGGACAAGATGACATTTTCAGCGGTACAATTTTTATTTACATCTTTCTTTTTGATTGCGTATTATTGCACTTTTATTCGGCAGTATGATGATAAAGCATTGTTTTTCGCCTCGGTTTTTTTTTTAACGGTGTTCACTGAAGGGGTTAACTAGTGAGACAGTTTTATAGAGCGGGTCGTTACGGACGTGGCAATACCAAATATGTGAACTTTTATTTATTTTTTATTTACATAAATAAATGGATTTATTGGAAAAATATTTATTTTTATTTGGGGATTTAAAAAAAAAATATTTATACACATTCTAATTTTTTTTTTACTTTATAACATTGTCAGTTGGGACATCACTATATCACAGCATAGCATAGCAGAGTGTCAGATCAGCAATCTCGCAGGCAGTGAAGGAGGCTTGCCGGTGTCTGTTCTCAGCGGGCGCTCGCAAGCCACCTCCCTGCAGGACCCAGAAGGACCCCGCAGCCAGCTTGGAGCTGGGGTCTCCATGGAGACCACCGGAACAACGCGATCGCATTGCGTTTTTCCTGTGGGAGCATGCAGGGAGGGCGGATGCTTCTCTATGCCGCTGTCAATACAGACAGCGGCATCAGAGGGGTTAAATGCCCACGATCGGTGCTAGCTCCAATCGTGGGCATTGCTGCGGGGTGTCAGCTGTCACATACAGCTGACACCTGCATATGATCGCCGCAGTGCTCACTGTGAGACCGCAGTGATTGCGGCGCCGTACTAGTACTGCTCGTGGCACTAATGCAGCTGCCCCAGAGCAGTACTAGTATGGCGCATGTTGCCTCTGCGACATCCACACAGGCTCCCCGAGATCGCACTCCTGCACAGGCGTACTTATCTGCCCTGTTGAGGGCAGAGCAAAGTGCTGCAGTGCACAGGCGCCAGGAAAGGTCAGAGAGGCCCTGCACCTGCACACTGCAGGACTTTGTTTTGCCCTTATCTGGGCAGGTAAGTATGCCTGCACAGGAGTGTGATGCCAAGGAGACTGTGTGGATGATGCCAAGATGTGTCATCCACATGAACCAAGAAGGAGGACAGCATCGCAAGAAGATGGGTGGCGCCGGACCAAGAAGAGCGACACCCCTCGGACCGGAGCGCTCCGCAGGTGAGTATAATAAAACTTATTTTTCAGTTCTTCTAGGTCAGATTGGGGGCAGATATACAGCATTATAGAATTCTGTATAACAGCCCTGAAAGGTGGTGACCGTAACTAGTATTGGCCAAACCTGGTGCCAGGTTCCCTTTAAAATAAAAACTCTTAGGCTGGAGTCACACTACCGTAGAATACCGACGAGTGCTATGAGAGAAAATATTGCATAGCACTCGGCCCAGTGTTAATCTATGGGGCAGCTCACAGCACCGTATTTTTTCTCAGGCGTATTTGATTTGCTTGTAAAATCGCAGCATGTTGCAATTGTACATGTATATTGTCCGAGACTTGCCAATGCAACCCTATGGGTGCGAGAAAAACTCGGATGCCACATGGACCATCCATGTAGCTTGCGACAAATACATTTTCCTCATTTCAGCTCATTGAGCCATTAAATTCAATGGGGAAAATCAGTGAGAAATGCAAAGCCATACGCAGGTCATACGGGTATATAGGTGCGAGAGAATCCCATCATCGCATTGCAAACGCATTACACACGGATGACCATCCAGAGAACATTTGTGCGAATCTCGGCAGGGAGACTCAGACCAATTTTTCATACATTAAGTGTGACCCCGGCCTTATACTCACCTCCGGTGCCCTTAGCCGTTCCAGCGGTGTCACATTGTTTTGTCACGTGAGCCCTGCGCCCAATTAGCGCCAACTTCACAGGCCCCGCCTTTGGACAAATCGAACATCAACAGCATGTAAGCGCTCTCTGTCTACTGATCCTTGATTTTTATATGTTTAAAAAAGTAAGGCATACGGTTATAATAAAAAGTTAAATGGGAGTCAAACAAATCCCCTCTTCTATGGGCTATAAATAATAACATTTTCCAAGACTATTGATCTGGAATATCTCAGGGAAGATGGACTGACACCAATTGCTGATATTAAATGCAAATTCTGAATGTTACATTAGTTCAGTTTCCAAATATATCCAGTACTCATGGTTATGTTACTGTATCTATACAATTAGCTTTATTTTATTACTTTATGTATACACTTAAGTCAGTTTTCTTACATCATATACCATGATATTCATTGGTATAATATCTATTCAGTGAGCTTGGTTCTGGTACTGTATTGTACTAAAAACTTCCCATGGCTCACACAGCAGCACATTAATTATCTCTCCTACTGCACATTCGGACTGTGGGGTCCAGGCAGGCTCGGACTGGCCCATAAGGGAACAAGGGAATCCCCTGGTGGGCCCCTGTGAAGAGCTGGGCCCCCAACCCCACTGTATGGGCTGTACTTGTCCTAATTCACTTGATTCACTCTGTACAGAAAAAAGCAGCATCTCATCATTCATTAACCAAACTAGACAGTTTATTATTATATAGAGATATAGGTAAACTTGTGAACGAGGGTAGTGTAATATTTGTATGCAGATGAAAAGTGGGCCCCCAAATTCAATGTACCTGGTGGCCCCTTGGCACCCCTGTCTGACACTGGGTCCAGGCATTGCCAATCCCTATAAGTGATGAAACATAAGGATATTCCCTGATTGTTTTTGAGGGGTTGCTTCCTCCTGGTGGATAAGGTGAGCAGTGCAGGAGAAAGAAGACGTTGAAATTTGTTGTGAATGCCTAATTTTTAGTACTCTATCTTCTTGCATTACATTTATCTCATACCCTTTTTTATTTTTTTATTTTAATTGACTTTATGGTTTATATACTGCTCTTCAAATTACTTTTTATTAATGCCAGAGATATAACTAAAAGGGGTTGTCCAAGAAATATATATTGATGACCTTAGGCCTCATTCAGACACCTGTTTTTCACACAAGTTCTATCTGTGACTTTCACAGATAAAGCACATGCCCCTTATAGTCTATGGGGCTGTTCACATGTCTATGTTTTTCTGCAAATTGTGCCCACAAAGTATCATGGAGACATTTTTGTTTTTGACCTGAACCATGGATAGAATTCACATCGCATTTTTTATGGGGATAGAGAGTAGGAATGATAATGGGCCCTGGAGTTGGATGGTGTCATGATCCAGGTTGGATTATGACAGATTTTGCACTAGTAACCTTTTTTTTTCCGTCAAGCCTTTGGCTTTAAGGTAGTTTTGCCCCCGGTGGCCACTAGGGTCATTGCATTGTGGTGATTTCAGTTCTAGCTTGCCCCCGGTGGCCGGTAGGGTCATTGCACTCTGATTTCTTTAGTGCACGTGATTATCACTAACAGGTGTGATTGCTCTGGTTTAACTATATAGGTGTGTCTTGTTCTCTCACTGACTGTTGGTGATATTGCTCATTTCCAACCAAGACTGGTGAAGGAAGGAACTGCAGAGAGCATCTCAGGGGAGCTCTGGTGTAAATTCTAGTGAAGGAATTACTGAGTGGTGTTCCTTGCAGCTCTGACAAAGCTTGGAGAAGTAGCAGCTATTCTGGAGGAAAGCTGCATTCTGGTGGTGGACTCTGTTGCAGGGAGCAACAGCAACAGAGCAAAGCTAAGTATTGTTTCCCTGTTTGTATTTTTCCCTGGTGTGTATTAGTACAGCGGTGGGGCCAGTGCCTGCACCACCCAGCTCCCTAGCAATGGATAGGTGTAGGGTGTGCTAGGGTGACAGGTTCCGGCTCGGCGACAGGTGAGGAGCCTGTATAGGGAACGTTAGGCGTGTGAGGGACACTGACTCAGGGGAGTGCAGGAGGTGTCCACATCCCCGTTCCCTAAGCCCACCATTGTAGCTGTTTCCCCTTTCCCCGTGTCTTGTTGTTTTAGTTACTGGCCTGCGGGTCGTGTCACACAGGACGGGTCCACGTGACAGATGGAGGGATATCATGCTGTATGGGGACTATGTGGGTATCAGATTATGTGGGGGTTTTGGTGACCATATTCTATGGGAACTGTGGTGGACATCATATTGTATGGAGGGCTATGGTGGACATCAAACTTTAAGGAGGGCTGTGGTGATATATTGTGTTGGAGCTGTGGTGGCTATGATACTGTATTGGGGTCTGAGAAGAACATAACACTGTATTGGGGGCTTTGGCAAATATCATGCCGTGTGGGGTGGCTAATGTGACCATATGTGTTGGGGGTTATGGGGACTAAACTGTATGAGGGGGTTGTGGTGACTGTACTGTATGGGTGGCTGCAGTGACCATCATACTGAAACGAAAAAACTAAAGAGATGAACTGGAATATGACTTGGTGTGCATGTCAGCAGGTTGTGGGATGCAGTAACGGACAGGAGGCAGAGCAAGGGTTAAAGATAATTTTACATGAACGGGGGATACTCTATGCAGGGAGGAGATTGGAGAGACAGGGGTATGGCAGATGATAGGAGCACAATAGATGTGCAGAGTGAGGTAACAATGGTATTAAGTACAGCAACTGTTCATTAAGGGTTAACTTGTCAGTCCGATGGCTTCCAGACTGCAGAGTCATAAATTCCAACGATGGCGCCAATGCTGTTAGCACGTGATGAGTCCGGCATCATCCTGAGGTGTTGATGATCTGGTTCCTGGTGGTGAGTCCTCGATATCTTGTGCGGGGTCCTGGGTCCAGGATTCGTGATGCAAAGTGAGGTCCAGTCTCTAACACTGCTGGAGCAGGATGAAGCTCGGCAGAAGTCTGCAGGTGAGAGCGAGTACAATTCTCTGTAGGTCACCCGGTCTTTCTTAGGCAGCATGCGCATGGTAGCTACTGACCCGGAGCGTTGGGTAACTTCTGCTGCGGGAGCCAACGGGCACACGGCAGTTCTCTGGTCACAGTCTCTGTAAGTGGCAGCAGGGATTCTATAGCGCAGGGTTTGTGCTCAGAGGACGGAGCACCAAACTTCCCCTGCTGAGCGCTGCGTGTTCCTGTCAAGTCTCCTTGCCTTTTTGCGCGCTCTCCCCTTTTTAACTTAGCTACGCCGCCTGCTGTCGAGTGCAAAGGTCAATCCGGGTCTCGAAGCTTTCCCTCGGACAACAAGGGTGACAGCCCCGATAGTTCCGGACCCAGCGCAAGAGAGGTACCCCCGGTCCGGTCCATCTTCTTACATGCATGCAGCATATAAGCGCATGTTCACACTGGCCACTAAACAGACAAAACCCAAGATAAAAAACATAATAAGCAAATACCCTGTAGTAAATATATAAAAAGCAATGGTGCATGAAAATAATATACTGTACATGTATTGTTGGGATTCCTGTTGTCCTTCTACAGTTTGACCACTAGTGGCTGCTGTTGTTCACCTTGATAATTGTGCTGCATTTCCACTCCTTACCAATGGAGGCTGCTGGTGTATCCTGCAATTGCCCTTTACTAAGATGGTAGACTCTGAATCTGTGCAATCCATCTTGTTTCCTGTTTGGACACTGGGCTATCCCCACAACAATGGGATTAGTAAAGGCACAACTAAAAATATGCAATACAATTAACATACACAACCCCAACAAGCTGATTAGAGCAAGAAAGGAAAAGAGAGTATCTTATACCAAGTAATACATTTTATTTGAGTAAAATACAAAAATAATAAACAGAATCATACTGCCAAAGCAGGAATAAAGGGGAATCCAAAATGCGTCAGTAGCAACAAGTAAAAAAATTGTTATATCCAGCGCCTCATCTATATGTGCAAAATAGATGGAAATTACCCTAGACTTAATCCACTGTTAGAGTACAAACTGTCACTCAGATTTAAGGCTGTATAGTGCTAGTAATTTGTTTTATTGCATACAGTATGAGTCAGTGCTCTAGAATGAGGACAGGGTAGCTGCACAGGAGTGTATATAAATATGTAAAAATAGGGTGCTAAGTAGTGCTAGTAGTGCAGAGCCACAAGTATGCTAAAGTGCATGAGATGGGCAGATACTTACTGGTATAGTGTGCTTATCGGGACCCCAGCCTGCTGCCCCCTCCTCGCGTTTTGCTGTGTCTTCATCAGGAGGCATGGCTAATCTTGGCAAGGAGGTTAGTATATAAAGAAGCTGTCAACCAATCATGAATGGCTAAGATTATGACGTAAGTCTGTGCTGGCGCATGCGCCGCACAAAGCCCACCCGTAATGGGGCACTTCCTCCTGCGCTCCCGGAATGCAAGCGTTCCACCGATGTTAAGCAGCCGAGGACACCGACGGACCATGTGAGCACTTCGGGAAGATCCTGGTGAAGCTGGGTCTGCGCATGCACTCTGGACTTAAGGAAGATTATGTGTCTGTGCAATTCAACTGGAGAGGTATGCATGAACATTAAGGTCAAAAATTACCGTTGTATGCTGATGTTAAATGTTACTGATGGGAACTGTATGAGGTTTTGGCTGAACAAACTGCCAAAACTCAAATCTATAAGGGAACTATGGACAATTCCATGAATAGAATACTGTGGCATGAGGAAAGAATGAGGAAAATGGACAATATAACAAATGGAGAATTTCACAAGCAAAACAATGGTGTGCTTGGTTTTAACATACATTTATTCTTTCATGAGTTATTTACAAGTTTATGACTACTTATAAAATGTTTTCAAAGTGCTGCCCATTGTGTTGGATTGTCAATGGAACCCTCTTCTCCCAATCTTCACACACTGATAGCAACACCGCAGAAGAAATGCTAGCACAGGCTTCCAGTATCCATTGTTTCAGATGCTGCACATCTCGTATCTTCACAGCATAGACAATTGCCTTCAGATGACCCCAAAGATAAAAGTCTAAGGGGGTCAGATTGGGAGACCTTGGTGGCCATTCAACTGGCCCACGACGACCAGTCCACTTTCCAGGAAACTGTTCATGTAGGAATGCTCGGACCTGACACCCATAATTGATGGTATGGTGTAGTATATGGGGTACAAAGATAGTGGGGCCAATCTTCATCAATGGAAACCTCAATGCCACTGGATATCTGAAATTGCTACATGATGATGTGTTGCCTTCCTTATGCACTGAAGATGGCTCGTTCCCTGAGTTTTTCCAGCAAGATGGCGCACCACCATATTATGGGTGTCAGGTCAGAGCATTCCAACAAGGAATCTGACCCCCTTAGACTTGCATTTCTTCGGCGGTTTTGCTATCAGTGTGTCAAGAGTGAGAGAAGAGGGTTGCATTGACAATCCAACACAATGGGCAGCAATTTGAACACATTTTATAAGTAGTCATAAACTTGTAAATAACTCATGAAAAAATAAATTACGTTAAAACCAAGCACACTATTTTTTTATTGTGAAGTTCGCAATAAGTTTGATTAGTCACATGACCCTCTTCTCATTGAAAAAATAAAGTTGGATCCAAAATGGCTGACTTCAAAATGGCCACCATGGTCACCACCCATCTTGAAAAGTTTCCCCCTCCCATATACTAATGTGCCACAAACAGGAAGCTGATATCACCAACCATTCCAATTTTATTTAGGTGTATCCATATAAATGGCCCACCCTGTATATGTATGTAATAATACTGTAGAATATAATAATTTAAATGAGATAAATATCATGAATTGGTATAAAAGTGATACTTGCATGGTACAGTATATATTAAATAAGTGCATATGTGTCAAAAGGAATAAAATATCATTGTAAACAAATAATAAAGTAATACATAAATAAAAAAAAATCCTTATTATGTATAAAATTATATAAGGATACCATGAAAAGGCATCCCAAAAGGCAAAAGTTCCCAATATAATTACAACGAGCTTCATGAAGGTGCTGGAAGAATCTTGGCCACGTGCATCCAACTGTATCCAATAGAAGGAGAGCATCATAATGGGGGATCAGGATCACAATAGAGTTGGTCATAAATTTCTAAAATTAAATAAATAGATGATTAAAAACATGTAGACATACACTAAAAACGAAGAAGATTAAAAAGAACCCATAATTCAAAGAAAGGAACCAAAACCATGACTTTTCATTCAGCCCATCCTCAACCATGATATTAAGCTTATAGATCCAGTGGCTTTACACCTGAGAGAGCTGTTAAAACAAATCACCACCCCTTATGCCCAATGATAATGAATTGTGCTTCTGAATTATGGAAGGCTCTGAAATGTCATGGCAGGAATTTTAATTGATCTCCTTCTTGGACATCCTTAGACTTCTCAATGTCGCTGACATGTTCTCGTTTTCTTATAAGCAATTCTCTTGTAGTCATCCCAATATAACATTTTTTGCAAGGACAACGTGCCTGGTAAATCACACCCTTAGATGAATATGAAAGACATTTTCTAATAGAAAATGTACTGGTGTGATCAGAGTTATAAAATTCTTTACCCTTAATTGTATTTACACATGCCTTGCAGTGCCTAAAAGGAAAAAAATCCTTGTATGTTACTAAGGAAGTTAATTACGTATTTCATAAAAATGACTCCGTACAGGAAATCAGGCAGGTTTTTTGATCTTTTTGTCATGATATAGGGTCTTTTTGAAAGGGTTTTACCAAGAACAGGGTACGTGAGGAGAACATTCCAATGATTATGGATAATGTCAGTAAATTGTTTCATTTGATCATTATAGAGAGTAATAAATATGACAATATTGGAATTGTATGATCTATTTTTTTCTTCATTTTTGTACAGGAGCTGGTTCCTGGTGGTATTTTGTGATTTTTTTTATAGGCATAACAAATCTGCCTGTGACCATACAACCATTCACAGAACCTTGAATATAAAACAGCTGCCTGTTCTTGGTAAGTTTCTTCAGTGGAGCATATTTGCTTGGCCCTTACATATTGTCCCACAGTCATTGATTTTATAGTAGACTTAGGATGGGAAGATTGGGCATGTAATATCGAATTTGTTGCTGTAGGTTTTCTGAAGAAAAAAACTAACCCTGCAGCCTTAAGTATATGTAAGCTTAATGTTTAGATCATTTTTGTTCAACGTGGTCATCAGGTCATTTAGTTCGTTGGACATTACCTTCCCAAGCAAACATAATATCATCGATATATCTGATCCAGTTCTGGATCTTATCGATACTAGCAATGGGAGAGCTTAGGAAAATTTCCCTTTCCCAAAAACCCAAAAATAGGTTAGCATAAGATGGTGCACAAAATGCCCCCATTGCCGTACCCTGTAGCTGGAGAAATACTTCATCGCTAAATGTAAAGCAGTTTGTGGGTTAGAATAAATTCTAACAGGGTCAGAATTAATTTTGCAAGGGAAAAGTCTAAGTTACTATTGTGTAAGTACCATGAAATCGCATTCATGCCCTGGGTGTGTCGAATGGAGGTATATAAACCTCTACATCTGCTGTTACAAGTATCATGTGATCTTCAAGATGAAGTTGATCTAATCTTTGCCACTGTAGTATCCAGAGTATGGAAGGTGTTATGATTGGGTCACCGAGGAGGAAAGCAAAACCAAGCTAAGCCACAGAAAACCAGAGAGGTTGGTAACTATGCGGATTGCAGACCCTTGATCCTATCCACACAACTAGCAGTAGCCGTGGAGCGTACCTATGATGATCCTAGATGCCTCGACACAACCGGAGAACTAAATAAGCCTAAAGCAAGAAAGGGGAACTCTAAACTGCCCCAGAGCAGACCCCAAAGGAATAGATAACCTCCAAACATATATTGTCGGTGAGACAAGATGAAAACACAAACGCAGGTAGGAAAATAGACTGAGCAAACGATGGGGCTCACACTAACTAGACAGGACAGGAAAGGAAAGACTCTGTCTGCAATCACGCAAAAAAACCTGCAAAAAATGCCCAACACGTCTGATAGAAAAATACTGAAGTCACTAGACTTCGCCCACTATATCAGCACTCTGGTATATTCTGAAAGCAGAGCAAAAAGAGGCCAATCTAATAAGGGACAAAAACAAACTGGCACAAGCAGTAACATAAAGATGGAAATTCAGCACAGCTCCAGCCGGAGCTGGCTGACCACACAAAACTGAAATAGACAAAACCAGATCAAATGTGAACAATAGCAAAAGAACACTTAGCTGAGCATGCAGGGACTGAGCTGGAAACTAAGACCTCAGGAGGCAGGAAAAATCACCAGCAGGGATAGAGGGAGTGGGCTGTCTTAAATCCAGTCAGAGACTCCAGATCTCGAGTCATCCTCCTCATTATCAGGTGGCAGGCCTCTGTTAATTAGATCAGCTCCATTACCTCCAGTAACCACCAGAGGGAGCCCGGAAAGAGAACTTGTGACCCCTCTGTCAATATAACCAGCTCCACTACCTTCACTTGTAACCAGAGGTAGGCCAAAAAGCGAATTCACAACAGGGAGGATAAGGAGGTGATCAAAGATTTTAAATAATAATCAATAATTTGACATATCAGCTCACTTAATCCCCCATTCCCTGATACAATAGGTCAACTGGGGGGATCTACTGGATTTCTAAGGACTTTTGGAATCAGATACAACGTAGGGAGTTTTGGTTTTAACGTTTCAACTGCTTCCAGTAGTTTTTTTTTAGGGATAATTCCTCCTTCGTATGCATCAATGAGGATCTCCACAAGTTATTTCTGATACTGTACAAGGGGAACATGAGTCAATTTTTTGTAACAATTGGAATCTAGGAGCAACTTATAGGCCTGCTTTTTGTATAACTCGTGTGGCCAAATAGCTACGTTGCCTCCTTTATCCGCAACTTTAAAAACTATGTCTTTACAGCCCTTCATCTCCATAATAATCTTTTCTTTTTTATGGTTTGCGGGACTCAGATAGTAATTATTTTTGATTTTTTTCTATGTCTTTTGTTACCATTTTTACAAATACCTCAACACGTGTTATTATTTTGAAATTTTTTGGATTTGTTAAGTAAAAAAGTGGGAAAAGCACTCAGCAACTCAGTGGGGTAATTTTCCTCCACCAATGAGTCAAGGAGTTTAAGTGCCGCCTTTTCCCCCTCTGAGTTAAGTGTTATACTCATACTGTTTTTTTCACAAAAACTTTTGAGGGTCAATTTGCTTGCAAAGAGGTGGACATCTTTTATGGCTGTGAAGGCATCTAGAGGTTGGGGAGGTGAGAATGTTAAACCTTTTTCTAATAAGTTGGTTTATTCATCAGAAAGTACATGGGTAGAAAAATTAATTACCTTAGGATGTTCATGGTTAGGTCCATGTCTCCCTTGGTATCTACTTTTTCCGCCAAACCTGGTTCTAATGCATCTGTGGTTTGAATGTTCTTATTCTGATGCCGAGGGGGCATTACTTGAAAGGGACAATACTGATGTGACAGACGGGCCTCTAGAGGTGACTCATTTATTATTATTCTCAACCCTACTTTGCCATCTGAAAACTTTTTTTCTTGAGCATAGTCCTGTGTATCTCTTTGGTATTTTTTCATCTTAGCGGAACTAATTTGTTCCCATTTTTCGAGATCCTGACCCACATCTTAGTAAAATTTCTCTAATTGCTCTGAAGTCATTTTGTGGGCTAGATCCTTCTGTAGTTGGATTAGTTCAGGGGTCCTCAAACTACGGCCTGCGGGCCACATGAGGCCCACCTAGGACTTTTATCCGGCCCCTGGCCCGGCCGACATTGAACTTCACTGCAGTTCAATGCCGGCAGGCCTGTAATCGCGGGTGGAACGACGAGGTGGCGAGGAAAGGTGTTACGCAGCCCTCCGTATGCAGCAAACACAGACGACGTGATTTTCATCACGCCGCCTGCATGGCCTGATGATGCCAGAAGAAGACAGAGTCGATCGGATGCCTTTTCAGAGCAGTGGGGGACATAGGTGAGTACTGGTATTTTTTTTTTTAACGGCAGGTCCTATTGGGGACATTTACCTGCCTATTGGGGACTATGCTGCCTATTGGGGACATTTACCTGCCTATTGGGGACTCTGCTGCCTATTGGGGACCTTTGCTGCCCATTGGCGACCTTTACCTGCCTATTGGGGATATTTACCTGCCTATTGGGGACTATGCTGCCTATTGGGGACATTTACCTGCCTATTGGGGACTATGATGCCTATTGGGGACTATGCTGCCTATTGGGGACATTTACCTGCCTATTGGGGACTATGCTGGCTATTGGGGACATTTACCTGCCTATTAGGTACTATGCTGCCTTTTGGGGACCTATGCTGCCTATTGGGGACAATTACCTGCCTATTGGGGACCTATGCTGCCTATTGGGGACCTTTACCAGCCTATTGAGGACCTATGCTGCCTATTGGGGATATTTACCTGCCTATTGAGGACCTATGCTGCCTATTGGAGACCTATGCTACCTATTGGGGACTTATGCTTTTTTTTGGCGCCATTTACCTGCCTATTGGGAACTATGCTGCCTATTGGGGACCAATGCTGCCTATTTTGGACCTTTACCTGCCTATTGGGGACATTTACCTGCATATTGGGGACCTATGCTGTCTATTGGGGACCTATGTTGCCTATTGGGGGTATTTACCTGCTTATTAAGGACCTATGCTGCCTATTGGAGACCTATGCTACCTATTGGGGACCTATGCTGCCTATTGGGGACATTTACCTGCCTATTGGGGACTATGCTGCCTATTGGGGACCTATGCTGCCTATTGGGGATATTTACCTGCCTATTGGGGATCTGTGCTGCCTATTGGGGACATTTACCTGCCTATTGGGGACTATGCTACCTATTGGGGACATTTACCTGCCTATTGGGGACTATGCTGCCTATTGGGGACATTTACCTGCCTATTGGGGACCTATGCTGCCTATTGGGGACCTTTACCTGCCTACTGGGGATATTTACCTGCCTATTGGGGACCTATGCTGCCTATTGGAGACTTATGCTACCTAATGGGGACCTACAGTTGTGGCCAAAAGTATTGACACCCCTGCAATTTTGTCAGATAATTAACTCAGTTTCTCTCCTGAAAATGATTGCAATCACAAATTCTTTGGTATTATTATCTTCATTTAATTTGTCTTAAATGAAAAAGCACAAAAGAGAATGAAGCAAAAAGCAAAACATTGATCATTTCACACAAAACTCCAAAAATGGGCCAGACAAAAGTATTGGCACCCACAGCCTAATACTTGGTTGCACAACCTTTAGCCAAAATAACTGCAACCAACCGCTTCCGGTAACCATCAATGAGTTTCTTACAATGCTCTGCTGGAATTTTAGACTATTCTTCTTTGACAAACTGCTCCAGGTCCCTGATATTAGAAGGGTGCCTTCTCCAAACTGCCATTTTTAGATCTCTCCACAGGTGTTCTATGGGATTCAGGTCTGGACTCATTGCTGGTCACCTTAGAAGTCTCCAGTGCTTTCTCTCAAACCATTTTCTAGTGCTTTTTGAAGTGTGTTTTGGGTCATTGTCCTGCTGGAAGACCCATGACCTCTGAGGGAGACCCAGCTTTCTCACACTGGGCCCTACATTATGCTGCAAAATTTGTTGGTAGTCTTCAGACTTCATAATGCCATGCACACGGTCAAGCAGTCCAGTGCCAGAGGCAGCAAAGCAACCCCAAAACATCAGGGAACCTCCGCCATGTTTGACTGTAGGGACCGTGTTTTTTTCTTTGAATGCCTCTTTTTTTCTCCTGTAAACTCTATGTTGATGCCTTTGCCCAAAAAGCTCTACTTTTGTCTCATCTGACCAGAGAACATTCTTCCAAAACGTTTTAGGCTTTTTCAGGTAAATTTTGGCAAACTCCAGCCTGGCTTTTTATGTCTCGGGGTAAGAAGTGGGGTCTTCCTGGGTCTCCTACCATACAGTCCCTTTTAATTCAGACGCCGACGGATAGTATGAGTTGACACTGATGTACCCTCGGACTGCAGGGCAGCTTGAACTTGTTTGGATGTTAGTTGAGGTTCTTTATCCAACATCCGCACAATCTTGTGTTGAAATCTCTTGTCAATTTTTCTTTTCTGTCCACATCTAGGGAGGTTAGCCACAGTGCCATGGGCTTTAAACTTCTTGATGACACTGCGCACGGTAGACACAGGAACATTCAGGTCTTTGGAGATGGACTTGTAGCCTTGAGATTGCTCATGCTTCCTCACAATTTGGTTTCTCAAGTCCTCAGACAGTTCTTTGGTCTTCTTTCTTTTCTCCATGCTCAATGTGGTACACACAAGGACACAGGACAGAGGTTGAGTCAACTTTAATCCATGTCAACTGGCTGCAAGTGTGATTTAGTTATTGCCAACACCTGTTAGGTGCCACAGGTAAGTTACAGGTGCTGTTAATTACACAAATTAGAGAAGCTTCACATGATTTTTCAAACAGTGCCAATACTTTTGTCCACCCTCTTTTTTATGTTTGGTGTGGAATTATATCCAATTTGGCTTTAGGACAATTCTTTTTGTGTTTTTTTCATTTAAGACAAATTAAATGAAGATAATAATAACAAAGAATTTGTGTTTGCAATCATTTTCAGGAAGAAATTGAGTATTATCTGACAAAACTGCAGGGGTGTCAATACTTTTGGCCACAACTGTATGCTGCCTATTGGGGACCTTTACCTGCCTATTGGGGACATTTACTTGCCTATTGGGGACTATGCTGCCTATTGGGGACCTATGCTGCCTATTGGGGACCTTTACCTGCCAATTGGGGACCTATGTTGCTTATTGGGGGTATTTACCTGCCTATTGAGGACCTATGCTGCCTATTGGAGACCTATGCTACCTATTGGGGACCTATGCTGCCTATTGGGGACCTTTACCTGCCAATTGGGGACATTTACCTGCCTATTGGGGACTATGATGCCTATTGGGGATCTATGCTGCCCATTGGGGACCTTTACCTGCCTATTGGGGACCTATGCTGCCTATTGGGGACCTATGCTGCCTATTGGGGTCATTTACCTGCCTATTGGGGACTCTCACCCCACACCAGTCAAAACCTGAGGTAAAAGTGGAGTTCCACCAATATGGGCACTGGTGAGGCTGCATTGATAGGCAGTGCAGTTTGTATGTCTCTGTGTGGGCAATTTTATTGCTGGTATAGTTTCTGTAACGCTGTATATACAGTGTGTCCATAAAGTCACAGTGGACTTTTATAGTTTACATTTTGGCGTCCTTTCTCTGGCCCAATCATATCAGACCTGTTCATGAGGAGAGATAGCAAGAACCAATCAAACAACACAAACTCATTTAAGCTGTTGCTGAGCCCCCAGTCAGATTAACCCCTGATAAACTGAACTCTGATTAATACACTGCCAGGTCTGTAACATCATGCAACCACAAGTTTGGATGTGTGTTGGGCAACAAATGGAGTCCACATCGAACTGCACTGAATAGGTATGAAACTGGGAGAGTTTTTCTTTTATTTGGAGCAGATTTCACATTTCTATCGTCTTTTATTGCTTTCCAGTGACTGGTCAAAAGTGCACCATGACTTTACGGACTCACGGTAAATTGGTATTATACTAATAGCAATTTGGAATCACTAGGAAACATTGATATCAAGAAAGCGAAAAAGCTGATTCGAAGTGTAGGATATTCAAAGAACCCATTGAAAAATTGGTAATTTTGTTGATTTAAGTTTACTTCTTCATTTTAAATATTGTATTTGTTCCTGTTTTGTTGTTTTACTTCAAAATAAGATATGGTATTCGCAGTGTGCATAGGAATTTGTTCATAGTTTTTTTTTAAAAAGTATTTTCCGGCCCTACAATGGTCTGAGGGACCGTGATCTGGCCCCCCGTTCAAAAAGTTTGTGGACCCCTGCTGTAAAGGCTACGCAGACACCTGGGAATTGTTATTGATAAGCTGAGAAGATCCATGGATAGTGGCCCCTTCCCAGAATAATAAAACCAGCCCTCAGCTGTCTGCTTTCCCTCAGCTGGTTAGTAAAAACAAGGGGGAGTCCACGTCATTTTTATAATTAATTATTTATTTAATAGGTTAAATGAGGCTAACACCCTTTAGTGCCATATGAAAAGCACTAAATGTTGCTAGCTTATTAGAAATAGGGGGCTTGTGACATTAAATTTATTCTATCTTTCTTTATCTCTATACAGTATAAGATTGCTTTATTATTTAGAAAACTAGCTTTAAATGAGATAGGGAATGACAGTATACAAAAACTAATGTTAAAAATGCATTGCAAACGGATTGCATATGCATGTTATATGGATGTCATCAGAGCCGCCATCAGGTCACTACTTCCTTTACTGGCTTATGGGGCACGTTCAGTTAATGTCTATTGCCATGCGGAAGTTAACAGCCGCCAGCTAATCATAGGCTGGCACGTGACATCAGCGCTCACGTCACCGGTGTATGACGTCACTGTCATAAGCCAGAACGACGGTCTGCACCTCAGATGAATTTAGCAGAGGACACCGCTGGACCTCGGCCAGGTAAGGAGAAACTTTTTTTTGTAAAGAGCAATATGGGGTACATTATACTGCTATTGGGGTGCCTTATATTGCTACTGGCATGCATTATACTACTATTGGGGTGCATTATACTACTATAGGGGTGCATTATATTACTATGGGGGTGCATTATACTACTATGGGCTGCATTATACTGCTAATGGGGGTGCATCATACTCCTATAGGGGTGCATTATACTACTATGGGGGGTGCATTATACTCCTATGTGGGTTCATTATGCTACTATGGGGCTGCATTATACTGCTATGAGGGTGCATTATGCTGCTTTGGGGGTGCATTATACTACTATGAGGGTGCATTATATCACTATGGGGGTGCATTATACTTCTATGGGGGTGCATTATACTACTGTGGGGTGCATTATACTACTATATATGACTATGGGGTGCATTATACTACTATGGGGGCACATTATAGTATATCTGACTATGGGGTTCATTATACTACTATGGAGGTGCATTATACTGCTTTATATGACTATGGGGTGTATTATACTATTTGTATAACTATTGGGGTGCATTATACTTTATGTATGACTATGTGGGTTCATTATACCACTATGGAGGTGCATTATACTACTATGGGGAGCATTATACTACAATGGTTGTGCATTATACTCCTATAGGGGTGCATTATACTACTATGGGGGTGCATTATAGTATTATGGGGCTGCACAATACTACTGTGAGGTAGCGCTGTTATTCAAGTAGGGGACACTCGCTCAGCAGCCACAAAATCAGATCCGGCACAGGTTTTCCATAAAATCATAACAGTCCATGCGGTTTATTCATCATCATAAATCATCACAGCAACAGAAAACAGCATATAATCAGCATAGTGTCCATTACAGAGTTTCCCTCTGTTATCCTGTAGTCATATAAGTTATGCACTGTTCAATGCGCAGGCTTCCTAGCCCCAAGTTATCTCACCCTGTTAGGGTTTCCTCATGCTGCTTCATTATGCTGCACACGTCCTTTCCCTCCAGGGAACTAAGAGGCACACGTCGCCATTACTCTCAGCCACTTCACATGCTGTTAGCCAGGAAGCCCCATCTCAGCAGGACCTTCCACACTGGACCAACCGGGTCCCAGCATTCACCACATGTGACCTACCCTGGCCACCTTACATGGTCCGTAGTCACGCCCATCGGGTCACATGGCTATGACCTCATCACAGGTCTTTGAACGATTCACACACTTTTATCACAACTTTCTCGAACACACCCCCTGGGTGGGTTTGTAGGTGGGTGGGTTTGTAGGTAACTGGGTCCGCCTGTCTCCCCAGTTACCTGGAGACTTCTCCCTGACACATTGAAACAACACCTCAGCAATATCATTGCTGATCAACACACACACATAAGTCTCCATCTCAAGGCCACCCACCTTGAGATACATAAAGGTCCTTCAGGATTCTGCCACTCATCCTCTCTCTTGGGACATCCACACAGCGCCCCCTAGCGGACACAGTGGTCACTACACCACACTACTATGGTGTTGCATTATACTACTATGGGGTGCATTATACTGCTATGGGGGTGCATTATACTCCTATAGGGGTGAATTATACTGCTATGAGGGTGCATTATACTGCTATCAGGGGTGCATTATACTTCTATGGGAGTGCATTATACTCCTATGGGGGTGCATTATACTACTATATAGACTATGGGGTGCATTATACTACTATGGGAGTACATTATACTATATATGAATATGAGGTGCATTATATTACTATGGGGGTGCATTATACTGCTATATATGACTATGGCATATATTTTACTACTATATAAGACTGTGGGGTGTATTATACTACTATGGGGGTACATTATACTATATATGACTATGGAGTGCATTATACTACTATGGGGGTGTATTATACTGCTATATATGACTATCGGGTGTGTTATACTATTATATATAACTATGGAGGTGCATTATACTTTATGTATGGCTATGAGGGTGTATTATTTTACTATGCATGACTATGATGTGTATGATACTATTATATAAGACTATGGGGGTGCATTATACTACTGGGTTTGACTATGGGGTGCATTATACTACTATATACACTCACTGGCCACTTTATTAGGTACACCATGCTAGTAACGGGTTGGACCCCCTTTTGCCTTCAGAACTGCCTCAATTCTTCGTGGCAGAGATTCAACAAGGTGCTGGAAGCATTCCTCAGAGATTTTGGACCATATTGACATGATGGCATCACACAGTTGGCGCAGATTTGTCGGCTGCACATCCCTGATGCGAATCTCCCGTTCCACCACATCCCAAAGATGCTCTATTGGATTGAGATCTGGTGACTGAGGAGGCCATTTGAGTACAGTAAACTCATTGTCATGTTCAAGAAACCAATCTGAGATGATTCGAGCTTTATGACATGGCGCATTATCCTGCTGAAAGTAGCCATCAGATGTTGGGTACATTGTGGTCATAAAGGGATGGACATGGTCAGCAACAATACTCAGGTAGGCTGTGGCGTTGCAACGATGCTCAATTGGTACCAAGGGGCCCAAAGAGTGCCAAGAAAAAATTCCCCACACCATGACACCACCACCACCAGCCTGAACCGTTGATACAAGGCTGGATGGATCCATGCTTTCATGTTGTTTACGCCAAATTCTGACCCTACCATCCGAATGTCGCAGCAGAAATCGAGACTCATCAGACCAGGCAACGTTTTTCCAATCTTCTACTGTCCAATTTCGATGAGCTTGTGCAAATTGTAGCCTCAGTTTCCTGTTCTTAGCTGAGAGGAGTGGTACCCAGTGTGGTCTTCTGCTGCTGTAGCCCATCTGCCTCAAAGTTCGACGCACTGTGCGTTCAGAGATGCTCTTCTGCCTACCTTGGTTGTAACGGGTGGCAATTTGAGTCACTGTTGCCTTTCTATCAGCTCGAACCAGTATGCCCATTCTCCTCTGACCTCTGGCATCAACAAGGCATTTCCGCCCACAGAACTGCCGCTCACTGGATTTTTTTTCTTTTTCGGACCATTCTCTGTAAACCCTAGAGATGGTTGTGCGTGAAAATCCCAGTAGATCAGCAGTTTCTGAAATACTCAGACCAGCCCTTCTGGCACCAACAATCATGCCACGTTCAAAGGCACTCAAATCACCTTTCTTCCCCATACTGATGCTCGGTTTGAACTGCAGGAGATTGTCTTGACCATGTCTACATGCCTAAATGCACTGAGTTGCCGCCATGTGATTGGCTGATTAGAAATTAAGTCTTAACACACAGTTGGACAGGTGTACCTAATAAAGTGGCCAGTGAGTGTATAACTATGGAATGCACTATACTATTATGGATGACTTTGGGGTGCATTATACTACTATGAATGGATATGGGGGTAATAAGGAAAGACATGAGGCAAAATGGGAGGACACGTGGAGTTCAGAATGGAAGGACACATGGGGTCCAGAATGGGAGGACAAGTGGGGTCCAGAATGGGAGGACACATGGGAGCAGGATGTGGGATATTATTATAACTGTATGGGCTAATTAAAGGATATTATTTTGGTGGGGGAGGAGAGGTCCTATCACTGTGCAGGGCGACACAGTCGCTTTTTTGTTCACCTGGTGTGGTGTAGAGGTTGGGGAAAAAATAGGGAATGTGCTCTAGATAACTGTGTGTTATTTTCTGCAGAGACAAGTCCTGGCTGGAAGAAGTGATGGCGGTGTGTGCTGGATGAAGATGATAGACATCAACCGGGGAGTCAGTGTGTTACCTGTACACTGAAACTATACACTACATACTATATACAAGGCTCCTGTGTATAGTGTCACTGGTGATCACTGTATTTTTATAAATTTATCGTTATTAAGGTTTGAAAAAGGAATACAAATGCGAACAACAGGTACTAGTTGTGCCACAAGTAGTAGGTCAAACATGACCACAAAACCATAACAATAAACAGCAATTCCAAAACATTTGAAAACATGTGAAAGCAAAATGAAAGAAGTAAATGCAATCCAAGGTAGAGTCTCTGGTAGTACATTGGCTCACCGTGTTTTAGGATATGCCAGCGTGGTGACTCAGCCTTAAACATTATGAAGATCCCTGTATTACCTGTACACTGACACTATATACAGAGCTCCTGTGTACAATATCACTGGTGATCACTGTATTATCTGTACACTATACACTATATACAGAGCTCCTGTGTATAATGTCTCCGGTGATCACTGTATTACCTGTACACTGACAGTATACACTGTGTACTATATACAGAGCTCCTGTGTATAATGGCACTTATGGTAAAATTAGCATTGTGTTTTATTTATTAATGATCAATATTGTAGTATTCAGTCACTATGTGGTTGTAATATGTGGTCTGGTCATAGTGTGGAGGTATTCGTCCCTTCTATGTGGTATTATTCGGTAACTATGTGGTTGTAATATATGGTCCGGTCATGGTGTGACGGCATTTGTCCCTTGTATGTGGTATTATTTGGTCACTATGAGGTGGTAATATATGGTCCGGTCATGGTGTGACGGTATTTGTCCCTTGTATGTGGTATTATTGTTCATTTTAAAAAATGTATGTGACACATTACTTTAAAGAAACATAAATAAAAATATACCTAAAAAGAGTATTGGATATTTTAACAAATGTTTAATAAGTTACAGTGCAGTAGGGCCCAGCCACCTTGTCGTGATGGTGGCTTAAAAAAAATCTTTTAGCCTAAACAAAATCTGATGGCTATGTATGTGATCTGGTGTTAGATGGGAACTGATAATGTGTGATTGTGAGGACGTGGTGCAGATGTGGTGTTTTTCTATGAGTAGGCGGTGGGACTGTCGAAGGTTTGAGGGTTGGAGGAGGAGCTGGGATGGAGCCTGGGTGGAGTATCAAGGGGGCCCGAAAATTTTGCCAGTATGGGGCGCCGAAATTCCTGGTGGCAGCCGTAGATGCCACAGGGAGGCTACTTGATAAAAATCAAATTGCACTCGCATGACACTGGCATGACACTCACGTGATACTCGACCTACTTTTCAGGAACTTCATGGGAGCGATTATACAGTATTTACGCAGATGTGTGTGAGCCCTAATACGGTTTATAGCTAAGACTTGCTCATAGATTTCAATGGGTGTGCAAAAAAATGGATGTTAAAAGGACACCATTCGTATGGCATTTGTTTTTAAAAGATCCATTGCAAAGGTTGCATAGGAAACTGTATTAGGCATTTTATTATTTTTTTTAACTCTGGGTGTAAAAAATGTAATTGATACTATTTACAAAAGAGATATAAGGATGACATACTACTGAGAACCAAGCGAACGAAAACTGTAATGTTTTAATGGACAATAAATAGATGTTTTTTCAGATGCAGTGTGAAATTAGGCTAATATTGTGATATTTTTCATTATTATTGTGTGGAGGGGGCCCAATTAGGACTTCTGCTATGGGGCTCCATGATTTCTATGTACATATGTACATATATAGTAGGGGGTCGGAGAACTTGGAAGGATAGATTGACAAATGTGGATTCATACTGGAATATTTGTTGGGTTCTTTTTTGCATTATTATTTTTGACACATCATATTGCTATGCTAGTGTTACATTGGAAATTTAAAAACCCCACTAAGTGGCAGTATTGTCTCACACAATCCTATAATTTTAATAGATTTTAAGGTTAAAACAGGACTTCAGCCTACAGTATTCACTAACATGTTAATTCAGAGGAAGGCAAAAACCCTTTGAGGTGTTGGTGTCTGCCACTAATTTTTTGAACACTTCTGGTTGGGTGTCCATTTTCTGGGTTGGATGTAGTGGAAGACATGTCGGTCCCTATTAGACTATTTCTACTGTGATAAAATTGATGTTTCTTGGTTGGTGTGTGCTAATAAATTTTTGTAAATGTGTAGATTCCACGTTGGGTCTCCTTCATGTGTGTTGCCTGTAGCAGTAGGCCTCTGATACCAGCAGTCCTCCATTGTCTTTGAGTCAACTACATTTTTCTGACAATAGTAATCAAAATAGCACATATAGGCCACCTTGATATACAAAGGTATTATGGCACAAAAGATGTTATGTGTGTGAACACACCTCTATTATCTTGTCCAAAAAAAAAAAATATATAAAATATATATATTTTTTTTAGACAAGATAATAGAGGTGTGTTCACACACATAACATCTTTTGTGCCATAATACCTTTGTATATCAAGGTGGCCTATATGTGCTATTTTGACATGTAGTGCTGTGACTGGATTTGTGATCATTAAACCCAGGCAACTGGGCTATGAGGGAACTGATGTTAATTAATAGAGGTGTGTTCACACACAGAACAACTTATGTGCGATATGTGATTCATCACTTTAAAGTTGATAAGATCAGTCTTATAAAAAGCTTATATGGGTTATGATGATATGTTGCTCTGCTATTTGCGTCAGAGACATGGAACTCTCTATATATGCGTTTTCGCATTAGTGCACCATTTCTAGTGCGGCTATTTTAAGATATTAAGTCCAGGTGCCTGTGCATTGAAGGATGAAGGTGTGCTGGGTCTCTTGAGAGACTGTGACTGGATTTGTGACCATTAAATCTAGGCGACTGGGCAACAAGGGAACTGATGTTAAACAATAGAGGTGTGTTCACACACAGAACAACTTGTGTGCGATATTTGATTCATCATTCATGTTGAAACTTCCACCGGTATATTCAGGCACCTGCGCAATGGCATAGTTAGAACGCTGTCTCACTAAGCCCAGGACTGATTTGTTTCCTCCGCATCAAAAAGACGCTCAGCTGGTAAGAGTTACTATCAATTTGCTGTGTATTTATACTAAGGACTCTAACAGAGCACTACACTGACCTTGAGAAAGACACTTCATAGTGTCGATACGCGTGGGTTTGGGGGTCCCATACAATTTAACCATTGGTCTGCTTGTCCTCAGAAACCAGGTGATATCATGTTAGGGAAAGGGGTTATGTTGTCCCTATTTTCTTGTATTTGATTTAGTGGTAACATGTTGAGAATTTGATGCATACACATGGCATTTATTTTGCCTGTGTATCCCTTATGCAATCACAGTGTTTCCCTATAGGACTTGATATGTAGATATTCTGGTATATTTGTATTAACACAATGATATTATGACAATGAATAAGATTGGGATGGTTAACCTGTGGTGTTAGATCCCAGATATTGAAATTCAGTAGATATTTGTTATTTGATTAAATGGTTAATTCTGGGGCCCACAGTATTTAACTGTCTATTAACATGACCCATTGTTTTTGTTTGTGTATGTGTGTCTGTGAGTTCAGACATTTTAATTGTTTTTAAACTAAGTGTTTGCTTGTTGTGTTCACTATAATAAAATTTGATTTTTGACTATATTAGTGTATGGTGATCCCTATTTGTGTGCATATACTTTTCTCTTAATTTGTTACTGTGTCACATACCATCTGAGTAGCCATTAAAAAAAGGGCAGAAGGGTGCAGAAGTCCTTCATCTATATCTACTACGCAAGTGTGAATTGCACCATGTCCGTACTGCATTGTGCCAGGCTATGGAAAATGTCATACTGCACCAGGTCTCGGCGCTGTTGCCAGAGTCACTGCAGCTTGTGCAGCGTTTAATTTCACAGTGTGGTCAATTTCACAGTGTGGTCCGAGTCTGTCCGTCTGGTACCCCCGGGATTCCTCTGTCCTGCGGCTCTCCTGTCAGGGCCACCCCCCTGACCGTTTCTTCTTCCAGTCCCTCCTGGAGATCTTCCTCTCTGTCTCTTTCCTCTTCAGTCTCCTGTTCTGCTGAACTCCTCCTCATGAACTGGCTGGCCCCCTTCTGGAACTCTCTCTGCCCCTCTAGAGCTCCTGTAACTCCGCCCACCATGACTATGTGGTTTCCTAGCCTTAAGCTGTTGTTAAGCCCTTTTTCTCACTGCTCTCTGCCTCCATCTTGTGGCCAAACTTTAGTACTACACTGTCTCCTTTTCCTGCTGTTCTTGGTCTCCCCCTAGTGGTCAAACCCAGTACTTTACCATCTTCCACTGACTCTAGCTGTCTCCCCACACACATATACAGCAGTTCACATCAAGTACTTTTACTGCACATTTTGCATTCATCTTCCTGCTGAAGACAGGTCCATAGAGCAGTCCACTTCCCTACAGTACAACCCTAGCTGTTTAGTAGTTTAGTTATCCATCTTATGTTGGTTTATTTCTCCATCCCCAAGTGCCCTGCAAGCCTTGGGGATTGAATAGACTTGTGGAGCAGCCCCTTCCTCAACTGCCCCTACAGCCACCAGAGTCACCCAGTGCCAGTCATCTAGATGTAACTCCCCTGTTCATGCTTGCTCATCCAGGTGTCATTGTTGAAATGTACCATGGCAGACATGGAATTTTTCAGGGAATGGTTGATGTTGTCTGTGACTTGTTGCTGTAGCACAGCCATATCTTTCTTTAATAATAATCTTTATATAGCGCCAACATATTCCGCAGCGCTTTACAGTTTGCACACGTTATCATCACTGTCCCCGATGGGGCTCACAATCTAAATTCCCTATCAGTATGTCTTTGGATTGTGGGAGGAAACCGGAGTACCTGGAGGAAACCCACGCAAACATGGGGAGAACATACAAACTCCTTGCAGATGTTGTCCTTGGTGAGATTCGAACCCAGGACTCCAGCATTACAAGTCTGCAGTGCTATCCACTGAGCCACCGTGCTGCCCTACCTTGAGAAGTAATGGTGACTGGGCAACTGGAACTGGGGGGACTGCGACGGCCATCAGCTTTTGGAAACCTTCTGCTTACATAAGGTGGAAAGGCTGCATTTCTGTAGCCAACAGATTGGAGTGGCCATAATCACAGAGATCACAAGCCATGAGTCACACAGAAACAAACACTGTGATCTTTGTAGCAAAAAGCTCATGCGAAAAGCAAGAAGCCATCCCAGCCCTCCACCATCATGTGAAAGACCGCATTGTCCATGCACTGAAGCAGTCAGTGAGTGGAAAGGTGCACCTCCCAACAGATGCATGGTCCAGTCGGCATGGCCAGGGCCGTTACGTGTCCATCACTGCGCACTGGGTTAATGTGGTGGATGCAGGGTCCACAGGGGACAGCGGTGGTGGGACAGTGCTGCCTAGCCCACGGTATAGGAAACAGTTGGCTGTAGGCGTTCGACCCTCCTCCTCATCCTCCTCCTCCAGAAGCGAAAGCTCGTCCACAGAGCGCAGTCGTACGAGCACTCCATCTGCAGCTGCCACTGTTGCACACGAGGTGTCCCCCTATCGAGCAGCTAGTGGAAAGCGTCAGCAGGCTGTGTTGCAGATGATGTGTTTGGGCGACAGACACACCGCGGAGGTGCTGGCCGAGTACTTTCAGCGACAAACTGAGTCATGGCTGGGCAGTATACATCTTGAGGTATGCAAGGTAGTTAGTGATAACGGCCGTAATTTTGTGGCAGCCATAGCCCTTTCAAAACTCAGCCACATACCTTGCTTGGCTCAAACCTTGAACCTGGTGGTGCAGTGCTTCCTCAACAATTATCCGGAGTTAACAGCCCTGCTCCAGAAGGTGCGAAGACTGTGCGCGCACATCCGCCGGTCGCCTGTACACTCCATTCGTATGCAGAAGCTGCAGCGATTGCTCCACCTTCCCAATCACCGCCTCATTATCGACATTGCAACAAGGTGGAACTCCACCCTGCACATGGTTGAGCGGCTGTGCGAACAGAGGCAGGCCATAATGCATTTGTGGAAGGTTACACGGCCAGGCACTTTGAGAGCAGACATGGAGTTGACAAGTGTGCAGTGGTCGAAGCTGAAATACCTCTATAAAGTCCTTCAGTGTTTAGAGGAATGCGCACGGCTGGTAAGTGCAGACGACGCCATCCTAAGCATGAGCATCCCACTTATGCGTCTGCTCATGCAAACTTTGACGCACCTTAAGGAGCAGGCGTCTGCAGCCAATGTTGATGAGGAGGAAGAGGAGGAGGGAATCCTTGATGACATTCAGCCATTGTCTGCTCAGGGACCTCTCCTGGACGAGGTGGAGGAAGAAGAGGATGAGGAGGTTGATGATGGGGATGATTACTTAGGGGAGGAGGATGCATCTCGTGGGGCAAGTGAAAATTTTGGTGTGGCAATGTCTGGTACAGGGTTTGTGCGTGACTGGAGGGATGTGGATTTGCCAGAAAGTGCTCCTCCAACCAGCACTCGCAGTGCATCATTGACACCGGGAACATTGGCCCACATGTCAGATTATGCCTTGCAGATCCTAAAAAGGGACCCCCGCATTGCCAAAATGATGAACGATGGCGACTACTGGTTGGCCAGCATCCTGGATCCACGCTATAAAGGCAAATTACAAAACATCATGCCACACGAGAAGCTTGACCTAATATTGGCTAATAAACAAGCAACTCTGGTAAACCGGTTGGTTGAGGCATTCCCTGCACACAGCAGCGGTGATGGTTCTCACACAAGCCGTACGGGCCGGGGGCAGCTTGGCAGAGGTGTTCGTGGTGCACACAGCAGAAGTGGCGTTGGAGACAGGGGTTTCATGACAATGTTGTGGACTGATTTTTCAAGTACCGCTCACACAACTGGTAATACTGCATCGATGGAAAGTGACAGGAGACAGCAGTTGTCAACTATGGTTACAAACTACTTTTCCTCCCATATCGATGTTCTCCCGCACAGGTCATTCCCCTTTGACTATTGGGCCGCTAAACTGGACACCTGGCCTGAATTGGCACAATATGCCTTACAGGAGCTCGCTTGCCCAGCTGCAAGTGTGCTATCGGAAAGAGTCTTCAGTGCAGCTGGATCAATCCTGACAGAAAAAAGGACCCGTCTGTCAACCCAAAATGTGGATGATCTAACCTTCATTAAAATGAACCATGCATGGGTTTCCAAGGATTTTGTCCCACCTTCCCCTGATGACACATAGGGTGACAGAAAAATGGCTTGCTTTGGTCCTCCTCTTCCTGGGACTTGAACAATTTCGCCTTTTGCATCAGCTGAATGTCCAACATCAACATATGCCACTTTATAAAACTCCCTAACTGTGCTGCCTCCCCACCCCATGGCCGGGGTCACCACCTAGCGCACGAAACCGTGCGAGTGCCGTTGCCCTGGACAGGTGGGTAGGCCGACTCTTGGGCGCGGGCACTGGCACAGGGTCCCTCATAGTGCAATCAAGTGTCTCTGACGGTGGTGGTGCGCACCCGCCGTCAGACACACCGCCGTACTATGAGGGGCCCAGTGCCAGTACCGACGCCCACGAGTGGGTCCCCCTTGCTTGGGCAGGGCCCCAGCATTTGCAATCTTTACCTCTCCCTGCTCCTCCGCTGTGTAGTCTGGGCCATCAAATCCATACTGGGCCTGACACCGTCTGAGCCTGCCTCCTGATCTATAGACATATATTTTGAATGTGTACACTATGCTATCCATACATGTTATCCGGTGATACGGTACCCTTTCTCACCTTTGTGCAATCACGTGTAATCCATACTGGGCCTGACACCGTCTGAGCCTGCCTCCTGATCTATAGACATATATTTTGAATGTGTACACTATGCTATCCATACATGTTATCCGGGGATACGGTACCCTTTCTCACCTTTGTGCAATCACGTGTAATCCATACTGGGCCTGACACCGTTTGAGCCTGCCTCCTGATCTATACACATATATTTTGAATGTGTACACTATGCTATCCATACATGTTATCCGGGGATACGGTATCCTTTCTCACCTTTGTACAATCACGTGTAATCCATACTGGGCCTGACACCGTCTGAGCCTGCCTCCTGATTTATAGACATATATTTTGAATGTGTACACTATGCTATCCATACATGTTATCCGGGGATACGGTACCCTTTCTCACCTTTGTGCAATCACGTGTAATCCATACTGGGCCTGACACCATCTGAGCCTGCCTCCTGATCTATAGACATATATTTTGAATGTGTACACTATGCTATCCATACATGTTATCCGGGGATACTGTACCCTTTCTCACCTTTGTGCAATCACGTGTAATCCATACTGGGCCTGACACCGTCTGAGCCTGCCTCCTGATGTATAGACATATATTTTCAATGTGTACACTATGCTATCCATACATGTTATCCGGGGATATGGTACCCTTTCCCCCCTTTGTGCAATCACGTGTAATCCATACTGGGCCTGACACCGTCTGAGCCTGCCTCCTGATCTATACACATATATTTTGAATGTGTACACTATGCTATCCATACATGTTATCCGGGGATACGGTACCCTTTCTCACCTTTGTGCAATCACGTGTAATCCATACTGGGCCTGACACCATTTGAGCTTGCCTCCTGATCTATACACATATATTTTGAATGTGTACACTATGCTATCCATACATGTTATGCGGTGATACGGTACCCTTTCTCACCTTTGTGCAATCACGTGTAATCCATACTGGGCCTGACACCGTCTGAGTCTGCCTCCTGATCTATAGACATATATTTTGAATGTGTACACTATGCTATCCATACATGTTATCCGGGGATACGGTACCCTTTCTCACCTTTGTGCAATCACGTGTAATCCATACTGGGCCTGACACCGTTTGAGCCTGCCTCCTGATCTATAGACATATATTTTGAATGTGTACACTATGCTATCCATACATGTTATCCGGTGATACGGTACCCTTTCTCACCTTTGTGCAATCACGTGTAATCCATACTGGGCCTGACACCGTCTGAGCCTGCCTCCTGATCTATAGACATATATTTTGAATGTGTACACTATGCTATCCATACATGTTATCCGGGGATACGGTACCCTTTCTCACCTTTGTGCAATCATGTGTAATCATACTGGGCCTGACACCGTCTGAGCCTGCCTCCTGATCTATAGACATATATTTTGAATGTGTACACTATGCTATCCATACATGTTATTGGGGATATGCCTTACAGGAGCTCGCTTGCCCAGCTGCAAGTGTGCTATCGGAAAGAGTCTTCAGTGCAGCTGGATCAATCCTGACAGAAAAAAGGACCCGTCTGTCAACCCAAAATGTGGATGATCTAACCTTCATTAAAATGAACCATGCATGGGTTTCCAAGGATTTTGTCCCACCTTCCCCTGATGACACATAGGGTGACAGAAAAATGGCTTGCTTTGGTCCTCCTCTTCCTGGGACTTGAACAATTTCGCCTTTTGCATCAGCTGAATGTCCAACATCAACATATGCCACTTTATAAAACTCCCTAACTGTGCTGCCTCCCCACCCCATGGCCGGGGTCACCACCTAGCGCACGAAACCGTGCGAGTGCCGTTGCCCTGGACAGGTGGGTAGGCCGACTCTTGGGTGCGGGCACTGGCACAGGGTCCCTCATAGTGCAATCAAGTGTCTCTGACGGTGGTGGTGCGCACCCGCCGTCAGACACACCGCCGTACTATGAGGGGCCCAGTGCCAGTACCGACGCCCACGAGTGGGTCCCCCTTGATTGGGCAGGGCCCCAGCATTTGCAATCTTTACCTCTCCCTGCTCCTCCGCTGTGTAGTCTGGGCCGTCAAATCCATACTGGGCCTGACACCGTCTGAGCCTGCCTCCTGATCTATAGACATATATTTTGAATGTGTACACTATGCTATCCATACATGTTATCCGGTGATACAGTACCCTTTCTCACCTTTGTGCAATCACGTGTAATCCATACTGGGCCTGACACCTTCTGAGCCTGCCTCCTGATCTATAGACATATATTTTGAATGTGTACACTATGCTATCCATACATGTTATCCGGGGATACGGTACCCTTTCTCACCTTTGTGCAATCACGTGTAATCCATACTGGGCCTGACACCGTTTGAGCCTGCCTCCTGATCTATACACATATATTTTGAATGTGTACACTATGCTATCCATACATGTTATCCGGGGATACGGTATCCTTTCTCACCTTTGTACAATCACGTGTAATCCATACTGGGCCTGACACCGTCTGAGCCTGCCTCCTGATTTATAGACATATATTTTGAATGTGTACACTATGCTATCCATACATGTTATCCGGGGATACAGTACCCTTTCTCACCTTTGTGCAATCACGTGTAATCCATACTGGGCCTGACACCATCTGAGCCTGCCTCCTGATCTATAGATATATATTTTGAATGTGTACACTATGCTATCCATACATGTTATCCGGGGATACGGTACCCTTTCTCACCTTTGTGCAATCACGTGTAATCCATACTGGGCCTGACACCATTTGAGCTTGCCTCCTGATCTATACACATATATTTTGAATGTGTACACTATGCTATCCATACATGTTATGCGGTGATACGGTACCCTTTCTCACCTTTGTGCAATCACGTGTAATCCATACTGGGCCTGACAGCGTCTGAGCCTGCCTCCTGATCTATAGACATATATTTTGAATGTGTACACTATGCTATCCATACATGTTATCCGGGGATACGGTACCCTTTCTCACCTTTGTGCAATCACGTGTAATCCATACTGGGCCTGACACCGTTTGAGCCTGCCTCCTGATCTATAGACATATATTTTGAATGTGTACACTATGCTATCCATACATGTTATCCGGTGATACGGTACCCTTTCTCACCTTTGTGCAATCACGTGTAATCCATACTGGGCCTGACACCGTCTGAGCCTGCCTCCTGATCTATACACATATATTTTGAATGTGTACACTATGCTATCCATACATGTTATCCGGGGATACGGTACCCTTTCTCACCTTTGTGCAATCACGTGTAATCCATACTGGGCCTGACACCGTTTGAGCCTGCCTCCTGATCTATACACATATATTTTGAATGTGTACACTATGCTCTCCATACATGTTATCCGGGGATACGGTACCCTTTCTCACCTTTGTGGAATCACGTGTAATCCATACTGGGCCTGACACCGTCTGAGCCTGCCTCCTGATCTATAGACATATATTTTGAATGTGTACACTATGCTATCCATACATGTTATCCGGGGATACGGTACCCTTTCTCACCTTTGTGCAATCACGTGTAATCCATACTGGGCCTGACAGCGTCTGAGCCTGCCTCCTGATCTATAGACATATATTTTGAATGTGTACTGTTGTGAGTTCATTTTCCCCTTCACTACTGAGGCCCGAGGAACTCCCTCTTCTGGTGAAGAAAGGTAGTGAGCCTGATTGTCAAACACCTGGGGCTGATGATGATGACTGGCTGAGTGGAGTTAATGACTGGATATAAGGCTGCCGACGCCCTTCTGGCCTGCGGGTGATTTCTCTGTGGACTTCTAGAAAACCAGTCTGATTCCTGCTCATCTAAAGCTAAGATTTCTGCTTTGCCTTTTTGCATTAGTGTTTTGTTTTCCTTGCTTTTCTGGATTCTGCCATTCCCTGCTGGGGTTAGCTGAATCTCCTTTTGCCTGTTGCTCTGTCTTCAGAATATTCCTGAGTACTGACATAGCTTTATTGAAGCCTAGCGTCTTCAGGGCCTTTTTTACTGTCAGTTTGTTGGCTCTTATTTTCATAGGGTTTTTCACGGATTGCAGACAGCAGCCTTCCTGTCCTTTCCTATATAAGCTAGCGTGGGCCCCATCTTTGCTCAGTCTATCTTTCTGTCTGTGTTTTTTTCTTTCTTCTTGCTTCACCGTCATTATATGTGGGGGGCTGCCTTTTACTTTGGGGTCTGCTCTGGGGCAGTTTAGATTTCCCTTTCTGTCTTTAGGCTATGTAGTCCTCCGGCTGTGATCGAGGGGCCTAGGGCATCGTAGGAGCCCCCCACGGCTACTGCTAGTTGTGTTGATAGGTTCAGGGGTCTGCAATCCGATAGCTGCCAACTTCTCTGGTTTTCTGGACTTAGCTAGCATTACTATTTTTGCCTCCTATGGTGACTCAATCATAACAGAATCACCCGCCATACCGCAGATTCTAGGGTACTCGATAGCAGGAAAGAATTGTATAAAAAAAAAAAAAGTGTGTATATTTTTTCCTCTATATCTCTGAGGCCGTAGGGGGAATTTCTTTTTTTCTCTCAATGGAGATAAAGCAATTGTCTGATCGTGTGGAGCAGCTCGCTGCGGAAGTGCGGGGAATTTCCGCCTACCTTGCTCATTCACATGCTGCTGAACCAAAGATTCCTACACCTGACGTATTTTTTGGGGATCGGTCCAAATTTTTGAATTTCAAAAATAATTGTAAATTATTTTTTGCCTTGAAGCCTAACTCGTCAGGGTGCTCCGCGCAGCAGGTTAAAATTGTCATCTCTTTGCTGCGTGGCGATCCCCAGGATTGGGCGTTTTCTTTGAAACCAGATGATCCTATTCTGACTAATGTGAACGCATTTTTTCAGGCCTTGGGGTTATTGTATGGTGAACCTAATGCCATTGATCAGGCTGAAAAGACCCTGCTGGCATTGAACCAGGGTCGTGATTCTGCAGAGTTGTACTGTCAAAAGTTCCGAAAGTGGGCGGTACTTACTACCTGGAATGATAGTGCCTTGGCTGCTCTCTTTCGGAAGGGGTTGTCAGAAGCCGTAAAAGATACTATGGTGGGATTTCCTGTTCCCTCTGGTCTTGACGATTCTATGTCTTTAGCCATTCAGGTTGATCGGCGTTTACGCGAACGCAGAGCTGCACGAGAGGTGTTGCCACCTGTTGAACAGATGTCTGAACCTATGCAATGTGATAGAGTTTTTTCCAGAGAGCAGCGTCAGGAGTTCAGAAGGCGTAATAAGTTGTGTTTTTTCTGTGGAGATGCCTCGCATATTATTTCTGTCTGTCCTAAACGCGAGAAACGCTTTGCACACACGTTTTCTGTTGGTGGTGTTCAACCTAAGTTTCTTCTGGCTATTACTCTGATCTGCTCCCTGTCCACATTTTCCGCCAAGGCTTTTGTGGATTCGGGAGCAGCTCTAAACCTAATGGACTTGGATTTTGCTAAACGTTGTGGATTTCCGATGACACCTCTGCAGACGCCTATCCCTTTGAGGGGGATTGATGCTACTCCTTGGGCTAAAAATAAACCTCAGTTTTGGACCCAGGTGGTAATGCGGGTCGCCCCAGACCATCAAGAAACTTGCAGGTTTTTGGTGTTACATAATCTGCATGATACTATTGTTCTGGGGTTTCCCTGGTTACAAATTCATAATCCAGTTTTGGATTGGAAATCTGTGTCTGTGGTGAGTTGGGGTTGTCGGTGTGCCTTTAGTGAGGCTCCGGTGTTTTCCACCTCTCCTCAGTCTCATGATGTTCCTGATTATTTGGCAGACTTTTATGATGTATTTAGTGAGAATGAGTCTGCATCTCTGCCTCCTCATAGGAGTTATGACTGTGCTATTGAACTGAGCCCGGGGTGTAAATTTCCCAAGGGTCGGCTCTTCAATTTATCTGTACCCAAGCACGAGGCTATGCGATCCTATATTAAGGAGGCGTTGGAGAAGGGTCATATTAGACCATCCTCGTCACCCTTAGGTGCCGGGTTTTTTTTTGTAGCCAAAAAGGATGGATCATTAAGACCTTGTATTGATTATCGTGCTCTCAACAAAATTACTGTTAAATATCAGTATCCGTTACCCCTGATTTCTGATCTATTCTCCAGAGTTAAAGGTGCTTGCTGGTTTACCAAGCTTGACCTCAGGGGGGCGTATAATCTTATTCGCATTAAGCATGGGGATGAATGGAAGACGGCGTTTAATACTCCGGAGGGACATTTTGAGTACCTGGTGATGCCTTTTGGGCTCACTAATGCCCCTTCTGTCTTCCAGTGCTTCATGAACGATATTTTCCGAGATTTTGTCGATAAATTTTTGATTATCTATCTGGATGATATTTTGATCTTCTCCAAGGATTGGGATTCTCATGTGGAACATATTCGGACTGTGTTCCGGATCTTGAGGGAGAATTCCCTGTATGTCAAAGGATCTAAATGCCTTTTTGGAGTACAGAGGATTTCTTTTTTGGGATTTATTTTGTCCCCGTCAACTATTGAAATGGACCCGGCCAAGGTACAGGCCATTTACGATTGGGTTCAGCCCACTTCTTTGAAGGCCCTCCAGAAGTTTTTGGGTTTTGCTAATTTTTATCGGAAATTTATAGCAAAATTTTCTAGTATTGCCAAGCCATTGACTGATTTGACTAAGAAGGGTGCTGATGTGTTAAATTGGTCTCCGGAGGCTGTTTCTTCCTTTCAGGAGCTGAAGCGAAGATTCACCTCCGCCCCGGTTTTGCGGCAACCTGATGTCTCACTTCCGTTCCAGGTAGAGGTGGATGCTTCTGAGATTGGTGCTGGAGCTGTTTTGTCCCAAAAGGATCCTGTAACATCTAAAATGAATCCCTGTGCTTTCTTTTCCCGAAAGTTCTCTCCATCTGAACGTAACTATGATGTGGGGAATAGGGAACTGTTGGCCATGAAATGGGCATTTGAGGAGTGGAGACATTGGTTGGAGGGAGCTAAGCATCAAGTCGTGGTCCTCACTGACCACAAGAATTTGATTTACCTAGAGTCGGCTAAGCGCTTGAACCCTAGACAGGCTAGGTGGGCCTTGTTTTTTACACGTTTTGATTTTGTGGTTTCTTTTCTTCCTGGAACTAAGAATGTCAAGGCTGACGCCCTCTCTAGGAGCTTCTTTGCTGATTCTCCTGTGGTGACCAAGCCTGCTACCATCTTAGGCGAAGGGGTAGTTCTTTCTGCCATCTCGCCCGATTTGAGACGTGCTCTGGAAAAGTTCCAGGAGGACAAACCTGAGCGTTGTCCCAGTGGAAAGTTGTATGTTCCTGACCAGTGGAAGATGAGAGTGATGTCTGAAGTTCATTGCTCTGCTTTGGCTGGTCATCCAGGTATTTTTGGTACTAGAGATCTGGTGAGTCGGTCTTTTTGGTGGCCCTCCTTGTCTCGTGATGTCAGGAATTTTGTGCAGTCCTGTGGGACGTGCTCCCGGTCTAAATCGTGTTCTCGCTCTAGTGGGTTGTTGATGCCTTTGCCTGTCCCCAAGAGGCCATGGACCCATATTTCAATGGATTTCATCTCTGATATGCCTATCTCTCAAAGGATGACTGTTATTTGGGTGATTTGTGATAGGTTCTCTAAGATGGTTCATCTTGTACCACTCCCTAAGTTGCCGTCTTCCTCTGAATTGGTGCCCCTGTTTTTACAACAGGTGGTTCGCTTGCACGGGATTCCTGAGAACATTGTATCTGACAGAGGAGTCCAGTCTGTGTCTAGATTTTGGAGAACTTTCTGTTCCAAGCTGGGAATTCAGTTGTCCTTCTCCTCTGCTTTTCACCCTCAGACCAATGGGCAGACAGAGAGAACAAACCAGACCTTGGAGTCATATTTGAGATGTTTTATTTCTGCTGATCAGTATGATTGGGTTTCATTTTTGCCCTTGGCCGAATTTGCTTTAAATAATAGAGCTAGTTCTGCCACTTTGATGTCTCCTTTTTTTTGTAACTTTGGGTTTCATCCTCGATTTTCTTCAGGGCAGGTGGAGCCCTCTGCCTGCCCAGGGGTTGACACTGTGGTGGAGAGAATGCACCAGATCTGGGACCAAGTGGTGGATAAGTTATCTCTCTCCCAGGAAATGGCCCAGCGGTTTTCCAACCGACATAGGACCATTGGTCCCCAATTTAAGGTTGGTGATATGGTGTGGTTATCATCAAAAAATATTGCTATGAAGGTGGCTTCTCCTAAGTTTAAGCCTAGATTTATTGGACCTTACAAGATTTTGGAGATTATTAATCCGGTCTCTTTTCGTTTGGCTCTTCCTGTCACATTTAAAATCCATAATGTGTTACATAAATCTTTGTTGAAGAGGTTTGTTGAACCTGTTGTTCCGGGGGTTGCACCTCCAGACCCTGTATTGGTTGAAGGTAACATGGAATATGAGGTAGAGAAAGTACTGGATTCCCGTCTGGCTAGACGGAGACTCCAGTATTTGGTTAAGTGGAAGGGTTATGGTCAGGAGGATAATTCCTGGGTCTCTGCCTCTGATATTCATGCCAAAAGATTGGTGCGTGCCTTTCTTCGGGCTCACCCTGATCGCCCTGGTGGCGTGGTTGAGGGTTCGGTGACCCCTCCTCATGGGGGAGGTACTGTTGTGAGTTCATTTTCCCCTTCACTACTGAGGCCCGAGGAACTCCCTCTTCTGGTGAAGAAAGGTAGTGAGCCTGATTGTCAAACACCTGGGGCTGATGATGATGACTGGCTGAGTGGAGTTAATGACTGGATATAAGGCTGCTGACGCCCTTCTGGCCTGCGGGTGATTTCTCTGTGGACTTCTAGGAAACCAATCTGATTCCTGCTCATCTAAAGCTAAGATTTCTGCTTTGCCTTTTTGCATTAGTGTTTTGTTTTCCTTGCTTTTCTGGATTCTGCCATTCCCTGCTGGGGTTAGCTGAATCTCCTTTTGCCTGTTGCTCTGTCTTCAGAATATTCCTGAGTACTGACATAGCTTTTTTGAAGCCTAGCGTCTTCAGGGCCTTTTTTACTGTCAGTTTGTTGGCTCTTATTTTCATAGGGTTTTTTACGGATTGCAGACAGCACCCTTCCTGTCCTTTCCTATCTAAGCTAGCGTGGGCCCCATCGTTGCTCAGTCTATCTTTCTGTCTGTGTTTTGTTCTTTCTTCTTGCTTCACCGTCATTATATGTGGGGGGCTGCCTTTTACTTTGGGGTCTGCTCTGGGGCAGTTTAGATCTCCCTTTCTGTCTTTAGGCTATGTAGTCCTCCGGCTGTGACCGAGGGGCCTAGGGCATCGTAGGAGCCCCCCACGGCTACTGCTAGTTGTGTTGATAGGTTCAGGGGTCTGCAATCCGATAGCTGCCAACTTCTCTGGTTTTCTGGACTTAGCTAGCATTACTATTTTTGCCTCCTACGGTGACTCAATCATAACAGTGTACACTATGCTATCCATACATGTTATCCGGGGATGCGGTACCCTTTCTCACCTTTGTGCAATCACGTGTAATCCATACTGGGCCTGACACCGTCTGAGCCTGCCTCCTGATCTATAGACATATATTTTGAATGTGTACACTATGCTATCCATACATGTTATCCGGGGATACGGTACCCTTTCTCACCTTTGTGCAATCACGTGTAATCCATACTGGGCCTGACACCGTTTGAGCCTGCCTCCTGATCTATACACATATATTTTGAATGTGTACACTATGCTATCCATACATGTTATCCGGGGATACGGTACCCTTTCTCACCTTTGTGCAATCACGTGTAATCCATACTGGGCCTGAGAACGGCTGGCGAGCTGTTAAGCAAGCTACAGCACCTGTGGTTTGCACACGTAAGTTTTTCATTTTTTCAGGAATGACGGTTAGGCCTAATTCCGGAACTGCGGTTGACCTGCACTTACTGGGAAATCATCGTTCGCGGGTAATAATTGTAAACCCAGATCCCCATCACTAATGTTGTTCGGCGGGTTATCTGCACCTGTAAGCGACAAACGCTGGCCTTTTCAGTGTAGCGCACATGCAGCCACGGACATGTAAGGGCATGACACACCAGTTATTGGCCAATCTCACGTGCCAGAGCCTCGCGTGTCCCTCTAGTAAGCCGGACTCGGACCGCGGGGCATGACGGAGTCTCGTTCGTTAACGAAATTAAGCTTGCAATGTGTGCATCTTTTTTGTGGCTGGATGGTTGAGGTTGCCCATGTTGAGTCAAATTACGCCGTAGGCTCCACTCCTGGTGGTGCCCTTCTGGACATTCCTTTAAGGTTCAGCTTTGCAACCATACTGCCCACGTAAAACAAACACTTTGCCTTCATGATCGCTGTTTGGAGGGTCGTGACTTGTGGGAATAACGCCGCCCAATAAGTTAATCTGCTAGAGAGATCCTTCATTGCTCCCAAGCATGACATCACACTCCCCAGGAGGAAGGTAATGCCACTGTGGCGACCGTACTCCTGGGGGCGACACAAGTGCACTGATGCCCAGCCACTGCTCGATGAATCTGCTGGTACATTGACCCAGACCACTACATTCCCCTCGCATGCTACACGGCCTGAATCTGACCCTGATGAAACTCAGGTTACCCTTCCCATATACAGTTCCATCTTACACAGTGACAAAGAGGAAGCTGCAGATGAAAGTGCAGGTTCGGCACACCCGCCGTCAGACACACCACCGTACTATCAGGGGCCCTGTGCCAGTGCCGTCGCCAACGATTGGGCTCCCCCTGCTTGCTCAGGATCACAGCACTTGCAAGGTTGAAATACTGTGCAGTGAGATGGAAGATGGGGACGACGAGGAGTCCAGACTAGTACAGGGATTCCCTAGCGAGGAGACTTATTTCATTGTTTTCAATGTTGGGACAGCAATTTTTGGGGAGCACTATACTCTGGAGAATGATAGATGGGGCCCACCATACACTGGAACATTCCAAAGGTGGACATCAGACACTGGAGCAGCATTTACAGGGCCCATTATACACTAGAGCATTCGAAATGGGGCCCATTATGTTTGGAGCATTATTTCGGCCCATAAGACAGTGGAGCTTCATCCATGGGGACCAACATATACTGTAGCATTATGTGGAGCTCATCATATACTGTTTCAAACATTATATGGGACCAATGATTCTGTATGGAGAAATAGATGGGCCTCGTCATGAGATGTAAAAAGTGAAGTATTTTTCATTGTACTATACCGCTATTTCTCTGCCGTATCGGAGCATCATGAGTTGTGGTATGTGTTAAAGGGGCGCTCTTTTGCCCAGGGCACATGAAAACCTGGAGCCAGCCCTACCCCCCCACAACTTTAGCCAAATAACCCCCATTTTTCAGTGCGTAACTAGTATTATGAAGTTAATTAAGGTTGTCAAGCTTAAGTAAGAAGAATTGATGCTTTTGGCATTCAAATGGGCACTGTAGGTGTGTTTCCTGTCCTCCTCTCACTGCCGACTTTAATTCCCCATTGACTTACATTGGGTTTCGTGTTTCGGTCGAAACCCCGACTTTTCCCTATAGTCGGCCGATTTTGTTCGACCCGACTTTTGGAAAAGTCGGGTTTCATGAAACGAAACTCGACCCTAAAAAAGCAAAAGTCGCTCAACTCTAGTCATCACTTGACCCAGAATACAAATAGTATAATTACGCAGCATGTACAGTGGGGAAAAAAAGTATTTAGTCAGTCAGCAATAGTGCAAGTTCCACCACTTAAAAAGATGAGAGGCGTCTGTAATTTACATCATAGGTAGACCTCAACTATGGGAGACAAACTGAGAAAAAAAAATCCAGAAAATCACATTGTCTGTTTTTTTTTCATTTTATTTGCATATTATGGTGGAAAATAAGTATTTGGTCAGAAACAAGCAATCAAGATTTCTGGCTCTCACAGACCTGTAACTTCTTCTTTAAGAGTCTCCTCTTTCCTCCACTCATTACCTGTAGTAATGGCACCTGTTTAAACTTGTTATCAGTATAAAAAGACACCTGTGCACACCCTCAAACAGTCTGACTCCAAACTCCACTATGGTGAAGACCAAACAGCTGTCAAAGGACACCAGAAACAAAATTGTAGCCCTGCACCAGGCTGGGAAGACTGAATCTGCAATAGCCAACCAGCTTGGAGTGAAGAAATCAACTGTGGGAGCAATAATTAGAAAATGGAAGACATACAAGACCACTGATAATCTCCCTCGATCTGGTGCTCCACGCAAAATCCCACCCCGTGGGGTCAGAATGATCACAAGAACGGTGAGCAAAAATCCCAAAACCACGCGGGGGACCTAGTGAATGAACTGCAGAGAACTGGGACCAATGTAACAAGGCCTACCATAAGTAAAACACTACGCCACCATGGACTCAGATCCTGCAGTGCCAGACGTGTCCCACTGCTTAAGCCTGTACATGTCTGGGCCCGTCTGAAGTTTGCTAGAGAGCATTTGGATGATCCAGAGGAGTTTTGGGAGAATGTCCTATGGTCTGATGAAACCAAACTGGAACTGTTTGGTAGAAACACAACTTGTCGTGTTTGGAGGAAAAAGAATACTGAGTTGCATCCATCAAACACCATACCTACTGTAAAGCATGGTGGTGGAAACATCATGCTTTGGGGCTGTTTCTCTGCAAAGGGGCCAGGACGACTGATCCGGGTACATGAAAGAATGAATGGGGCCATGTATCGTGAGATTTTGAGTGCAAACCTCCTTCCATCAGCAAGGGCATTGAAGATGAAACGTGGCTGGGTCTTTCAATATGACAATGATCCAAAGCACACCGCCAGGGCAACGAAGGAGTGGCTTCGTAAGAAGCATTTCAAGGTTCTGGAGTGGCCTAGCCAGTCTCCAGATCTCAACCCTATAGAAAACCTTTGGAGGGAGCTGAAAGTCAGTGTTGCCAAGCGAAAAGCCAAAAACATCACTGCTCTAGAGGAGATCTGCATGGAGGAATGGGCCAACATACCAACAACAGTGTGTGGCAACCTTGTGAAGACTTACAGAAAACGTTTGACCTCTGTCATTGCCAACAAAGGATATATCACAAAGTATTGAGATGAAATTTTGTTTCTGACCAAATACTTATTTTCCACCATAATATGCAAATAAAATGAAAAAAAACCCAGACAATGTGATTTTCTGGATTTTTTTTTCTCAGTTTGTCTCCCATAGTTGAGGTCTACCTATGATGTAAATTACAGACGCCTCTCATCTTTTTAAGTGGTGGAACTTGCACTATTGCTGACTGACTAAATACTTTTTTTTCCCCACTGTATGCATGGGACAAGGCTTGGACCAGCATTTCTAGGTGAAACACTGATTAGTAACAGGTCAATGAGTGACAGGTTTAGGCCTGGTGTTCTGAGAGGTCTGCCAAATTCAGGCAACACACATGAAGAAGATCCAACTTGGAGTCCACACATTTCCAAAGATTAGGGCAAGGCACCAGGAAAAGTGGCATCAATTGACCCACAGTAAAAATTTGATAATGGCACTGCAGCAGTCAACCATGGGCCATGCATGAGGTACAGGGTCTGGGCCAGCATTTAGAGATTTGCATTGAAATTTCAATTAAGACCAGGTGGGTGAGAGTGTGTTGTAAGGCTTCTTTGCTGGGAGCCATGATACCTCATGCAACAGCTCAAACTGTTTTTTTCACAGTCACACTCAGGTGACACAAATATTAGCTTTGAATAGCACTAATGTTAGAAAAATGTAAGGATAGTAACACAGATAGTTGACTGAAAGTAAGTGCAAGCCTCCCGGTTTGTGAGCCCTACTGCTACAGTCAACACAAATGAAGGATACCCAACTTGGAGTGCAAACATTTAAAAAAATTATTGCTACACACCAATTTCCACAGAGTAGAAACACTATAATGGGCCTCTGACACCACTTCCACAACAGGCAACCCAACAGATGGAGACCCAACTTGGAGTCTCTACATTTCAAAAAATTGCTTGTAACATCATCAGCAGCAGTAGCAACAGCAGGCACAAAAGCCACAACAAAGGTGTCACATACTGCATGACTCTAAAAATGACACCATCACCTAGTCTGTACAGTCTGTGACTGGGGTGCAAAAGTCATTGGATATCCATGACTTGTTCATCTTGATGAAAGTTAGGAGGTCTACACTTTCAGGGAACAGCAGGATGCGCTTATCTGCCAGGACATCACCAGCAGCGCTGATGACACATTCTGAGAGAATGCTGGCTGCCGGGCATGACAAAACCTCTAAGCTCAGGCAACTCTTCTATTTTTGAAGACCAAAATGGAAAAGGGTCCAAATTCCATCCTGCCCCATCCTCTCCAGTCATTCACAACATGTCAGACTTATACTCTGTTCTGCTGGTGTGTGGGCTGATCAAAAAAATGTGTGAAGCAACTCACAGAAATTGCTTATGCCACTGACACTGCTGATGCTGCTAATGTTTTTGTGATGATGCCTTGCAGTTCCCGTGATTGGAAGTCTATGACTGCAATGTTCACCGTGTGCCTCACTACTGTCTCGGGGAAAACAACTCTTCAAATTGTGTACAAGTGTGTTTTGATACTCTAGCATGCACGCGTCCCTTTCCAGGGTGGGACACATCTGGCAAAATTTACTCTTGTACCGTGGTTCTAACAGAGTGGCATCCCAGTAGTTAGCACTATTTCTAATCCTAACAATACGGGCATCATCTTGCAGATAGTGCAGCAAGAAAGAGCTCATGTGTTAGGCGCTTCCATGAGATCCAAGTCCATGGTGTGTTGGTAACACTCAAGCTGGCTTCCTCCATCCCCTCTTGCCAACTACGAACAACGGAGAGGGGATCATTATCCTCTTCATCTCCTGTCTGTTGCGAGCCATCACTGCTTCCTCCTCCATTTATTCCTCTGCTCATGCACCTTCACTTACAGTTTGCTTGATACCATGAGCCCCCTTTGATCACTGTAATCCACCTTCCCATGGCACCGCCCTGTGCGACGACAGTCTGGAATTTAGAGATATTGTTAACCCTTCCACATCATCCTCTGCTTCCACCTCTTCCTCTGGGAAATGCGTGTCTCACTAAGGGAGAGATTGAGGGCACAGGTGGAGGCCCTCGAGGAGGTGAAGAAGCCAGAAGCAGTGGAGGAAGTGTCAGATATAGATGTTTGTCTCACAAGTCTTTGGAATTTCAATACTTGTGGAGCAGCCCCAGAGTCACCCAATGCCCAGTCAGCGAGATGTAATGATCTGGCCCATGTTTGCTCATCCAGGTGTCATTAGTGACATAGATTTTTTCAGGGAATGGGTGATGTTGCCTGTAACATTCTGGTGTAGAGCATGCACAGCTTTCTTACAGAAGTAATGGCTACTGAGCAACTGATGCTGGAGGACTGGGACAGCCATCAACTTTTGGAAACAGTCAGTATCCACCAGGTGGAAAGGCAGCATTTCCATGGCCAACAGATTGGAGATGGTGGAGTTCAAGCTTTCGCATGTACAGGAGGAAACAAAGCTTTGGCATGTGCAAGAGGAAACCTTCTTGTACGTGACCACAGCTGCTGTGCTGAGAGAGGGTGGGCTAGGGTGAACACGGCAAACTGCAAGACTGAGATTGAGGTACAGGTGGAGATGTTATGGTGGATTAAGAAATATAGGTTGTGCTCAGTGAAACAAAAACAGCAGTCATCTCCACTTCCATAACAGCTGACGGGCTCTCACTCCTGAATGTAGGGATAAAAAAAGTGGAGGTTCTGCGGCTAGACACCTGTGTAAGAACACTTGGCACGGTGATGGAGGAGGAAGAAGCAGCAGATGCAGTTGGTGGTTGGTGAGGCCTGCTAGTCCGCATTTTTGCGCAATGTGATTCCCTGTCCAAGGCATGCTGATCACGCATTTGCCGCTGCATGCATGTAGTAGTCAAATTATTGCAATTTTTACCTCTACTGAGTCATTTTTTGCAAAGTTGGTGTGAGGCTGGAGTGCTCCAGTTGAACCCTCAGGACCATGACGACGAACCTCCCTCGGGCGAGCTGGCCAGGTGTACCACCCCCTATAAAGGGAGCGTTAGGAGCAGGCCCAGGGGAGACTATCACCGCGGAAGCTGATACCTGGGGACAACCAGAGGGAAACACAGGTGGGGAACGTGCTGGTGGGCAGAGGGGAGAAGGTGACGACCACAGGGGAGACTGCTGTAGCTGCGGGGATGGAGGTAGATGGCAAGGGAGGAGGCAGGAGAGGTACAAAGCACAGGAACAGAGTAAACGCAGGAGAACGTGGACCCGAGATCAAGTGTGAACCACAATTGATAATCAGGCTCAGAGCATGGGGTGAGACTGCCTGATATAGGGCACGCTGCAGGACTTCCGGGTCAGGGTGAAGGCCAAGGGATAGGACGGCACAGTCTAAGAGAGGCGTGCCTAGATGTGCACCTGCGTACCTGACAGGGGGCAGAGGCCGGCCGCAGGACAGGAAGGGAAGCTGATTGACAGGAGCCTGCAGTGGAGGGGGGGCGAGAGAACCAGGAGTGCTGGGAAGCCCTGGGCGGCGTGGAGACACGGGAGGCTGCAGGAGCCACCGGCGCTGTGAAAGGGGAAGCTGCGGCAGAAGCGGCCAGAGCAGCGGCAGCAGGAGCAGGGACAGCAGGAGCCGCTGCAGAGGCGGCCAGAACAGAAGCCGCGGGGAGAGCGGGAGCCGTGGAATGGAAGGTAGGAGTGACAGTTGGCAGATAACGTGAGTTTGGTCATCCTTTGTGGACTCAAAAAAGGCCAAGGCTATGGAACCCTTTCCACCCCTGCGAACTGCAGACTCATGATGGCTGCTGGACACAGCCAGAGTTGTGGCTGAGGATGCAGTACTTGAGGTGGTTGCATCACTCCTTGTCTGTGCTGCAAGCCGCAATGTAACCTTGTCGTCTTCTTCCTCATCCACCTCCTCTGATGAGCTACTCAGCTTTGTGCCCTTGGGTTCACACCAAGTGGGATCTACAACCCCATTATCATCCTCTCTGTTCTCCCACTTCTCGCCCTGAAAGTCACACTCCTCTTATTGTCCTGGCAGCACAGTACAGTCCATGTGTGCCTCAGGTATCTGAGTCTCATCAGGATCACCTCCCCTCCCGGAGATTAACGTCTGGTGATGAGGGTCTGGATTCTGCTTGGACCCTACTTTGTCTGACCCCGGATCCAACAGGAAAAAATTTTGGGCATCGGTGCAGATGCTTTCCTCGTCTGGATTCTGTGAATCTTTGGAGCAGACCTCTGATGCCCATGAAACAGAATGTGTGAACAGCTCTGCAGACTCGCCCATCTGTGATTCCCCAGTCAGTTGGTTAGTTGGAGAGTCGTGATGCGGGGGGGAAACAAGAGTAAATGGGGTGCAACCTCTGAGGATTGTACTGTGTATGATGTTAAGATGGAGGAAGAGGAGGAGAGGCTACTTGATGCAGTGCTTGCCATCCACTGCAGCACATGCTATTTCTCTATTTCTGGCCCACATCTACAAGTCATACCGCTGTCCCCACTGCAACACAGTATTTTGAGTGGAAATGTGGACTATGGATTGCACAACACTATTAGCCCTAACGATTTGGATTAGGAAATGGGACCTCCTGACTCCTGACTGCAACACAGTATTTGTAGATCTAACTGTATGACAAGTTAAATTGCAGGAGAAGCCTCTTTGCGCTTTTACCCTGAGAAAATGGTGACAGCGAAACAACATATCCGCATTTTATATTGAGAATGACATGTGACTTTGGCAGCCAATGACAGAAGCCATTGTGTCATGATGTTGTGGTTTGTTTCTGTGCCCCGATTGGCTGCCAGAATGTACAAACATTAAGTTATTAAAAGTTGCTTTGAGGAAAAATGCTCGGGAAACCGAACACGAATCCGAATGTGCTATTTTCATGATAAACTTTAGATTGGCGAACCTTTTCCGAACAAGTTTGCTCATCTCTAGTATAAATGCTTGTAATTTTTGGAAGGCTTTGCACAGTGCAGAACTTTTATGAGTGTAGGAGTACCACAACTATACGTTGCTCACAATATTTTAATGAGGAACTACAGCTGATGCCTTCAAGGGTGTATGGATGACCCTGCTTGTAATTTTTGGAAGGCTTTTCACTTACTGCATAGCCTTTATGAGTCTAGGAATACCAGTACATGACAATTTGAATAAAACACAAATTAAGCCCTCCCCTATGTCTAAATCAGGGTGTAGCTGAGTTCCTCTTACATCACATTTTGGCAGTTCTTGCTTTCTTCATAAATTAGACTGAAATTTCCAATTTTTTACAAAAATATCAATTTTGGTTTACTTAAATATTATTATTATTATTATTATTATTTTTTTTTTTTTTTAAAGTTTAAGTTTTGCCTTAGATGCAAGTCATTATACAGGAAAGAATGTCTCTTAACTTTTTTTTTTCAGATTTGAAAAAGTGGTGGAAATCTCCTTTAACCCCTTCACCCCCAAGGGTGGTTTGCACGTTCATGACCGGGCCAATTTTTACAATTCTGACCACTGTACCTTTATGAGGTCATAACTCTGGAACGCTTCCATTGATCCCGGTGATTCTGACACTGTTTTCTCGTGACATATTGTACTTCATGTTAGTGGTAAAATTTCATTCAAATAACTTGCGTTTATTTGTGAAAAAATTGGAAATTTGGCAAAAATTTTGAAAATTTCGCAATTTTCCAACTTTGAATTTTTATGCCCTTAAATCACAGAGATACGGCACACAAAAAACTTGATAAGTAACATTTCCCACATGTTTACTTTACATCAGCACAATTTTGCAACCAAAATTTTTTTTTGTTAGGAAGTTATAAGGGTTAAAAGTTGACCAGCGATTTCTCATTTTTACAACACCATTTTATTTTTAGGACCACATCACATTTGAAGCCACTTTGAGGGGTCTATATGATAGAAAATACCCAAAAGTGACACCATTCTAAAAACTGAACCCCTTAAGGTGCTCAAAACCACATTCAAGAAGTTTATTAACCCATTAGGTGCGTCACAGGAATTTTTTTGAATATTTAAAAAGAAATGAACATCTAACTTTTTTTCACAAAAAAAATACTTCAGGTTCAATTTTTTTTATTTTACCAAGGGTAACAGGAGAAATTGGACTGCAAAAGTTATTGTGCAATTTGTCCTGAGTACGCTGATACCTGATTTGTGGGGGGGAACGACTGTTTCGGCGCATGGCAGAGCTCAGAATGGAAGGAGCGCCGTTTGACTTTTCAATGCAAAATTGGCTGGAATTCAGATCGGACGCCATGTCACGTTTGGAGAGTCCCTGATGTACCTAAACAGTGGAAACCCCCTACAAGTGACCCCATTTTGGAAACTAGACCCCCCAAGGAACTTATCTAGATATGTGGTGAGAACTTTGAACCCACAAGGGCTTTACAGAAGTTTATAACGTACAGCGGTACAATTAAAAAATCATATTTTTTCCACAAAAATGATCTTTTCACCCCAATTTTTATTTTCCCAAGGGTAACAGGACCCTAAAAGTTATTGTGCAATTTGTCCTGAGTATGCTGATACCCCACATGTGGGGGTAAACCACTATTTGGGCGCATGGCAGAGCTCGGAAGGGAAGCAATGCCATTTGACGTTTTTGGCTGGAATTGAGATCGGACACCATGTCGCGTTTGGAAAACTCCTGATGTACCAAAACAGTGGAAACCCCCCACAAATGACACCATTTTGGAAACTAGACCCCCTAAGGAACTTATCTAGATGTGTGGTGAGAACTTTGAACCCCCATGGGCTTCACAGAAGTTTATAACATACAGCCATACAATTAAAAAATCATATATTTTCCACAAAAATGATCTTTTCACCCTCAATTCTTATTTTTCCAAGGGTAACAGGACCCTAAAAGTTATTGTGCAATTTGTCCTGAGTACGCTGATACCCCACATGTGGGGGTAAACCACTATTTGGGCGCATGGCAGAGCTCTTAAGGGAAGCAGCGCCATTTGACGTTTTTGGCTGGAATTGAGATCGGACACCATGTCGCGTTTGGAAAACCCCTGATGTACCAAAACAGTGGAAATCCCCCACAAATGACACCATTTTGGAAACTAGACCCCCTAAGGAACTTATCTAGATGTGTGGTGAGAACTTTGAACCCCCATGGGCTTCACAGAAGTTTATAACATAAAGCCATACAATTAAAAAATCATATTTTTTCCACAAAAATGATCTTTTCACCCTCAATTCTTATTTTTCCAAGGGTAACAGGACCGTAAAAGTTATTGTGCAATTTGTTCTGAGTACGCTGATACCCAACATGTGGGGGTAAACCACTATTTGGGCGCATGGCAGAGCTCGGAAGGGAAGCAGCGCCATTTGACGTTTTTGGCTGGAATTGAGATCGGACACCATGTCGCGTTTGGAAAACTCCTGATGTACCAAAACAGTGGAAACCCCCCCACAAATGACACCATTTTGGAAACTAGACCCCCTAAGGAACTTATCTAGATGTGTGGTGAGCACTTTGACCCCCCCAGTGCTTCACAGAAGTTTATAATGCCCGGGCGTGAAAATAAATAATTCGTATTTTTTCCACAAACATGATCTTTTAGTCACCATTTTTTTATTTTCCAAAGGGTACCAGGAGAAATTGGACCCCAAAAGTTGTTGTCCAATTTGTCCTGAGTATGCTGATACCCCATATGTGGGAGAAAACTACTGTATGGGCACACGTCGGCGCTCGGAAGGGAAGTAATGACGTTTTGGAATGCAGACTTTGATGGAATGGTCTGCGGGTGTCATGTTGCCTTTTGAGAGCCCCTAATGTACCTAAACAGTGGAAACCCCCCACAAATGACACCATTTTGTAAACTAGACCCCCCAAGGAACTTATCTAGATGTGTGGTGAGCACTTTGAACCCCCCAGTGCTTCACAGAAGTTTATAACGCCCGGGCGTGAAAATAAAAAATTCGTATTTTTTCCACAAACATGATCTTTTAGTCACCATTTTTTTATTTTCCCAAGGGTACCAGGAGAAATTGGACCCCAAAAGTTGTTGTCCAATTTGTCCTGAGTATGCTGATTCCCCATATGTGGGTGAAAACTACTGTATGGGCACACGTCGGGGTTCGGAAGGGAAGTAGTGACGTTTTGGTATGCAGACTTTGATGGAATGGTCTGCGAGTGTCATGTTGCCTTTGGAGAGCCCCTAATGTACCTAAACAGTGGAAACCCCCCACAAATGACCCCATTTTGAAAACTAGACCCACTAAGGAACTTATCTAGATGTGAGGTGAGCACTTTGAACCCCCAAGGGCTTCACAGAAGTTTATAATGCCAGGGCATGAAAATAAAAAAATGGTATTTTTTCCAGAAACATGATCAATTAGTCCCCAATTTTTTCATTTTCCCAAGGGTAACAGGAGAAATTGGACCCCAAAAGTTGTTGTCCAATTTGGCCTGAGTACGCTGACACCCCATATGTTGGAGAAAACTACTGTATGGACACACGTCGGGGCTCGGAAGGGAAGCAGTGACATTTTGGAATGCAGACTTTGATGGAATGGTCTGCGGGTGTCATGTGCGTTTGGAGAGCCCCTGATGTACCTAAACTATTGAAACTCCCCACAAGTGACCCCATTTTGGACACTAGACCCCCCACGGAACTTATCTAGATGTGTGGTGAGCACTTTGAACCCCCAAGTGCTTCACAGAAGTTTATAACACTCGGACGTGAAAATAAAAAAATCATTTTTTTCCACAAAAATGATATTTTTGCCCCCAATTTTTTATTTTCCTAAGGGTAACAGGAGAAATTGGACCCCAAAAATTGTTTTGCAATTTGTCCTGAGTAGGCTGATACCCTACATGTGGGGGTAAAACACTGTTTGGGCGCATGGCAGAGCTTGGAAGGGAAGGAGCACCATTTGACTTTTTCAACTCAGAATTGGCTGGAATTGAGATCAGATGCCATGTTGCATTTGGAGAGCCCCTGATGTGCCCAAACATTGGAAACCCCCAATTATAACTCCAACCCTAACCCCAACTCACCCCTAACCCTAATCTGAGCCCTAACCCTAGCCCTAACCCTAGCCCTAGCCCTAACCCTAGCCCTAACCCTAGCCCTAGCCCTAACCCTAACCCTAACCCTAGCTCTAACCCTAGCCCTAACCCTAGCCCTAACCCTAGCCCTAACCCTAGCCCTAACCCTAAGGCTGTGTGCACACGCTGCGGATTTTGCTGCAGTTCCGCAGCGGTTTTGGCTGCTGCGGACCCCAGTACCATGATTCCCTATGGGAATCAAAAACCGCAGTGCAGACGGTGCGGAATTTTCCGCGCGGATTATCTGCGGTTTTCAATCCGCAGAAAGAATTGACATGTCAATTCTTTCTGCGGATTCTCCTGCAGTTTGCCATCTCCTCTAATGAGGAGATGAAAAACCGCAGGACAAAACCGCAGAGCAATCTGCAGGTAAAACCGCAGGTCTTTTGACCTACGGTTTCACCTGCGGATTTTACAAAATCCGCGCGGATGAATCCGCACCTAATCAGCAGCGTGTGCACACAGCCTTACCCTAACGGGAAAATGGAGATAGATACTTTTTTTTTTAGTTTTATTATTTTTCCCTAACTAAGGAGGTGATAACGGGGGGTTTGATTTACTATTTATGGCGGTTTTTATGTTTGGCGGCTGTCACACGCTAAAAGACGCTTTTTATTGTAAAATAGTTTTTGCATCACCACATTTTGAGAGCTATAATTTTTCCGTATTTTGACCCACTGAGTCATGTGAGGTCTTATTTTTTGCGGGACGAGTTGACGTTTTTATTGGTACCATTTTCGGGCATGTGACATTTTTTGATCGCTTTTTATTCCTATTTTTGGGACGCAGAATGAACAAAAACCAGCGTTTCATGAATTTCTTTTGGGGGGGTGCGTTTACACCGTTCCGCGTGCGGTAAAATTGATAAAGCGGTTTTATTCTTCGGGTCAGTACGGTTACAGCGATACCTCATTTAGGTCGTTTTTTTATGTTTTTGTCGGTTTTATGCAATGAAAACTATTTTATATAAAAAATAATTATTTTTGCATCGCTTTATTCTGTGAGCTATAACTTTTTTATTTTTTCGCTGATGATGCTGTGTGGCAGCTCGTTTTTTGCGGGACAAGATGACGTTTTCAGCGGTACCATGGATATTTATATGCGTCTTTTTGATCGCGCGATATTACACTTTTTGTTTGGCGGTATGATAATAAATCATTATTTTTTGCTTCGTTTTTTATTTTTATTTTTTAAGGGGTTCGCTAAAAGGGTTAACTAATGGGACAGTTTTATAGGGCGGGTCATTACGGATGCGGCGATACCTAATATGTGTACTTTTATTGTTTTTTTTTTTTATTATTTTCAAAAAATGAATTTATTGGGGAATATTTTTTTTTTTTTTTTACTAATTTATTTGGCGATTTTTTTTAATTTATTTTTACATTTTTTTTTATTTTTTTTTTTACTTTATTACATAGTCCCAGGTGGGACATCACTGTCCTGTGACAGATCGCTGATCTGTCACATCACAGATCACTGTGACAGATCAGCAATCTGTCACAGGCATTGAAGCAGACTTCCTCTTGCCTGCGCTTTGCAGGCACTGAGGAAGCCAGCTTCCTCAGGTCCCCGAAGGCCCCCGTCGCCATCTTGGATTCGGGGGCCTGGAGGATAGGAGCCCCCCGCAGCAGCGCTGCACATTGCGCTGCCGTGGGGGGCTCAGGGAAGCACGGAGGGAGCCCCCTCCCTGCCGATGCTTCCCTTTAACTCCCGGTACACCGCGATCATGTTTGATCGCGGTGTGCAAGGGGTTAACGTGTCGGGGGCGGTCCGTGACCGCCCCTGACACATAGTGCCGGGTGTCAGCTGTGATAATCAGCTGACACCCGGCCGCGATTAGCGGCGCTCACCATGTGGGCGCCGCTGATCGCAGTAGACGTACTATCCCATCCACGGTCATACGGGCCCGGGTACCATGGACGGGATAGTACGTCGGATGTCAGGAAGGGGTTAAGGAGATAAAATTGTTCAAAACCAAATTGAATGGTTGTATATTGTCACACATTTTATATATACCGTAGTGCATAAAAGTGTCCCTTCTACCCTATATTTAGCTTTGTCTCACCTAGACTTGTTAATTCTATGGGATTAACTTCAAAAGTTAATGTTAATTCAGATTTCCATATGAATGCTAGTTTATGGCAAATGATTTTCAAGTCATCGTTGTGAATTGGTCAATGAATGAATGAATTGGGCCAAAGAATCATATGAATGTGCTGACATTAACGTCACTTAACTAAACAAGCACAAATAACCCCCTCCGTTTGAGGTGACACTTGACTGACAGATTACATGGCGCTGTGGTGAGTCTGAGCCGCTGGATAACAATCACTTCCAAAGAGTCAGAGAAAGGCGTACGGTGGCAGAAGAGTTATGAATAATGTATGATCCACTCAGCAGGAATTATCATGACATGCACATCAGCTCACTACCAGACACAATGCAGCATCCCTTTGCTGAGGGTGCAGGACAAGCTTTGTAGATTTCTGCCATCTGCGCTTCCCGAAAGCTTCAAGGGATAATAAAGAATAATATACTCAGCTATTACTTAGGTTTCAGAAATAAAAAATTCAAAGGGTCATATTTTATCTTACAAACGCTGATGTAAAATACTGACCAAATATTTAACGTGTGAATGTGGCTTTATAAAGAGCCACTGTCATGGCACACCAATAATCCGACTAGCTCTATGCGCACTGCATGTGCCACATCCACCATGAAATTCTCAAGCATATCCATGCACTTTTTTCTAGGCTGTATTGTGCATAAATATGTGACTTCAGATTTTGTATTAGTCTAGCCTGATGAAGAGACCTGAGTAGTCTCGAAAGCTTGCAATGTATTACCATCTTTTCAGTTAGCCATTAAAAGGTATCAACCACTGAGGACTCTCAATCCTGAATATTTTTCTATCTACTGGCTAACACGGTACAAAGATATACATCTTTCCTGTACCAAGCATATCCATAAGACTCCATTCACTCACCTAAGGAAAGTCTTTTCGGCCTTTCCCAGGCACACATGCGCATACCTCTTTTTTATTATACTGTACAGGAAAGCACATGCCTGATATTTTTCTCGGACCGAGTGGTCCACTGAAGACACTGGAGACATGTCAGATTTTGATCCAAGTGTCAGTACAAATCAATAATGCAAGTCTATGGGTCACGTGAGAAAAATCAGACCTCACTTGGATGACATCGGGGTCTGATGTTCATGGACTGATGGGATGGAGAAGGTGGAGAAACTTTTTTTTTCTCTCTACATCCCAGAAAAAATGATGCCACTCTGATCAGTATGATAAGACCATTTTTCTCAGATTGGTGTGACTAGCTTTATAGGTATTATCTCAGTTTAATAAAGTGTCACCTATGGGTGGGAAAGCAGAAGAAAACTGTACTCGGCCTTCTTCGACAGCCGCATAAAAAATATAAAGATAACACAGGACGGTGGATATCAGAAAATTTTGAAGAGGCAAGCTATTGCCCTACTCTCAGGAACGGTGGGGGTCTTAGCAGTGAGACCCCAGAGAGCTGCAACATATTTCTTATCCTGTGGATAGGTGAGAACTTGTTATATTGGGACAACTCCTTTAGGAAAGACAAATCAAATTGAATGCATAGTTATGTGCTGCAGGGGAAATTGATTTCATGTTTAATTATTTCCTATCTTCATGCAATGAAAGTTTCTGAGGCTCAAAGTGTTCAGGTGACAGTGGTATCCCAACATAAACTTTACCATTGTGATCTTTTCCCATATGTATATGAAGTCATCATTTTTTTCGGACTCTCTTTTAAGGCCATGTTCACACTTTCAGTATTTGGTCAGTATTTGACATCAGTATAATAGAAACACGTCACCACTTTTGCATTTATCACCCATTCCTGGTTTTGGCTTACAAATACTTATGTAAAATACTGACTAAATACTGAACGTGTGAATTTTGCTTAATAATAGTCAGACTGAAGAGAACGTTTCTACAGGTCTGTGCTCTGCACTCTTGCTTTTCATTACTAGTGGCATGCAGCAGTAAGCTGGTCAGGACAACTATTATTTCCAGTTCTCTGATTGCTGAGCCTGTAAGGGGATGGCAGTGCTATGGACAGTAGAGACAAGCTGCACCTTTAAGAGACAGCACCCCCTTGGTTAGAGCAGTGGGACATTCTGCGCTTCCCTGCTGTAAAGACTGTTTGATTTCATCTGCCAGACTACAAAGGGGAGGGGCTGCTTTTCTGTGTGCAGGAGAGACCCCAGATTTCTGCAGGAAGCAGGTGTACCTGCATGAGCTGTGAGGAAAAGAACATTTAGTCTGCAACTGTGACTTTGCAAATTATTCTGGGGATTAAAAGGTGGCTTTCCTGTCTTGCTGTGAGAAGACACGAAGAAAGGACAAGAATGGAACCCAGAGGAGGAATTCATCGTTCCTAGGAGCATCATTGAACTTGCACACAAGGAAAACAGAGCTTCCAGGAAGAAGTGTGAACCATCTTGCAAAGCTTCAGGGGCCCCCGGGAATGGACTGAGATACCAACTACTGTGAGTGTTAACCCCGTGTGCGCACATGTTTAGGGCTTATGATAGGCTGCAATAGACAGAGCACGGTAGCCGTGCGGCCGGAGTAGCAGCAGCCAGATAGATTATAGTTAGAGTAGCAGCATACTGTACTTTATTGTATTGTTTTGCCTTTTGCAAAATACACTGAACTGTAATAGTTGGTGCACCGTGCCATTTGTACGGCCCAGCTAGAGAATATCACTTTTGCAAATTGTTTTATGCCATTGCATACCCCTGTTTACACTTTCCTAACACTGCATTCCTTGCCTGTAAACAAATTAACCCTTTGTTGCTTGCACCTCATCTTGTGTACCGTAGTCTCCCTGCATTGTGGTGGTCCCGGGCCATCGCTTCAAGCCCTCTATATCTCTGCCCACTCCACTGATTGGCAGCTTTCTGTGTATATTGTGTATAGGCAGAAAGCTGTCAATCAGTGGTGGGGGTGAGGTTACACAAACAGTGGACTAGGAGGCATGAGACACATAGTCCTACAGTGATACATTGATAATCTCCTGCTGATAAACCACTGATTTTACAGTAACACACAGCCTAATAAATGACACATCACTGCAATAAGGCTCTCAGTCCCTTCATCATGCTTCTCTTAAGTTAACTAACAAAACCTGCTGATGGATTATCTTATGCTATTGGCTAGTTGTATGTTACAGGTCTTATCCCAACAACAAAATGCATCAGCTATCAACAAAATATTCACATTGCAAATTATGTTTTGAGACACATCCTAATGCAATGACACACCAATCTTTGCCCTTTGCCCATCATCACTTTTAGCAACACAGTAACCGCTGTAAATGCAGCCACAAGCATGGGATCTCAGTGAGTAAACAAAAGATGATTAGATTGGAAAAATATAATTTAATAGAACTATTAGAAAGGTGGCAGAACAATCTATAAATGTAGCAGTGGTTGTAATTGTAACAAAATGCATCTATAAGCAAGCACATGTTCAGGTGCTTCTCACAAAATTAGAATATCATAAAAAAAAACGTTAATTTATTTCAGTTCTTTAATACAAGAAGTGAAACTCATATATTATATAGTCATTACATACAGAGTGATCTATTTCAAGTGTTTATTTCTGCTAACCCCTTTCTGACATCAGACATACTATCCCATCCACGGCACCCGGGCCCGTATGACCGGGGACGGGATAGTACGTCTAAGCGATCAGCGGCGCTCCCAGGGGGGGTGCCGCTGATCTCGGCTGGGTGTCAGCTGATTATCACAGCTGACACCCGGCACTATATGTCAGGAGCGGTCACGGACCACCCTCGGCACGTTAACCCCTGGCACACTGCGATCAAATATGATCGCAGTGTACCGGGGGATTAGGGAAGCATCGGCAGAGAGGGGGCTCTCTCCGTGCTTCCCTGAGACTCCCGGAGCAGCGCGATTTATTCCCTAAATAAATTTTTTTAAAAAATTCCCTAATAAATTAATTTTTTGGAAATAATAAAAAATCAACAATAAAGGTACACATATTTAGTATCGCCGTGACCGTAATGACCCGCCCTATAAAACTGTCCCACTAGTTAACCCCTATAGTGAACCCCTTAAAAAATAAAAATGTAAAAACAGAGCAAAAAACAATGCTTTATCATCATACCGCCGAACAAAAAGTACAATAATGCGCGATCAAAAAGACGGATATAAATAGCCATGGTACCTCTGAAAACGTCATCTTGTCCCGCAAAAAAGGAGCCACCATACAGCATCATCAGCAAAAAAATAAAAAAGTTATAGCTCGCAGAATAAAGCGATGCAAAAATAATTATTTTTTATATAAAATTGTTTTCATTGCATAAAAGCGCCAAAACATAAAAAAGACATAAATGAGGTATCGCTGTAATCATACTGACCTGAAGAATAAAACCGCTTTTTCAATTTTACCGCACACGGAATGGTGTAAACATACCCCCCAAAAGAAATTCATGAAATGCTGTTTTCAAAAAATTCCTGTGAAGCACCTGAAGGGTTAGTAAACATCTTGAATGTGGTTTTGAGCACGTTGAGGGGTGCAGTTTTTAGAATGATGTCACTTTTGGGTATTTTCTATCATATAGACTCCTCAAATTGACTTCCAATGTGATGTGGTCCCTAAAAATAAAATGGTGTAAAAATGAGAAATCACTGGTCAGCTTTTAACCCTTATAACTTCCTAACAAAAAAAAATTTGGTTCCAAAATTGTGATGATGTAAAGTAAACATGTGGGAAATGTTACTTATAATGTTTTTTGTGTGCCATATCTCTGTGATTTAAGTCCATAAAAATTCAAAGTTGGAAAATTGTGAAATTTTAAACATTTTTGCCAAATTTCCATTTTTTTTCACAAATAAACGCAAGTTATATGAATGAAATTTTACCACTAACATGAAGTACAATATGTCATGAGAAAACAATGTCAGAATCACCGGGATCCATGGAAGCGTTTCAGAGTTATTACCTCGTAAATGGACAGTGGTCAGAATTGTAAAAATTGGCCCGGTCATGAACGTGCAAACCACCCTTGGGGGTAAAGGGGTTAATGTTGATGATTGTGGCTTACAGCCAATGAAAACCCAAAAGTCATTATCTCAGTAAATTAGAATAATTAACAAAAAACACCTGCAAAGGCTTCCTAAGCGTTTAAAAAGGTCCCTTAGTCCTGAAAAATTATTTTAAAATCTGAAATATTGGCCTACTGAAATGTATGTTCAGCAAATGCACTCAATACTTGATCGGGGCTCCTTTTGCATCAATTTATGCATCAATGCGGCGTGGCATGGAGGAGATCAGCCTGTGACACTGCTGTTATGGAAGCCCAGGTTGCTTTGATAGTAGCCTTCAGCTTGTCTGCATTGTTAGGTCTGGTGTCTCTAATCTTTCTCTTGACAATATCCCATAGATGGGGTTAAGGTCAGGCGAGTTTGCTGGCCAATCAAGCACAGTGATACTGTTGTTTTTAAACCAGGAATTGGTACTTTTGGCATTTTTGTGGACAGGTGCCAAGTCCTGCTGGAGAATGAAATTTCTATCTCCAAAAAGCTTGTCGGTAGAGGGAAGCATGAAGTGCCCTAAAATTACCTGGTAGACGGCTGCGCTGACTTTGGTCTTGATAAAACACGGTACAAAAGTTTTTGATCCTTTTTATTGCATTTTTAATAGTGATGAGTGAGTATACTCGTTGCTCGGGTGACCTCTGAGTATTTTGGCGTGCTCGCAGATTTAGTATTCATCGCCTCAACTGCATGATTTACGGCTGTTAAATAGCCTGAATACATGTGGGGATTCCCTAACAAACACGCATTCCTCACATGTATTCAGCCTGCCAACAAGCCACAGATTATGCAGCTGTGTCGATGTGGGGAAGGTGACTTGACGGACGGACTTGACTGAAGGAAGAAGGGACGGTTTGTGCACTATAGACTGATATTGGCAATGACAGAAGGGAAACAGCTGGGGAAGATGGAAAAGGAGTGCAGTACCTAGATTTGACCACAAGATGGCAGGGGGAGCATAGTTCAGGACTTGACAGCAGCTTAGGGCTTTAGAAACCGCTTAGACATGGGGGGCGGGGAGATAGGAACCCAGGAGGGAAATTCCCGAGGAAAGGGATAAATAGGACAGGACAGGGTTCCAGGCTAGGCTAGTCCCGGGAGGAGCTCAGGAGTAGAAGACTTGGTACGGAGGACTGACAATGGTGGAGAGCTAGACCAGGGGACTGATAGGAAGAGACAGTCAGGGGGGTGGCCCCTGACACAAAGAACCGCAGGACAGACGATGGGGGTACCAATTGGACGAGGACCTTGGACTGGTGAAGCGCTGGTGGTAGATAGGCCTAGGGCAGCCCCAGTGAAAGATCAGCGAGGAACGTCACTACGACTGAAGGAAGGTGAAGGTACCCGGGCCTGAATACAGAGAGCTGTAAAGGAGCTGCGGTGTATGGCTACGGTCGTCAGGAGGACGGCCAATAAACTTGGACCTGTTGCAACCAAAATCTGCCTCCGTCTCGTGTCTGTGTTGTCTGATCGCGGTAAGCAGTGGACCACCCCCCATTCCGGGCCATTACCACATCAACACAAACTAAATCTCCGAGCACGCCAAAATACTTTGAGGACACCCGAGTAATGAGTATACTCACTCATCACTAATTTTTATGGCTATGTGAGGCAATGATTAACCTACTGGTTAAATAATGTTATAAATTAATAGATCGTATTGTTTTGGATGCGAAGACACCACATGTCTTTACTATTTTAAATTTATGTATCTTTTTATTTGGAAAAAGGGACCAATTCACCAGAACCATCATCAGTACCCGAATACGTTACCAGAACCACCATAAGTACTTTAATACAAGAACCAAGCTTAGTACAGAAATCAATTGCAATGTCGATTCTTCCCACCCTGCCTATCCCTAGTCCCAGCCATGCTCCTTCGTACCTCACTGTGGCAGCTGTAAAGGGCAGGCATGTTACTTTTTGGATTTGGAGCCCTGAATTAACGAAACAAAACTTCAGCCACTATAAAGATAATTGTAAAAAAAATTTTTTAACCCATTTAAATAAAATAAAATGGTAGAGTTGAGCGACTTTGGTCGGATCGGGTTTCATGAAACAAAATTTGAGTGGATGAATGTCATCCGCTCAATGCCAACTTTTATTTCCCATTGACTTGCATTGGGGTCGGGTTTCGGACGAATCTCCGACTTTTTTTGACCTAGTCGGACCAGTTTCGTCTGAAACAAATTTTGCTTCATGAAACCCGATCCGACCAAAATCGCTCAACTCTATAAAATGGTCTTCTCTTCAAAGAAATGTTGGTGAACACTATCCATAAATAATCAATCACATTTTAGAATAGCTCTGGTATATAAGTATATAAAATCAAGGATATGAGTGACCTACAAATGTCAAGGTTATGCACTTCTCTTTTAGCATATGGTAATCATGTCAATGTACGATTCCATATTAAACATGACTGCAATGTTGTTAAATAAAGTGCATTAGTTATGCAAATGAAATGCATTGCAAATTACACAGATTTGTATTTACAATGAGTTTGGTCTTCTGGGACAACAAGTTATATCCTCTACAATGAAATGAGAAGGCATTGAAATGCTATACGGGTATTAGAACTTGTTTGAGAGAATAAAATAACAAATAAAAATAATATTCAAAAACTTGATGAGAGTTATGGATTTGCAAGTAACAAAGAAAAACATAGCATAATTCCAATACACAATTACATTAAGAGCCTTGTTGACATTCATAATAAGGTTTACAATTGTATTAGTGTCATAAATATTTACTAACGTGTTGTAAATATTTTATTGATGTGTTATAAATATTTACATATCAATAATAATAAGATTTTAGGATTAAACAGAAAGAATCCCTTCCTTTAATCAATTGAAATATTTTTTTTCCATTATAAAATCTTTATCTTTATGTAACAAATAAAGTAGCAGGCTTTACAATCCAGCCCAGTTATGAAAACAATGATTTTTAGTCTTAATTATATACATTTGAGCTTCATGTACAACACTTTCTAATCCAACCGAGTTTGAAATCTTTATCTATTGTAGTGAAGCTCTATCCATGGTGGACTGGCAGCTTTTCTAGGGCTTGCATAGACCAATTTAGCACAATCCACTCTGTTTAACAGGTTCTTGGGTAACCCTGGTTTTCACTCTTTAACTCCTATACAGGACCTGGATTTACACAGGGCTGCCTGGGTTACATCAATGGAGTGGCTGCTGGTCAGTGGAGATTCTAGCAGAGAGATGAGTTGTAAAGCAAATTTATTACCTGGAGGACAAAGTCAGGTACACAATCGTGAGGATAGTGTGATGCAGTGACCACTGTGACAGCTAGGGGGCGCTGTATGGGACATGCATGCAGGCGTTCCTTCATTGTAATAGGCAAAATGGTGAGCAGCAGGATTGTAAATGGCCAATATCTATCACAGGGGTGGATGCCCTGTGATGGAAGCTGGAATATGTGTTAATCAGCAGATATACTGCTGATGGTTTCTTCTGTTTTACAATGGGCGGCTTCCAGGTGACTTGGTGAGATGGGTGGGACCAGTCACCTACAAACCCACCCAGGGGCGTGTGTCTGAACGCCCAAAGTAAAGCCTGTGTGTGTATGGCTGGGTTTGTTAAAAGGACCTGCAATGAGGTCATAACCATGTGATCCATGCCTCACCTGTGGGTGTGGTTATGTACCATATAATGTGCCTGAGGTCAAGTCACATGGGGGAGTGCATGGACCTGATTGATTCATGTGGAAGGTCCTGGAAGGCCTATGTGTTGGAAGGTGTGCTACCTCCCTGAAGAGCACATGGCGACTTTAGACCTGGTGAGGGCGGTGTGTTGGGATACCCTGGGAGTAAGGGTCGGATCCCTGAACAGCACCTGGACAGGCCACGTGTGTGAGCAGAGTCTGTGATGGCCTGCATTTGGGGTAGCCACTGCCTGGCTGTGGGTCTGGAACCGCGAGGTGGCCTAGTGAATAAGGCACTGTCTGGAACGGTGATCCCAGAGCGGCCGCTTCCCTGAGAGAAAAGAACTAACCAAGAGTCGGCGTCTGGAGCAGGAGCTCCTAAGAGGTAACCCCGGACAGGGGGAAATAACTGTGTTGAGGCTATAGAGCCTGTTTTCTGGACGTGGCACAGCCTGTGTGGACTCAGAACTGAGAGAGCGAAGCTCTACTATAGACATTAAGAATTCATCTGTCGGATGCAAGACTGTTCGCCTTGTGTTGCCTTATATGGTTTATGCTGTATAATAAACCACATAGACTGTTTAAACGGAAAGTGTTCCTGTGTGCCGTGAATCCACTGCCAAGTGAGTGTTCCCCAACGCACTCAGTGAGCGCTACCTTACAATAGTTATTACCAGGAGGACAAGGTCAGGTACACAATTGTGAGGATGTCAGGTAAAAAGAAATATGAGCCAAGGTCAGGAAATAAACACTATATGAAAGAGAACACTATGGACAGACAGAGCAATAAACCAGTGTAGTAACAAACTATAACTGGCAGCTAGAATTAGCTATTAAAGGTTTACATTGGTCCTGCCTAAGGTTCACAGCAAAGAGCTAGTTGGATTCCTCAAACTCAATGTAGACAAATCTGAACTCATCATCTTTCCTCCATCTCACAAATGTTCTTTACCCGACCTAGCTATAATAATTAATGACATCACACTTTCCCCAGTACCAGAAGTCCGCTGCCTCGGAGTAACTTTTGACTCTGCCCTGTCCTTCAAACCGCACATCCAAGCTCTTTCTACCTCCTGTCGCCTCCAGCTCAAAAATATTTCCAGAATCCGTCTTTTCCTCAACCCTCAATCTACTAAAATGCTTATGCATGCCCTCATCATCTCCCGCCTTGACTACTGCAACATCCTTTTCTGTGGTCTCCCTGCTAACACCCTCGCACCTCTCCAGTCCATCCTTAACTCTGCCGCCTGACTAAATTCATCTCTCTCCTCGCTACTCCTCCGCTTCTCCTGTTGTGAGTTCATTTTCCCCTTCGTCACTGAGGTCTGGTGAACTCCCTATTCTGGTAAAGGAAGGTAATGAGCCTGATTATCAGGCACCTGAGCCTAATGAGGATGACTGGCTGAGTGGAGTCACGGACTGGATATAAGGCTGCCGACGGCCTTCTGCCCTGCGGGTGATTTCTCTGTGGACTTCTAGGACACCAGTCTGATTCCTGCTCCTCTAAAGCTAAGTTTTCTGCTTTGCCTGTTAGCATTTGTGTTTTGTTTTTGTTTTCCTTGCTTTTCTGGATTCTGCCATTCCCTGCTGGGGTGAGCTGAATCTCCTTTTGCCGGTTGCTCTGTCTTCAGAATATTCCTGAGTACTGACATAGCTTTTTTGAAGCCTAGCGTCTTCAGGGCCTTTTTCACTGTCAGTCTGTTGGCTCTTATTTTCATAGGGTTTTTCACGGATTGCAGACAGCAGCCTTCCTGTCCTTTCCTATCTAGTTAGCTTGGGCCCCGTCTTTGCTCAGTCTATCTTTCTGTCTGTGTTAGTGTTTTCATCTTGCTTCACCGTCATTATATGTTGGGGGCTGCCTATTGCTTTGGGGTCTGCTCTGGGGCAGTTTAGATTTCCCCTTTCTTTCTTTAGGCCTATTTAATTCTCCGGCTGTGATCGAGGGGTCTAGGGCATCGTAGGAACCCCCCCACGGCTACTGTTAGTTGTTGTGGATAGGATCAGGGGTCTGCAATCCGATAGCTGCCAACCTCTCTGGTTTTCTGGACTTAGCTAGCATTTCTGTTTTTGCCTCTTATGGTGACTCAATCATAACATTCTCCCCTCTGCAAATCTCTTCACTGGCTCCCATTCCCTCAGCATATCCAGTTCAAATTACTAATTCTGACCTACAAGGCCATCTATAACCTGTCTCCCCCATATGTCTCAGAACTAATCTCCCGATACCTTCCCACACGTAATCTCCGGTCCTCCCAAGACCTCCTTCTCTCCTCCACACTTATTCGCTCCTCACCCAACCGCCTCCAAGGCTTCTCCCGAATAGCCCCTATTCTCTGGAATTCTTTGCCCCAACAAGTCCGACTATCAACCACATTTGGATCCTTCAGACGGAACCTGAAAACCCACCTCTTCAAGAAAGCCTACAGCCTGCAGTGACCCCGCTACCTCCTTTCTCTCACCACTACCAGTGATATCACTTCAACCAACACCAGAACTGCTGCAACCCACCAACCTACTGTCTCCTTCCCCACCATCCTGTAGCATGTAAGCCCAAAAGGGCAGGGTCCTCTCTCCACTCTGTATCAGTCTGTCATTGTTAGTTTGTTTACTGTAAGTGATATCTGTAATTTGTATGTAACCCCTTCTCATGTACAGCACCATGGAATCAATGGTGCTATATAAATAAATAATAATAATAATTAGGAATGATAAAATATTAAACCACAATTTCCCTGTCTGGACATCACCACAAGTCCCATAAATCACCTAACAGAACTGTTCTTATGTCGCTCCACTTCGTCCACATTGAAAGTGCGGCACCACCTAGTGACAGATGCAGCGGTAGTAGGGGCAAGTTCAGATATGCATGTTACAGTACTCCCACTTTTAAAAGGGGTATTCAGACCTTTTTTTTTTTTTCAGAAAATGACAAACGGAATGACATTGATGATACTTGCCATAACTCAGAAGCTCTACTCTGACTCATAAATTTCCAATATGAATGATACTGTAAGACACCTTCCACTACCTAATGTCAATTTTTTTTTTTATTTCAGACTGCATCTGACCAACACCGGAGGAGGATATCCAACGGAATGAACTAGTGAGCGGTGCACTTTAATCAGGGAATTGTGGAATAAACTGGGTCTCCAAAAAGAAGGAAAAAGGTACAAATGGAAGGCTACAAAGTTAATGATCTTAGTTATTTTATATGGATGAATACATTTTGGCCTTAGCTTAAAGGGAAGCTGTCACCAGTTTTTGAGCCTATGAACAAATGCCACCACCTTTATCTGCTCCTGTGCTGCATTCCACAATCGTCAGCTCCTGATTCCCCCTGTATGCCCCCAAAAATACCATTTGATATGCTCCTGCGCTGTATGTAAATAAGAATGGTCCAATCCGATGAGCATCTTCGCTGTGGCGTACGTCCCTCTTTTCTGCTCCTTCACGCGTCCTCCTGCTTTGATTGATGTGATGCGGAAAAGAACCAATATGAGGAAGCTACTCAAGATTATAGAAGAATGGAACAATCTTAATGCATACTTGGTACTGATTGTTAATAGCAAATACAGTTAAAGGAAAATGGTCCTCCCAATCAGACTGATGGTCAGAGACATAAAACTAAAGATATTGCTTGAGTGTCTTATCAGCACAGTCAGTCTCACCATTGGTCTTTAGATTCTAAGAAGATAGAAAGGAAGTTCAATATTAATCTTAATACATATTGCCCTCTAGAATATAGAATTTAACAAAGTTCCTCAGTTGGAAACAATTTTTTTTGGAATACCATTGTAGACGTACAATGTGCTTGATGAATAACATACTGTAAATAATATTTGGATGTTAGTTAAGAGGGAAAAAGTGACATTGTTTGCTGAATTTGTCAATCTCCAATCAAATATCAGTTTTCCCTTCAGAGGATAGCAGGTCAGTAATGAAGTCCACGGAGATGTAGGTCTAAGGATTTTTAGGAGTAAGTAAGAACTGGAGTAGTTCGGCAGAACGGGTTTGGGGCATTTTGGCTCTGACGCAGATTTCACATCTGATCACAGATGCCATACAATCCCAAACAATGGTTGGCCACCATGGTTACCAGTCAAATAGTATTGTTAATCCAAGGGTTCCCTGCAAGAACTGAATCATAGGATTCCTGAAGAAGTCGCAGATGGAACTAAAGAGGAGCAAGCAATTCTTGGTTAGGTCTATTGTTAGAAGTCAACTCTTGTGTTCTTCAGATCTCCTCAACAAGTTCTAGGAAAACAGAAGACACAACTAGACCCTCAACTACAATGGGAATTTGATTAGAGCACTCAGTTTCAGATGGACAGAAACTAAATCTCACCACAAAATCAAACTTAGAAAAGAATAAAGTCCATCTATCTTGCCTAAGGTTTAGCCATCTGGCTGATTCTAGATATGTGAGATTTTTGTGGTCTATGATAATATTGACTTTATGCTTAGCTTATTCAAGGAAGTGCCACCATTACTCGAAGGTCCACTTTTTTTACAACAATTCACCATTACCAATGTCATTTTTTCCTCTCAGCAGATGAAAACTTTTGTGAAAAGAAGGCATACATACAGTTGAGAAAGAAACGTCATGCCTTGTGATAACATTGATCCAACTCCAACATCTGAGGCATCCGCCTCTAGTACAAAATGACAATCTAGATGAGATTGGATGAATATACGGTCAGATAAAAAATGTTCCTTAAGGCCCCGTCACACACAGCGATCTCACCAGCGAGATCGCTGTGTGGGACGGGGATCAGCGACCGGCCCCCCGCCGGGTATCGCTGATCGTGCACTATCGTGCACGGCCGTTTAATGATCGCTGGTCTCCCGCTGGCCAGCGCGCATCGCTGCATGTGGCAGCGGGAGCCAACGATCAGCGAGGCTCCCAGTGCTCTAAGCAGGCGCTGGGAGCTGGTGTCTAAGGTAAATATCGGGTTACTAAGCGGCGCGCGTCACTTAGTTACCCGGTGTGTACCTTAGAAACCTGCGCACTCGCAGCTCCCGGCGCGAGCACGCAGGTTTCTATAGTACACATCGGGTAACTAAGGGACACATGCCGCTTAGTAACCCGATATTTACTGTACCTTAGAAACCAGTGTCCTCGCTGGTGCTGATCGCTGCTGAGATCTGCCTGTTTGGCAGCTCACCAGCGATCATGTAGCGAGGCACCAGCGATCCTGACAAGGTCATATTGTTGTCAGGATCGCTGGTGCATCGTTTACTGTAACGGGGCCTTTAACCTTCCGTAACTGAGTGAAGGTTCAGACTCATGTTTCAAGATAATCACATTAGCCTAATTTCTTAGTTATATCAATCAATGATTTGGCAATCAAGGAAACATTTTTAATTTTTAATATACAGTATTTATGATAGCATTTAGCAAACCCAAGAAAGTGCTGCAAAGCTTTCAGAGATTTGAGTTGTACCCAATCATTCATTACATCTTGAAAAAAGAAAATACATTTTTCAAATTTAGAGAAATCAATATAAGAAAGTCCTTACAATATCATATGGTTCTAAACAGAACATCAAATCAACAATGTGAATCCAGACAATCACCACCGTCCAGAGCACAAAACATGAACCATGAAAGCAATTGGTTACGTTTAAAATAATTTTTATTAATTAATATTAAAAATTAATGAACCAATTTAACAGCAAAATGTCATATATCAGGTGCCTCTAAATTTAAAGGAAACAGAACCACCATGCAATGTATACATATAAAGATGAATAGACCATCCAATATAGATTACATAGAAAAAAACCTTTTTGTACTATAGTTGAGAAAGGTAATTAAATTAAGAATTTATCTTCATATTGGATATCTTTCAAAGGCCTATGTATAGATGAAATCACAATTCAATGTGCAAAGTACATATAAATTGTCTTTTTGTGCTAAGAATTATCACTCAAGAACATCTACTATAAAAGAAATATATGCACAAAATCCCTAAAGATAAAGTTTTACCTGTTAGGAAGGAAAAAGTAGGCAGAGAATATAAGGTCACTATAGAGATATCTAATAAGCCAAATATAAGTGCTATCACATAAAATCCCCATTAACAATTGTAAAAGAGAGTATACACAAATTATCCGTATCAAAATAAATGTAAATGAAAAGTGGATACAGTGACTCTCTATGGGGAACAGAGTATGAGCGCTATGAGGAATAGAGTGTAAGCGCTATTGCACAGAGTGTATACAATGGATCTCTATAAAAAAACAGAGTATGAGCGCTATTACACAGTGTATACAATGGATCTCTATAAAAAACAGTATAAGCGCTATTACACAGTGTATACAATGGATCTCTATAAAAAACAGAGTATGAGCGCTATTACACAGTGTATACAATGGATCTCTATAAAAAAACAGAGTATGAGCGCTATTACACAGTGTATACAATGGATCTCTATAAAAAACAGTATAAGCGCTATTACACAGTGTATACAATGGATCTCTATAAAAAACAGAGTATGAGCGCTATTACACAGTGTATACAATGGATCTCTATAAAAAACAGTATAAGCGCTATTACACAGTGTATACAATGGATCTCTATAAAAAACAGAGTATGAGCGCTATTGCACAGTGTATACAATGGATCTCTATGGGGAACAGAGTATAACCGCTATTACACAGTGTATACAATGAATCTCTATGAGGAATAGAGTGTAAGCGCTATTACACAGTGTATACAATGGATCTCTATAAAAACAGAGTATAAGCGCTATTGCACAGAGTGTATGCAATGAATCTCTATGAGGAATAGAGTGTAAGCACTATTACACAGAGTGTATACAATGAATCTCTATAAACAACAGAGTATGAGCGCTATTACACAGTGTATACAATGGATCTCTATGGGGAACAGAGTATAAGCGCTATTACACAGCGTGTATACAATGCATCTCTATGGGGAACAGAGTGTAAGCGCTATTACACAGCGTGTATACAATGGATCTCTATGGGGAACAGAATATAAGCACTATTGCAGAGTGTATACAATGGATCTCTATGAGGAATAGAGTGTAAGCACTATTGCACAGTGTATAAAATAAATCTCTATAAACAACAGAGTATGAGCGCTATTACACAGTGTATACAATGGATCTCTATGGGGAACAGAGTGTAAGCGCTATTGGACAGAGTGTATATAATGGATCTCTATGGGGAACAGAGTGTAAGCGCTTTTGCACAGAGTATGTCAAATAAATCTCTATGTAAAACAGAGTGTAAGCGCTATTGCACAGAGTGTATACAATAACCTTCTATAGGGAACAGAATGTAAGTACGAATGCACATCAATAAGTTCAAAAGTTTCTCTACTAAGCATAAATGAGAGAGATAACCATATTATAATTACCTAGGCCAAAAAGTAATAAAGTGCAGAGTGCTGGTGACGTCTTTTCCTCACCCCAACGCACGTTTCGTCATTTATTCCTCAGGGGGCGTGACCTTATATTCTCTGCCTACTTTTTCCTTTCTAAGGTAAAACTTTATCTTTAGGAATTTTGTGCATATATTTCTTTTATAGTAGATGTTCTTGAGCGATAATTCTTAGCACAAAAAGACAATGTATATGTACTTTGCACATTGATTTGTGAATTCATCTATACATAGGCCTTTGAAAGATATCCAATATGAAGCTAAATTATTAATTTAATTACCTTTCTCAACTATAGTACAAAAAGGTTTTTGTCTATGTAATCTATATTGGATGGTCTATTCATCTTTATATGTATACATTGCATAGTGGTTCTGTTTCCTTTAAATTTAGAGGCACCTGATATATGACTTTTTGCTGTTAAATTGGTTCATTAACTTTTAATATTAATTAATAAAAATTATTTTAAACGTAACCAATTGCTTTCATGGTTCATGTTTTGTGCCCTGGACGGTGGTGATTGTCTGGATTCACATTGTTGATTTGATTTTTCAAACTTAGCAAATAAAGAATTGTCTCCAAGTCTATGATGTGCAGTTCATACATGTCAGATGTGTAACTCATAAACTAGGGATTAAACCAATATGTCATCTAGATACAGTAGGTGACCACATATTGACCACTTTTATTTCTGAATATATAATTAACAACACTTTGATAAACTTCCGGTGCATTACTTAGCTAAAAAGGCATCACACGATAGTGACTCTCAGGAGTGTTAAATGCTGTCTTAGGGCCCCGTCACGCATAGCGACGCACCAGCGATCCCGACAACGATATGACCTTGTCAGGATCGCTGGTGTGTCGCTACATGATCGCTGGTGAGCTGCCAAACAGGCAGCTTCACCAGTGATCAGTACCAGCGACACATGGGTAACAAGCGACGCACATCGCTTAGTTACCCACTGTGTACCTTAGTTACGAGCGCGCTGGTGCAGGGTGCTGGTAACCAAGGTACACATCGGGTTTCTAAGCGTCGCGCGGCACTTAGAAACCCGATGTGTACCTTGGTTACCATCTCCCTGCACCAGCGCGCTAGTAACTTAGGTACACATCGGGTTTCTAAGCGCTGCGCGCAGCTTAGAAACCCGATGCTTACCTTAGTTACCAGTGCCAGCTCGCTGATCGCTGGTCTCCCGCCTGCCAAACGCAGCGATGCATGCTGGCCAGCGGGAGACCAGCAATCAAAAAAATGTCCTGGCCATTCCAGGACGATCAGCGATACCCGGCAGGGGGGGCCGGTCGCTGGTAAGTGTCACACACAGCGATCTCGCTGGTGAAATCGCTGTTGCGTCACAAAACTTGTGACTCAGTAGGGATCTCGATAGCGAGATTGCTGTGTGTGACGGGGGCTTTACACTCATCTCCTTCTCTTATATGGATAACGTTATAAGCCCCTTAGACTCCCAACATCTGGCTATAGAGATCAGAGATGAGTAGCAAAGGATACTCATTCTTTACAGTAATCTTCTAAAGTTACCAGTAGTCAATAAATGATAATATACAGTACCATCTTTTTTTCTTTTACCGGCAAAGAGGAAATGTGCCCCAAGTGGAAACATGGATGGTGATGAACCCTTTTTTCAAACTGTGTGCTATATAATCTTCTGTGGTCTGACGTTCTCTACCTGAAAGATTATATGTAACCCTAAGAGAGATGGGATCGATAGTAGATCAATGGGACGATCTAAAACCTCTGCGTAGAGGTAATTTTTTAGTTTCAGACACAGAAAAAAGTCAACATTTTGAAATATTTTAAGTAAAGCACTTGGTAGAGCTTTTGGTAAATTTACACTCAGGGTTCCAGCATACAATATCACCCTGGTACCAGTCAATAGCCAGGTTATGTTAACGCTGCCAGCAAGTTTTCAAGAATAAAAAAGAAAATAATGTATTTTTCAGACCGTAAGATGCAATTTTTTCCCCAAATTTGGGAGGAAAATGGGTAAGATGGGGAGCAGGGTCACTCGAGGCAGGGTCGTTGCTGCAGGAAGCAGGAAGATGGCGGTGGGAGGAGTGTGGCTGGGAGGACGGATTTTCCCCTTGGTGCGAGGCTGCGGGTCCTGGGCTTCAACAAGATGTTGGTGGAGAGGCAGAAGCAGAGTCCCCGCTCTTCCCATTGATTTCCCGGCAGTGGGCTTCAGGAAAATGGCTACCAGAGGCGGTTCACGCACAGAATGAGAACTCGGCTAGTCACTGAGCAATTACTTCCACAGGACTTCCACTAAAAAGTTGGTAAAGTGAAGCTGAGCATTGTTTCATATAACATCTTAAAAACTCTGTTGTTGCTCCTTGGACATCACAGGAGATCATGCAAACTACTAAGCAGAAGTGCTCTGCTGATGCAAGAGTCAGCGGTGTTGTCATTATTTTTGTCATAGCTAGTGCCTTTTGCTTTTTACTTTCAAGTATAGAGAGCTAGTGGAAGCCGCCTGGAGAATAAACGTCACCACTTTAACAGTTTAAGGGTTCTTTTACACATGCCGTGTTTTTGCGACCCGTTTTTGCGGCCCGAATAGCTTTCTATGGGGCCGCAAAAATTAGTCGGAGCGCCGTGCGCCGTATGGCTATGAGGAACATTTTTACGGCGGTGAAAAAATATCAAGCTTGCGCGAAATTTTTCACGGCTTACAGACACGGCCCCCATTTAAATCAATGGTGCCGCAACGGAAGCTTGTTTTTGAGGTACACCGTATTTATAGAACGCCTTTTTTTCAGCCAACTTTTTAAAACATAAAAAACGGCGATCCTAAAAAGAAAAACGGGCCTCAAAAAAGCATGGGAAGTGTAAAAGAAGCCTAAGGGTGGTTTTATACTTAGCGCATTTCTTGCGGTCCGTTATTGCAGCCCGTATTGCCGCATTTTTTGTGGTGTACCGCAATAACAGGCAGCAAAAAATGTTTGCGGATTGGCGTTTTCTTCCCAATACTATGGGAAATAGTATTGGAGAAAAAAAACGGCGTTCCACAAAACGGCCCCGTTGCGGCCCCGTTGATTTAAATAGGCGCCGTGTCCGTATGCCGTGAAAAATATCAAGCAAGCTCAATATTTTTTCACGGCCGTATGGCACACAGCGCACCATTGACTTTTTGCTGGCCGATTTTGCGGCCCCTTAGAAATGCATTGGGGCCGCAAAATTGGCCCGCAAAAATACGGTAAGTGTAAAACCACCCTAAGAGTTCCCGAACCCTAAAGAAGAAAGAAAGAAAAGAAGTGACATAAGACGGAACATTTGGACAGCAATGTCATTTTTACATTGCTGTACATTATATCCATTTTATGGTCAGCTGAGCCAAGCTGGCAACTACCTAAGGTGCATGGGCATCTTAACACTTCATAAAGGAAAAATTAGCGGTTGCAAGTTCCATTCATGCTGGAGAACTACCTTTATTTCAGCAGTTGTAAGGTATAATAATAGTCTTATAAAATATCTTATGCCCATTGCACATATGTGATTAAATTTTAATTATTTTGCTGACTATTACACCATCCATTAACCCTTTTTATGGATTGTGTTTGCTATCTGGATTAAAAAAAAGATGCAATCAGGATTGTGTGGCTTGTGAAGTCCCAATACAAGTAGAGATGAGATCAGAGAAAAACTGTCCTAACTATAACTACTACCATAAGTGGCTGTTAGTGATGAGCGAGTATACTCGTTGCTCGGGTTTTCCCGAGCATGCTCAGGTGTCCTCCGAGTATTTTGGCATACTCGGAGATTTAGCTTTTGTCGACGCAGCAGCATGATTTGTGGCTGCTAGACAGCCTGAACACATGTGGGGATTGCCTGTTTGTTAGGGAATCCCCACATGTATTCAGGCTGTCTAGCAGCCGCAAACCATGCAGCTGCATCCACAAAAACTAAATCTCCAAGCATGCCAAAATACTCGGAGGACACCCGAGCATGCTTGAGAAAACCCGTGCAACGAGTGTACTCGCTCATTAATAGTGGCTATATACTGTATATTGTGGTGTCATATCTGCTCTTCATTTTTTGTAATTTTTTTTATATGCTCCTACATTAACCCTTTTCTTATAGGATTAAAACTATGGCCAAGTTAGTAGTCCATATTTTGTAGGTTATAACACCAAAGGAGAAACAATAAAGGAACATATTGATCTAAAAAAATATACGTTTTTATGCATACAAAATTTAAAAAGAATATCATTGCAACACAATACCATTCAATGAGATACAGAGTATGTATAGGGTGGTAAATTCCTCACCCTGATATATTATACAAAGCTGTGAAAATCAGACAATTGTGAAAGGTCACATAGGTCAAACCATTGGGCTATAAAAGATAACTGAAGTATCACTCTCACTATATATCACATAGCCTGGACAAATACCCCATATATAAAATCCTAATAATTATGCTGGCAGGAATAAATGAACAATCACCATCTATGCCATGCTTAGCATGACCGATATCAATGCTCTCATATTGCTGCCATAGTTGTTACCCTACATATTTATTAAAGGGGCTACTTAATATGCTTGTCCAAAATGATCAAAGTAAATGAAAATGAAAAGGCAAGATCTCTCCTGCAGTCATGTTGCCGTCTGGTGAATTGACCGTGTGAAACTGTGACGCACCCCGACGCGCTTTACCGCTTCTGCAGTTTCATCAGGAGGTAGGTAAGTATAGGGTATGTCCCCTCTTATATCCCCCACATGCATCTCTAATCACCGGCGGCTGTGTTCGGCGCGTCCCCGCCATGTTGTGATGCGGCGAGGTTGGCGGCGCTCAGGGCGCGCATCACCCAGCCACATGATCCGGTCACATTCCCAGGCATGTTGCCATGTGATGCGACGCCCGCGAGAGCACCAGCCACCAGACCGCGACACAGCGCATGCGCAGTACGCGCTCCAGCCTGCAGTCCTAGAGAGACTTATAAGTCCACACATAGATGGCAATATACGGGTTAGAGAAATACATATCGTGTAGATATCAAATCTATGATGCCATGTTATAAAGTTTGAAGATAAAACAAACATTACCATATATATTAATCGCCATGGTTCATATCCCATATGCTAAATGCATATTAACCAAAAACAGGCTGTTAGTATTTAAATCTTGGACACATAAGCCTCCAATTCAGAGATATATAATAACAGAAAATTGCTACATGATTACCATCAACATATTAAATTGCTGATCAAATCAATAAATATACATTTAAATGGCAAGTTGGTTATATTCAAATTAGCAAAATTGCTCCAACAGATAGCTAATCCCATATAATCAAACCCATGGGCCACCATCTCAGGAATATATAATAATGGAAAGCTGCTACATGTTGCCATTAGTATATTAAGCTATTAGTCAAATCAAAAGATATACATTACAATGACAGCACAGATAGCATACATTGTTCTATCCATACAATACATGTAACAGCATATATAACTATAAATATATCACAAGATTATGACGAAAAATATAGATCAAAATTCTCCATAAAATTCTTCAATGTCGAATGATCCTGGAGATGAACAGTAGTGGTTGACTTTGATAGATATTCCTCAAAAGCCAGTCCCCATAATCTGAGTCCATGGGTTAATATCTCAAAAGGAAGAGGTTAGTAGTGAGTAAACATGCATGTATGGAACAAGGGGACAAAAAACCCAAGTGTGCAAATGTTATTAAAAATAGAACATTACTATGACAAGGGAAGACACAAATAAATTTAAAATTTGCGCTTACTATAAAAAGGTCTTGAAGCTCAATGTTTTATTTAGGCCTCTAGGGGCATATGTATCCAACACGACAATCCACTTGGTTTCTCTTTTGAGTAATTCTCTTTTGTAATCACCTCCCCGGATACCTAATTGCACTCTATCTATACCCTTAAACTTTAACCATTTGGGGTTATTATTATGGCTTGCCCGAAAATGCCTGGGTATGGTTCTCAGGCTGGTCTTCTCCTCCAGAGTTGCAGCATTCTTGATGTCCCTCACATGTTCTAAAATTCTCATCTTAAGTTGCCTAGTTGTCATTCCAACGTAGACGAGCTTGCACAGACAATAGGCATAGTACACAACCATTTCCGTAGTACACGTAATGTGATGTGTAATGGTATATGTTCGCGTTTTTTCACTGCTGTCAAATGTGAATGCTCTATCCACGTATTTACATGCTGAGCAATTGCCACATTGAAAACAGCCCCCCTTGGGACCTGTTTTTTCCGTAAAAAATGATTTTTGTGGGGCCACATAATGACTTCGTGTCAGCAGATCTTTCAAATTTTTCGATCGCCTCCATGTAACACTAGGGCTAACTGGCAGAAATCTACATAGGTCTTCATCTGCCCTGAGGATTGACCAATGTTTTCTTAATACAGCCATAATGTCTGTCCATCTGGAATTAAATGTTGTAATAAGACGCACTGGTTGTTCTGAAGTTTTTATCTTTTGTTTCTGCATCAGCAATTGGTTCCTAGATGTATACTGAGCCCTTCAATATCCAGCCCTAATTATTTTATGGTTGTACCCCCGTTGTTTCAGATTAGAAGTAAAGGTTTTGGCTTGATTTGGAAATTTGCTATTATCCGAACATATGCGTTTCATGTGCAAAAACTGACCCACCGGTATCGCCCTCACCGTCTGTGGGTGATGTGCCGAGGTAGCATGCAAGAGGGAGTTTGTTTCTGTAGCCTTCCAAAATACATTTGTTGTGATGTAATTAGATTCATCGACCTCCAACATTACATCCAAAAACTCAACTTTCTTTTTACTGTATTTGAAAGTTAGCTTTATATTGAGCTGGTTGTCATTCAATTTCCCTATAAAAGCGTTTAGCGATGTCTCAGAACCCCACCATATAAACAGTATATCGTCGATATACCTGGACCATGAGATAACGGCAGCGAAGTCCTCCATATTATAGACAGTTTCTCTCTCCCACAGCCCCAGGAATAAATTAGCATACGAGGGCGCACAAGTCGCCCCCATAGCTGTGCCCTGGAGCTGTAGGAAAAATCTGTCCTTGAAAGTAAAAAAAATTATGCATCAAACTGTAGTCCAATAGTTCTAGTATAAAATTAACCAAATCTCCATCCAAATCAGTCATATGTAGAAAGGACCTCGATGCCGCGATCCAATGGTCATGGCATACCGACGTATACAACGACTCTACATCGCACGTTACTAAGAACATATCATGTTCAAGTTGTATATTATTGAGTCGTGTTAATATACCCATTGTATCTCTAATGTAAGAAGGCAGGGTTTCCACACATCGCTGTAGGTAAAAGTCGATGAACCTACAAACTCTCTCATTGAGACCACCTATCCCCGAGACAATGGGGCGACCCGGTGGGTTTGTTATATCTTTGTGAACCTTTGGTGTCAAGTAAAAGGTTGGGACCACTGGTGATGTAGTAGTTAGTCCTTCTAACATTTTACTTGTGATAATACCCTCATGTTTTGTCTTCTGCAAGATACCATCTAATTCCACCTTATATCTGCCAAGCGGGTTAGAATCCAATTTTCTATAACATTGTCTGTCATTTAGTTGCCTGAAGGCTTCACGTTCATACATAGTGCATGGCCAGGCCACAACATTGCCCCCCTTATCAGCTGGCTTAATAACAACATCTCTTTTTTTAAGCTCATAAATAGCTTTATTTTCAGCCGATGTTAAGTTAAATGATGCTCTATTCTCTGGTATAGATAACAGATCTTTCTTAACCAATTTAGTAAAAATATCAATATTGGCACAAATACCTGGAGGGGGGAAATGTTGCGATCTGGCAGGCAGATGTGTAGGAAAGCGTGCATCGTCCATGTCTGTTTGTTCCATGAGTAATGCTTCCAAGTCTGCCAGAGCCTGCTGTTCTAAATTAGTAAGAAAGATGTTTTTAGATTGATTAGAAAAATATTTTTGAAAGCTAATTTTCTCGCAAATAGCTCGACATCTTTAAACATAGTGAAATAATCAAATTTCACTGATGGAGAGAAGGTAAGACCCCTCTCTAATACTCTGATTTGTGTGGAAGATGAAACAACATCAGACAAGTTAATTACCTTTAAACTTATCGGATCTTTCTGTATTGCCTCTTGTGGTAATTTCGTGTGCGTATCAGAGAGAATGGAGTAATGGATTTGTGGGGAGGATTTTCGCCACTTGTTCCCTCTCCTACCCCACTCTGTTTCCCTAAAAAAGATTCTCCACATGATTGTTCTTCAATTGTGCTTGAGGTAATTGATGAGGATCGCGATGCTGATTTAAATTGTGGTTTGGTATATTGCCACTTGTATACTTTATTTGTAGAATAATCTTGCAAATCTCTCTGGAATTTGCGTATTTAGTCACCTGAATTTCTTTCTCCCACTTACTTAAAACAATTTCTAATTCTTTGTCAAATTTAGCACAATCATCAGAAGTAAGAGCAAGTTGAATTTTATTTCTAACCGAATCTATTTCCCTTTCAATTGTTTCAAGTGCCTTACGATCAGAACCAATTAATAGTTCTAACAATGTTCTCGAGCACTTGGTAAGAGTTTCTTCCCATTTACTGGTAAAAACAGGATCACTTGTTTCCAATGTGGGATAAATTTGGATTCTTAACCCTCTTAGGAGAATATCTTTCTGGAGATAATTCTCCAAAGATACTTTGTTCCACCACAGTTTTGTGCGCTTTTTCAACAGGTCCTTAACATTGAGCTTCAAGTCCTTAACATCACAATTCTCAGTTTCCACAGCTACCTTGTTACTAAATAAGGACCCTAGTTGAGGAATCCAATTTTTATTACGTTTCCTAAAATCCATGTATTCTGTAGTTGAGGCATCTGCAACACAAATAAATTAAACCAAAACCAATCCAAACAGTTATTAACCTCAAAATCACCATAAATCATGATCCCTTCAAAATCAAATCATAACACCAAAGGAGAAACAATAAAGGAACATATTGATCTAAAAAATATACGTTTTTATTCATACAAAATTTAAAAAGCATATCATTGCAACACAATACCATTCAATGAGATACAGAGTACGTATAGGGTGGTAAATTCCTCACCCTGATATGGGTCGCCCTCCCAGGGCTGTGGGGTGCTCGGTACCGGGCCGGTCTCTCAGAGGGAGATGTCACCGCAGCTGTGACCCATTCCATGGTCCTGGGCGTCCATTGTAAAAGGGGGTTAAGTGATGTTGGAATAAAGTTTATGAGTGAATAATTCGTGACGCCACCTGTGGTGTTCAGCAATGAAGATGTTAAGTCGACGCTGCAGACAGATCCTCTGGGACAGATGGTGTGGTGCAGCAATGATGGAGTAGCCCTCCACAGGTAGGGCTGTAGTCCCAGGGCAGAGTAGATGAAGAGGGTAGGTGTTGAGGAAGAGGGTGTAGTGTTTGGCACAGAGATGTAGCAGTGCTGAGTGGATTGGCGCAGTAATAAGCGGAGGACACCAGGGCATGTAGTTCCAAAGCTTTACTCATAGTCTGTTGAGCATACAGGTGCCCGCCTCGGTACCGTGTCCTCCAGGTCAGGAGCTCAGCCAACTTCCAAGCAAGATGAAACACTCCCTTCCAACACTTACTCCGCCAACATAGGTGCCTTTTCTGAACGTCTCCCTTTTGCGCCTATAGTGAAGTACTCACAGTACTGAGTTACACTGGAGTTCCTCCTGTCAGATGTTCCTATGAACTCTACTTGTACGGCAGACAGCTGTAGCCTGCTTCGGGGACTCCTTGCTACCAAGTCCCGGCTCACTATCATTGCAGTTGTGCCCCCAAGTCTTGTGTGAGAATAAAGTGGTGACAACTTCTATTCCTCCGGTGTCTGCTGCAGGACCATTAGTATCCATACAACCTCGGGGACCGGACCCCGGCCTTGCGCTGTGAACTTGGGAAGGGTTCTGCTCTAACCCTAATCCTTAGTCCTCCTCTCCTTACATTCCGTACTAATCCTTCCTTCTTATGGAGAGAGTCAGGCTTTCCATCAATGTCTCTTTCTTGTACCAGCGGACCCAGGTCACTGAGGTCGGCTGCAGCACTTCCTTCATCCATCCCACTCAGGGGATCTTCACACTTCCACTGACTCTGTCAGACTGCCCCAATCCTAAACTCTTCCCGCTCTTTTGATGCCAACTAACTCCACCCGCCTCCCAGTACGCTTCGTGTTCCAAGCAGGGAGCCACCAAAGGGTGCTTTGCTACACTACTATGTTGTGTGGGATGCAGGTGTTGGAGTGTGGTCAATAGTCTCCACCTTACCTGAATAGTGGGGTACCACACCTCAGGAGGAGGTGCAGTACCTCTGTGGCGACTGAACCCTCAGGGGCGCCACAGATATATTATACAAAGCTGTGAAAATCAGACAATTGTGAAAGGTCACAAAGGTCAAACCATTGGGCTATAAAAGATAACTGGAGTATCACTCTCACTATATATCACATAGCCTGGACAAATACCCCATATATACAGTCATATGTAAAAGTTTGGGCACCCCTATTAATGTTAACCTTTTTTTCTTTATAACAATTTTGTTTTTTGCAACAGGTATTTCAGTTTCATATATCTAATAACTGATGGACTCAGTTATATTTCTAGATGCAAATGAGGTTTATTGTACTAACAGAAAATGTGCAATATGCATTTAAACAAAATTTGACCGGTGCAAAAGTATGGGCACCCTTATCATTTTCTTGATTTGAACACTCCTAACTACTTTTTACTGACTTTCTGAAGCACTAAATTGGTTTTGTAACCTCATTGAGCTTTGAACTTCATAGCCAGGTGTATCAAATCATGAGAAAAGGTATTTAAAGTGGCCACTTGCAAGTAGTTCTCCTATTTGATTCTCCTATGAAGAGTGGCTTCATGGGCTCCTCAAAACAACTCTCAAATGATCTGAAAACCAAGATTATTCAACATAGCTTTTCAGGGGAAGGATACAAAAAGTTGTCTCAGAGATTTAATCTGTCAGTTTCCACTGTGAGGAATATAGTAAGGAAATGGAAGAACACAGGTACAGTTCTTGTTAAGCCCAGAAGTGGCAGGCCAAGAAAAATATCAGAAAGGCAGAGAAGAAGAATGGTGAGAACAGTCAAGGACAATCCACAGACCACCTCCAAAGACCTGCAGCATCATCTTGCTGCAGATGGTGTCACTGTGCATCGGTCAACAATACAGCGCTCTTTGCACAAGGAGAAGCTGTATGGGAGAGTGATGCGAAAGAAGCCGTTTCTGCAAGCACGCCACAAACAGAGTCGCCTGAGGTCTGCAAAAGCACATTTGGACAAGCCAGTTACATTTTGGAAGAAGGTCCTGTGAACTGATGAAACAAAGATTGAGTTGTTTGGTCATACAAAAAGGCGTTATGCATGCGCTGTATTGTTGACCGATGCACAGTGACACCATCTGCAGCAAGATGATGCTGCAGGTCTTTGGAGGTGGTCTGTGGATTGTCCTTGACTGTTCTCACCATTCTTCTTCTCTGCCTTTCTGATATTTTTCTTGGCCTGCCACTTCTGGGCTTAACAAGAACTGTACCTGTGTTCTTCCATTTCCTTACTATATTCCTCACAGTGGAAACTGACAGGTTAAATCTCTGAGACAACTTTTTGTATCCTTCCCCCTGAAAAGCTATGTTGAATAATCTTTGTTTTCAGATCATTTGAGAGTTGTTTTGAGGAGCCCATGATGCCACTCTTCATAGGAGAATCAAATAGGAGAACTACTTGCAAGTGGCCACTTTAAATACCTTTTCTCATGATTTGATACACCTGGCTATGAAGTTCAAAGCTCAATGAGGTTACAAAACCAATTTAGTGCTTCAGAAAGTCAGTAAAAAGTAGTTAGGAGTGTTCAAATCAAGAAAATGATAAGGGTGCCCATACTTTTGCACCGGTCAAATTTTGTTTAAATGCAGATTGCACATTTTCTGTTAGTACAATAAACCTCATTTGAATCCAGAATCCAGAAATATAACTGAGTCCATCAGTTATTAGATATATGAAACTGAAATACCTGTTGCAAAAACCAAAATTGTTATAAAGAAAAAAGGTTAACATTAATAGGGGTGCCCAAACTTTTACATATGACTGTAAAATCCTAATAATTATGCTGGCAGGAATAAACAATCACCATCTATGCCATGCTTAGCATGACCGAGATCAATGCTCTCATATTGCTGCCATAGTTGTTACCCTACATATTTATTAAAGGGGCTACTTAATATGCTTGTCAAAAATGGTCAAAGTAAATGAAAATGAAAAGGCAAGATCTCTCCTGCAGTCATGTTGCCGTCTGGTGAATTGACCGTGTGAGCCTGTGACGCACCCCGACGCGCGTTTCACCGCCTCTGCAGTTTCATCAGGAGGTAGGTAAGCATAGGGTATGTCCCCTCTTATATCCCCCACATGCGTCTCTAATCACCGGTGGCTGTGTCCGGCGCGTCCCCACCATGTTGTGACGCGGCGAGGAAGCCGGCGCTCAGGGCGCGCATCACCCAGCCACATAGAATCATAGAATCATAGAATCATAGAATCGTAGAGTTGGAAGGGACCTCCTGGGCCATCTGGTCCAACCCCCTGCTCAAAGCAGGATTCGCTAAATCATCCCAGTCAGATGTCTGTCCAGCCTCTGTTTGAAGACTTCCATTGAAGGAGAACTCACCACTTCTCGTGGCAGCCTGTTCCACTCATTGATCACTCTAACTGTCAAAAAGTTTTTTCTAATATCTAATCTGTGTCTCCTCCCATTCAGTTTCATCCCATTGCTTCTAGTCTTTCCTTGTGCAAATGAGAATAAAGTTGATCCTTCTACAATGTGACAGCCCTTTAGATATTTGTAGACAGCTATTAAGTCTCCTTTCAGTCTTCTCTTTTGCAAACTAAACATTCCCAAATCCTGCAACCTTTCCTCATAAGACAGGGTTTGCAGACCGGTCACCATTCTGGTCGCTCTTTTCTGAACTTGCTCCAGTTTGTTGATGTCTTTTTTAAAATGTGGTGCCCAAAACTGGACACAATATTCCAGATGAGGTCTGACCAAAGAGGAGTAGAGGGAAATAATGACTTCACGTGATCTAGACTGTATGCTTCTGTTAATACATCCTAGAATTGCATTTGCCTTTTTTGCTGCTGCATCACACTGTTGACTCATATTCAGTCTGTGATCTATTAGTATACCCAAGTCTTTTTCACATGTGCTGTCACTTAGCCCTATTCCTCCCATTCTATATATGCTTTTTCCATTTTTATTGCCCAGATGTAGTACTTTGCATTTCTCCCTGTTAAAAACCATTCTGTTAGTTGCTGCCCACTTCTCCAGTTTATTTAAATCTTTTTGAATCCTCTCTCTCTCTTCTCTAGTATTAGCTATCCCTCCTAGCTTTGTGTCATCAGCAAATTTAATCAGTTTACCCTCAATTCCTTCATCTAAATCGTTGATAAAGATGTTGAACAATACAGGGCCCAGGACAGAGCCCTGTGGTACCCCACTTGAGACATTCTTCCAACTGGATGTGCAGCCATTTACGACCACTCTTTGGGTCCGATCACTAAGCCAGTTATGAATCCACCTAACAGTTGCCTTGTCCATTCCATACTTAATCATTTTTTCAATAAGGATTGTATGAGAGACTTTGTCAAATGCTTTGCTGAAGTCAAGATATACTATATCTACAGCATTTCCTTGATCCAACCAATCAGTGATACCGTCATAGAAGGAAATTAAGTTAGTCTGACATGACTTATTAGTTACAAACCCATGCTGACTCTGTTTAATCACTTCATTCTTATCCAGGTATTGACATACATGTTGTTTAATAATTTGTTCAAAGATTATTAATGATCCGGTTATGTGACCGGGCATGTTGCCATGCGACACGATGCCCGCGAGAGCAGCGGCCACCAGACCGCGACACAGCGCATGCGCAGTACGCGCTCCGGCCTGCAGTCCTAGAGAGACTTATAAGTCCACACATAGATGGTAATATACAGGTTAGAGAAATATATATCGTGTAGATATCAAATCTATGATGCCATGTTATAAAGTTTGAAGATAAAATAAACATTACCATATATATTAGTCGCCACGGTTCATATCCCATATGCTAAATGCATATTAACCAAAAACAGGCTGTTAGTATTTAAATCTTGGACACATAAGCCTCCAATTCAGAGATATATAATAACAGAAAATTTCTACATGATTACCATCAACATATTAAATTGCTGATCAAATCAATAAATATACATTTAAATGACAAGTTGTTTATATTCAAATTAGCAAAATTGCTCCAACAGATAGCTAATCCCATATAATCAAACCCATGGGCCACCATCTCAGGAATATATAATAATGGAAAGCTGCTACATGTTGCCATTAGTATATTAAGCTATTAGTCAAATCAAAAGATATACATTACAATGACAGCACAGATAGCATACATTGTTCTATCCATACAATATTATGTATGTTGTTCTAAGTTAGGGCTTCACAAACTTTTCTTATCGGGTCTTTATTAAATAGACTAAGATGTTGCCCTGGCATCACCATCTGTAGTTAAAGTTCATGCCAAAATTGCATATATTGCCCATTAGTGCTTCAGCCAAAAATCTCTGTTTGTGAATCCAAAGCTATAGCTCCATTGTCATGAAATATGTACCATCCAACCACAAGAGCACTAATTACAACCCATATAATTTGTTATTACAACATCTGTGTAGGAAAAATAATCCCATTGTTGGAGTTCCCTCCAGGGCTATCCTGTGTATTTAGAAATACAGAATTATTACACAATCCATACTCTACACCTTACCCTAGCAGATGCTCAATACTAAATCCCTGAAATGACGGCCATATAGTCTCATAAAACCAACCAAGTGCAATAGTTTCTCCTTCAGCTAATTATATGCAAGTGGTGGTTTTATGACTCATCCAATCAACGTATTGATGCATTAATACATTTCTTAGGTAGAAAGTGCCGGTCATGAATTTTTAGTCCTATTGGCTTTATCTTATTATTTTTTTGTTATAAAGTAATGCTATTTGTTATAAATAATAAGTATTTGTTACACATAATTGCATGATTTATTCTGCATTGAAGACGGGAAGTAAATCACCTGCTCATATTTGCTTCTAATAAAGGGGGGTTTACCAGATTCTAATTAATTGTACATGTACAGTTCTACAATATTACATTATTGCCCATAAGACAAAGTAAATTGTTTCTATATTGTATCTAAAATATCTTCCATATATTATATTGATAATGTTCAAAAAGACCTTTATTGCCATTGAGCTTTAATATGTGTTATGTCCTCATGTAACCACTTTTGTATTCATCAGAAGTGTTCACCTAAAATAAAAGTTGGATTGAAGGTGAAATGTGTTGGGCATGCAGACTGGTTGCTCTTCTTAAGTCCTCCCATTGACAAGACACTAATGTTGGCTGAATACACCAAGATCGACAGGTTCCATCAACTGTCTAATATCTATGGGAGCCCTTCAGATGCCTACAAAGGCACATTATCAGAGGCAGCTCCATGCGGGCTGGTCCCGTCACCTGGCCGATCCTGCCTCAGCAGTCACATAACTGAAGAATGGAAAGTCATCAAAGAGCAAATAAATCTTCTGGCACTTCCTTTTCTTCTTGCAGATAAATGCTATATATTTTAATGATGATCACCCAAACAAAAATCAAATAATTTCTGAACATCCTGGAAAGCGTTCCCCACATTGGGCAAACTTCAACTTGTTAGTAGGCTCCCTTGACAATAGATTTATCATAGAGTATCTTCTGGCAAGAATGCCAAGCTTTCAGCTGTAATCTGAGGGGGAACCTTGACAGGAAGTTCAGTTTGTCTGCAGTGCCACCACAGGAGAAATGAAGCATTACACCGTTTCTATTCAAATCAATGTGATGTCTGTGTAATGTCTGTGTAATGTAGAATAAGTGGGTTCGAGAAGCCTCAGTTGGGTTGCAGTACTTTACTTTTAATGTCTTAATCGTACTGTTTTAATATGTGGAATCTGTGATGGAAGCAATGACATAAATTAATTGTAGGGCATATATGCATATTTTCCCAATGGGAGCTGCATTCTGCTGTGTACATGTATGCTGCTAGTGTTAATATGCACCTGTAAATCAGCCACCATATTGGTGCATGTGTTTCTATGTTGATCCCCAGTTATACTTTTTAGCTGTGTCCCTAAGCACACAATAGTAGGGAAGAATTGACCCCGATCAGCATGTTGGAGGGAGAACAGCTCCACATCCTCGACACAAAACTCATCGGAGCACAGTGCCAACAACAAACATATTTAGCTGTAATAAATAGTTACAGGTGCTTCTCACAAAATTAGAATATCATCAAAAAATTAATTTCAGTTCTTCAATACAAAAAGTGAAATTCATATGTAGAGTCATTACAGACAGAGTGATCTATTTCTCGTGTTTATTTCTGTTAATGTTGATGATTATGGCTTACAGCCAATGAAAACTCAAAAGTCATTATCTCAGTAAATTAGAATAATTAACAAAAAAAACACCTGCAAAGGCTTCCTAAGCATTTAAAAAGGTCCCTTAGTCTGTTTCAGTAGGCTCCACCATCATGGGGAAGACTGCTGATGTAAGTGGGTGAAATGGTATTAACGCCTTGTTCTGCTCCCCTAATGGTTCTTAGTGTATAACTGCTTACATGTGTTGGTTACTGTAATGTCGTTGTTAATACTCAGTGGTATTGCTACATGTAAAATATGTATTACCCCGTATAGTTAATGGTTACTGCCACACTCTTTTCTGTGTTACCATTCTCTGTATAATGTTATATATGCGTGTTGTTCCTTTAACGTAAAACTGTATTTATGTCTAGTGGATAGGGACAGTTCTTAGTGCACCTTTCGGACACTAGAGGGGGGTACTGTAGTGTCCATAGTTCTGGGTAAGTGTAGTTACCTGATTGGCCACTAGATGGTGGGCATTTCAGTTCATACAGTTCTTAGATTAACATACAAGTCAGGACATGTTTAAAGTAGAAGGGGCTTGTTGTGAGGTAAGAGAGGAAAATTTCCTGTTTTTCTGCAGTCGGGTTATGGAGATGAAGGAGCTCAGTTGGGGCCAGAGAGCCCCTCACTGTCCAGGGTACTAATGCTGTGGGGACAATACAGTGGCCCCATAACATTTGAAGCTTAAGCCCAGCCATCCAGGGTCAGTGGGAAGAAGACTGCAGCAGTGACAGCAGTGAGAGCAGTGTCAGTGCAAGGAGAGGCCGGTGCTCTAATTGTGGACACAGCAGAAAGGACAGGCAGGTCACTCACCATGTGGCAGATCGCAGCATGGGCGCATTCTTTCACAGCCGGGGCGAGACGACTAAGGAAACCACCAGTGAAAGTGAGTCTGGACAGGGAGGATGCTGAGGGGCCATGTGTCACGGTCTGACCCGGGTACGTGCTGTGCGACAGTGAAAGTACAGGGAAAGTGGAAGATATGTACTGCTTGAAACGTGATGTTAATGCTGTAACAGAACTGGATGTGCTGCGTCCTGGAGTCAGTAAAGTTGTTCAGTTGAAAGTTGATACGGACTGTGTCTCAATTCTTGGAAATCTGCCTGGAGAGGGTCTCCTGCAGCAGAGGGAAGATCCTGAGGGAGCTGGACCTGGAGACACAGGTATGCTGATTAATGGACTTTTTCATGTAAGAGGAGGTCAGGGCACAGAGATGAATAAGTGTGCAGCCATGACTACAGCCTTGGCACTCCCTTACATTGACTTGACAGATGTCCAGAAGGCAGTCACTGACACACTCCACAAGGAGTGTAAACCACAAAAGGTCATTGCTAAAGAAGCTGGCTGTTCAAAGAGTGCTGTATCCAAGCATATTAATGGAAAGTTAAGTGGCTGGAAAAAGTGTGGTAGAAAAAAGATGCACAAGCAACCGGGATAACCGCAGTCTTGAAAGGATTGTTAAGAAAAGGACATTCAAAATTTGGTGGACTGCTGCTGGAGTCATTGCTTCAAGAGCCATCACGAAAAGACATATCCAGGACATGGGCTACAAGTGTCACATTCCTTGTGTCAAGCCACTCATGACCAATAGACAACGCCAGAAACATCTTACCTGGGCCAAGAAGAAAAAGAACTGGACTATTGTTCCGTGGTCCAAGGTGTTGTTTTCAGATGAAAGTAAATTTTGCATTTCATTTGGAAATTAAGGTCCCTGAGTCTGGAGGAAGAGTGGAGAGGCCACAATCCAAGCTGCTTGAGGTCTAGTGTGAAGTTTCCACAATCAGTGATGGTTTGGGGAGCCATGTCCTCTTCTGGTATAGGTACACTGTGTTTTATCAAGACTAAAGTCAGCGCAGCCGTCTATCAGGAAATTTTAGAGCACCTCATGCTTCCCTCTGCCAACAAGCGTTTTGGAGATGGAAATTTCATTCTCCAGCAGGACTTGGCACCTGTCTACACTGTCAAAAGTACCAATACCTGGTGTAAAAACAACAGTATCACTGTGCTTGATTGCCCAGCAAACTCTTCTGACCTTAACCCCATAGAGAATCTATGAAGTATTGTCAAGAGGAAGATGAGACACCAGACCCAACAATGCAGACGAGCTGAAGGCTGCTATCAAAGCAACCTGGGCTTCCATAACACCTCTGCAGTGCCACAGGCTGATCGCCTCCATGCCACGCCGTAATGATTAAAACACTTAAACTCAAGGCAAGGTGCACACATGAAAAATTGTGGTTATACAGATATCACATTAAAGAAAAATACCATCACCACCATATGTGCACCAATGGATAAATACAAAGGACAAATTGGGAAATTAGAATAATCAACAAAGGAAAAAAGAAGAAATGTCCAATAATTCAATGTATGAAAATATTTATTAAGAAGTACACAACAAAGTAAGGTGGGGTGGGGGACAAATACCAGAAAAAGGGCACAACACAAGGGACAACATTGACTGCAAAATAATATAGCAGCGAAGCGGTAAAATAATAAATACGGTATTTGAAAGTATGTTATAGAACCACAATGGTCAGAATGCCAAATGTATATCCAGCTAAATCAGGTAAAAATTGCAATCAAAATGCTATAAAAGTGTGTGAATATGAGGTATCATGTATAGGATAAAGTACAAGTGTTAATAGATCCAGAGGGCTGAGACAAAGCAACAACCTAAAGGTCAGGTAGATAATAAAGAAATATATATAAGTGCTGCTAACTTAAGTCCAATAAATTGCCTCCCAGACTATACCTTAAGCACACGTGAAGAGTCACCAGGATGCAGCTGTCTGCTTTCGTCAGGGGGGTGTTGATGCAGTAATTGATGCAAAAGGAGCCCTGACCAAGTATTGAGTGCATTTACTGAACATACATTTCAGTAGGGCAACATTTCGGATTTTAAAATCATTTTTCAAGCTGGTGTTATAAAGTATTCTAATTTACTGAGATAATGACTTTTGGGTTTCATTGGCTATAAGCCATAATCATCAACATTAACAGAAACAAACACTTGACATACATCACTGTCTGTAATGATCCTATATAGAGTTGAGCGATACCGTCCGATACTTCAAAGTATCGGATCGGAATGGATCGGCGGATCTTAAAAAAAAGTATCGGTATCGCCGATTCCGATACCGGAAGTCCCATTCAAGTCTATGGGACTTCCGGTATCGGAAAAAGAAAAACCCTGTTTTTGCCTTGTACAGCCTCTCTGGGGTCTGGGGAATTTCCCACGCAGCAATGGCATAAAGTGAGACTAGGGACTTTTTTTTTTTAAGTGGCAGAGGAATACAGTGCGGAAGGATACCTACCTTCCGTCATTGGATTCCTGCAGCCCGTAGAGAACGGCAGCATCAGCTGATGCTGCAGTTCTCTACCCAAGATCGTCGTGGGACACACTCGTGGACTGCTTCGGATCGTGGGTGAGTATTTTTGTGGTTTGTTATGTTAATATTTATTCCGTAAAAGACAATGGCTTCGGGGAACAATGTGACAAGTATTGGTAAGTATGTTACTCTATGTTATATGTACTGTATGTCTATGTATGTATTGTATGAATGTATTGTATGTAGTATGTATGTAGTATGTATGTGGTATGTATGTAGCATGTAGTATGTATGTAGTATGTATGTAGCATGCATGTAGCATGCAGTATGTATGTAGCATGCATGTAGTATATATGTAGTATGTATGTAGCATGTAGCATGTAGTATGTAGTATGTATGTAGTATGTATGTGGTATGTATGTAGCATGTAGTATGTATGTAGCATGCATGTAGTATGTATGTAGTATGTATGTAGTATGTATGTGGTATGTATGTAGCATGTAGTATGTATGTAGCATGCATGTAGTATATATGTAGTATGTATGTAGCATGTAGTATGTATGTAGCATGCATGTAGTATGTATGTAGTATGTATGTAGTATGTATGTGGTATGTATGTAGCATGTAGTATGTATGTAGCATGCATGTAGTATATATGTGTTATGTATGTAGCATGCATGTAGTATGTATGTAGTATGTATGTGGTATGTATGTAGCATGCATGTAGTATGTATGTAGTATATATGTGGTATGTATGTAGTATGTATGTAGTATGTATGTAGCATGCATGTAGTATATATGTAGTATGTATGTAGCATGTAGTATGTATGTAGCATGCATGTAGTATATATGTAGTATGTATGTAGCATGTAGTATGTATGTAGCATGCATGTAGTATGTATGTAGTATGTATGTAGTATTTTTTTTTTTTTTAACATTTAACACATTAGCCGGATGATGGGACTACTACTGTCCCATCATTGGCTAATGTGTCAATCACTGTCATGGTAGCAGGCATCGCCAGATGGGACTTATAGTCCCATCGGACGATGCTTGCACAGACCCCCGGACATCAGCACAGCCCCCCCGGCAGGCCGGCACAGCCCCCCGGCAGGCCGGTACAGACCCCCACAGGGTGCACAGACCACCGGCAGGCCGGCACAGCCCCCCGGCAGGCCGGTACAGACCCCGGGCAGTCCACACAGCCCCCCGGCAGGCCGGCAGAGACCCCTGGAAGGCCCGAAATGACGGCGCATCATGATGCGCACACACCGCGCATCATGATGACGTCATTTCGGCTGTCAATCAACTTTGAACTTCCGATTCCGATGCCGACTTCCGATATTGAAAAAATATCGGAAGTCGGTATCGGAATTCCGATACAGCAAGTATCGGCCGATACCCGATACTTGCGGTATCGGAATGCTCAACACTAATCCTATATAATATATGAGTTTCACTTTTTTGTATTGAAGAACTGAAATAAATTGCTGCCGCAGCCCAAAATCAAAGGTGCCTGTACGACATCTCCCTGAAAAACTAGTTATCTAAGTCCTACATATAAATGTTTTAGACATGTCAAAGAAAGGGCCGCGGTTTATAGAAAGACCAATCAGAAGATAACAATGTAGTCTAGCCTAATCATAACCTTCCTCAGAATGGACAGTAACTTTGCAGGTCCATGCAACAATCCAGCTCAGTGATATATCTTCTGTAAGGAATTGTGATATATTTCGCTTCAACACCCTTTACGGTGCCATCTAAAGATTAGCTCACATGCTGCTGGTTTTACTTCACAAATACATAAGTCCCTATTCATAATATGGCTGTGTGCGCAAAAATAACAGCAAAATTTATGCTGAAAGTTAAAGGAGACTTGATACAGATAGATGGATAATGGTGTCACTGATAATACTAGATTTCTACCGAGATGGGAAAATAGTGGATCCCCCATGAGAAGGACACTGTTATTTTTCTAGTAGGCTAATATTAAGTAAATTGAATGTCATTATCTTAGACCCTAGTCCAGAGCCTCTCACCTTGCCAAATCAGATCTCATACTTTGCACTGATGAGAGCCAACAGCTCGAAACACCGTGTCTGCAAATTGAGATTCTGATTTGGCTTGTATCCTAAGTCATACTACAAGACTCGTTAAAGGGTTGATTGTGACTTGTAGGATCGCTACTACCAATAGGTGGCGCTGTAGAGTAAAAGTCCTCTTTCTTTCTGAAGAGGCAATTTGCATATTATTTTCCCAGAGGAGCATTGCACGGCGAATAAGTCTCCTTACCTTGACAAGCCACAGCTGGCATGTCACTCTCCGCAAGGAGAAACCTTACTTCTTAGACCCTAGTCCAGAGCCTCTCACCTTGCCAAATCAGATCTCATACTTTGCACTGACGAGAGCCAACAGCTCGAAACACCGTGTCTGCAAATTGAGATTCTGATTTGGCTTGTATCCTAAGTCATACTACAAGACTCGTTAAAGGGTTGATTGTGACTTGTAGGATCGCTACTACCAATAGGTGGCGCTGTAGAGTAAAAGTCCTCTTTCTTTCTGAAGAGGCAATTTGCATATTATCTTAGAGGAATTTTCTTAAACCACACATCCATGTTGTGCACATTCATTGGATTATGAGCACTATAAATAAATATGTCCGCTGATATAAATACAGACATCAGCTGTCTTATGAAGTCCACGTTTTCATGAAGTGTCCATGTGTGAATACAGCTCTACGTATCCTCTGTGTGGTGGCAAGAAATTCCACATCTACCTCATCGTGCAGACGCATAATATTTTACCTTCAGCCGCCATGACTTCCCTACATAAATGCTCAGTCATTTTCTTTGGCCTTGTGGATTATAAGCTAATAATAATGTACAGGACGGAAGGTGGAATGATTGCTTGTGGCCTGAGACAAGGGAGGTTTTCTGTCTGTATTTAAGTGCCTATTTTTCATGTAAAGCTGATGTAGCATTTTACTTTATAGCCATTTACTCATCATCCTATTGGAACGATTCCTAGAGCTAAAAGCATTATCTGCTCAGAGAGGAATCTCTGGCAGTGAGTTAGCAGTATGCTTTTAGTCAGTGTAGTCTTCTTGTGGGTAACCATCGTTGCTTTGCTCTGTAATTAACATGTTTGCGTTGACAGCCCAGAAGGACTTATTATGTTTGGTCTGTGGCACAGTTTCCTTCAATAAGTTTACTATGACTGGTCAGGCCAATCGCTACCACAAGGGCACACATACACAATAAAGCATAGCCAGCCAAACCTGCTGATTGTCAACCTTCTAATACATTTGTGTCTACATACCCCAGCAGAATTTTTGCTTTCTTGGCTTTTTTTCTGATAATATGAATGATAACACCAAAACTTTTTCTCCACTCATGGTTGGTGGTTGGGTGAAGACATTTATTGTCAAACTACTTTGTTTTCTCTTTTTAAATCATAATGACAACCAAAAACATCTAAATGACCCTGATCAAATGTTCACATACCCTGGTGATTTTTGGCCTGATAACATGCACAGAAGTTGACACACATGGGCTTGAATGGCTACCAAAGGTAACATTCTCACCTGTCACCTGTTTGCTTGTAATCAGAGTGTGTGCATAAAAGCTGAGTGAGTTTCTGGGATCCAGACAGACTCTTGCGTCTTTCATTCAGCCACTGACGTTTCTGGATTGTGAGTCATGGGGAAAACAAGCGAATTGTCAACGGATCTACGGAAAAAGGTATTTGAACTGTATAAAACAGGAAAGGGATACAAAAAGATATCCAATAAATTGATAATGCTAGTCAGCAGTGTTCAAACTGTGACTAACAAATGGAAAATCAGGGGGTCTGTAAAAACAAAACCACTGTCAGATAGACCAGCAAAAATTTCATCCACAACTGCCAGGAAAATTGTTTTGGATGCACAGAAAAACCCACAAATAACATTAGCGGAAATACAGGACTCTCTGAAAACTAGTGTTGTGGCTGTTTCAAGATGAACAATAAGGAGGCACTTGTAGAAAAATGGGCTGCATGGTCGAGTCGCCAGAAGAAAGCCGTAACTGCACAAATGCCACAAAGTATCTCTCCTACAATACACAAAACAGCACAGAGACAAGCATCAAAACTTCTGGAACAAGGTAATTGGGAGTGATGAGACCAAAATTTAACTTTTTGGTCATAACCATAAACGTTACATTTGGCGAGAGGTCAACAAGGCATATGATGAAAGGAACACCATTCCTACCATAAAGCACGGAGGTGGATTGCTGATGTTTTGGGGATGTGTGAGCTACAAAAGCACAGAAAACTTGGTCAAAGTTGAAGGAAAGATGAATGCAACACGTTAGCAAATACTGGAGGAAAATTTGCAATCATCAGCCTGGAAGCTGAGCATGGGATGTACTTGTACGTTCCAACATGACAATGATCCAAAACACAAAGCCAAGTCGACCTGTCATGGGCTACAGCAGAATAAAGTGAAGGGTCTGTGTTATAATAATTGTAATAAAGTTCTTTCTTATGTGTGCATGGGTGTATGTGTATATATATGTGTGTATATATATATACCCATGCGTGTATGTATGTATGAGTGTGTGTATATGTATATATATATGTATGTATATATGTATCTATGCACATGACTGCATGTATGCCATTTATTTTTGCTTAAGACTTTGAAACTCTTTTCAGCTGATGTAATACATGGGTGTTACTTTTGGGTGTTACTTTTTGTGAACGTTAGCAGGTTTCCTTGTCTTACATGACTTCTCTGGTAACTGTAGATAAGGATTTCTAACAAGCTCAGCATATTGTATGTACTCTTTTTTGCAAACGCAATGTTTCAACACCCTTTGGGTTTTGCTATTTAAACTCTTAAGAATATGTATTAAGTTAGACAGAGGACTCCTCACATCTTGTGTGGTCGTCATTCTCTCTCCATACCGGCATGTCCAATAAAGAAGCATCTTACTTATTCAGGTCTGGACGATTTCTAATTGGAAGACTGAAACTCCCCTGACATTTTGGTGCGTTGGCCGGGAATCCAACACCTTTCCCTCACCGGTGAGTACTGTAAACCGTGCACGGGGGAGTCTGGGACTCCTTAAGTAAGTCCTCCGCCTTGACATTAGGCGTCACCAGGGGCATTAATCAGTTATACCGGTTTGAGGGAAAGTGACGGATTTCGTATAGTCTAAGGATCTCTGGGAATTGTCTGTATCTGAATACAGGTAAGAACATTTAATAATTTTCATTATATTATGAATGTTATTTTAGGAATTGAATAGGGAACTGGTAGACTTTTCCAATTGGGGTTTGTGAGAGGCTCCTGTAAATTGGAAGTTTACACGCAATTGGAGCACCATAGATTTGGGGTTTGTTTGTTCTTTTAAGATATTCCGCTAAATAACAATAATCTCTATTTATTTTATTTTTTTATTTTTTGAATGGGTACAAAGCCAGTGTGAGAAGGCTACTGTGGAATAAAAAACTCCGTGTGCACGTTAAATTGATCTAGATGGGAGAATCGAGGGAGATTCTCGTTAGATTAACCCCTTAATGACAGCCAATATATCTTTTTTCTGACCTGAGATATAAGAGAATATCATCCCCACACAGGTGACGATCCAGCAGCTGTCGGCTGTCTACTATAGCTGACAACTTGCTGTATCCTGCTATACCACTTTGCATTAATTCCTGTTAATCACCTGAAGGGTTAATAAACTATCTGACAGAAGTTTTCAATATGTCAGGGGGTGCTGTTTTTAAAAAGGGCTACTAAGGGGTTAAGGAATCCGGTATAAGATGAATTTTTGCCGGTATTCTGTTTTGTCTTCTGTACTTTGTTGAATGTTGTTTTCTGTTAAGTGTGCTGTTTTGTCTGTCTTTTAAAACTACATAGAACTAAAACGCCATAAATATATGTTTTATGTTACACATGAGACTCCTTGAATGTTATCTTGAGTGAATGTATGAGGATTGCAATATAAAATCCTGACTGTATTAGGGAGTCCAGTAGGCGTGTTCAACAGTCATCTGTGGACTGGAGACAAATCATAGGTTATTATAGTGGTATAAATCACCTAGGTACATGTCACCTGATCCCCATAGAGAATATTCTATGTTGTTTTGTTATGTTTTTCTTTTAATAACACAGAGTGACTGAACCCACCTCGTTTCACTGAGGAGAGTCTGCGCCTGTGGTGCTCTGAATACCTGATATTAAGAACGGGAACGTCTCTGTATATAAAGAGGCGGTGTCATTGGACTTTATCTCAGCACTTCAGGAATAGGAGTACGAGGGAACTTTACTCTCCTGTCTTATGTCTCTGCGTACGTGTGTCTGTCCAATCCCTAACTGTGAAGAGTGTTGTATGTTGTGTGTTTGCACTGTTACACTGGTCAGAAGTCCCTGTGAGCATATTTATCTCGTTCAGATCAGTGACCACATTTATCATCGTGACCCCATTCCTTGGGGACCGTTCGCGTTTGTCACACTGTGTTGTCATACTAGGCCCTTACAGGCCTTCATTGGACGGAGGTGGCAGGATATAGAGATAGAAGCTGGTAAATATCTGGGACATAGTGTAATCAGTGAGGATTATTTAGATCCTGGATATAAGTAGCAGTAATTGAATTGTTGCTATTGGTGTTTTATCTTCTTGTTGATATATGAATTTCACTGATATTTGTCAAACTTCTTATAAGTGGGTAGAAATCCATTGTGCTCCAGGGTTTATATTGTGTATAGTCCTCATCTTGTTGTTTGTCTTTTTGTGTTTAAGAATTTTATGTAACATCATTATGGGACTTTATCCCATAGATATATATTTTAAGATCTTGTCCTCATTGTAAGGCAGAATTGTTATTGACCATTTCATCTGATGGCTGGAAAGTTATTAAGATTGTACCAAGAGGGTATCCCTGGAATGAGACTGGATATGGTCCTTTCTCATCAGGTACCCAGAGAGAACAGTCTTCAGATCAAATGTGTAATGTGTCCTTATTGGTAACTTATAGGCCTAACTCTTATATATTGTAACAAATAGAGAGTAAACATTGTAGATCCCTGACAATGTCTTTTAAAGGCCCTTTTACATTTAGCGATGCACCAGCGATCCAACCAGCGATCCGACCCGGTCAGGATCGCTGGTGCATCGCTAAATGATCGCTAGTGAGCTTTCATACAGAAAGATCTCACAGCGATGCAGCAGCGACGCAGCGCACGATACTCACCTTTCACACACAGCGATCCTGCGTCCTCCCGCCCGCGTCCAGCGTCGCTCGTCGTCACAGCAGGAAGTCTCAGCAGGAAGCGCCCGACGAGAAATGGAGCCGGACATTCTCGCGCGATCAGCGATGGACAGCGGGGGAGCCGGTCGCTGGTAAGTATCACACATAGCGATATCGCTAGCAATATCGCTATAACGTCACAAAACCAGTGACGTTTTAGCGATATTGCTAGCGATATCGCTTAGTGTAAAACCCCCTTTAGTATTGACAAACTAGGAGTAGGCACCACCCAGAGCACACAGTCCTGAGGTGGGAGATAAGCTGTTAACATGAGGATTGCTGTGGAATGTGTTTGTGGTTTGGAGATAAGAAGGGGCCACTAGGAGACCCTGAATGTGTCTTTTGACAGCTGGGTTGCATTTGATGATAAACTTAGTTTAAAATTTGGTACAAGAAATGTGTAATGAGAGGAAATATTTAATTTGGCTAAAGTAGAAATACATTTATAAAAAACACTGTATTTCCAGAAGTAACCGTCCTTGTGGGAAGCCATGAGGTCACTTTTCTTGTTGATTCAGGAGCCACTAGAACCTTAGTCCATCCAGAAGAGATACCGACTATTGGACTGTCTGCTGCCTGCATAGTGGTAAAAGGAGCAAGTGGTAAGACACAGAGAGCCATTGTCTACGCCTGTGGAGACACCGGTCTCTCGGCACAGGTAAAAGTGCAATTACACAACTTATATTATCAGCTGTGTGGGAGGGATATGATGCAGCCCTGAGCCTGGGAATAATTCCTACTGCTGCAGGACTATAGGTGAAATCCATGGCTGAGACAATGGTGCTCCAGGGGTATGGAGAATCCAGATATTATTACAGTCTAGATCTAATAACTGCAGGACCATCCTTTATTACTGAGTCCTTCATCAAGGAAGCAATAGATAAAGGTATACAAATGTAGATTTTCACACACCTGAAGAACTACACTGCTCCATGTACTACAGGTATTTCAGGGGTCCTGATGTAAAATATGGGAATTTCCATGCTCTAGATTGTTCTTTGCACACCATATACTGGAATTATAAAGGGAACTGTGTTGTCAGTTGTAAACTGTCAGAACAAATTAAATTGTTGTTTTTGCTTTTTAGAGGCACCGAGCCACATATTTCCCTCTCCAGATGTAAAGGTAGATCATGGAAATCCCTTGGTGATTTTATTGGGGTGTAAGGAAAGTAACAATGGGAGGATTTGGGTGATGGCTCATTTTACAATACCAGACTGCAGGCATGTTCACAAGTACTAAAGTGGAACACCATTTCTAAACCCAGTGTCCACCTGCAGCGAGGCAGGGGAATTAGTGAGAAATGCTGATCCTTTCCTAGAATTAGAGGAAGAATTGACCACATACCCAGAATCCTTGTGGTCCTCATGACCTGCAGATGTGGGATCAATAAAAGGGGTGATTATACCCTGTCCAGCTCACCTTGTAACACAGCCTTGTTTCCAGTAGGGAGGGCGCCCCCATCTGTAAACAAGGCGGTGATAACAAGAGCCCCCACAGCGCCAGACCCCCATACTCTGCTGAATGACTGGAGGCCGGAACATAAGGTCTTTACAGTGATCTCAGTAATGTCTTCAGCATCCTGGTACATCCAGATAGCCAGGTTTGGTTTGTATTCACATATAAGGGGAGCAGGTATACATTCACCAGAATCCCACAAGGGTACTGTGAATCACCTACTATTGTTTACCAGGTAAAATCGGCTAACCTAGCTCAATGTGAGTCACCAGAAGGGAGCCAGATACTCTTATATGTGGATGACATGCTATTGGCATTAAAAGAAAAAAAGAAAAAAAAAAATTGGTAACTAAAGGGGTTATCTTTAAAGATGCCCTATATGTATGAACTGCCCAGTGACCTCCTAAGATATGTCACAGTATTGAGCCATGGCATAAGCTATGTCTCAACAGGGGGGCTGGTAGAGGTCATATCTTGCGTATTTATGATGTATGGCTTTACTAACTATTACATTTTTTGTTTAATCTGCATTACTTGTGCAAAAATAATTCCTAAAGGAACCTGAGACCAGAGAGAGGACAATGTCCTCACCCTGAATACTTATTCCAACACATTTGTATGGATTTTATTGAACAAGTGTGAGGGAAAAAGTATGGCCTTGTTATTATGGATGCTTTCAGCAGGTGGATTGAAGCTGTCCACCCTGATGCATTAATGGTACCAAAGGTCCTTCTAAAGGAAATCATACCCAGATTTGGGGTTCCAGAAAATATATAGTAAACTAAGTAATGTTGTTATTACCTAAAAACATTGTCAATTGAGTTAGGAAACCACTGTGCCTGTCATCCTCAGTCAGCCGGACTGGTTGGGAGACACAGTGGGATCTTGAAAAATAGGTTGACAAAGACCATGCAGGAAACAGGAAAAATTGGTTGCACTGTCTCCTATTGGTTGTACTATATATGTATGTCACACGGACATCTGTAGTGCTGACAGCCTTTGAAATCATATACGGGAGATCTTTTCTGTTACCTCAGCTAAAATCCTTTAAAAGAATAGATGCGGAAGTTGATTGTACATTAGCAGAATATATGGCTAAGATATTAACTCACAAAGAAGTTTCTACTCGTAGTTTTGTTCCAGGAAAACCCACTAACAAAACCTGAGATCGTGAAACCTGCAGACTGGGTCCTTGTGAAGGTGATAAAGAAGAGACATCAGCACCATCCTAAGTGGGAAGGTCCTTACCAGGTCCTGTGGACTTCTCCTGCTGTGGTCAAGATTGCTGAGCGCAGTTCCTGGATCCATCTCTCATACTGTAAACTTGTCAGACAGGTAGGGACAGAGTAGGATCTGACTTGCTTGTCAAAGTCCAGCTACAAAGGGAGGTTTTCCACAAGGGAAAGCTTGTCTCAAACTGGTGAAGTCTCCCATTCATCCCCCTACCCGGACAAGACGGTCAGATCTAGGATGTGTACATCAGGGTTAGTCACATGTATATTCTTCATGACCATAGTGATGGGAGAGTGGAGGGTAATGGACCCAGCAGGAGAGGAAAGTCCAGGGTTGTAGAATGGTTTCAGATTTAGGACTTTCAATCTTACTTTTGAAATCGGGCAGGAGGCCGCCATGTTAGTGGATTTCTGTCTGTTGTATAAATGATACAGGGACAGAGAACAAGCTGTGAAACTAGCAGTCTGATAAGTATGTTTGTGTTATGAGCGCTAATAGCAGAAGGGATGTATGTGTGTGACTGGAGTAAAGCAGCATGGACAACTGCAGCCCGAGACTATGGGTATAAGCCTTATGGCTACATAGATTTAAAGCCTGATTCCCCAGTAGGAAAAAGGAGATCCCCTTACACAAATAAGAATAATTGTAATCAGCTACTGAGAATTTTTAAAAAAACCCTAAGATGAGGGATCAAAGGTTAGAAGAGCTGATATGTCAGGATTAGAGCCAATAGGACATTTCTACATAGAAGTTCAGAATAATAGCATACATAGACCCAAGGAAGGTATGCCAGAGAGAATCCATAACAGAGTCCATAGGGTTCATAGTTAGATTGTCTAACCTAACTTATGAAGATAAACTAGCTTTAGAGAGAGGCTGTGAGGAGAAGAATGAATGGTTAGAATGGCTTAAATACATTGCAGAAAGCTTAAAAAAATTAAGCTATATAGTAAAACTTATGTCTGCTCAGAAAGGGAAGGAAAATGTAAAATGTTATCATTTTTATATCCTCCACTTGAGAAACCGGATATCCCACCACAGGTGATTGCTAATCCTGGTAACTATACTTGTTTTAGTCTTCCAGGGCATGGGCACGACTTCGGAGAGCTCCAAGGCGATTGTTGTAGAGAATGGATCATTGTCTCCCACAGGGCCAAGTACTCAGCCATATGGTCAGACCACACTACCCTGAGAGCGGATTTATGGTGGTTATGCGGTGATAAAAGCATAAGAGCCAGACTAACACATGGTTCCCGAGGGGATTGTGCGGTGGTCCAGCCAATCATGCCGTTCCACCTGTTGTCAACAGGGATATGGCCAAAGGTACGTAGTGGAAGAGACAGAAGCATGAAACTCCGCAAGGATCCTTCCATTCTAGTATCTACATAGATGACATTGGAGTTCCCAGGGGAGTGACCAACGAGTACAAGGCTAGGAACCAGGTAGCAGCCGGGTGGGAATCCATAATTTGGTGGGTGATTATAAAAATGAATGTAGATTGGATAAACTGCTTATACTATAACCAGCAGAGATTTGTTAATTATACCCGAGATGCAGTTTAAGGGATAGCTGAGCAATTAGGACCATCTCCTCTCATGGCTTGGCAGAATAGGATGGCATTAGACAAGTTAGTAGCAGAAAAGGGAGGTGTATATAAAATGTTTGGAGGATTTTTGTTGCACCCTTTATCCCTGATACAGATCCTGATGGAAGTATCTCCAAAGCTCTTGATGGACTGACTGCCCTGTCTAATGAATTAGCAGAGAACTCTGGATACGATGACATATTCCTGGATTGAAGGATGGTTTGGGGAATGGTCCGGAGTATTCACTTCTGCGATGACATCTCTTACCATCGCAGCTGGAGAGCTGATTGTTTATGGACGCTGCGCTGTTCTATGCATTAGAGGACTTGTTCAAAGACTGATTGACTCTGCCATAACAAAAACATATGCATCAAGGAATGGAGACCTTGGAATCCAACGAAAGGATGAAAATTTTGGGACTTAATGATAAATATACATATTACTCTCCCTCTAGGTTATATGAAGATCTTATGTGAAATCTGTCAAAAAGAAATCTGTCCCCAATGTGTACAGATAAATGATTTTATTACAAGATGAGGGAATGTTATAATAATTGTAATAAAGTTCTTTCTTATGTGTGCATGGGTGTATGTATATATATGTGTGTATATATATATATACCCATGCGTGTATGTATGTATGAGTGTGTGTATATGTATATATATATGTATGTATATATGTATCTATGCACATGACTGCATGTATGCCATTTATTTTTGCTTAAGACTTTGAAACTCTTTTCAGCTGATGTAATACATGGGTGTTACTTTTGGGTGTTACTTTTTGTGAACGTTAGCAGGTTTCCTTGTCTTACATGACTTCTCTGGTAACTGTAGATAAGGATTTCTAACAAGCTCAGCATATTGTATGTACTCTTTTTTGCGAACGCAATGTTTCAACACCCTTTGGGTTTTGCTATTTAAACTCTTAAGAATATGTATTAAGTTAGACAGAGGACTCCTCACATCTTGTGTGGTCGTCATTCTCTCTCCATGCCGGCATGTCCAATAAAGAAGCATCTTACTTATTCAGGTCTGGACGATTTCTAATTGGAAGACTGAAACTCCCCTGACAGTCTGGAGTGGCCATCTCAGTCTCCTGACCTCAATATCATTGAGACACTCTGGTGAGATCTCAAGCACGCAGTTCATGATAGACAGCCCGGGAATTTACAGGAACTGGAGGCTTTTTGCCAATAAGAGGGAGCAACTTTAGCATCTAAGAAAAGAAAGAACCTCATCCACAACTACCACAAAAGAATTCAAGCTGTCATTGTTGTTAGAGGGGGCAATACACGATATTAAGAAATGGGGTATGTGAAATTTTGATCAGGGTCATTTACGGAAGATGTTTTGGGTTATCATTATTATTTAAAAAGAGAAAACAGTTGTTTGACAATAAATGGTTTCACCCAACCACTAACCATGAGTGGAGAAAAAGTATTGGTGTTATCTTTCATATTCTCTGAAAAAAGGCCAAGAAAGCAAAAATTTTGCGGGGGCATGTAAACTTTTGAGTACACCTGTTCTGTATGTTTAATTCTATAATGATGCAGCCTTTCAGAGAAAAGCATAGTTTAATCACCTATCCCCTCCTGCTGCTAGTGACTGACAAGTTTATCTTTGTGTGCGGCGTCTGTACCGTGAGAAGTCACTAGGGATTCCCATGTCCAACAAGTGTCCCGTGAGGCTCGGTCCCCGGTGGCTATTAAATTAAACTATGTTTTTCTCTGAAAGGCTGCAGGATTTCAGGGTTAAACATGTATGATGGAAATTATGCAGCCACGGCCTGATACATGCTGCCCAATACACGGATGACATGTATCAGCTGTCTAGTTCCCTTTAAAGAGACTCTGTCACCTAGTTTTTCCTATCCCTATAATGCATTAGAATGATGGTATAGGTAAGCAGTCAGCCCGATATACACATCTACAGTTCACAAGCACATATAAACTATAAACGGTAAATAAAATCCATATACAGAGTAAATGTGGATGTTGTGTAGTCAATGTCTGCATTTTATTTGATTTTCATGAAGGGCTGTGCAGTAAAAATGATACTACTTTAGCCTATGCACTCTTCATAAAAATGACTTCCTTGTAATCATAAGAATATTTCCCATTATTCTTAATAATGATTCATCCCATTGTTATCAGGTTACTGGTGCATGTTCTGTGATATATACTAATAGCACAGTGCAGGCTGTGTTCTCAGTTTGTGGTCAGCATTAGTATAAGTACTTTAATTCATAGGCAGGGATATAGATCAGTGTAATTCTCATCCTGATGAAATTCTCTTATATAGCATGAATGAATAATGTCTACTTTCCAACACAACACAATATTCATGGTTGAGGATTAGGAAACCGAATGACCAAATGTGTATGAATATTGTTTTGTAAATTAATTTTTTATCCATTATTTCTCTAATCCTCCATCCTGTAGTACAGAATATATTTTTTGTAGCAGGGAAGGGTGGGGATGTATCCATATAATTTCCCTATGATATTCATATCCTGAAATGGCCCAATTCTTGGTAAGCTAATTTTGTAGATTTTTATGTAGAGTATATGTAAAACACCCTTTACTGTACCACATACCTCCCCCCTATGTTCAACCCTAGAGGGGTGGACACATGACATACAGTGAACTCTGGACAGGGCATCTGCATTCCCCTGTAGTCTGCCTGCACGATGTTCTACTGAAAATTTAAAGTTTTGCAAGGACAGGAACCACCTGGTGACTCGGGCATTCCTCTCCTTAGCTTGACTCATCCACGTAAGAGGGGAATGATCGGTCACCAACCGAAATGTTCTCCCCAGCAAATAGTAGCGCAACGATTCCAGTGCCCACTTGATGGCCAGGCACTCTCTCCACAATACTGTACCGGGTTTCAGCTGGGGTAAGTTTCCGGCTTAGGAAGCTAACGGGATGCTCTTCCCCGTTAACTTCCTGAGACAGCACGGCACCGAGGCCTATCTCAGAGGCATCAGTCTGCACTACGAACTCTTTTTTGAAATTTGGAGTGATCAGAACTGGTGTACCACACAGTACCCCTTTTAATTTTGTAAAGGCCTCTTCTAACTGATCATTCCAGTGGACCATCACAGATTTTTTCCCTTTTAAACAATCTGTTAAAGGCGCGGACAGGGTTGCAAAGTTGGGAATAAATCGCCTGTAATATCCCACCAAACCCAAAAAGGCCTTTACCTGCTTTGTTGTGAGGGGACGGGGCCAGTTCTGAATTGCCTCGACCTTGTTTACTTGGGGCTTAAGAACTCCCCTCCCAATGACATAACCCAAGTACCGGGCTTCCTCCAACCCTATGAAACACTTCCTTGGGTTGGCAGTTAGCCCTGCTTGTCGCAGGGAGTCTACCACTGCCCGTACTTTTGCTAAGTGGCTTTCCCAATCGGTGCTGAACACAATAATATCATCTAGATAGGCTGAGGCATAGCGGCGATGGGGATGGAGAACAATATCCATTAACCGCTGGAACGTTGCTGGAGCTCCATGCAACCAAAAGGGTAACACCTTATACTGGAACAGCCCCTCAGGTGTTATAAACGCCGTCTTTCCCTTCGCCGCCTCTGTTAGGGGTGCCTGCCAATAACCTTTTGTGAGGTCCAGAGGTGTAAAATATCGTGCTTGCCCAAAGCGCTCTATCAACTCGTAAATCCGGGGCATGGGGTGGGCGTCAAACTTTGAAATGTCATTGAGTTTTCTAAAATCATTACAGAATCTTAGAGACCCATCAGGCTTGGGTATTAGAACTATTGGGCTGGCCCACTCACTCTGAGACTCTTCTATGACCCCTAACTGTAGCATCATTTTTACCTCTTCCGAGATGGCTTGTCGCCGGGCCTCAGGCACTCAATATGGCTTTAGTCGGACCTTGGCCTATGGCTCTGTGACAATGTCATGTTGGATTAGGGAGGTGCGTCCATGGAGCTCCGAAAAAACATCTGTACTTCGGCTGATGAACTCCCGGACCTCCTGAACTCCCGGACCTCCTGAACCTGTTTAGGAGACAAAGTATCTGCAATTTTGACCGCGGGTTGGGCTTCTCCTGCCTCGCCCCGAGGTAACGGAGCCTTTTCCATCTGAAACGCTGGCAGCGGACTATCCCCACCAAGGTGCTCTCTATCTTTCCAGGGTTTAAGCAAATTAATATGGTAAACCTGTTCTGGCTTTTTCCGAACTGGTTAGTGTACCTTGTAGTCTACTGGCCCCACCTTCTCCAAGATCTCGTAGGGTCCCTGCCACCTTGCGAGAAATTTGCTATCTACGGTAGGCACAAGCACCAAAACTCGATCCCCAGGGCTAAAGGTTCTTACCAGAGCCTCCCGGTTATAGACCCGACTCTGTGACTGTTGTGCTGCCTCCATATGTTCCCGGACCAAAGGTAGGACTGTCTCCATTCTCTCTTGCATTTTTGCAACATGTTCTATCACACTTTTGTGGGGAGTAGGTTGGTTCTCCCAGGCCTCTTTGGCTATATCTAGTAAGCCCCGTGGATGTCTGCCATACAATAGTTCAAAGGGCGAGAACCCCGTAGATGCCTGAGGTACCTCCCGCACTGCAAATAACAAATATGGCAATAACAGATCCCAGTCCTTCCCATCTTTGGAAACTGCCTTTTTTAACATGCTCTTCAGTGTCTTATTGAATCTTCCTACCAGACCATCTGTTTGGGGATGATAGACCGAGGTACGCAACTGTTTAACATTTAACAACCGGCAGAGTTCCTTCATAATTTTTGACATAAAGGGGGTTCCCTGGTCTGTTAAAATCTCTTGCGGAATTCCCACCTGTGAAAACATACCCATGAGTTCCTTTGCTATAAGCTTATCTGATGTATGTCGCAGAGGAATGGCCTCAGGGTATTGGGTAGCATAGTCTAGAACTACAAGAATGTGTTGGTGTCCCCTTGCCGACTTATTGAGAGGCCCCACCAGGTCCATGGCCACTCTCTCGAAGGGTACCTCTATAATTGGCAAAGGCACCAAAGGGCTCCGAAAGTGAGGCTGGGGACTGGTTACCTGGCGTACTGGACAGGAGCTACAGTACCGTTTAACTTCTTCATGAACCCCTGGCCAGTAAAATCGCTGCAGAATTCGCTCGAGGGTTTTCTTTTGGCCCAAATGCCCCCCCAAGTACATGCGCATGCGCTAAATCCATTACCAGCCTGCGATATGTCTGAGGTACCAGTAACTGAGCTACCATTTCCCCACGTATTTTCTCCACTCGGTACAACAAATCCTGATTCAACTCAAAGTGTGGAAACACCGTATCTGCCCCAGGTTGTTGGGGTTCCCCATTGACAAACAGGACATTTTCTCTGGCCCTGGCTAAGTGAGGTCTCGGAGTTGCGCTGTACCAAAATTATCACCTGATACATTCAAGTCTGACAACTCGGGTCCCAGCGGCAAGTCTTCCACCTCTCCAGCCAATACTTCTATGGGAGAACTCTCCCCCTCCTCCACCGAAGGGAAGGTTATTTCTACCACCAGCACTTCTTCCTCCGGGCCACCAGGTTCATGCCCCCCTTCTGGAGAATGTAACCTGGTTGCCTCTGGTGCTGGCAGTTGCTCAGTGGAGGGGACAACTGACGGCCACAGCACAGAAAACAGCGGAAAGTCTCTTCCAATTATCACTTCATAATGTAAATTAGTCACCACCCCTACCTCGTGGCACCACCTCCCTGCTGGCGTGCCGATTACCACTAGTGCGGTGGGATAGTCTTTTAAGTCTCCATGTATACACAACACCCCAATTTTCCGACCCGTATACTCGCTGGTGTGTATCCAGCTGGCTTGTACCAGGGTTACAAGACTCCCTGAGTCCAATAGGGCCACAGCCGGGGTGCCTTCCACTTCCACCCGACACAAATGTTCCATATTGGGGCCTTTCGGGTGCCCACTGCACACATTGGTTCGGCATAATGGGACTGGCGGGACCCAAAATTTGTGTCCATGGGCTCAGTCAGGTGGGGGCAATCAGCTCTCATATGACCTAGTTCCTGGCACCGCCAGCAGATTATTGGGCTCCTTACTTCCCCAGATAAGTCCTGAGCGGCCTTCCTGGGCTCCGCTCGCCGAACCAGGGGCGGGGACTTAGGGAACCTTCCTGTTACCTTTCGAGGGGTCCCTCCCTGTAACTCTTTGGTAGCCCCATACCTTTCTATGAGGTCTATCATCTGCATGGCATTAGTAGGGGATGCCTGACCGACCCATGTCGGGAGGGAGTGGGGCAAAGCCCTGCAAAATTTATCAGTCACTAAGCGGTCCAGCATGGTCGTGGGGGACAACACCTCAGGCTGCAACCACTTTTGTAACAAGTGCAACAGGTCGTAATACTGGGACCGGGCCGGCTTGGAGGGGGTAAACTCCCACTGATGTACCCGCTGGGCCCGCACTAACACATTTACCCCAAGACGAGCCAGTATCTCACCCTTGATGACCGTGTAGTCCGCCCTTTGCTCGGGGGGTAGGTCCTGATACGCCTTCAAAGGTCCTGGGGTCAGAAATGGAGTGAGGACATCCGCCCAATGGTCCCGGGGTAGCTTCTCTCTCTCAGCGACTCCTTCGAACATCTCCAGGTATGCCTCCACATCATCCGATTTCTCCATCTTGGGAATCGCTATACGAACCGCTTTCCGGACCTCATGGATTCCCCGGTCAGCTCCTTTTGTCTGCGCTGCCGTGATATGCTGTATCAACAGTTGATTGGTTTCCTGCTGTTGTTGCATAGCCTGCTGCTGCATAGCCTGCTGTCGCATGGCCTCCTGTTGCTGCTGCATGGCCTCCTGTTGCTGCTTCATAGCCTGCTGCTGCTGTGTAGCCTGCTGCTGCATAGCCTGCTGCTGCTGTCGCATGGCCTCTATGAGCGTTTTTACCGTGGCCTCCATTTCTGGAAAGTTCCCCGCCTGGGTCTCTGCCACTCGTTTCACCCAGGACATAGGCTGGGGTGCAAATCAAAAATAAAAACAGCCTGGCCTCACTGCTTGTGCCCGCATTCAGTCCACCAATTGTAGGGATTTGCTCTGGTAGGCAATAGCTGGGTGGCAGTAACGAGGCAACACACAGGCATAAAGTCCAATTTCAGTGGTTTTAATGTCACTCAGTAACCAGCAGCTTAAAACATAAGGGAAATAAAACACATACTCCAGCTTGGAGAACCACTGGTCCCAGACTCACGCCTTGCATGGGACGGGCAAAACTAAGCGGCTGCCAGGTCCTGCGGTATCCGCCAGGTGCCATTCCAGGGTTCTTCCGAGTCTTGCTGCGATAGTCCTGCAGCACGGGAATCCTATATTCAAGTTCCAGGCTGAGTCCACACAAGTACCTGTAGCTTCCAGAAACACACTCACACTGTGGCAATCACCAACCTCCATTACATAGGGCCTAACCCCTCCCACCAGTGAGGTAGACATCACATGGGCTGATCACGTGACCCTGACATCATCGCAGGTCCCGTCTTTAAGGAAAAACCCGGCCAAACATTAATCTGCTAGGAGAAACATATCTTCCATCCAGTAAAACACCCTTTACTGTACCACAATAGGTGTATTTTTTGAGTAAAATGTAAAATGCTCTTTTATTCTATAAACTACTGACAACATGTCTTCGAATTTCCAAGCACTAAATTTTGCATTTATTTTCAGAAAATGAGAAATGATCAAAATAACAAAAAAAATGCAGTGCTTGTAGACCTCAAATAATGGTAAGAAAACAAGTTCATAATCATTTAGAAACAACAATACTAATGTTTTAACTCAGGAAGAGTTCAGAAATCAATATTTTGTGGAATAACCATGATTGTTAATCACAGCTTTCATGCATCTTGGCATGCTTTCCACCAGTCTTTCACACTGCTTTTGGGTGACCTTATGCCACTCCTGGTACAAAAATTTAAGCAGTTCTTTGTTTGATGGCTTGTGACTATCCATATTCCTCTTGATTACATTCCAGAGGTTTTCAATGGAGTTCAGGTCTGGAGGTTGGGCTGGCCATGACAGAGATTTGAAGTGGTGGTCCTTCATCCACACCTTGATTGACCTAGCTGTGTGGCATGGCAGTTGAGGAACATTGCCTGAGCAGAAGGAATCAACTGTTTTTCCATGATAACCTTGTATGCGGCTTGATTCATACATCCTTTGCAAAGATTAACCTGCCCAATTCCAGCCCTGCTGAAGCATCCCCAGATCATCACCGATCCTCCACCAAATTTCACAGTGGCTGCAAGACACTGTGGCTTGTACGCCTCTCCAGGTCTCCGTCTAACCATTATACAACCAGGTGTTGGGCAAAGCTGAAAATTGGACTCATCAGAGAAGATTACCTTACTCCAGTCCTTTATGGTCCAATTCTTATGGTCTTTGGCAAGCTTCAGCCTGGCTCTCCTTTGCTTCTTATTAATGAAAGGCTTTTTTCTAGCTTTGCATGACTTGAGCCCTGCCTCTCGGAGCCTGTTATGAACTGTTCTTGCCATGCACTTCACCCCAGCTGCCATTTGCCATTCCTTTTGCAGGTCACTTGATGTCATCCTGCAGTTGCTGAGTGACATTCGAACAAGATGACGGTCATCCCGGTCAGTGGAGAGTCGTTTTCGCCCTCTGCCTGTCTGTAGCTTTGTTGTCCCCAATGTCTGCTGCTTGATCTTGTTGTCTGCTGTCTTAGAAATTATAAGGATGGAGGCAACATGACGCTCACTGTATCCCTCTGCTAGTAAAGCCAGAATTGAGCCCTTCTTTTCCTCACTCAAGGCTTTATTTTTCAACTCCTTTGGCCTGGTAAAAAGTTATTTTTTTTATTCCTATTACTTTTGGGATATTACTAGCACTTGTTTTGCCATCCAGCTTGTACTGTACTTTCCTTCATTAAATAAGATTTGGTTCAGATAATCACCTAATCAGAAGCACCTTAAGTAGAATGAGGTGTACTCTGGCTGGAATTCAACTGACACTGGAATGGAATGGCTGTCAGACATGTAGAGAAGCTGATATTTATAAAACTGTGCAGTGGTCTCTTAGTTTTTGCCAGAGCTGTATATCTTATAGCATATGTTTTTTAGAAATGGATCTCTGTGGCAAACAAATGCCTAGGCATCAATCCAGACTGCGTACACAGTTGGGCATAGCCCTCCTAAACATGTGTGCAGAGGGTAGCCACAAATGCTGTACTCATCTCACCAAAGACTACTCAAGGAAATACAAGCTCTGTGGTTTTTATTATAACTTGTATCTTGCCTCCTCCCTTTATTAAAATCTCGTCTTATTGTCAGCAAATGTGGACGTTTATGTTAAAAGGAGTTAATAAACTGATCATAACTTATCAAGCTTTATGAAGTTTTGTTTGGCCAAACATTTCTCTTCAAATCAATCTTAAATCATATAATATATGAAGGTCCTGGTCCGCGAGGGTCATGGGCACACTAATTTAGCGAACCTTTGCTCTGGCCCATAGAAAAACTGGCCCATATAAGGCTAGGTTATCTTTCAAGAGGTTGTTTCCATTAGACAACTCCTCTATTCTGGCGCATTTACTGTATATGTAATTATACTGTAGCTATTATGAGGTTGAAGAAGACCTGTCACCAGTTGCAGAGTGGCCAGTTCCTATTTTAATCCCCTGATAAGTCCACATTTTGTCTTTTCTTTAAATCCTCCAGACATTTCCAAAGATAGGATCCTTCTTATTTAGTGTCAATTTCTATGGTTTTGACCAAGAGCGCGTGGCTTGCAGGATTCTCTGAGGTTGTGTCTTTAGACTGCTTTTCATTATTACCCTGTGAGCACCGCCCCTTTGGCAAAGGCCATAAAAATTTGAACTGGATAAAAAGTCCTCAGATTTCTGTAAAGGGCTTGTCACACTAAGCGATATCGCTAGCAATATCGCTATAAACGTCACTGGTTTCGCTATGTTTGATACTTACCTCTGACCGCTCCCCCGCTGGTTATCGGTGATCGCGCGAGAACGTCCAGGACTGTTTCTCGTCGTCAGCTTCCTGAAGGGGCTTCCTGCTGTGATGACGAGCGACGCGTGGATGCTGGCGGGAGGACGTCAGGATCGCCTCGTCTGACAGGTAAGTAGCGACCGCCGACCCCTGCGATGTCGCTGGTGAGATCTGCCTGTGTGGCAGCTCACTAGCGACCACTTAGCGATGCACCAGCGATCCTGACCGCGTCATATCGCTGGTCGGGATCGCTGGTGCATCGCTAAGTGTGACAGTACCTTAACTATATTGTGGATTTAGGCTTTGTGCGTTTTTTAAGCGTTTTTTTAAGCGTTTTTCGGGGTCAAACCGCATCAAAAACGCTTAAAAGAAGCATCCCATTCATTTAAATGCATTTTGGCCTTTTTGTGCCAATGGATGCGTTTTTTACCGCTAAGGAAACGCTTAGCGGTAAAAAACGCAGCATGTTCATTAATTTCCACTTAGGTCTGCGTTTTTTGCTATTTCCTATAGTCCAAAAGATGCGCGGAAAAAAACGCATCAAAAACGCGCATTCTTTGCGCAAAAAATGTGCGGTTTCTGGGAAGGAGAACCCGTTTCCTGAGCGTTTAAAAAATGCTACGTGGGCACATAGCCTGAAAAAGAAAACAAAAAAGCAGAATAATCAGGTTGGCATCAGGGATAAAAATAAGATTGAAAAGCTATTTATGACCTGGTGACAGGTACTCCTTAAGCTTGAAATTATTCTTTTTTTTATTCTTCAAAATGTACAGTCCCATTTTTGAAGATAGAATCTGTAAATCACAGCCAAAAATAGCAAAACTGAGCTGAAAGCTAATAAATTTGTAATTTGTAGTTGGGCATTGGCTGGAGTTGGATCATCATGCAGCACAATAAATGGCATTTTCACTATCTGGCTATATTTATTGTTCTAAAAACAAATTGCAGCAAAGTCATGGTGGAAGCTACTGCAAGTGTCTAGTGGAGTTGCAAAGCATGCCGGGGTCATAAAATTTGTTGTCTAGGAGCCAAAACACTTACTGCTATGAGACAAGATGTCAGACAATGACTCAACAATTCTGCATATAAAGTCGGATCCAGAAATTTGGACGATGACACAAGTTTGGGCATTTTAGCTGTTTGCAAAACCATATTCAAGAAAGAGTGATATAATCATTATGGGCTTAAAGTCCAGACTCTCAGCTGTAGGGCTAGTTCACACGAGAGTATAAATCGTACGAGTGCCAATGTTAGTAAATGAGTCAGTGATCATCTGTGAGTGGTTCTTCAGCTCTAATCAGACTGAAGAAAAAATTGCACCATGTGTCGATGCAAGAATTGGATCGCACTCGCCAATACGAGTCAAGGGTACTAGAACAAAATCGAATTGCACACGGACCATGCATGTGCCATGTGATTTTTACGCACACATCTCAAAGGAAAACCAACATTTCATCATCCAAGTATAGTAAATACACAGCATAAACCATCAGAATAGAATAGATAGTATAGATATGTAGAATAGATAGTTAGTGATGAGAAAATGTGCTCAGATAAGGTCTTATCCCAGCATGCTCCGGTGCTAACCGAGTGACTTTGGCGTGCTTGAAAAATATGTTCGTGTCCCCGTGGCTGCATGTCTCACGGCTGTTCGACAGCGTGTTTGTAAGGCAATCCCTTTCATGTGGCACTAGAGGGCTTACTATACCTATTAAATGAATAAATAATAATAAAAATGACTTGGAGACCCCCTATTTTTATTTACCAGATAACTGAAATCAAGCAGCTGTGGGCTTATATTATCACTTGGAAAGGCCAGATAATTGTGGACCTTCTCAGCCTATTTATTTCAGCTCACAGGTGTCTGCTTTGCCTTTGCTGGTTATAAAAAATGGGTGGGACCCTAAAAAAATGACCATTTTTGACAGCTATCAATCTACCTCAATTGACAGTCCAGGCCTGGCTAAAAACATATTCTTCTTATATTTTTTTTGGTACCGCCAATCAGACAAAAGGTTCCCCCGTCAAGGACAGGAAACCATGTGATGGGTATGAGAGGTGCTCTCCTTTTATCCTGTAGGTTTCCTGTTGAATTGCGAATCCCCTCTCTCCACGGGGCTGTCATGGGTGAAAGAAAAATCCCAATACCGATAAGTAATTACGTCTTTCACTGGCTTAGCTTAGAAATTTGTATTTTTTGGTCAAAATGGCCATGTGAGGGCTTGTTTTTTGGAAGCCAAGTTGTACTTTTGAATGACACCATTGTTTTTTAACATATTATGTACTGGAAAATGGGAAAACAATTCCAAGTGTGATGAAATTGCATAAAAAAGTGCAATTCCACAGGTTTTTTTGGGATTTTCTTTTACCATGTTCACTAAATGCTAAAACTGACCTGCCACTATGATTCTCCGAGTCATTACGAATTCATAGACACCAAGCATGTCTAGGTTCTTTTTCAAGTGGTGTGATCTGGGGCTGAATGAGTGCTTATTTTTTTGCATGCAGTGCTGTCGTTTTTATTGATACTATTTTGGTGTAGATTCGATCTTTTGATCACCCGTTATTGCATTTTTTTGCAATGTAGCAGCGACCAAAAAAACGTAATTCTGACGTTTTGAATTTTTTTCTCATTACGCCATTTAGCAATTGGGTTAATTCTTTTTTTTTATTGATAGATCAGGAGATTCTGAACGTGGCGATACCAAATATGTGTATGTTTGATTTTTTAATTGTTTTATTTTGAATGGGGTGATTTGAGCTTTTATATATATATATATATATATATATATATATATATTTTAATATTTTTTAACATTTTTTTTTTACTATTTGCATGCTTCAATAGTCTCCATGAGAGGCTAGAAGCTGCAGTAAATTGATCTGGCATTGTACACACAGGCGATGATCAGATTGCATGTGTGTAGCAGAAATGCGCACTTGCTAGCAATCTGGCCATGACAACCATAGAGGTCTGCTGGAAACCTCTGGTTGTCATGCCAACCAATCGGTGACCCACTGTCATGATCCAGTGTTGGATCTGGCGGTATTAAATGCATTAAGTGAACTTTTTTTCCTTTGGTTCCAAAGTGTGTCGTGATTGCCCCCGGTGGCCATTAGAATTATCACGTGGTGTCGTTCATTCTAAGTTGCCCGGTGGTGGGGAATGGTATCGCACCTTAGGTTTAGGTTAATGTTCACTTAATTATGGATCAGGTGTGACACCCTATAAAGGTGTGCTCAGGGGTGTGCAATCACTGCCTGTGATATTGTGAGTTTGCTTTCACTTTGAAGTGGAGAGCCTGGAGGAAGGATGGAGCTGGTGAGGAGTCCTGCGCAGCTTAGCCAGGGGGGACGTGTTGCAGCTATGGTGTCTGGACGAAGGGCTGGCATGGCGTGGTGGGGTCACAGTGATGGAGTCAGCGGGAAGTGTCTGCATGGTCTGGTGGAGTGGCTACTATGGAGAGTGGCACTCACCATGTGGGACTTGGCCGCTGAGCTGGACTCAAGCATGCTTGACTTCGTGGCAGAAGCTGAACACTACCTTGGGACTCTGGTACTAAGCAGCTGCAACTGGTGTTGGACTCTGCTCCAAGGCTGCACTAAGGTGAAGGATCCTGTTATGGTGATGGATCCGGGTGGAGGAGAAGACGCACGCAGGTGGTGGGCTCTGTTGCTGGGAGCGCACGCAACAGAGCAAAGCTAAGTGGTGTTTCCCCTGTATTGTCTCTTTCCTCATGTGTGTTATTAGTGCAGTGGTGGGATTAGTCTCCACACTGACCCATTCCCTAGTGAGGGTTTAGGGTCAGGGTGAGCAAGGGCGTTAAGGTACGCGTGCGGCGACAGGTGCGGAGCCTGTTTAGGGAATGTAAGGAGTGCAGGGACACTGGCTCAGGGGAGCTTAGGAGGTCTCCATGTCCCCATTCCCTATTGCAGGGCCCACCATTGTTAAAGTTTCCCAGGTTCCCCCTTTATTATTTGATTATTGTATGTATAACGTGTAATACCTAAATTCGCCAGGTGGAGGCGGCGTATCCACCTGCACGTGTTATTATTTAAATTCGCCCCATTGGAGGCGGTGTATCCAGGGTCACGTGTGTTATGGGTCCGCCTTGCGGTATCATCTGCGTCCTGACACACGTGACCATGACATTATCACAGGCCTTTCAGTTTTTTTTTCTGGTGAGCTTTGGCCATGTGGAGACCGCTGAGTAATTGCTGCCGGGCCTCACTGATGTGAGTGGGGAGCGGCAAGGTGTTTGGAGCCGCTGCAGCAGCAGTTATCACGGTCTGGGGCCTCTGCTCAGGTAACCAGGAAATTAAAATGGCGGCTTTGGCAAATTGCGGGTCTGGCAAAAGCCCCTGGAGTCTGCTGGGGAGCGGGACTTGCTCATGCACGTGGGCGTACCCAGGCAGGTGGGAGGAATGGTGCCCCACGGAGCTGCTTGGTGTTCCCCGAGGTGAAGGGGTGCGTTCCAGTGATGAGCAGACTGATGTAGAGTCCGCGGGGTTTACGCCAAATCTTCAAATACCACCGTAGAAGCCGCCCCTCCTGGCCGTGTGGAGGCGGCCAGTGAGTGTATATTTCCTCCATATGCGTTCCTTCTCCTCCTGGTGTGCTGCGGGGGAGAAGGGACAAATCTCAACCCTCGCCATTAAACCAACCCTGGGAGGTGCAGACCTCATGGTGAAGAGGGTTGGAGGGTGGTGATCCCTTGGTGAATAGCGGGGGTGTGAGTGTGGTGACACAGGGGGACGCCTCTGTTGTCAAGTCCAGAGTGAGTTCAACAAAAAATGACAAAAGTATGTGTGCAATAAACGTTCAGGTCCGGACCTGTGTATGAACGAGCATGTATGGGTCCCACCAAAAAACATCTAGTGGAAATGTGTTATGGAGTCTGATCAGCTCTTAGCATTCATACACATACATTAACTCGTTCCCCAGGTCGGCGCTCTGGAGATGAGTGGTTCCTCCAAAAGGAACTTTATTGCCGATATCAGCGGTGTTTGTCATAAACCTGAAGTGTCAGGTAGTGGTAGGGTGAACTCAGGGTCTGGGCGTCCCCGCTGTAGGTGTTTCCCTAATGAGGGGTGGTCTTGAGGGTCCAGAGGCCCCTCATTAAGGAGGGGGTACTGTCATGATCCAGTGTTGGATCTGGCGGTATTAAATGCATTAAGTGAACTTTTTTTCCTTTGGTTCCAAAGTGTGTCGTGATTGCCCCCGGTGGCCATTAGAATTATCACGTGGTGTCGTTCATTCTAAGTTGCCCGGTGGTGGGGAATGGTATCGCACCTTAGGTTTAGGTTAATGTTCACTTAATTATGGATCAGGTGTGACACCCTATAAAGGTGTGCTCAGGGGTGTGCAATCACTGCCTGTGATATTGTGAGTTTGCTTTCACTTTGAAGTGGAGAGCCTGGAGGAAGGATGGAGCTGGTGAGGAGTCCTGCGCAGCTTAGCCAGGGGGGACGTGTTGCAGCTATGGTGTCTGGACGAAGGGCTGGCATGGCGTGGTGGGGTCACAGTGATGGAGTCAGCGGGAAGTGTCTGCATGGTCTGGTGGAGTGGCTACTATGGAGAGTGGAACTCACCATGTGGGACTTGGCCGCTGAGCTGGACTCAAGCATGCTTGACTTCGTGGCAGAAGCTGAACACTTCCTTGGGACTCTGGTACTAAGCAGCTGCAACTGGTGTTGGACTCTGCTCCAAGGCTGCACTAAGGTGAAGGATCCTGTTATGGTGATGGATCCGGGTGGAGGAGAAGACGCACGCAGGTGGTGGGCTCTGTTGCTGGGAGCGCACGCAACAGAGCAAAGCTAAGTGGTGTTTCCCCTGTATTGTCTCTTTCCTCATGTGTGTTATTAGTGCAGTGGTGGGATTAGTCTCCGCACCGACCCATTCCCTAGTGAGGGTTTAGGGTCAGGGTGAGCAAGGGCATTAACGTACGTGTGCGGCGACAGGTGCGGAGCCTGTTTAGGGAATATAAGGAGTGCAGGGACACTGGCTCAGGGGAGCTTAGGAGGTCTCCATGTCCCCATTCCCTATCGCAGGGCCCGAATTGTTAAAGTTTCCCAGGTTCCCCCTTTATTATTTGATTATTGTATGTATAACGTGTAATACCTAAATTCGCCAGGTGGAGGCGGCGTATCCACCTGCACGTGTTCTTATTTAAATTCGCCCCACTGGAGGCGGTGTATCCAGGGTCACGTGTGTTATGGGTCCGCCTTGCGGTATCATCTGCGTCCTGACACACGTGACCATGACACCCGCGATCACGTGACGGGGTCACTGATGGGCAGGATTTCCAGCGCGCTTGCCTGAACCGCGAGCTAAATACCGCTGTCAGAGATTGACAGCAGCATTAACAGGTTAACAACTGTGGGTGGATCATGATTCCCCGGCGACTGTTAGAGAGCACATGTCAGCTGTTCAAAACAGCTGACATGTGCCGGGAAAGATGTGGGCTCAGCGCCGGCGCCCACATCAAAGGGAGGGATTCTGACATTGGCGTACTATTACTCCTGATGTCGGAAAGGGGTTAAAGTTAATGTGGTCTATCAGGCACAGGTCCGGTATTTGGGTGTGCCAAACTGGGCAATTGCCCAGAGCCTCCATCCCTGAACTAAAAGAGCCGAATAATAATGTTAACAAGACCAATTAATTATATGGTATGGCCAAATGGAGTAGTGGAGGCGTGGACATAACTCGGCAAGCCAATGGCCACACAACTGTGAAGCAAAATCTCACAACAATTGGTCATTGCGGTGGTTGGAGGTTCGCTTTCATGTAGCCAGACACACCTACACTGCACTCCACTGCACTCTCTGTGTAATGCTGGGGGGCAAATGTAACATTGGTGAATGTGGACCCACCGCGCCACGGGCCAGGCTTGCTTTGGAGGGGTGTGACTAAGCAACTACCTGGTTTTCACTAGAGCCTCTAGTGGTGATAAGCTTGGCCACTAGTAATCCCTGGGACTGCAGCAGCTGGCCTGAGGGTCAGACACAAAGGTACACAGTACAGTAGGGCAAAGATAAAAACATATATATGTATGAGGCGGCCAGGACGGTAGTCGCAGCCGAGGACACCGGGACTCTGGTGTCCTGACCTTCTCCCACAGAAAAACCATCAGCTTCTACTGGCGTACCTGTTCAGGGTACTGGTCCACGGTCAGGGATTCCACTGTGGTGCGACCCAGCTCTTGCACACTTGGTTCCAGTGCTCAGGGTTGAAATAAAGGACACAGATACCGGTTCTGATGCCAAATCAATGACTTTACTTTCTTTTTCAACCGTCCCGGACACATCAGTTACATTACAGTCCACACAGCATTCCTCCTGCACTTTCGCTTGCATACTTTCTGTATGCTCACACACATTCCGGGATAGTAGCGCCCTTGGCGGTACCACAGCATCACTCCTGTAGGACCTCAAGATATAGGGCAGTGGTCCCCAACCTTTCTGACCTTGAGAGCCACATTCAGCTTAGAGAGAGGGTCGCGAGCCACATTCAGCACTGAGAGAGGAGCGCAAGCCACATCCACCTCCCAACCCATTCAAAGTAGTGTCAACCAAAGCCCCCATTACAGGTATGATAATAATAATAATAATCTTTATTTATATAGCGCCAACATATTCCGCAGCGCTTTACAGTTTAATTAACAGTTTCAAAACACAAGTCATAAGTAACAACGTTAACAATACAATAATTAAAGCAAAATAAGACGAAATAAGACGTCCCTGCTCGTGAGAGCTTACAATCTACAATGAGGTGAGGGAGATACAAAGTACATGTGTGTATTTACAATGATGTATTTACAATGAAGGTCCAGCCATCTTGAAGGAGTGAAGGATGGATGGAGATAGTGAATGGACTACACATGCACACTTACACATAGAATGACTTTGATTAGTGAACGTGATAAGCCGCTCTGAACAAATGTGTTTTGAGGGAGCGCCTAAAACTATGCAAATTGTGGTTAGTCCTAATTTCTTGGGGTAGAGCATTCCAGAGGATAGGAGCAGCACGGGAAAAGTCTTGGAGTCGGGAGTGGGAGGTACGGATTAGTGCAGAGGTTAGTCGAAAGTCGTTTGCAGAGCGCAGCGATCGGCTAGGCCGATAGACAGAAATGAGGGAGGAGATGTAGGGGAGTGCCGCACTGTGGAGAGCTTTGTGGGTGAGAAGAAGTACTTTGAATTGGATCCTGTAATGAATGGGCAGCCAGTGTAATGATAACCAAAGCTTTTCCAAGAAATTACTCCAAAGCAGTACACTGAGATCCAGGGGTTCCCACAATACCTCCATTCAGTATTCTCGCATCCAGGTCTCCCAACACACTGTCACATCCAGCATTGAGCACCTCCTCTAACAGGTAGTACCATCCTCCAGCGTACCATACCTAAAACGGCTCTAAACCCCTAAGACCAGTAAATGTGCATCCAGATCTGCTCTTCTGTGCAACCTACTCACAAAATTCACCATTTTGAGATGTATTCTTCATACCTGTTTGCTAGACCTGGACCTAATGCACCAAGCTGGCAGACAGTTGTGAGCCACAATTCATGGGACCGCGAGCCACATGTGGCTCCCGAGCTACAGGTTGGGGACACCTGATATAGGGGATCCCATTCATCCGCTTTGCCTCAAACTTGCAGGCTTCAGCCCTATTTAAGATCTGCCATATGGTGAATACTCTGAACCCTGCACAACTTTTGGACCACGTCTTCCTTTCTGTTCCTGCTGCTGTCATAAATTGCAATTTCCCCGGGTGCTCCAGTCTTATCCAGCACCCGTCTAACTGTGCTCGTGCTTTGCTTCTTTTCCTCAACGTTGCATAGCTGCTATGGCGTCCTGGGCTTAGAGCCCTTGTGGACTTGTCGGGCGTGCTCTTCCTTCTGCCTAAATCCTAAATCCTACACTTACTTAACCCATAGCAGCTCCTCCTACCTTTAACCCTATTGCGAACTTCCTATCAGCTATACCTAACAAGGCCCACTAATATCCCCTATCTAGTGGCCCACAACAGAACTTCACTTACCCATAGCTATGAATTCTATACTAATAGTGCCCTCCACTATTGAACCCGAAGGATGCACTGTCTTAGCCTAGCCTAACCTTATACAAAGCATATTACAATACAATACAATCTACACTGCATGGTAAAACATGTAATGTGGCAGTACCAGTGAGAATGGCGGTAATAAAAAATAGTGTAGCAGTACCGGAGCATAATCATATCTGTGCAAAATTTACAATATATCTTTATGAGAACTCTTAAAGGGATGTGGCATTAAAGGGATATTCTTCTTCAACCTCTTACATTCACATTTATACAAATATATTTTGCTTGTGCTTCATTATATGAAATGTACAAGCATAACCATGTTCTCTGCTCAGGGTTTATCATTCTGCAGAGCTATTTTCAGATCAGATGAACAAGTCCTGCATACGTTTAGACAGGAACCCATTATCTATTTCTGTTTATAGTATCCTTTGCTTCATTTGATCTTTCAAGGTTAAAGCTAATGCATATTTTGAACAGCACACTCATTTTCTAATTTGTTAATTTTTCATTCATACCTGTCACTTGTCCTATAAATAGGGAGATAAGCAGTTTTTGGGGTTGCTACATAGCTACTACAGTACAATATTAGAAACACAAGTGATTCTCACTTTCATTGGCTGTAAGCCATAATCATCAACATTAACAGAAATAAACACTTGAAATAGATCACTCTGTTTGTAATGACTCTATAGAGTATATAAATGTTACTATTTGTATTGAAGAACTGAAATAAATTACGGTAACTTTGATGATGTTCTAATTTTGTGAGTAGCACTTGTATGTATTGTTAAAATGGAGATATGCTGAACATCAGCAGAATAATGAGTATACATATTTCCATCTACAATGGTAAAATTGTGCTGTATAAATCCCACCTATGTGGCAATACCCACTTTTGGATGGGGTTTTGTAATTCCCCATCCTTTTAGAATAGGACATGCACAAATTTGCCAGGAATGTTTCAGAAAAATTGGGACAGGTCCAACAAATTTGAGACAAGTAAAAATCTGGGGGGCTTGAAAACAAGAATCTGCAGCTAAAGTGCGTATATTGGTAACAGTTGCATCCTGGTAAAAGCCCCTTTGTCACATGCAAGAGACTCCTCTGCATAAGATAATACAGGATCTTTTTTGAAGTACACAAATGTCCTAAGTCGCAGACGTGAAGATCACAGGACTCATTACTTTATGACAATGGGATAGATGGGGGGGGGGATGCTAGGTTGGAGCTGCAGGACAATGAAGCAGCTAGCTGGGTGACAGTTAGAAGGCGGGGTAGAGGGAAGAGCACCAGGGAGGCTAGTCCTGATCTGGCACAGCCCAATAAGTCTGCTAAGTTGGCAGATGAGGGGAGTATTAGTGCAGGAGTAGCACTGCTGCAGCAAGGCATGTCCTCTGAAAGCAGGAGGAGTGTCTGCTCCAGTAAGGGGGGAAATAGGAGAGCAGGGCAGGCCAGACAGGTTCTGGTAGTGGGAGACTCAATTATTAGGGGAACAGATAGGGCAATCTGTCACAAAGACAGGGATCGTCGAACGGTTTGCTGCCTACCTGGCGCTCGAGTCCGACACATCGCTGATCGGGTTGACAGATTACTGGGAGGGGCTGGAGAGGATCCAGCGGTCATGGTGCACATTGGCACAAATGACAAAGTTAGAGGTAGGTGGAAGGTCCTTAAAGATGATTTCAGGGAATAAGGCTGTAAGCTTAAAGCAAGGACCTCCAAGGTGGTATTTTCGGAAATACTTCCTGTACCACGTGCCACGCCAGAGAGGCAACGGGAGATTAGGGAGGTTAATAAGTGGCTCAGGAATTGGTGTAGGAAGGAGGGGTTTGGGTTCCTGCAGAACTGGGCCGACTTCTCAGTTGGCTACAGGCTCTACGCTAGGGACGGGTTGCACCTCAATGGGGAGGGTGCAGCTGTGCTGGGGGAGAAAATGGCTAGAAGGTTGGAGGAGTGTTTAAACTAGGGACGGGGGGAGGGTATTCCTTTTATAGGAGGGGAAGACAGTGCAGCTAGAGACCTGGGCACAAATAATGAAATTGGGGGTGGGGGTGGCATGGGGGGTGGGGTTAGAACAGTTAATAATTTAAGAAAGAATAGAGGTACAGAGAGATACATAAAGTGCATGTATACTAATGCCAGAAGCCTCGCCAACAAGATGGAGGAATTGGAGTTAATGTTGTTGGAGCATAATTATGACATGGTGGGGATATCTGAGACATGGCTGGACGAGAGCCATGACGGGGCTGTTAATGTACAGGGCTATAGTCTGTTCAGAAATCACCGTACTAATAAACGAGGGGGAGGCGTGTGTTTATATGTAAAATCATCCTTAAAACCCATTCTGCGTAATAATATATATGAATCTAATGAAAATGTAGAGTCCCTGTGGGTAGAGATAAGGGGAGGGGGGGAAAATAATAAATTACTGATAGGGGTTTGTTATAAGTCTCCAAAAATAATGGAAGCAACAGAGAATATCCTTATAAAGCAAACAGATGAAGCTGCGACTCAAGGAGAAGTCATTATTATGGGGGACTTCAACTACCCTGAAATACATTGGGGAACTGAAACCTGCAGTTCCAGCAAAGGTAATAGGTTTTTGACAACTATGAGAGACAATTACCTTTCACAACTGGTTCAGGACCCAACAAGAGGGGGGGCACTGCTAGACCTAATATTATCCAACAGGCCAGACCGCATATCAAATGTAAGGGTTGGGGGTCACTTGGGTAATAGTGATCACAAATTAATAAGTTTTCATGTATCCTTTAATAAAATGTGTAGTAGAGGGGTTACAAGGGCACTAAACTTCAGGAAAGCAAATTTCCAACGGATGAGAGATGATCTTAGTGCAATTAACTGGGACGATATCCTGAGACATAAAAATACACAAAGAAAATGGGAGACGTTTATTAGCATCCTGAATAGCACCTGTGCACAATATATACCATATGGGAATAAACATGCTAGAAATAGGAGGAAACCACTATGGCTAAATAGAGCTGTAAGGGGTGCAATAAGAGATAAAAATAAAGCATTTAAAGAATTAAAGCAAGTAGGTAGTGATGAGGCATTAACTAAATACAGAAGATTAAATAAATTCTGTAAAAAGCAAATCAAAACAGCAAAGATTGAGACAGAGAGACTCATTGCCAGAGAAAGTAAAAATAATCCCAAAATATTCTTTAACTACATAAATAGTAAGAAGCTAAAAAATGATAATGTTGGCCCCCTTAAAAATAGTCTGGGTGAAATGGTGGAGGAGGATGAGGAAAAAGCCAATATGCTAAATGACTTTTTTCGACAGTGTTTACACAAGAAAATCCCATGACGGATAACATGATCAGGGATAAAAATTGTCCATTAAATGTTACCTGCTTAACCCAGCAGGAAGTACGGCGGCGTCTAAAAATCACTAAAATTGACAAATCCCCGGGCCCGGATGGGATACACCCCCGAGTACTGCAGGAATTAAGCACAGTCATAGATAGACCATTATTTTTAATCTTTAAAGATTCCATAATAACAGGGTCTGTACCACAGGACTGGCGTATAGCAAATGTGGTGCCAATATTCAAAAAGGGGACAAAAACTGAACTTGGAAATTATAGGCCAGTGAGTTTAACTTCAACTGTGGGTAAAATCCTGGAGGGTTTTCAAAGAGATACTATACTGGAGTATCTGGAGAAGAATAAACTTATGACCCAATATCAACACGGGTTTACAAGGGACCGTTCCTGTCAGACTAATCTGATAAGCTTTTATGAAGAGGTAAGTTCCGGACTGGACCAAGGGAATGCAGTGGACGTGGTGTACATGGACTTTTCAAAAGCTTTTGATACGGTGCCACACAAAAGGTTGATACATAAAATGAGAACAATGGGGATAGGGGAACATATGTGTAGGTGGGTTAAGAGCTGGCTCAGGGATAGGAAACAAAGGGTGGTTATTAATGGAGCACACTCGGACTGGGTCACAGTTAGCAGTGGGGTACCACAGGGGTCAGTTTTGGGCCCGCTTCTTTTTAACATATTTATTAATGACCTTGTAAGAGGCATAGAGAGTAGAATTTCAATATTTGCAGATGACACTAAACTCTGCAGGGTAATCAATACAGAGGAGGACAATTTTATATTACAGGAGGATTTATGTAAACTAGAAGCTTGGGCTGATAAATGGCAAATGAGCTTTAATGGGGATAAATGTAAGGTCATGCACTTGGGTAGAATGAACAAGATGTATAATTATGTGCTTAATTGTAAAACACTGGGCAAAACAGTCACTGAAAAAGACCTGGGTGTATGGGTGGACGACAAACTCACATTTAGTGGCCAGTGTCAGGCAGCTGCTGCAAAGGCAAATAAAATAATGGGATGCATTAAAAGAGGCATAGATGCTCATGAGGAGAACATCATTTTACCTCTATATAAGTCACTAGTGCGACCACACTTAGAATACTGTGTACAGTTCTGGTCTCCGGTGTATAAGAAAGACATAGCTGAACTGGAGCGGGTGCAGAGAAGAGCGACCAAGGTTATTAGGGAACTGGGGGGTCTGCAATACCAAGACAGGTTATTACACTTGGGGTTATTTAGTTTGGAGACTCGAAGGCTTAGGGGTGATCTTATTACAATGTATAAATATATGCGGGGACAATACCAAGACCTTTCTAATGATCTTTTTACTCTTAGACCTGTGACGGGGACAAGGGGGCATCCTCTACGTCTGGAGGAAAGAAGGTTTAAGCATAATCACAGACGCGGATTCTTTACTGTACGAGCAGTGAGACTATGGAACTCTCTGCCATATGATGTTGTAATGAGTGATTCCCTACTAAAATTTAAGAGGGGACTGGATGCCTTTCTTGAAAAGTATAATATTACAGGGTATATACACTAGTTTCCTTAGTGTTGCGTTGATCCAGGGAGCTAGTCTGATTGCCGTATGTGGAGTCGGGAAGGAATTTTTTTCCCCAATGTGAAGCTTACTGTTTGCCACATGGGTTTTTTTTGCCTTCCTCTGGATCAACATGTTAGGGCAAGTTAGGATAGGATATGGGTTGAACTAGATGGACTTAGTCTCCCTTCAACTTTAATTACTATGTTACTATGTTACTATGTTACTATAACTTTGTACTGTGGGGGCACAGAAGAAAAGCAAAAACTGATCTGGAATTAGTGGACCAGCACTAATTGAAAGGGGACACAATTTTAGTAAAAAAAATCCAGTTAAAGGTCTTCTTTAAAGAGTTGTCCATTACTGAATTTTTGTCCACACTAAAAAGAAAGTCTACTCACCTCACTGATCCTTCCTGCTCTACTTGTAATGCTAGTCAAATCCTCCACCAGTCTCCATATTTACAATTTCGGTTGGACAAATAGAGCGCGCAGAGTGCAGGGCGCGGACAGTAAACATGGTGAAGGAGAGCCGAGGGTCAAAAGCCAGACGAGAGCGTAGTACCTAGGGATAAGACAAAGAGTAAACAGAGACAAGCAAAGGGGTCAGATAACCAGGAGGGACAGGGCAGTAGAAAGCAGGATGCAGAGGCAAAAGTCAGGGGACAAACTGGGTCATACACAGCAAAGTGCACAGGCACAACATTTACGGACGAGTAACCTGGGTCAGCAACCACCAACCGAGTATACGGAATTATCACTGACACCAAATCCAGCCACCATTAAATAGCCACCCCAGAGCCAAAGAGAGGCGAAGTAAAATTAACCCTGAGCAGGATGGAGGCAGTTTAATGTCCAGAGTCATTAAAGTACCCCCCTTTCAATGGGGGACACCGGACCCTCAGGATTCCCAGGAAACCTGGCATGAAAGTAGCGCACCAGACGATTGGCATAAACCGATCGGGCAGGAACCCAGGATCGGTCCTCAGTGTTAGGCATCGGGTTCCTGTCGCTACACAGCAGGAATCTCAAGCCTGGTAACCAGTATGTGTCTGCTTATCAAGTGAATAAACTAGAATTTCATCCAAGTGTATAACCACAAACTACCCAATAAAATAAAAGAACACATGATTGATGAAGTTTTGGAAAACCGCAGGGACATTGGTCAGACCAAACAGCATAACTAAATATTCAAACAGCCCTTCTGAGGTGAGAAACGCAGATTTCCACTCATCCCCCTCCCACACCCGGATGAGGTTATATGCCCCCCGCAAGTCTAGTTTTGAAAACCATTTAGCATCGGAGAATTGGTTTCACAAATCGGGAATGAGTGGGAGGGGATATGTGTTTCTTACAGTAATCTGATTCAGTTCCCGAAAGTCAAGGCATGGGCGGAGACCACTGTCTTTATTTTTTACAAAAAAAAATCTGCAGCAACAGGAGACACGAAGGTCGGATATGCCCTTTGCGGAGACTCTCAGATATGTACTCCTTCATGGTGACCCATCGCAGTGCAGTGGTTTTCCCTCAGCTTTACTTTCTGAAAACACGTCCTCAAAATCCTTCAGGTAATCCGGAATACCCTCCAGACCGATGGATGACATAGACACAGAATTCAGATATTTGTTTTCACAGTTGGATCCCCATTTAACAATCTCCCGGGCCTCCCAGTCAATGACTGGTGTTATGAGTGGGTCACCGAGAAGGAAAACAAGACCAAGCTAAGTCACAGAAAACCAGAGAGGTTGGTAACTACGCAGATTGCAGACCTCTGATCCTAACCACACGGCTAAGAGCAGCCGTGAAGCGTACCTACGATGATTCTAGACGACACGTCACAGCCGGAGGACTAAATAAGCCTAAAGCAAGAAAAGGGGAAATCTAAACTGTCCCATAGCAGACCCCAAAGGAATAGACAGAGTACTGATGGAGATAGCAGAAGAAATTTTTGAACCCCTCTCCATAATCTTTGAAAATTCTTGGAGAACAGGAGAAGTCCCCGAAGACTGGAGAAGAGCAAATGTTGTTCCTATCTTCAAAAAGGGGAAGAAGGTGGACCCAGGCAACTATAGGCTGGTGAGTCTGACTTCTATACCAGGAAAGATCTTTGAACAAATTATTAAATAACATGTATGTTAGTACCTGGATAAGAATGAAGTGATTAAACAGAGTCAGCATGGGTTTGTAACTAATAAGTCATGTCAGACTAACTTAATTTCCTTCTATGACGGAATCACTGATTGGGTGGATCAAGGAAATGCTGTAGATATAGTATATCTTGACTTCAGCAAAGCTTTTGACAAAGTATCTCATACAATCCTTATTGAAGAAATGACTAAGTATGGACTGGACAAGGCAACTGTTTGGTGGATTCATAACTGGCTTAGTGATCGGACCCAAAGAGTGGTCGTAAATGGCTGCACATCCAGTTGGAAGAATGTCTCAAGTGGGGTACCACAGGGCTCTGTCCTGGGCCCTGTATTGTTCAACATCTTTATCAATGATATAGATGAAAGAATTGAGGGTAAACTGATTAAATTTGCTGATGACACAAAGCTAGGAGGGATAGCTAATACTAGAGAAGAGAGAGATAGGATTCAAAAAGATATAAATAAACTGGAGAAGTGGGCAGCAACTAACAGAATGGTTTTTAACAGGGAAAAATGCAAAGTACTACATCTGGGCAATAAAAATGAAAAAAGCATATACAGAATGGGAGGAATAGGGCTAAGCAACAGCACATGTGAAAAAGACTTGGGTATACTAATAGATCACAGACTGAATATGAGTCAACAGTGTGATGCAGCAGCAAAAAAGGCAAATGCAATTCTAGGATGTATTAACAGAAGCATACAGTCTAGATCACGTGAAGTCATTATTTCCCTCTACTCCTCTTTGGTCACACCTCATCTTGAATATTGTGTCCAGTTTTGGGCACCACATTTTAAAAAAGACATCAACAAACTGGAGCAAGTTCAGAAAAGAGCGACCAGAATGGTGACCGGTCTGCAAACCCTGTCTTATGAGGAAAGGTTGCAGGATTTGGGAATGTTTCGTTTTCAAAAGAGAAGACTGAGGGGAGACTTAATAGCTGTCTACAAATATCTAAAGGGCTGTCACATTGTAGAAGGATCAACTTTATTCTCATTTGCAAAAGGAAAGACTAGAAGCAATGGGATGAAACTGAATGGGAGGAGACACAGATTAGATATTAGAAAAAACTTTTTGACAGTTAGAGTGATCAATGAGTGGAACAAGCTGCCACGAGAAGTGGTGAGTTCTCCTTCAATGGAAGTCTTCAAACAGAGGCTGGACAGACATCTGACTGTGATGATTTAGCGAATCCTGCTTTGAGCAGGGGGTTGGACCAGATGGCCCAGGAGGTCCCTTCCAACTCTACGATTCTATGATTCTATGACAGCCCCCACACATGTACTGACGGTGAAACAAGATGAAAGCACAAACTGTTATGAATGAGTCACTGGAGGAGGAAAAAACAGAAATAGAAGCTAAGTCCAGAAAACCTGAGAGGTTGGTAGCTATCGGATTGCAGACCCCTGATCCTATTCACACAACTAACAGTAGCCGTGGGGGGTTCCTATGGTGCCCTAGACCCCTCGTTCACAGCCGGAGAACTAAATAAGCCTAAAGAAAGGGGAAATCTAAACTGCCCCAGAGCAGACCCCAAAGCAATAGACAGCCCCCAACATGTATTGTCGGTGAAAAGCAGATGAAAACACAAACACAGACAGAAAGACAGGTTGAGCAAACGATGGGGCCCAACTCACTAAATAGGAAAGGACAGAAAAGATGCTAGCTGCAATCCGCAAAAAACCCTACCAAAAATGTCCCAACCGTCTGATAGGGAAAAAAGCCCTGAAGTCGCTAGACTTCAAAATCACTATATCAGCACTCGGGTATATTCTGAAGACTGAGCAAAAGATCAACTTGACCAGAGACAAAAATGGAGCTCAGCCTGTACCAACAAGGGCAGGCAGAACACAAACACTAAGTAAACAGACACAATCTCATGGAAAAATAAGAGAGCAAAACTTAGCTTTCAGAAGACAGGTACTGAACTGGTTTGCAAGAGCTCAGAGCAGAAAGGATCACCAGCAACCCTACAGGGCATTAGCTGCCTTATATCCACTCAGTGATTCCGGGTGTCCAATCACGCTCCGCCTGTTCAGATGACAGGTTTTTCCCATCCCAATCAATTTCACTACCTCTCTTCACCAGCAGAGGGAGTTCATCAGACATCAACGGTGAAGGGGAAAATGAACTCACAGCAACAAACACAGGTAGGAAAATAGGCTGAGCAAACGATGGGGCCCACACTAACTAGAAAAGACAGGAAAGGAAAGATACTGTCTGCAATCACGCCAAAAAACCTTGCAAAATGTCCAACACTTCTGATAGCAAGAAATACCCTGAAGTCACTAGACTTCCCCCACTATATCAGCACTCTGGCATGTTCTGAGAACAGAGCAAAAAGAGGCCAATCTAATAAGGGACAAAAAGCAAACTAGCACATACAATGACATAAGAGTGGAAATTCAGCACAGCCCCAGCCGGGGCTGGCTGACCACACAAAGAACTGAATAGACCAAACCAAGTCAAATGTGAACATAAGCAGAGAACAACTTAGCTTGAGAAGACAGGAACTGAGCTGGAAACTAAAACCTCAGGAGGCAGGAAAAAATCACCAGCATGGGAATAGAGAGTCGGCTGTCTTAAATCCAGTCTGAGACTCCAGATGTCCACTCCTCATCCTCATTATCAGATGGCAGGTCTCTGTTAATTAGATCAGCTTCATTACCTCCTGCCACCACCAGAGGGAGCCCAGAAAGAGAACTCACAACTCCTCTGTCAGCACAACCAGCTCCCTCGCCAGAAACCAGAGGCAGACCAGAAAATGAGTTCACAACAGACTGGATTATGACATTGCAGCCAAGGAAATTCCGAACTCAAATCAGCAGGGAGGTTGCCCAGAACGAAACAGACAATATGCTCCAGATGAAAAGACCCCACATTAAGGACGAATTCTTTCGTAAAAGAGCAGATCTCATCCTTGGTGAATGGGGTTGAGTCAATAGCCACTACTACTCTCATGTGTTTGTCGAACCTGACTGTCCCTATCTCACAGTGGGCCATCAACCTCGAGTCAATCTAGTTCACTGAAGACACGCAATCCACAAAAGCAGAAGAGGGAAAAAAACAATTGTTCACACCAACTTCCACTTTTAACAATAGTTTGAAGACTGAGGAAAAAAGTACCTGTGGGTCTGGGTAACCTCCTCGGCAGTTACTCAGACCTAGTCATTTCCCGAGACCTTGGAATCTGAGGGACAGGAGGGACAGTCCTTTATCCAATGACCCAGCACAATTTGTAGGCTTTCAGTCCAGGAGAGTCATTGTGGGTTTGGGTGCCATCAAAGGGGAACGCCTTAAGCAGCTGATGTATCAAATAAGAAAATGGTTGCACTCTATTGCATTAAGGCATATCAAACATGAAATATGTGAAATACGAATAGCATAATGGCTTTTGTAATCTAGAAAAACATATGAGATACTTAGCACAAAATTTGGCCAAAACATGTGAGCCCATTCACCAACGTCAAGGAGATCTCATTGAACGGGTCCCTATACTAACTGCCTAGTGTGAACTAACCTCTGGCTAATAACATGGTAAAGCCTGTATTTATAGGAAGATAGGAACCAAAATGTGATTGGATGTAATTAAAATCACAGCCTGATGAAGGGCGGAGTGCTCAGTCAGAAAGCTAACATACAAATGACAGAAAAAACTGACGGCACATCTAGAACTAGTCTGAATAGGTGCATACCAAAAAACAGCTTACATATCAATGTATTGTGCTATTCGTATTTCATATTTGATATGCCTTAGTGCAATTGAGTGCAACCATTTTCTTATTTGATATGTAAGCTGTTTTTTGGTATGCACCTATTCAGACTAGTTCTAGATGTGCCGTCAGTTTTTTCTGTCATTAAGCAGCTGATGGGCACACATGAATTGGCTAATTTCTGAGCCAAGTATCTTCATTTTTTAACATATTTTTTATAGCAGTAATGCAGTTCCAATTTCATATATTCAATGATTGCTTATCGTAACATTTCAGAGTGCAGCTGTATTTTCTTGGTTATGTTGAATAGTCGTGACAGCTTTCACCTGTTCATAGAATCATAGAATCATAGAATCGTAGAGTTGGAAGGGACCTCCTGGGCCATCTGGTCCAACCCCCTGCTCAAAGCAGGATTCGCTAAATCATCCCAGTCAGATGTCTGTCCAGCCTCTGTTTGAAGACTTCCATTGAAGGAGAACTCACCACTTCTCGTGGCAGCCTGTTCCACTCATTGATCACTCTAACTGTCAAAAAGTTTTTTCTAATATCTAATCTGTGTCTCTTCCCATTCAGTTTCATCCCATTGCTTCTAGTCTTTCCTTGTGCAAATGAGAATAAAGTTGATCCTTCTACAATGTGACAGCCCTTTAGATATTTGTAGACAGCTATTAAGTCTCCTCTCAGTCTTCTCTTTTGCAAACTAAACATTCCCAAATCCTGCAACCTTTCCTCATAAGACAGGGTTTGCAGACCGGTCACCATTCTGGTCGCTCTTTTCTGAACTTGCTCCAGTTTGTTGATGTCTTTTTTAAAATGTGGTGCCCAAAACTGGACACAATATTCCAGATGAGGTCTGACCACTGGTCTGATTCTGTTTGGAGGTGCTGATAAGTTTTTTTATATTTGCGAAGCCCAAATGACAAAACAATGTCATACACGACCCGGGAGAGTCAGCGGTGACATCACTGGAACGGCACAAAAGGTGAATACAAGTCTGTTTTTATTTTATATGAGGGAATGTAGAAATTGAAAAAGGGTGGTCCAGGTAGTGGACTACCCCTTTAAGACTAACCCCCAACCCCACTCCTCCTGGGAACATGTTAAGCCTACTCTATAACACCCAAAGAACATCCCTGCCCCCTTCCGATCCATGAGTCCCAGAAATCATATGAACATAGGCTGAAAGGGAATCTTTCGTCAGATTTTTGCTGCGTAATTCGACAGCAGCATAAGGTAATAACAGAGTCACTGACTCCAGTGATGCATCACTTAATTTTAGAGTCCCAGTTTAATCTGTAGCAGAGCTCAGTTGTAGAGCTGGGTATTACACTATGGGTGCGGGTGGGTTGTGCATAATGTGCACATTTGCACAGTGTGAACAATATACATATTTCTGGGTACAATGTATAGTGACAGAGAGCTGCTAATCATTGCTGGGGGTGTGGTTGTAATGTAGTGATAATGTCTCACTGATTGTATTGATAACAGCCCAGTAAGTGACACATCACTGTACTCAGAGTCTCCATTCCTAGATTATGCTGTCAGATTACATAGCAAAAACTTCCGTACACATTCTCATGAAGCAGTGAGTTTGCTTAAGAAAGGTCCTGGCTGTGACCTTGCAAATATTGGTGAATATAAAGACATTTTTGTCATTTTGGAGGGCTCCCATTCTTCTACTTTTTATAAGACTGATTGAATTCTTTGTGGTTTACAACTGCTGAGAAATTTACACATGGCTCCTTTTCTATTATAGCTATTATGTTTAATACTGTCATGTTAGGGAATGTCGGCCTTTTAGCTGACTTCTTAAGCTGCAATCTGCATTCAGACAGTGAAGTGTGTCCTGGTGAGTCAGTGATGCTTATGGCTGCAGTCTGACTCAAAGCCAGTACAGAAAAATCAATATGAATTCAGAAATGAATGTCAAAGGAACAGTAACGGCTTCTTTTTTCCAATGGCTCCAATTAGGGGAGCGCAGAGATTTTTACAAGTTATTTAACTCAGTTCTTTTGAGCAAGTGACAAGTCCTCTTTAAAACATGCGCATTACAGATACAACATGGCTTGAAAAGAGTTGGGCATGTAAGAACTGCAGTTTTCAGCATTTGAATACAACGCCTTGTGACACGACTGTATCCACACTGACAAAAGGACTACTTGTGATGCTATAAAAGGATCTTCTGACATAGAATTACCGTATATTATTGAAATGGTATTATTATAAATACAAATGATGATGTTATAAAACATACTAATTAGTTTCATGACTTATGGATATGGGACGGACCCCCACTCCATCTTAAAACCACCATAACTACAGTAAACCTAGGCACTAGAATAAATACACAGCACATTATTTTGGTTGTCAAAATGGCCACAGCTTTATTTAAATCACAGGATTAAAACAATCACAGTAGGAGTCAGGTGAAGTGCTAGTACATTGGGATCCACAAGTACTGTGATATCCCCAGCTGTCTGACATACAGCACTAGGACAGACAGCCATAAAGGGGCGGCACGCACTGGCTTGCCATTCAAGCAGTGCCAGTAAACTTTCACGGCACCAATGACCCTATTATCCTCACTCCTGTGCTTAACCACCATGCCCGCCCCTGACTGACGTTACCATTACAACGTCCTTGAGGCTGGCCACCAAAGCCGAGCCTGTTCACCACCATGAGGTTTTACATCCTCTATTAGTTAAAATGAGTCCACCTTAACTTGTTAACTTGCCTGCAACTTCCACCTGACTCCTAAACCGCAAAGCTGTGACGGGTTATAAATTCACATTTGACACCTTTTTTTTTTTTTTTTAATAAATCATTTTAGTAAACTTATAAACTATAAGTCCCTGCAAAAGCATTAATGGGACTAACTTGGCAAACCTCCGACTCACAAAGAGTCATCCTACAGCACTCAGGAGAGGAAAAACCCCCTGTGGAGGAAACCTCTAGGGAACCATGGCTGAAGGATGGCCCTTCCCTTGGGCTTAGAAGGTTAATGCTAATGTTAACTCTTTATAGCCATGATAAAATTGAACCTGGAACAAAATATACAATGGTAATTTCAAAAATACAATAAAGCATTCATCATACAAGCAATAATTAAAACGTTTTAGGACAATGATTATAAACAGGGGCGGGAAGGCGGGAAATGCTTCCTCCTGTTCATCCTGTGCATGAAAGTGGGAGACAGAATCCTGTTCTATATAAGCCCCACCCTCCTCACAGTAACCCCCCAAGGCACAGACATACTGTGCTTCTTACTCTGAAAGCAGCATCACTCTTGCTTAAAATCTATACCACTATACCAAAAAAGCTGCTGGAGTAAAGGTCCACCCATCCCCAAGTCATGTCCTCCTCCGCCTATGGCTCCAGTGGTTTCTTTATATTTTTGCTCACTGCACAGTATACTGATCTAATAGGGGATCAGTGGTGACATGACATAATTTTTAATTTGCTTAGTGGTTAAAAGGTTAGCTAGTTTGGCACTTGCTTTTTGATAAAAACTTCCCTACAATAAACGCTGTCCTACTGCAGGGACCCCCATTACATGTGGTCTACTGAAATTGATGCGCTGCCTATGTAAGCCACATGTTCTTTGCAACTGATCTCAGCTCTGACCAATAGATGAGGATCCTATCCATCTATTTATCATAGAATCATAGAATCATAGAGTTGGAAGGGACCTCCTGGGCCATCTGGTCCAACCCCCTGCTCAAAGCAGGATTCGCTAAATCATCCCAGACAGATGTCTGTCCAGCCTCTGTTTGAAGAATTCTATTGAAGGAGAACTCACCATCTCCCGTGGCAGCCTGTTCCACTCATTGATCACTCTATCAAAAAGTTTTTTCTAATATCTAATTTGTGTCTCCTCCCATTCAGTTTCATCCCATTGCTTCTAGTCTTTCCTTGTGCAAATGAGAATAAAGATGATCGTTCTACAATGTGACAGCCCTTGAGATATTTGTAGACAGCTATTAAGTCTCCTCTCAGTCTTCTCTTCTGCAAGCTAAACATTACCAAATCCTGCAACCTTTCCTCGTAAGACAGGGTTTGCAGACCGGTCACCATTCTGGTCGCTCTTTTCTGAACTTGCTCCAGTTTGTTGATGTCTTTTTTAAAATGTGGCGCCCAAAAATGGACACAGTATTCCAGATGAGGTCTGACCAAAGAGGAGTAGAGGGCAATAATGACTTCATGTGATCTAGACTGTATGCTTCTGTTAATACATCCTAGAATTGCATTTGCCTTTTTTGCTGCTGCATCACACTGTTGACTCATATTCAGTCTGTGATCTATTAGTATACCCAAGTCTTTTTCACATGTGCTGTTGCTTAGCCCTATTCCTCCCATTCTGTATATGCTTTTTTCATTTTAATTGCCCAGATGTAGTACTTTGCATTTTTCCCTGATAAAAACCATTGTGTTAGTTGCTGCCCACTGCTCCAGTTTATTTATATCTTTTTGAATCCTCTCTCTCTCTTCTCTAGTATTAGCTATCCCTCCTAGCATTGCATCATCAGCAAATTTAATCAGTTTACCCTCAATTCCTTCATCTAAATCGTTGATAAAGATGTTGAACAATACAGGGCCCAGGACAGAGCCCTGTGGTACCCCACTTGAGACATTCTTCCAACTGGATGTGCAGCCATTTACGACCATTCTTTGGGTCCGATCACTAAGCCAGTTATGAATCCACCTAACAGTTGCCTTGTCCATTCCATACTTAGTAATTTTTTCAATAAGGATTGTGTGAGATACATTGTCATATGCTTTGCTGAAGTCAAGATATACTATATCTACAGCATTTCCCTGATCCACCCAATCAGTGATTCTGTCATAGAAGGAAATTAAGTTAGTCTGACATGACTTATTAGTTACAAACCCATGCTGACACTGTTTAATCACTTCATTCTTATCCAGGTACTGACATGTTGTGTAATAATTTGTTTAAAGATCTTTCCTGGTATAGAAGTCAGACTCACCGGCCTATAGTTGCCTGGGTCCACCTTCTTCCCCCTTTTGAAGATAGGAACAACATTTGCTCTTCTCCAGTCTTCTGGGACTTCTCCTGTTCTCCAAGAATTTTCAAAGATTATGGAGAGGGGTTCAAAAATTTCTTCTGCTATCTCCTTCAGTACTCTGGGGTGCAATTCATCTGGACCTGGAGACTTGAATTCATTGAGGTTAACTAAGTGTTTCCTCACTATCTTTATCTATCTATCTATCTATCTATCTATCTATCTATCCATCTATCAACTATCCATAATTCCTCAACACTGGCAAAGTTCTAATTCACCAGCTTCATTTAAATTTGGCCAGGAAATTAGTCCTAACCAAAATTACTAATGACTTAATAACCGCCAAAGCAAACAGACGATATTTTATATTCCTTCTTCTAGACCTGTTCCCTGTTTTCCGCAAAGATCACCACCTCCTGCTACTACAGATCCTATCTTCCCTTGGTATCAAAGACCTTGCCCTCTCCTGGATCTCGTCATACCTGCACATTTAAAGTCTTTGTTGCTACCTGCAAATTCGCCCTCTCTCTGCTGATGTCCCTCGATACTATATCATGTTACGAATACTCTTCTTCATTTATATCTTTGGCCGGGGTCAACTCAAAGTCCCCTGGGTTACAGTATTAACCTTTTGCTGATGACACTCAACTCTACCATTCTGACCCAGATGTCACTCACCTGCTGTTCAGTGTCTATCACCCATATCCTCCTCTGTGGCCTCCCAATTAACATGCATGCACCTCTCCAGTCCATCCTTAACTCTGCAGCCTGATTAATCCACCTCTCCCCTAGCGCTCATCCTCTTCTCATCTCTGCAAAGCTCTTCACTGCCTTCCAATTCTTCAAAGAATCCAGTTTAAATTACTAGCAATGTTTTACAAAGCTGTCTATAATCTGGCACATCCATATATCTCCAAACTATTCTTCCAATATCTTCCCACACAATATCTTCTCTCCTTCTCATCTGCTCCTGTATGTTCTTCACTGAGTTGCCTCCAAGACTTTTTAAAACATCCCACATCCTCTGGAATTTAGTAACTCAACATGTCCAATTGTCTCCCATATTTAGAACCTTCAGATGTAATCTGAAGACTCATATCTACAGGAAATCCTACAGCCTGCAAAAACCCAAGTACCACCTCACTACCACTAGATCTGCTGCAACCCCCCCCAAACACATTGTCTCCTACTCCTTCCGCATTACCCTGTAGATTGTAAGATCGAGAAGGCATGGTCCTCTCCCTTTTCTACCAGTCTCTCACTGTTAGTTTGTTCAATGCAATTTCCATCTGCATTTTGTATGTAAACCCTCTTCCATGGAGTCAATGGTGCTCTAAAAATAAACAATAATAACATTTCTGGTTTTGACAGGTAGAACACCTGTTATACTTTTTGGGGCTGTTCATATGTGCTTGTATTTTTGAGGAGCCAGTTGTTTGCACAAAATCAGGAGAAATGTCCGATTTTGATCTGAGTCAGGAACCAAATTTTCCATTCTTGTGCTGTCCATTTATTGTTTTCATACAAGAAAAATTGATAAAACTCTAATTGTAAAAAACGATACATTGACCAAACTGATGAAAATCTTGTTAGACTCTGATGAGAAAAATCAATGACGTATATTACCTTAGCCTGTTAGTTTGATGACAAGAAGTGTCATTGCACCACTTTGTCTTTGCCTCAATCACAGTCAGAGGAAAAGATCTACAGTATGAATCAGGGGAGCCGTATATTAGGGTGAGAGACTGCCCCTGACCTTAACTAAAAATAAATCTCTACTTTACCATTGTGATACAGGAAAGATGTATATCTTTGTACCGTGTTAGCCAGTAGATAGAAAAATATTCAGGATTGAGAGTCCTCAGTAGTTGATACCTTTTAATGGCTAACTGAAAAGATGGTAATACATTGCAAGCTTTCGAGACTACTCAGGTCTCTTCATCAGGCTAGAAGTGTCATTGCACCACTTTGTCTTTGCCTCAATCACAGTCAGAGGAAAAGATCTACAGTATGAATCAGGGGAGCCGTATATTAGGGTGAGAGACTGCCCCTGACCTTAACTAAAAATAAATCTCTACTTTACCATTGTGATACAGGAAAGATGTATATCTTTGTACCGTGTTAGCCAGTAGATAGAAAAATATTCAGGATTGAGAGTCCTCAGTAGTTGATACCTTTTAATGGCTAACTGAAAAGATGGTAATACATTGCAAGCTTTCGAGACTACTCAGGTCTCTTCAAAGGTCAGACTGGACACCTCCACCTGGACGCAACCCTCATTTGGATAAATATATAGACTCCTTCAGACATTTGATAAAATCCACAATCATAGACACTAACAGGAGACAAGCATCCAACATCAGTGCCCAGGAGAGAAAGGCCATACAGTCTTTAAAAACCAACAAAGAAATCATCATTAAACCTGCTGACAAGGGAGGTGCAATAGTCATGATGAATACGTCAGACTACATGAAGGAAGCAAACAGGCAACTTATGGACACATGCTACTATAGAAAATTGGAGTCGGATCCTACACAGGACTATTACAAGGAACTAAACAAGTTGGTTTCTTGTCTGCCTGACCAGTCCATAAGAGCTGGCGATGACCTGATACCAGAGACTCCAAGAATAGGGACATTCTACATGCTTCCCAAAATCCACAAATCTGGAAATCCAGGAAGACCAATTATTTCATGTGTGGGCACCCTCACTGAGCAGGTATCTGGATGGGTAGAGGGTATTCTTAAACCACTGGTGAAGGATACATCCAGCTACATTCAGGACACAACTGACCTATTGAATAAACTAGCAGCAATAGGTCCTCTACCAGAAGGAACCATCCTGGCCACCATGGATGTGGAATCTTTGTACTCTAATATCCCACACCAAGATGGTTTACATGCCTGCAAATTCTTCATGGAAAACACAGGGACTGATGCTGATGCTGTGGTGAAACTTATAAAATTCATCCTCACCCACAATTACTTTGAATTTGACAACAGGATCTATCTACAGGAGACTGGCACAGCTATGGGAAGTAAAATGGCTCCACAGTATGCAAATCTTTTCATGGCCAAGCTTGAAAGCGATTTTTTGTCCTCATGCCCCATCAGGCCCCTGGCCTACTACCGCTTCATTGATGATATTTTAATCATCTGGACGGAGTCTGAGCAACAGCTAAAGACGTTCCACGAACAGTTTAATCAATTTCATCCCACCATCAATTTAACACTCAACTACTCCAGTACCGAGATTAATTTTTTGGACACCATCATTAAGCTAAAAAACAATGAAATAGAGACATCCCTGTATCAGAAGCCAATCGACCGTCCAACATACCTTAAATGGGACAGTTTCCATCCAAAACACATAAAGAACTCTATTATCTATAGCCAAGCCATCAGATACAATCGTATATGTTCCAACCCCATGGATAGAGACAAACACCTTGGTCGCCTCAAAAAAACCTTTTTGAATCAGGGTTACCATCCAAGAACAATTGAAAACCAAATTACAAGAGCCACCAGATTGTCAAGGAATCACCTGCTACATTACAAAGCTAAAGAAGAAAATAACCGAGTGCCTCTAGTAGTCACCTACAACCCAAATCTGGAGGTGCTAAGGGGAGCTGCACGGAAATTACAACCTTTACTACAAAAAGATGCCCGATTAAAATCCATTTTTCCAGACCCCCCACTGCTGTGTTTTAGGCAGCCCCCAAATTTAAGAAGCATCATTGTCAGAAGCTCCCTGTCCTCTCCAACAGCTGCAGGAACCTTTCCTTGCAACCAGAAAAAATGTAAAACCTGTCCATTTATAATGACCACGGACAAGATAAAGATCCCCAACTCACATCAGGACTACAAGATCCCAGGTACTTTCACCTGCATTACATCTAATGTGGTGTACTTAATTATTTGTACTAAATGTCCAACTGGGGGTCTGTATGTGGGGGAGACAGGGCAAAAGCTTAGAACAAGGATGAATGCTCATCGTCACACAATAAGAGAAAAAAGAATGGATCTACCTGTGGCAAAACATTTCTGTATCCCTGATCACAGTAGCATGGATATGAAATTACTGGTATTGAAAGGTAACTTCACATCTCAGAGAGAGAGACGAGTTTGGGAGTACAAATTTATGACGAACTTTGACACTCTCAGTGCTGGAATGAATGTGTCGCATGGATTTATGTCTTTTTACATCAATTAAGGAATTTCCTTTTAAAACCTTGCGGGGCAACACAGAACTAGACCCCAATCAGAGGACCATAAAACATCCAGACTCCTTATCTATGAACTGGTCCAATGTTTATATTTATGTTTCTCCCTCTCCCATATTGATAGTTCTGCTTCACGTCACTTGTCTTATCTATTGCATTTTTTCTAGGCTGTATTGTGCATAAATATGTGACTTCAGATTTTGTATTAGTCTAGCCTGATGAAGAGACCTGAGTAGTCTCGAAAGCTTGCAATGTGTTACCATCTTTTCAGTTAGCCATTAAAAGGTATCAACTACTGAGGACTCTCAATCCTGAATATTTTTCTACTTTACCATTGGGGATTAAAGTTAAGAAATTCAGAATATGTGAAGTACAGGCAGTAGCGTAGCTACCGGGGGAGCAGAGGGGGCGGTCGCCCCGGGCCCCGAGATCTGAGGGGGCCCACCAGAGCTACGCTACTGTAACGGCGTGCACAGTGCGCCCATACAGTTACATTCTGCGGCAGAGCAGGGAGAATCGATCTCCCTACTCTGCCGCCCAGCCGCTATGGGCCCCTGAAAAGGCGGTGAGGGGCCCCGGTGCCAGCAGTTCGCCCCCCACTCACAGCCAGCAATGTCATCCTGGGCTATTCTGTGCGCACAGGACCTGTGATGAGGTCACGGGAGGGGCGGAGTCAAGGGGTCACATGATCAGGGGCTTCAGCGACTGCAGGGCTCTGCTGTGCTGGTTGTCATGGTGCTGGATGAGGTGAAGTAAGTTTCTGTGTGGGCTCAGGAGGGGTTTACAGGGTGGATGTACCAGAGCTGTGTGTGTATGAGGTGTACAAAGCGGAGCCGTGTGTGTAGAAGGTGTACAGAGCAGAGATATGCATGTATGAGGTGTACAGAGGAGCGGAGCCGCGTGTGTATGGGGTGAGCAGAGCCGTTTGTGTACGGAGCGGAGCCTAGTGTGTACGGGTCAGGGTGTACAGAGCAGAGCCGTGTGTGTACGGGGTGTACGGAGCAGAGCCGTGTGTGTGCGGGGTGTACGGAGTGGAGCTGTGTGTGCAATGTGTACGGATTGGAGACGTATGTGTACGAGGTGTATGGTGCGGAGCCGCGTGTGTACGGGGTGTGCGGAGCAGAGCCGTGTGTGTACAAGGTATACGGAGAGGAGCCGCATGTGAACAGTGTGTATGGAGCGGAGCCGCATGTGTACAGCATGTACGGAGCAGAGCCAAATGTGTACAGCGTGTATGGAGCAGAGCCGAGTGTGTACGGGGTGTAGGGAGCAGAGCTGCATGTGTACAAGGTGTACGGAGCAGAGCCGCATGTGTACAAGTGCACGGAGCGGAGCAAGGTGTGTACAAGGTGTACGGAGCGGAGCCACGTTTGTACAGCGTGTACGTAGCAGAGGCGTGTGTGTACAGTGTGTACGTAGCAGAGGCACGTGTCCACAAGGTGTATGAAACAGAGCTGCGTGTGTACAAGGTGTACGGAACAGAGCCGCATGTGTACAAGGTGTATGGAACAGAGCCGCATGTGTACAAGGTGTACAGAGCAGAACTGTGTGTGTATAGGGGGTGTGGAGCAGAGCCGTGTGTGTATAGGGGGTATCAGGTGCAGTAATAGGGACACATATGGCAGCAGCGGCTCAGCATTGGGGTATCAAGTGCAGTAATAGGGACACATACGGCAGCAGCGGCTCAGTATTGGGGTATCAGGTGCAGTAATAGGGACACATACAGCAGCAGCGGCTCAGCATTGGGGTATCAGGTGCAGTAGTAGGGTCACAGACGGCAGCAGCGGCTCAGTATTGGGGTATCAGGTGCAGTAATAGGGACACATAAGGCAGCAGCGGCTAAGCATTGGGGTATCAGGTGCAGTAATAGGGACACATACGGCAGCAGAGGCTCAGTATTGGGGTATCAAGTGCAGTAATAGGGACACATACGGCAGCAGTGGCTCAGTATTGGGGTATCAGGTGCAGTAATAGGGACACATACGGCAGCAGAGGCTCAGTATTGGGGTAGCAGGTGTAGTAATAGGGACACATATGGCAGCAGCGGCTCAGTATTGGGGTATCAGGTGCGGTAATAGGGACACATACGGCAGCAGCGGTTCAGCATTGGGGTATCAGGTGCAGTAATAGGGACACATACGGCAGCAGCAGAGGCTCAGTATTGGGGTATCAGGTGTAGTAATAGGGACACATACAGCAGCAGAGGCTCAGTATTGGGGTATCAGGTGCAGTAATAGGGACACATACAGCAGCAGCGGCTCAGTATTGGGATATCAGGTGCTGTTATAGGGACACATACGTCAGTGGCTGCTCAGCATTGGGGTATCAGGTACAGTAATAGGGATACATACAGCAGCAGCGGCACAGCATTGGGGTATCAGCAGGATGAGTGGTTTGTGCAGGTTGGGGATACATGGTGCTGGGACTGGAATATGAGAAGTGAAACATGTCGTTGTTATATTCTCTGTAGCAGAGTCGTGGCTCGAGGAGTTGTCATGTTCGTCTGGGCCAGATGGAAAAGACGTGAAAAGTGACCGATTCCATCAGAAAGAACGTCAGCGTTAATCACATATGTTTTGTAGGACTGGTATTTACCACTGATCATATTGCGGTAATATCCATGTTGGTCTTTATATATGGATTATTTTCAGTAACAGCGCAGTCATCTCCTACATCCACTACTAGGGGGCGTCACTGAGTTGTAATCACAGTTACCTAGTTAGGGGCCCACTTAGAAGTTTCGCCCCCCCGAACCGAAACCCTAGCTACGCCTCTGAGTACAGGGTCAGGTCAGCATTTACATTTCCCACTTATTCATCATGGCAATCATTTATAACATAACCCAAATTATACAATCAAAGTGAGAACAGAGAAAGTTTAATTCTTTGTTGTTCCTTTTCACATAAATGATTAGTACATTTCAATTAAAGCCATTACAGCCAGAAGTGATCTTATCAGACAGCCAATTACAAGTGGGAAATAGAAACAGTAAGGCTGAATTAATGAAGCGGCTCAATAGTTCTCTGCTTATCGGATGTTTGTAGTCACCATTATAAAGCACACCTATCAAGACTAACACAAATGTACCTTCTGTTGTAAAAGAGCAAATTAGAAATTACAATGTTCCACTTGTTCCCTTGTCCATAGGGTCTATTATAAGTAGTTAATGCGGGCGAAGCAATTTTTCATGTGCAGAGTGGAATTAGCTGGAAAAAAATTACAATCACTTTTCAAAACTAGAAATGTGGTCATAACAGTTGTCCGTTCCCCTCCTCCTCTCCTCTTATATTTCATTAGTGAGTGAAAACACCACTTTTCTAGTTAAAGAGGTGTGAACCTGAATAGGATGTAGGAAATATAAAATCAGACTCCAAACTTACCTAACCATAATGTTTCGCCTTGTCAGTGTAAACATTGTCCAAAGCCTTTATTATCACACCTATGTTCCCTTCTATTCTGTTCTCCATGCTTAGTGTGACACACACAGACACACAATGCAAATGAGTCAACTTCTCCCCTTTATATCTGGTTTCAGGTGTGACTTTCATATTGCACCCTCCTTTTACTTGCCGCAGGTGAGTTTGAACAAGTGTTGCATGGGTAAAACAAAGTTGTTTACTCGTCATAATTTTGGAAAGGTGCCAACAATTTTGTCCAGCCCATTTTTTGGAGTTTTATATGATGTCCAATTTGCCTTTTTTTTGTGTTCCAATACGCACAAAGGAAATGAACATGTGTAATTGAAATCATTTTCTTGGAGAAATACTTCATTTTCTGGAACAATGTCATTGGTGCTAACGTTTCCGGCCATGACTGTATTCAGGTAATTTATATTTTGAAGATTAAGGCTAAAGTGCCTAACCCCTCATCCCCACCAGCTGTTCAGTTTAGGCACACAGATTATAAGGATTGATTGCAGTTGAAGCGTAATTTTATTTGTTAATGGAACACCTTAAGTCCTCATCAAATGCTCTACTTTTTCCCAATCTGTCACCATGAATTGCTGAAGTAATTTGTATCATTTGCACTGTATACAGCTGTTTAGATCTACTCAATATAAGTCATAATCACTGCTACAGTTATACTTACTTATATGTATTTTATTTTCGACTTCAGGGCTAAATAAAAATTATCCTGGTAAACCCCTTTAAGATGCAGCAAAAAATATGGATTTAGGAACCTAAATGGCACTGTAAAATACAGTGACATACACTGAAGATCATAGTTAGGGGCTTTATATGGACCCCTAAGGCTATGTGCCCACAGTAGCGTTTTAAACCAGACACAAAACCGGACTTCTTCCCAGAAAACGCGCGTTTTTCTCCGCGTGTTTTTTTGCGCATTTTCCGCTCGTTTTTTGCTTAAAAAAACGCACGTTTTTGATGCGATTTTTTCCGTGCGTCTTCTGGACCATAGGAAATAGCTAAAAACGTGGACTAAGCCTCAAAATTAATGAGCATGCTGCGTTTTTAGCCGCTAAGCGTTTCCTTAGTGGTAAAAAACGCATCCATTGGCACAAAAAAACCAAAAAGCATTAAAATGAATGGGAAGCTTGTTTTAAGCGTTTTTGAAGCGGTTTGACCCCTAAAAACTCTTCAAAAACACTTAAAAAATGCTACTGTGGGCACACAGCCTTAAGAAACAAGTGGCCTATAGTGCCTATAAACTATGTCAACCTTGCAGACTCTATATTACATTAAGTTCCCTATAACAGCGTAATTTTGAACACCCAAAAGCAAACACAAGGGCCCCATGCTAAAACATTATGTGAGCCCCTTGCGGTACAATCTGCTGCAAATTCACTTTGAGCCAAATTTCCTAAACAATTTGATGTGTGAGAATCACAAAAGAAAATCTGGGGGCCATTTCAATCACTACTGGAGATTGCATCCGTCAAGAGAGTGGGACCATTAAGTCAGGCTCGGCCGAACAGGCCATAAAACCTGAGAGCAGTAACTTTACAGACTAGAGATAGTAGGTCAGAGCACACAGCTCATCATAAGACCGGGGTGATACAACAGTATTTTCCCTCATTCAAGAGAAATCGGACAGATTATGCTAATCACACTGATCAGTGTGAGCATAGTGTGATCCCATTGTCTCGGTTTAGGAGAAGATGGAAAAAAAATTCTTTATGTCTTCCATTCTGTCAGTCTGTGAAAATCGGACAGATGTCATGTGAGTTCAGTCTGATTTTTTTCCATGGACTCATTGACTTGCAAGGCCGAGTGCAATCTGAGTGTTGGTTTCAAATCAAGCATGCTGCAATTTCTTTCCTCCGACTGACTCTGTCCAAGAAAAAAGAATTGGGTGTCTGCAGAACCAATAGAATAACATTGGTCATATGTTTTGTCAGATCGCACTCGGATCAAAAATCGGGTTGTCTGCACAAGCCCTTACAGAGAGAGATATAAAAGCCTGAACCTGGTGATGGCATCTACTTTAGCATGAAAAAACATTTAAAATTGTAGTGGTAGTCTCAGTCTGTGAATAATAACCCACAGATTCAAGTGGCAGAGAGGTGCTGGTCCTGCAAAAGCCGTCTAACTGTGGATTGATTAATCCATGATGTACTGCAATATAACACCGTAACAATGCCATTTTTTTCTTTTCTTGATATACTCCAAACAAGCAGGGCAGTTAAATGCACCTCTATTCTAATGTTGAAACTGAAAAGAAATAGTGAAATCAAGACTTGTGTGTCATAGAAAGTGTGCTTCTTGACTTTGTAGACAGACAAGCTAACGATATTTTTATTGTGTTTTCTTTTGCCTTTAAAATACCCCAAACAAAAATATCTTAAAGACAGGAAAGTGGCGCTGTCATTGGAGGGACTAAATTGTGTAGGATGAATGTAGTGGGAATTATAGATGAGACATTCATCTCTATTTTTTTTTGGGTGGTGTCATGTTTTGGAATTACTGCTGCAACTAAAATCCCCACCTTCCATAAAATTAAACCCAACTGTCTACCTCACAAAGTGTGCGTGTTGTAAAAAAACAATTACATTTTTTGCTCATCTCTTTGCTGTAAAGTCCAGGTTTTTTTCTTGCTTACATCTTGGAACAAAGGGGACACAATTTAATTTTTAACCCTTTCGCGCCTGAGCCTGTTTTTGCCTTCGTGACCAGGCCAATTTTTTCAATTCTGACCAGTGTCACTTTATGAGGCCATAACTCTAGAACACTTCAACGGATCCTGCTGATTCTGACATTGTTTTCTCATGACATATTGTACTTCAGGATAGTGGTAAAATTTCTTAGATATGAACTGCGCTTATATGTTAAAAAAATCGAAATTTGGCAAAAATTTTGAAAATTTTGCAATTTTCAAACTTTTAATTTTTATGCCCTTAAATCAGAGAGTGATATCGCACAAAATAGTTAATAAATAACATTTCCCACATGTATACTTTACATCTGCACAATTTTGGAAACATAATTTTTTTTTTTTGGAAGTTATAAGGGTTAAAAGTTGACCAGCGATTTCTCATTTTTACAACAAAATTTACAACACCATTTTTTTAGGGACCACCTCACATTTGAAGTGAGTTTGGGGGGTCAATATGACAGAAAATACCCAAAAGTGACACCATTCTAAAAACTGCACCTCTCAATGTACTCAAAACCACATTCAAGAAGTTTATTAACCCTTCAGGTGCTTCACATGAATGAATGGAATGTGGAAGGAAAAAATAAACATTTAACTTTTTTTCACAAACATTTTACTTCAGAACCATTTTTTTTATTTTCACAAGTGTAAAAACAGAAAATGAACCACAAAATTTTTTGTGCAATTTCTCCCAAATACGCCGATACCCCGTATGTGGGGCTAAACCACTGTTTGAGCACATGGCAGAGCTCAGAAAGGAAGGAGTGCCGTTTGACTTTTTCAATGCAGAATTGGCTGGAATTGAGATAGGACGCCATGTCGCATTTGGAGAGCCCCTAATGTGCCTAAACAGTGGAAACCCCCACAAGTGACCCCATTTTGGAAACTAGACCCCTTAAAGAACTTATCTAGATGTGTCGTGAGCACTTTGAACCCCCAAGTGCTTCACAGAAGTTTAGAACGTAGAGCCATGAAAATAAAAAATCATTTTTGTTCCACAAACATGATCTTTTAGCCCCCAATTTTTTATTTTCACAAGAGTAACAGGAGAAATTGGACCCCAAAAGTTGTTGTCCAATTTGTCCTGAGTACACTGGTACCCCATATGTGGAAGAAAACTACTGTTTGGGCACACGGTCGGGATCGGAAGGGAAGTAGTGACGTTTTGGAATGCAGACTTTGATGGAATGGTCTGCGGGTGTCATGTCGCGTTTGCAGAGCCCCTGATGTGCCTAAACAGTGGAAATCCTCCACAAGTGACCCCTTTTTGGAAACTAGACCCCCCCAAGGAACTTATCTAGATGTGTGGTGAGCACTTTGAACCCCCAAGTGTTTCACTAAAGTTTATAATGTAGAGCCGTGAAAATAAAAAAATCATTTTTTTCCCCACAAAAATTATCTTTTAGCTCCCAATTTTTATTTTCACAAGGGTAACAGGAGAAATTGGACCCTAAGAGTTGTTGTCCAATTTGTCCTGAGTACGCTGGTACCCCACATGTGGGGGGGACCACTGTTTGGGCACACGGTGGGGCTCGGAAGGGAAGTAGTGACGTTCTGGAATGCAGACTTTGATGGAATGGTCTGCGGGCGTCATATTGCATTTACAGAGCCCCTGATGTACCTAAACAGTGGAAACCCCCAATTCGAATTCCAACCCTAACCCCAACACACCCCTAACCCTAGCCCTAACCCTAGCCCTAACCCTAGCCCTAACCCTAACCCTAGCCCTAACCCTAGCCCTAACCCTAGACATAGCCTTAGCCTGCCTACCTGCTTTTTTTTTCTTTACTTTTTTTTTTATTTTTGTGTTTTTTATTTTTTGTATTTTTGACTCATAGTAACGCCACTTCTCCTCTGATCTCACACTGGCAGATGATCAGAGGAGAAGCAGCGTTACTATGTGACAAGATCGCTGCCCGGCACATAGTAACGCCACTTCTCCTCTGATCTCACACTGACAGATGATCAGAGGAGAAGCAGCGTTACTGTGTGACAAGATCGCTGCCTGACACAGCTGTGCCAGGCAGCGATCTAGTCACACTGTAACGCTGCTTCACCTCTGCTCATCTGTCAGCATGAGCTCAGAGGAGAAGTCGCGTTATAATGAGGGAGATCGCTGGGAAACAAGCAGCTTTCCCAGCGAGCTCTCTCATTGGCTGCTGTGACGCGACGTCATCAGGACCTGAACCAATCAGGTCTCGATGACGTCGGGGGTCCCAGCATGCATTGTGCACCGGGATCCCCGCATTATAAGGTATGAGGGGGTCCCGGGGGCACAAAACCGCCGACAGTAGATAAACGTCGGCGCTGCACAAAGCCCAGCAAGCGCCAACGTTTATCTACTGTGGGCGGTCGGGAAGAGGTTAAAACCAGTTTAATTGTTCAATTTAGCAATTGTACACCCTGTTGCTACATTTTACTTTCCAGGTGTGAACCTACATTTAGCCTTACCTCCCAACATTTGAAGAAGGGAAAGAGGGAAAAAGGTTGTGGCACGCACAGCGTGCCATGGCAAATTTTAGGCCACGCCCCCGACCACACCCATTTCACAACTAGTCGCACCCATGTCCATGCCCTAACCACTCCCAGAGAAAGGAAGAGGGGAAAGAAAGAAAAATAAGAGAGAAAGAAAGGAGAGAGAGAGAGAAAGAAAGAACAGAGAGAGAGAAAGCAGGGAAAGAGAGAAAGAACAGAGAGAAAAAAAAGGTGAAAGAAAGAAAAGAGAGGGAGAGAGAAAGAAAGAGTGGAAAGAAAGAACAGAGAAAGAAAGAAAAAGAAAGAGGGGAAAGAAAGAAAGAGAGGAAAGAGAGAAAGAAAGAAAGAAAGAAAGAAAGAAAGAAAGAGGGGAAAGAAATAAAGAACCGAGAGAAAGAAAGAGAGAAAGAGGGGAAAGAAATAAAGAACAGAGAGAAAGAAAGAAAGAGTGGAAAGAAAAAGAACAGAGAAAGGGGAAAGAAAAAGAACAGAGAAAGGAAGAAAGAGGGGAAACAGAGAGAGAGAAAGAACAGAGAGAGAGAGAAAGAAAGAGGGGGAAAAAGAGAACAGAAAGAAAGAGAGGTGAAAGAAAGAACAAAGAGAGAAAGATTAGAGAGAGAAAGAGCAGAGCGAAAGAAATAACAGAGAGAAAGAAAGAACAGAGAGAAAAAAGAAAGAGAACAGAGAGAGAGAAAGAAAGAGGGGAAAGAAAGAACAGAGAGAGAAAGAAAGAGTGGACAGAAAAAAAGAACAGAGAGAAAAAAACAAAGAGGGGAAAGAAAGAACATAGAGGGAGAGGAAGAAAGAGGGAAAAAAATAAAGAACAGAGAGAAAGAGGAGAAAGAAAGATGGGAAAGAAAGAAGAGAGAGAAAGAAAAAACAGAGAGAGAGAAATAACAGAGAGAAAGAAAGAGGGGAAAGAAAGAAAGAACAGAGTGAAAGAGAGGAAAGAAAGAACAGAGAGAGAGAGAAAAAAAGGAAAGATTAGAGAGCGAGAGAAAGAAAGAAATAACAGAGAGAGAGAAAGAAAGATTCTATGAAGATACTATAGCAGCCTGGCTCCCATTGTAATGCCCACCTGAGCCTCGGTGCAGGACAAATCATGATCTGCTCACATGGCCGGCATCCCCGATTCCAAGGCAATCCCGCTGTCCGCGCTGTTGGAGGACACAGTGATGGATCTGAAGCATTCCCTGAAGTGCCTCCGTGGTTCCATCACAATCTCCTCCTGAAATTACCTCATTTCAGGGCATTTTCGAGCACGTCACTTCTGGTGAAACATCACGTGCAAATTTTAAAGTGCTCCTCAGGGCTCCGCCGTGTACTCCTGTGTCCGCAGGAAAAGTAAGCTCCCGGCCGAGACAGACTCTCTCAAAATCGGGACTGTCCCGCTGAATCCGGGATGGTTGGGAGGTATGAATGCTCCCCACCATATACCTTGTACACGCATGGCTCCGCACACCTCATACACACACGGTTTTGCTTTGTATGCCTCGTACACACACAGCTCCACTCCGTACATCTTGCACACACATGGCTCCACTTAGTACACACATGGCTCCACTCCGTAAACCATGCACACTTGCGGCTTTGCTCCATACACCTCGTACACACGTGGTTCCACTCCGTACACCCCGTACACACATGGCTCTACTCCACTCCGTAAACACACAGCTCAGCTCCATACACCTTGTACACACAGAGCTCCGTTCCATACACCTTGTACACACACGGCTCCGCTCTGCATACCTCGTACACACACACGGCTCCGCTCTGTACACCTCTCCGCTCTGTACATCTCATACACACGTGGCTCCGCTCCGTACACCTCGTACACACACGGCTCAGCTCCATACACCTCGTACATGCACGGCTCAGCTCCATACACCTCCTACACGCACGGCTCATCTCCATACACCTCCTACACGTGCGGCTCAGCTCCATACACCTCCTACATGCATGGCTCAGCTCCATACACCTCATACACGCACGTCTCAGCTCCATATACCTCCTACACGCACGGTTCAGCTCCATACACCTCCTACATGCATGGCTCAGCTCCATACACCTCAGCTCCATACACCTCCTACACGCACGGCTCCGCTCCATACACCTCCTACACACGTGGCTCCGCTCTGTATACCTCGTACACTCACATGGCTCCACTCCATACACTTCCTACACGCACAGCTCGGCTCCATACAACTCCTACACGCATGGCTCAGCTCCATACACCTCAGCTCCATACACCTACTACACACACATGGCTCCGCTCCATACACCTCCTACACACGTGGTTCCGCTCTGCATACCTCGTACACTCACATGGCTCCGCTCCGTATACCTCGCACACACACGGCTCTGCTCCATATACACGTGGTTCCGCTCCCTACACACGGCTCCGCTCCGTACACCTCGTACACATGTGGCTCCGCAACGTATACCTCACACACACACACGGCTCCGCTCCGTACACCTCGTACACACAAGGCTCCACTCCGTATACCTCGTACACACACTGCTCCGCTCCGTACACCTCATACACACGTGGCTCCGCTCCGTATACCTCGTACACACACATGGCTCCGCTCCATACACACGTGGCTCTGCTCCGTACACCTCATACACACAAGGCTCCGCTCCGTATACCTCATACACACACATGGCTCTGCTCCATACACACATGGCTCTGCTCCGTACACCTCATACACACGTGGCTCCGCTCCGTACACCTTGTACACACACACGGCCCCGCTCCGTACGCCTCATACACACGTGGCTCCGCTCCGTATACCTCGTACACATATGGCTCCGCTCCATACACCTACACACGTGGTTCTGCTCTGTATACCTCGTACATTCACATGGCTCTGCTCCGTATACCTCGTACACACACGGCTCCACTCCATATACATGTGGCTCCGCTCCCTACACACGGCTCCGCTCCGTACACCTCGTACGCATGTGGCTCCACTCCGTATACCTCGTACACACACAAGGCTCCGCTCCGTACACTTCGTACACACAAGGCTCCACTCCGTATACCTCGTACACACACGGCTCCGCTCCGTACACCTCATACACACAAGGCTCCACTCCGTACACCTCATACACGTGTCTCTGCTCCGTACACCTCATACACATGTGGCTCTGCTCCGTACACCCCGTACACACACGGCTCCGCTCTGCATACCCCATACACACACACAGCTCTGCTACATCCACCCTGTAAACCCCTCCTGACCCCACACCAGCATCATGACAACCAGCACAGCAGAGTCCTGCACACACACACACAGAGCCCCTGATCATGTGACCCTGACTCCTCCCCTCCTGTGACCTCATCACAGGTCCTGTCCTGACAGAAGCAACAGTCTAGCAAGTCATCGCAGTCTGTGGGGGGCTCTGCGAGGGGGGTGACAGTCTCTGCCAGGGTGAGGATGGGTCGGTGCATGGGGGGCGTGCGGTTATCTTCCTGCAGTGCGGGACAAATAGAGTCCCGCTCGGGACAGCGGGAAAGGCAGCCAAAAATGGGACTGTCCTGCCATATCCGGGACGCTTGGGAGCTATTATTTAGCTGCTTAGCAACATGGCTTTTAGGATTACGGTGCATTTTGGTCAAGGGTGGGATCATTTAAAAATGCAATGAATAAATAAAATATAACATTTTAAGGTTTTGTAACTGTTTCACTTGTACAATTTGACAACTACAACAATACTGTTGTCTGCTACAGCAACTTTTTTTCCGTGTATGTACCTGCCTAGCAACATAGGATTTTAAGGTTATGGAATTTTTGTTAAGTGGGTAATTTAAACCAAACAATATATATCTAGTATATAAAGCTGAATTTTTTGTATGTATGTGTGTATGTCTGGGATTGGCATCTGCACCATCACAGCTACAGTCACAAAATTTTGCACAGTCATACGTCTGGACCCCGAGAGCGTCATAGGCTATGTTGTGAGGTGAAATTTTAAACCCGCATGTTCCAGTTCACCAAACAATTTGGCCTATTATTTGTATAATTTCTATAGTGTTATCGTCCTTCTGTAAAGCTGGAAATAACACAATTTATTATCGTGCCAACACAGACCACCCTCTGACACAGACTGCAGGGGGAGCCCAGTATCACACAGGATAGGATTAGATGCACGGCTCAGCAGTCAGTATCACACAGGATAGGATTAGATACACAGCTCAGCAGTCAGTAACACACAGGAGAGGATTAGATACACAGCTCAGCAGTCAGTATCATACAGAAGAGGATTAGATACATGGCTGAGCAGTCAGTAGCACACAGGATAGGATTAGGTACACGGCTCAGCAGTCAGTATCACACAGGATAGGGTTAGATACATGGCTCAGCAGATGTATCACACAGGATAGGATTAGATACATTGCTCAGCAGTCAGTATCACACAGGATAGGATTAGATACACAGCTCAGCAGTCAGTATCACACAGGATAGGATTAGATACACAGCTCAGCAGTCAGTATCACAAGATAGGAATAGCTACACGGCTCAGCAGACAGTATCACACAGGATAGGATTAGATACACAGCTCAGCACACAGTATCACACAGAATAGTATTAGATACACGGCTCAGCAGACAGTATCACACAGAATAGGATTAGATACACGGCTCTTCAGTCAGTATCACACAAGATAGAATTAGATACACGGCTCTGCAGTCAGTATCACACAGGATAGGATTAGATACACAGCTCAGCAGTCAGAATCACACAGGATAGGAATAGCTACACGGCTCAGCAGACAGTATCACAAGATAGGAATAGCTACACGGCTCAGCAGACAGTATCACACAGGATAGGATTAGATACACAGCTCAGCACACAGTATCACACAGAATAGTATTAGATACACGGCTAAGCAGACAGTATCACACAGAATAGGATTAGATACACGGCTCTGCAGTCAGTATCAAACAGGATAGGATTAGGTACACGACTCAGCAGTCAGTATCACACAGGATAGGATTAGATACATGGCTCAGCAGTCAGTATCATCCAGGATAGGGTTAGATACACGGCTCAGCAGTCAGTATCACACAGGATAGGATTAGATACACGGCTCAACAGTCAGTATCACACAGGATAGGATTAGATACACAGCTCAGCAGTCAGTTTCACACAGGAGAGGATTAGACTCATGACTCCGCAGTCAGTATCACGCAGGATAGGATTAGATACACAGCTCAGCAGTCAGTATCACACAGAATAGTATTAGATACACGGCTCAGCAGACAGTATCAGACAGAATAGGATTAGATACACGGCTCTGCAGTCAGTATCACACAGGATAGGATTAGGTACACGGCTCAGCAGTCAATATCACACAGGATAGGATTAGATACATGGCTCAGCAGTCAGCATCACACAGGATAGGATTAGATACACGGCTGAGCAGTCAGTAACACGATAGGATTAGATACACAGCTCAGCAGAAAGTATCACACAGGAGAGGATTAGGTACACAGCTCAGCAGACATTATCACACAGGATAGGGTTAGATACACGGCTCAGCAGTCAGTATCACACAGGATAGGGTTAGATACACAGCTCAGAAACAGGATGTGCCAAAGGAGGGGGACATTTTAATTCCAAGAATTCCACTCATTCCATCTGATTTGTTTTTTTATTTTAAATGCCTCCAGTTTCCAGTTCAGCTGCTATTTGCAATGTCTATTAACAATGCTCAGGGACAGTCCTTGAAAGTAGTAGGGATCGATTTGCAATCTCCATGCTTTTCTCATGGTCAACTTTACGTGGTCTGTTCAAGAGTTGGAACTGCCAAAAATCTGTTCATCTTTGCACCGAAAGGAAAAACCAAAAATCTTGAATGAGTTGAAAATAAAATACTATCAATACTTGGGTAATCGTTTAGTTAATTTGTGTTGCAAATCTGTAGTGTTGAATATTGATGTGAAATGTTTTTATGTGCAATATAATCATTATAATTTGTTATAACTAACCAGGGTTGGTTACTATGCCCAGGCAACGCCGGGCTCTTCAGCTAGTACAAAAATAAAATGAAAAACATTACCTTTTAGCATGAAAGTTTAATAATACAATTTAACAACTGTATAACAATACTGCTGCCGACATAGCATTCTTAGTTACATTGTAAAAAAATACATTATAATTTTAAAGTATTATACATCCATTTTACTTTTTGTATACCTGTTTTAATATTCCAACTTGGCAACTGTACAGTCCTGCTCACCATTATCAGCAATCTCTGAATAATTTTTGGAAATTTTGTTAAAAAGCCATTGCTTTTTCGATTTCCAAATAACAAACCAGCACCAATTTTATTATTTTCAGTTGAGAAGCCATTGCTTCTCAACCTACCCTACAGCGATATTGTTGCTATTTCCAAAATAGAGATAATTTTTGAAAGGCATGTTAATAAGCCATTGCTTTTTCATTTTACAAATAAATCTGTTACTACTCCTCAAAAAGGAATAATTTTTCAAATATTGATTGTCAGAAAAGGCCATAACTTCTTCCATTTTGCACTGCATGTGCTATAAACAACAGCAAGGCAGGCAGCTGATTTCCAAATAGAGATAATTTTTGGACAGCTTTTTCAGTTTAAGTAATCTAAACAGTTTGTTACTTCATTGTGTTGTTTAATGAGCTGTTGGTTACTGTCCACTGCCATCCGTTTACCCCTCGCCAGAAAGATTGAGGTTAGTTGCACATTAATAAGGCAGTTTTTGCATTAAAGAACTCAAAATGTGTTCAATATAGTCCTAGAAGACCTAAGAGTGTTATAGACATCTTTTCCATAAAATTAGAGGCTTTGCATTACTGAGATACGTGGTAAATTTATTATTGGAGGAGGCTGATAGATCAGTCTGCTATAAGCTCATGGATTCAACCTATAATCAAACATGTTGATCCTAAGGAAGGCAAGAACTCCATTATGCAGATGTTAATTGTCCAATATTAGTGGAAAAATTCCTTCCCGACTTCACATATGATAATCAGACTATTTCCTTGATAAACGTCCCATCATAGAATCTAGTGTAGAATAACCTATATTATTATATCTTTCAAGAAAGACATCCAGGCCCTGTATTAGTAGGGAGTCAACACTACATCATACCACAAATTTTCACGTAATATTTAATTGTTTTTCAATTTTTTTTTTTATTTCACAAGTGGCATAAATTATGACAGAATGTCCTCTAGTCTGAGTTTGGGGAAAATTGGAAAATTTCTTACACTAACGCACGGCAGCTGAAAAATACACCAAATGTGTTAAGAGCCACATCTTCCTACGGTGCACCCTGAATCCACACTTGCATGCAAAACAGCAGTCTTGAATCAGAGCCACAGTGTATTGTTTTTGACACTGAGCTTTTGGGGGTTGGTACGGCTTTTTTTCTGCCATTTTTCTCCATAGGATTCTTTATAAGATAAAAAAAAATCCAGAAAGAATCCAACTACAAAATACAAATATACTAAAATATTTAAAAAAGTGTATGGATAGGAGCGTTAACTTAAAATTATTCCATTTTTTTGCAATCACATATTTAAAATGTGTATATTTGAAATATGTGATCTACTTTTATCCATTTTGTGGGTCTATAAAGGATGTATAGTATATGCAATCATTCATACGTCACTGGAATTGCATCTGAATATCAAATAAATGGAGACTGCTTAACCACTTAACGACCGCCGATACGGCGGCAGTTAAGGGTGCTTAAACCACTGCACCAAACGGCGCTGAGGAATAATTGTATAGCACCCCACATAGTTGGAATTTCTCCAGGGTCTCAGCTACCGGGGGGTAGCTGAGACCCCAGAGAACATGATTCAAATCGTTTTTTACCGCCCCCAGTGTTGCGATCTCCATTATTAACGGTATAACAGCGACCGCAAAAAAAGTCAGATTTTCCATTAATTTTCTCTCTCCTCTGATGTGATTGCACATCAGAGGAGAGAGAAATAGGGTTCCCCGATCCCCCCGATACCTCTGTTGTCCCTGGATCCTTCAGCATCCCCCCATGTAGTCCCCCGGCCCACCGGCGTCTTCTCACAGGAGAAAATGGCGTGCGCATGCGCAGTGCGCCCGCCAAGATCTGCCGGCAACAATAGGAGATTTTTCCTATTGGTTCATTTTGGTCACTGTGACAGACCCTATCACAGTGATCAAAATAAAAAAATAGTAAAGCAAACCCACATTTATCACTCCCTTAGTTAGGGAAAAATAATACAATAAAAAAAGGATTTATTTCTATTTTCCCATTAGGGTTAGAGTTGGGCTAAAGTGAGTTGGGTAAGGGTTTTGGCTAACTTTAGGGTTAGTGTTAGGACTAAAGTTAGGGTTATGGTTGGGGCTAAAGTAAGGGTTAGGGTCAGGGCTAACGTTAGGGTTGGAGTCGGGGCTAAAGTTAGGGTTAGGGTTGGGGCTAGGGTTAGGGTTTGGGCTACGGTTGGGATTAGGGTTAGGTTTGCGGTTAGAGTGTTGGTTAGGGTTGGGATTAGGGTTAGGGTTGTGTTGGGGTTAGGGTAGTGGTTAGTTAGGGTTGGGATTAGTGTTAGGGGTGTTTTGGGGTTAGGGTTGGAGTTAGAATTGGGGGGTTTCCACTGTTTAGGTACATCAGGGGGTCTCCAAACACAACCTGGCGCCACCATTGATTCCAGCCAATTTTGCATTCAAAAAGTCAAACGGTGCTCCCTCCCTTCTGAGTCCTGCCATGCACCCAAACAGTGGCTTTTCCCCTCATATGGGGTATCGGCATACTCAGAAGAAATTGCAAAACAAATTTTGTGGCTCATTGTCTCCTGATACTTTTGTGAAAATAAAAAAAATTGATTCCAAAGTAATTTTTTATGTGAAAAAAGTAAAATGTTGATTTTTTTCCTTCCACATTGCATCGTTCTCGTGAAGCACCTGAAGGGTTAATAAACTTCTTGAATGTGGTTTTGCGAACCTTGAGGGGAGCAGTTTTTAGAATGGTGTCACTTTTGGGTATTTTCTATTATATTGATCCCCCAAACTCACTTAAAAAATGAGGTGGTCTCTAAAAAAATGGTTTTGTAAATTTTGTTGGAAAAATAAGAAATCACTGTTATAACCCTTATAACATCCTGACAAAAAAAATTATGTTTCCAAAATTGTGCTGATGTAAACTAGGCATGTGGGAAATGTTATTTATTAACTATTTTGTGTGACATTACTCTCTGATTTAAGTGTACAAAAATTAAAAGTTTGAAAATTCAAAATTTTTGCCAAATTTTTTCATAAATAAATGCAAGTTATATCGAAGAAATTTTACTACTAACATGAAGTACAATATGTCATGAAAAAATAATCTCAGAATCAGTGGGATACATTGAAGCATTCAAGAGCTATAATCTCATAAAGTGACAGTGGTCAGAATTGTAAAAATTGGCTTGGTCATTATGTATCAAATTGGCTCTGTCACTAAGGGGTTAAAATAGACTTGGCAAGATGGTAAATCTCCACTATTTTATGGATAACTTACAGATCGCTAAGAGTCCAATCACTAGGTCCCCAAGAATGGAGACTAATGGAATTAGCCAAGTGCTGCACTCCATTATCTCTTGCAGTCCAAAACACAATGAATGGAGCAGAGGTGGACCTTCCCTCCATTCAGACAGGACTGTTCCGGCAAGTGTGCCAGGGTCAACCGCTCAGCAATCAGTAAGTAATCTCCTAATCTATGGTTAAATGGTATCGCTTATCTTGGAAAAATTACTTTAATATTTTTTGTGACCCTCCCCCCACTATGAAGAAGCCTTGATCTGTAATACAGATGCAATACGTATAATACAGTGCATCTCACAAAATTAGAATATCATCAAAAAGTTACTTAATTTATTTCAGATCTTCAATACAAAAAGTGAAACTCATCTATTATACAGATTCATTACAAACAGAGTGATCCATTTCAGGTGTTTATTTCTGTTAATGTTGATGATTATGGTTTACAGCCAATGAAAACCCAAAAGTCATTATCTCAGTAAATTAGAATACTTTATAACACCAGCTTGAAAAATTATTTTAAAATCCAAAATGTTGCCCTACTGAAATATATGTTCAGTAAATGCACTCAATACTTGGTCAGGGCTCCTTTGGCATCAATTACTGCATCAATGCAGCGTGGCATGGAGGCGATCAGCCTGTGGCACTGCTGAGGTGTTATGGAAGCCCAGGTTGCTTTGATAGCAGTCTTCAGCTCGTCTGCATTGTTGGGTCTGGTGTCTCTCATCTTCCTCTTGACAATACCCCATAGAGTCTTTATGGGGTTAAGGTCAGGTGAGTTTGCTGGCCAATAAAGCACAGTCATACTGTTGTTTTTAAACCAGGTATTAGTACTTTTGGCAGTGTGGACAGGTGCCAAGTCCTGCTGGAGAATGAAATTTCCATCTCCAAAAAGTTTGTCAGTAGAGGGAAGCATGAAGTGCTCTAAAATTTCCTGATAGACGGCTGCGCTGACTTTGGTCTTGGTAAAACACAGTGGACCTACACCAGCAGATGACATGGCTCCCCAAACCATCACTGATTGTGCAAACTTCACACTAGACCTTGAAAATCAAGGTCCCAGAGTCTGGAGGAAGAGTGGAGAGGCCATAATCCAAGATGCTTGCAGTCTAGTGTGAAGTTTCCACAATCACTGATGGTTTGTGGAGCCATGTCATCTGCTGGTGTAGGTCCACTGTGTTTTATCAAGACCAAAGTCAGCGCAGCCGTCTATCAGGAAATTTTAGAGCACTTCATGCTTCCCTCTGCCGGCAAGCTTTTTGGAGATGGAAATTTCATTCTCCAGCCGGACTTGGCACCTCTCCACACTGCCAAAAGTACCAATACCTGGTTTACAAAACAACAGTATCACTGTGCTTGATTGGCCAGCAAACTCGCCTGACCTTAACCCCCATAGAAAATCTATTGGGTATTGTCATGAGGAAGATGAGAGACACCAGACCCAACAATGCAGACAAGCTGAAGGCTGCTATCAAAGCAACCTGGGCTTCCATAACACCTCAGCAGTGCCACAGGCTGATCGCCTCCATGCCACGCTGCATTAATGCAGTAATTGATGCAAAAGGAGCCACGACCAAGTATTGAGTGCAATTACTGAACATACATTTCAGTAGGCCAACATTTTGGATTTTAAAATCATTTTTTCAAGCTGGCGTTATAAAGTATTCTAATTTTACTGAGATAATGACTTTTGGGTTTCATTGGCTGTAAGCCATAATCATCAACATTAACAGGAATAAACACGTGAAATAGATCACTCTGTAATGACTCTATATAATAGATGAGATTCACTTTTTGTATTGAAGAACTGAAATAACTTAACTTTTTGATGATATTCTAATTTTTTGAGATGCACCTGTATATGAATATTTTTATCATCTATATTTAATGGCCTATGTAGATCCAGAGTCCTATTGTAATTATAAGAATAGATGCATGACTCCTGCCAGGTACACATGAGCAAGACATGTCTGTTGTGTTCCATACTTCCAAATGAGAGATGCTAAAAAAAACAAAACGTTTAAATACAGACTGTGGATCCATATTTGAAATGCAGAGGAATATACTTGTTAAAATGTAACCTCAGTTATATACACATGTACAAAAACATATGAGACCTCATGGGAACGGTGACATGACTTTGCCTTAAGTTAAGGTCACATCAGCGTATTTTCCCTCTCTCTCCACCTTCTCCATTATGTAAGTCGGTGAAAATTGGACTGCAATCAGATGCCATCTGAGTGCAGTCTAATGTTTTCCACAAACTCATTGACTTGCATGGGCGAATGCAATCTGATAATTCGATCTGAGGAAAAAAAAAATCAGACATGTGTACGCCTCCACAGAATAACATTGCTGCTATTTTGTCAGATCGCACTCTGACAGAAAATACAGTCATGAGCCCTAAGGCTATGTGCACACTCTGCGGTTTTTGCTGCAGATCCGCTGCGGATTTGACTATTCCATTGTCCAGGTGGCAAACCGCAGGGGAAAACCGCAGGCCAATCTGTAGGTAAAACCGCAGGTCATTTTACCTGCTGTTTTACCTGCGGATCCGCAGATACAAATCCGCAGGTGAATCCGCAGCGTGTGCACATAGCCTAAGTCCGTAAAGTCTTCTGTAACATCTACATGATTTTAGTGATGGTGCACGATTAGCCCGTAATTACTTTTCATTGCGTTCTTTGGGAGTTAGAATATTTGTCTTCTACTGATAAGATTTAATTATTTGTATAATTGATGAAATGCAATAAATAATAACTTAGGGTCCCGTCACTTTTAGCGATGCACCAGCGATCCTGACCGCGATACGACCCGGTCAGGATCACTGGTGCATTGCTAAATGGTCGCTAGTGAGCTGTCAAACAGGCAGATCTCACCAGCGACGTAGCAGCGGTCGGCGGTCGTTACTTACCTGTCAGACGCAGCAATGAAGACGTCCTCCCGCCCGCGTCCATGGTCCAGGACGTTCTCGCGCGATCAGCGACAGCCAGCGGGGGAGCCGGTCGGAGGTAAGTGTCACACATAGCGATATCGCTGCTGAGTCACAAAATCGGTGACGCTTTAGCGATATCGCTATGTGTGAAGCCCCCTTTACCCATCACAATACATAAGACATCTCATCTCACCAGCGATAAATGATACTTGTACTGTCAGCTTCAAGAGAAACATTGTCTATCCCACCTTTGGCAATAGATACGCCATTGATTCCTGCCAACATAGTGAAGGTTTATAGAGGAAAGCAGTTTATTCTAGTGTACATCAATCACTGCTAATTGTACGGATTACTGCGCTGTGCCTATCAACCAGCAGAAATTCATGCAAATAATCTACTTCCACCAAATGTATTTTATCGGCTGCGGCTGGCAGCTGGCATCCTTATCTTAGTCCGCACCCTGTACAATAGCTTTGGCTTCTTCTGTTCAGCTGGCGTCAGCTTTGTCTTTATTTGGGTGCAATCTCATTGTAGGCTGCCGGGAGCTAATTAGATCATAGAACAAAAGTGGATTTTTAGAATGCAAAAAAGGTTATGTTCTTAATAAACAGGCGCAATCCATTCTAATTAACCCCTTACCCTCTATAATGTTATGATGCACGTTGCGTTTGCACTGTCATGACGTGTGTATGATAATGCTGTAAAACCGACCAGACATGATAGTAGTTTAGCTAAATATTAGGATTAGGACGCATCCTACAGACACCGTCAGGGGCTCTTATTTGCACTTTCGGTGATCTCTCATTTGCATCTAGCTTGACAGAATAGTGCATTTCGCAGGACTGCCATCTGGACCCTACTCATCCTGATATGCCAAGCTTCTAAGCTTGGTCTGTTCTCATGGACATCCAACGACAGGTGGCATCCATGCCAGCCCATTACTCTACCACCCCCTATATCATCACAAGAAATAAAAAGAAGCACAAGGTAACAGTTCTCATTTCCTTGTATTCTGAAAGCAGCTACATTTTCCATAAATGAAACAGAAGAGCTGCAACATTCTCATCTGATTATACCCGACTGGGATGTGCAACCGACAATGCAGAAGGGTTAAATCCCCAAATTAAGATAGATGCAATCAATGTATCTAAATCTCTGCACAAAATGTGGATATCACATCAAAGCAGATTAAAGATTCAGTTCTGCAACAGCCAACCTCAATCACAAGAATCCAGCTCTGCTGCATCTGATAATCTGATAAATGAGCTTCAGCACATCTGCATATGAGTAAAAATGGACGTGAAGGACTAGAAGCAACAGGTATGAATTCAAGGACTATGGAGTTAGGGGAGATTTACTAAGCTAACTTGTCAGAATTCTGGCACAGTATTGTGCCAAAAACAGATGGACATGCCACGTACCATACAGTGGTGAAAAAAAGTATTTAGTCAGCCACCAATTGTGCAAGTTCTCCCACTTAAAATCATGAGAGAGGCCTGTAATTGACATCATAGGTAGACCACAACTATGAGAGTCAAAATGAGAAAACAAATCCAGAAAATCACCTTGTCTGATTTGGTAAGATTTATTTAGAAAATTATGGTGGAAAATAAGTATTTGGTCACCTAAAAAACAAGCAAAATGTCTGGCTCTCACAGATCTGTAACTTCTTCTTTAAGAGGCTCCACTGTCCTCTACTCATTACCTGGAGTAATGGCACCTGTTTGAACTTGTTATCAGTATAAAAGACACCTGTGCACACCCTCAAACAGTCACACTCCAAACTCCACTATGGTGAAGACCAAAGAGCTGTCAAAGGACACCAGAAACAAAATTGTAGCCCTGCACCAGGCTGGGAAGACTGAATCTGCAACAGGCAAGCAGCTTGGTGTGATGAAATCAACTGTGTGAGCAATAATAAGAAAATGGAAGACATACAAGACCACTGATTTTCTCCCTCAATCTGGGGCTCCATGCAAGATCTCACCCCATAGTGTCAAAATGATCACAAGAACGGTGAGCAAAAATACCAGAACCATACTGGAGGACCTAGTGAATGACCTGCATAGAGCTGGGACCACCATAACAAAGGTTACCATCAGTAACACTCAGATCCTGCAGTGCCAGACGTGTCCCCCTGCGTAAGCCAGTACATGTCCGGATCCGTCTGAAGTTTGTTAGAGAGCATTTGGATTATCCAGAAGAGTATTGGGAGAATGTCATATGGTCTGATGAAACCAAAGTAGAACAGTTTGGTAGAAAGAAACTTGTTGTGTTTGGAGGAGACAAAATGCTGAGTTGCATCCAAAGAACAACATACCTACTGTGAAGCATGGAGATAGCACCATCATGCTTTCAGGCTATTTCTCTCCAAAGGGACCAGGACGACTGATCAGTGTACATGAAAGAATAAATGGGGCCATGTATCATGAGATTTTGAGTGCAAACCTTTCATTGAAGATGAAAAATGGATGAGTCAGCATGATGATGATCCCAAGCACACCGTCAGGGCAATGAAGGAGTGGCTTCATAAGAAGCATATGAGGGTCCTGGAGTGGCCTAGCCAGTCTCCAGATTTCAACCCAATTAAAAACCTTTGAAGGCATTTGAAAGTCCGTGTTGCCCAGCGACAGGCCCAAAACATCATTGCTCTAGAGATCTGCATGGAGGAATGGGCCAACGTACCACCAACAGTGTGTGCCAACCTTGTGAAGACTTAAGCCCCCGTTACACACTGCTATATCGCTAGCAATATCGCTGTAAAGTCACCGATTTTGTGACGTTGCAGCGATATTGCTAGCAATATCGCTACATGTGATACTTACCTCCGACTGGCTCCCCCGCTGGTTATCGCTGATCGCGCGAGAAGCTGCTGGACCATTCCTCGTCGGTCACTTCCTGCGGCGCTTCCTGCTGTGACGACGAGCGACGCGTGGAGTCGGGCGGGAGGACGCAGGATCGCCGCGTCTGACAGGTAAGTAGCGATCCCCGTCCCCAGCGATGTCGCTGGTGAGATCTGCCTGTGTGGCAGCTCACTAGCGACCACCTAGCGATGCACCAGCGATCCTGACTGCGTCATATCGCTGGTCGGGATCGCTGGTGAGTCGCTAGGTGTAACGGTACCCTTACAGAAAACATTTGACCTCTGTCATTGCCAACAAAGGATATATAACAAAATAATGAGATGAACTTTTGTAAGACTACTTTCAGGTTTTTTCCCAACAGGCAGGATCTGGCATCACGCCGGAGCGATGGATCCGGCATAAATTGTGGAAAACTGATGAAACAGATCCATTTTTCCGCTGGATCCATCTAGCAGAATCGGCAAAAATCTGGATCCATTTCATCAGTTTTCCATCCGTTTCGTCCATTTTTTTTATCTGTTTTACGACGGATCGGTTTTTAAAAACGCCCATGGGAGGCTCCCAAACGTGATTGGCTACTGAAAAGCTATATATACAGTGTTCCTACAGCCCATCTTTGACAGGTTGTAGAGGAGCAAGTGGCTGGCGAAAATGGAAGGCATGATAGCAAACATTCTGAAGATTACTGTGGATTTTACTGTTGAGGCGAATCGTTTAAAAGCGATTGTTCTGGAGAAGGAGCGAGAGAGACAGCAGTGCATCATGTGTCTGCGACGACGACATCTGTGGATCCACCCCACCACAGCCCAGAGAATGACACGTGGGGTGTATTCTACACTTCACATGGAGCTAGGAGGAAACCCTGAGAAATTTTTCTCATATATTTGGCTGCAAATGGAGAACTTTGATTTCTTGGTGGAACAAATTGGACTCCTCATCAGAAGAAGTGACACATATTGCCACTTCTCCATTTCACCGGCGGAGCGTCTGATGGTGACTCTTCGGTAAGCCATTTTTATTGTATCTCCTTTTAAAGCACACTTCTAACTTTAATGTTGTTGCTGGTTGTTTAAAATAATTATTTTTATTGTATCTCCAACTGTTAAAGCTGACTTTTAACTGTAATTTTATTGCTGGGATTTTGTACTCATTTTTCCCATTTTTTTCACAGATTCCTTGCAACTGGAGAATCCCTTTCGTCACTTCATTTCCAGTTCAGACTCAGGATTTCCACCATCTCCGGAATTGTGAAGCACACATGTCGTGCACTGTGGGACTCTTTACATGGCAAGTTTATACAACATCCCACAACGGAGACTTGGCTGGAAATTGCAGATAGATTCCAACAAATCTGTCAGTTTCCCAATTGCTTGGGTGCAGTGGATGGGTGTCACGATCAGGGTATGTGACCTTTGGCCGCATACGGCTATCACAGGCACAGGGGGGCTTATCCTAGTTATCCCACTGCTGGCACCATGTGATAAAAAACAGCAAGCTAGTCTTGCCCTAACAATTTACCGCAGGGGGGTTTATTTTAGTTATCCCACCACTGCCACAATATGTTACAAGTTGTCGGGATTTATGTATATCCCACTTTCCAGTTTCACTTTGGAACTTGCAGCTCTCCGGCGGCCCCTTTACCCTCAGGTCAGTCAGGGAATTACACTTAGGATAATTAGTCACCGGACGAGCTACTTGTTGTGCAATGGCTATTAGGCTCGCTTGCAGTGAGGGAGTTATAAATGCTTTGGCTGCAGCCACACAATCAGCTCATAAAACCCGCTCAGTCACTGCCAGCGCTACACACTTCGCTGCCACCAGCTTCAGATTCCTCGTATTAATATTTAAAATTAATAGAGGGGTTCGAAGCAAACCCAAATCAGTAGCGTAATTAGCTTATAGGCACGTATGAATTCGTCACAGAGCAAGGAGGCAGAACTAATACATTTTATAGTTTATTCCCAAAACATGGGCAGTGTTTACAGACGATAAAAGGGCTTTACGATATGAGACAATAATAGTATGTACAATGCAAATACAAATAAAAGGGGTTTAAAAAGCAGAAATAAAACTTACATATTGCTTAGATCATTTCAGGCAGAACCATGCAAGGAAGAGGATTCATGGATGAGGTCTTGTGGCAATGGCTCCGAAGCAGCAACTCACTAGGGGGGGCTCAGTTGCAGACTTATAAGTCTGGGCATGTGACCGCACCAAAGGGGCTGTGTCATGCTGTGCTCACCTGGGGGCGGGACCTTGGTCCCGATGTCATCTCTTCCGGAGACACGGTCGCTCCCGGGGTCCCGCCGGGTGCGCACGCGCACCTCTCGTACCTAGGTTCCTGTCTCCCCCACATTATGTGTGCGCTTGCGCGCTCCTCTCAGTTCGGCCTCCAGGTCCATCCTCTCTATGGTACTGGAGGACTTGACCCGCAAGCCCTAGCAATCATGTGCTATATCAGGCTACCTCTTCCTAGGGGAGGTTTCTGATTATTGTTGTACTTCCTGGTTTGGTCTGCCGTGTCCCTGCCTGGCTGTGCGCTGTATTCGGGACCTCTGCCTTGCACTCTATTGTGCCTCTTGGCACACGCTCTGAACCTGCACTCTGCCTTGTACTTGGTTGTGCATCCTGGCACACGCTCTGACCCTGTACTCTGTCTTACTCTCAGCTGTGCCTCCTGGCACACGCTCTGACCCTGTACTCTGTCTTACTCTCAGCTGTGCCTCCTGGCACATACTCGGATCCTGTGCTCTGTCTCGTACTCAGTTGTGCCTCCTGGCACATACTCTGATCATGTGCTCTGTCTTACACTCAGCTGCGCCTCCTGGCACATACTCTGATCCTGTGCTCTGTCTTGTACTCAGTTGTGCCTCCTGGCACACACTCTAATCCTGTGCTCTGTCTTATGCTCAGTTGTGCCCTCTGGCACACACACTGCTCCTGTACTCTGTTACACCTCCTGGCATACCTGCAGCCTGACTCAGTGCTCTGCCGTGCTCCTTTGCACGCATCCTGCTTTGCTCACACCCGGACGCTGCATACCACGTGTTCCCGTGCCCACGCTTTACACGTTCCTGCAGACACACTCACTCACTCATGTCTCCTGTGAGCCGGCCACCTGGTGCCAGCAGTCATGGTACCTCACCCCCTGGGGCTTGCCCCTGACACTCCCTGTATAAGGGGTGGTCTTCACTAGTCAGCTCGCCCTGGGAGGGTTGGTGCCACGGCCCAGAGGGTCCACTTCAGGAGTCATCACAGCTGGCTTCTGACGGTCCTTTCCCCTGCTCTTGCAGTTACAATCTGGCTGAAAAACTTATCATAACCATAATTTGCAGAGGGTACCTCATATAGAAACGCACATAGTATCATCTTTTCCAGCCTGTCGCTGGCATTTATCCAAAGCCAAACTTGAACTAGTTATTCCACACCGTTCAGGAGAAATCCATTTCTCTGGTTCTGTTGGCACTGGAACCATGAAAAACATGGGATAGGAAGCTGTCATGAACTCATTTTCTGCTCCACCAGTTGAGAGTTCCCCTTCCGTTCTCCCTATGGTGGTGACAGGAGGTAGTGCAGTTGGTTTAAGTGGTAGTGATCTGCCACCTGATGAGGAAGATAACGATTGGATCTCTGGAGTATCAGACTGGATATAAGACAGCCGACGCCCTATCCGGGTTCTGGTGATTCAGACTGCTTCTCAGGTCCTGGACTTCAGCTCTCTTCCAGTCTTCTCAAGTTAAGTTTGTTTTTGCTAATGTTCACACTTGCGCTTGTTGGTCAATTTAGTTTGTTGTGTAATCAGCCTGCCCCTGCTGGGGCTATGCTGAAATTCCACTCCTATTAATCAGTATTTGCCAATCTGCTTTTTGTCCCTTATTAGATTGGCCTCTTTTTTGCTCTGTCTCAGAATATTTCAGAGTGCTGATATAGGTTTAGAAGTCTAGTGACTTCAGGGTTAATTTTGCTATCAGAAGTGTTGGACAATATTTTTGTAGGTTGTTTTTGGCAGATTGCAGACAGTGTCTTTCCTTTTCTGTCCTTTTTAGTTAGCTGGGCCCCATCGTTTGCTCAGCCTATTTTTCCTGCCTTTGTTTGTATTTTCTTCTTGTTTCACGTCAATACATGTGGGGGGCTGTCTTTCCTTTGGGGTCTGCTCTGGGGCAGTTAGTTTTCCTCTTTTCCTGCTTTAGGCTTATGTAGTTCTCCGGTTGTGACGAGGCGTCTAGGACCAACGTAGGAACGCTCCACGACTGCTGCTAGATGTGCGTTTAAGATCAGGGATCTGCAATCTGCATACTTACCAACCTCTCTGGTTTTCTGAAACTTAGCTTGTTGTCTTGTTTTTCCTCCTCGGTTTCTCATTCATAACAGGAAGCTGAGTCGGCACAAGTCGCACAAATGTAATTTTCATATTTCTGTCCCTGATTGGGTACGAGATACGGCCTCTTTAATATTTCCCACAATTATCCACGCACATGGGCTCAGACAAAGAAAATTCTTTCTACTAATTAAGACATTCCTGAGAAAGAGGGGGGCAGGAAAGAGCTAGTGTAGTGTTACAAGCGGTGAAGCTGTGAGCACAAGGCTGCAATGGGGGACAAGGGGGGAAGGGGGTCACTTGGCTCTGTGCTGCTATGAATCATTCTAGAGAGTGTAGAGAATGGAAGATTATGGAATGTTCCGGAAAAGTCATACATGATATTTTTACGTTATCGTTACAACAGGAAACATATCCGCATCGTCAAACCTGCCGGATCTGGATTGGAATATTTTAACTATAAAAAAATATTTCTCCATTGTGCTCATGTGTACCTTGTTGCTTTTTTCCCCCAAATTATTTTACCTTCTTTATCCAAAGTATTTTACCTTCTTTACCCACAGTATTTTACCTTGTGTTAACCAACGTATTTAACCTTATAAACCTTATAAATAAATGAAAGACAAAATTTTTAACCAATAAACTGTTTTTTTATTAACAAATTATTAAACCAAAAAAAAATATAAATTTAAATAGTGTGGGGAGGAGATAATGCTGGAGGGGCTATCAGATTGGGACACTTCGACATTGGGAGTGTGGACAGAGGAATGTGATGGTGGTGGTGAAGGATCAGTAGGTAAAACAGGTGAAGGGGTGGAGAAAGAAAGAGAACGAGTGGACATGAAACCGGGAGTAGTATTGGGAATTTGGACAGTTGGAGGGGTAGAGTGGATGCATGGGAGGCAGAAGAGGTGGTGGGTGGAGAAGAGGGTTGTGTTTAGGGCATGATGGGTGTTGAAGGAGACTGGTGGTAGTAGGCAGGGAGTGGAGGCGCGGATGATGTAGTTTGGAACTGGTACGGGTTGGAATGTTGGTACAGGGTAGAATGCTGGTATGGGGCATAATGCTGGTGTAGTAATCGCAGGCAAGCAGGATGCAGTGACGAGACAGGATCCTGAGTGAACTTAGAACATAGCCCCTATAGATACATATATATATATATATATATAGTTATCTCGAGCAACCAACAAGCTGACAGTTATCCCCGCAGGGACCAGAACAATTATACACAGGTAATACGATAATAACTACACGGTCAGAACCGGCAACTAAGAGGCCACGGTATGGCACACTAGGGGTCCAGCAACTACGTATGATTAACTGCAATGTGTCACTTATCCTCCTCTGATGTCCGGCAGAGCGGTGGTCGGTGTCTCTTCGGCATGTCAGCCGCTGGGCCCAGCCGACGAGGAGTTGATGCAAGCTTCTGGCGTTCCTACGCCCAGGCGGAGTGTGGGCACAAGAGGCCCCTGAAGAGTTCCTCGGCATTACGCCTCCCAGCGGAGGCGGAATGGGGACAGCCGGGGCCAGAGGCGTATAGGTCGCAGCCACAAGCTGGGGCCAGACAGCGGCGGCCGCAGGTGGCAGCGGGCAGGCTGCAGTCATGGGCTGGAGTCGAGCAGTGGCGGCCACGGGAGGCGACAACGGGCTAGAGTTGAGCAGTAGCGGCTGCAGGAGGTGGCAGACAGGCCGCGACTGCGGGCTGGAGTCGAGCTGCGACAGCCGCAGGCAGGCCGCAGCTGCGGGCTGGCATTGAGCGGCGGCGGCCGCAGGCGGCAGCAGGCAGACCTCGACCGCGGGCTGGAGTGACGGGAGCGTGGTCGTTCGGTCAGTGCCCCGCTGCTGAGCTGCTCGGGGCTGTCTCCTCTCTGTCCGTGGTGAGTCTCTTCTCAGTCCCTCTGGTCGTCGCTCACTCCTGGCTGTGGCTCTCTGGTGCCACCTGGGCTCCCTGCTCCTTCTCTCTCATGCTGTCGAGTGCCCCCTGCTGGCATTCTCAGCTCCTTTTATACCTGATCCACCCCCACTCCTTCTAGAACTGTCTCTCATTCGTCCTCCAATTATGTCCCCCGCAAACAGTCTCCCTAGGAACCTTGTTGACAGTCCCCTTGGTTCCGGCCCAGTTACACAGTGGGGACTCTTCCTCCTACACTGGTACGGGGCAGGATGCTGGCATGGGGCATGATGTTGGTATTGTATAGGAGGGGGAAGAGGGACAGTGGATGGAGGGGGGGCATGTTATGGATGAGTCACCGAAGGAGGAAAAAACAAAAATAATAGCTAAGTCCAGAAAACCAGAGAAGTTGGCAGCTATCGGATTGCAGACCCCTGAACCTATCCACAACAACTAGCAGTAGCCGTGGGGGGTTCCTACGGTGCCCTAGACCCCTCGATCACAGCCGGAGAACTAAATTAGCCTAAAGACAGAAAGGGGACATCTAAACTGCCCCAGAGCAGACCCCAAAGCAATAGGCAGCCCCCAACATATAATGACTGTGAAGCAAGATGAAAAACACTAACACAGATAGAAAGATAGGTTGAGCAAATGATGGGGCCCAAGCTAACTAAATAGGACAGGATAGAAAAGCTGCTGTCTGCAATCCGCAAAAACCCTATCCAAAAATGAACCAACAGACTGATAGGAAAAACAGGCCCTGAAGTCATTAGGCTTCAAAAGACTATATCAGCACTCAGGTATATTCTGAAGACAGAGCCAGAGATCAACAGATCAGAGACAAAAATGGAATTCAGCTCACCCCCGGCTGGGGATGGCTGAACTCCAAAAACAAGGCAAACAAAACCAGAACTAAAGTGTACAAAAGGCAGAGCAAAACTTAGCTTTGAGAAGCAGAAATCAGACTGGTCTCCAAGAATCCAGCAGGAAAATCACCAGCAAGGCAGCAGGGCGTCGGCTGCCTTATATCCAGTCATCAGTTCCTGTGACCCAGTCATCATCTACCTGCTCAGCTGTTTGGTAATCAGCCTCACTACCTTCCTTCGCCAGAAGAGGGAATTCATCAGACCTCACTGGTGATGGGAAAAATGAACTCACAACAGGGGCAGGTGTGGAAGGAACTACCAGGGTGGGTGGAGGGGCTTGGGAGCTAACATGCACTAGAGCAGACTGGCACGATTGCATTACATGCATCTGCTGGTCAGGAGATAGCTTATCAATGCGCTCGAGTACTGACTGGAAAAATGTGTGGTTTGGAGATTTACTTGCATCTGAATGCATCCTATGCAGGAGTGTGCAAAACTCAAGAATACCGTTGCTGAGAAAATTAAATCCTGCGGTCATTTGCTCAGACCACAGTTTGAGACAGTTCTGGAAGGATGCACTCAGATGCAAGAACTCGGGCGCATAGCTTGTTTCCTGCCCCCCTCTGGCGCTGCCGCCCAGAACCCACAGGTGTACTAGAGGTGACATCTGCAGAGGGGTGGGGTAAAGGAAAAGCTATATCCTCACCAGCAGATTCATGCAACACAGTAGGCCACGATGCTCTAGCGCAAGGGGATGGAACCGAGGGATCAGATGTGAGGGAAAGCTGGGAAGGTGCAGATGGGCCGGGACTGTCGAAGTGTCCCTCAGAAGGGTTCAACTCTGCGGTCTCCCGAGTGCTGCTGACGGTTCTGTGGAATAAAGAGAAAAAAATATAAAATAATATATTGATATTACATGGCCCTGGCTGAAACCCCAAAGTGTTAGACATGTAAACATTTTTTATTACATGGGGTGGGTTATATTTACCTTCTGCTCACCATCGTTGACCGGAGGAACGACAGGGTGTTTGCATATTTGTACTTGCTCCTGCGTCCTCCAGATCCACTCGGGGCCCAAATCTCTTTGTTGAACTCTTTTTTGAAGTGATCTCTGGTTGAACGCCACCATTTGACAATTCTCTCACCTGAAAAGTGAAATCACAAATTGGTTAGTATACAACACTTTACATCCAGCAACATAACTGAACTGTGTATACTTACGCGCTTGATTCTGGGCCCAAACATCGAGGTCCTCTCAGTTGTCCAAAAGTTGTTGGCATACTTGCTCCCAGAGCAGACGGGTCACAACGACATCGGCGTGGCGGCGGTCCCCCATGGTCCACAGCGCCTCCCGCTCTCAGATGAGATTGATGAGGAGGTCTATATCTAGCCCGGCCTCCTCACCGTCCGAGTCAGGAGCACGCTGTGAAGTCTGTTAAACAAGACAAAAAACAAAAACATTAGACTCAAAACAAGAACATAAAGTAGAAAAAAAAGGTACTTACCCTATGGCGACCGCCCTGCCGCTCACACTGGCGACCCTGGAAGGTGCTTTGAGGACCTCTGGATCGAGCACCAGAATCAGAAGACTATAAAAAATAAAAAAATGAAAATTATGTGCTTGGATGTAGGCTTATGTGTTGTGTGCAGTGTGATGTCTGTAATGATCAGTTTTTTATGTTTGTGTGTAGTGTGATGATGTGGTTCTGCGATGCATGCAAGAAACTTACCAATTGTGAACCCACTCCGGGTATCTCTCCACCCCTTCGGTCTTCTTCTGGAAGCACCTCCTCTGCTGCTGCAGCTTCCTGTTATATAAAAATGATAGATTAATATATATATAACATAAACATGGCCAAAAAAAAGGGAACATCATTAAAAACAAAAAAAATTATTTACCTCACAGCGCTGACAACGCGGGGGAGGGCTCCCAGAAGGAGACTTGTCTGCTGCTGGCTGGCTGTAGCTGTCTGCCAGGCCTGGCTCTGTGGCTGGTATCCTGGCTTCCGCTGGCTGGCTGGCCTGGCTCTGTGGCTGGTAGCCTGGCTTCCGCTGGCTGGCTGCCCTGACTCTGTGGCTGGCAGGTTTTAGCTCTGTGGCTGGCAGGTTTTAGATCTGTGGCTGCTCTGTTGCTGGCAGGATTGCTCTGTGGCTGGAAGGTTTTAGCTCTGTGGCTGGCTGCCTTGCTGGCTGGTAAATGGATGAGGGCCTCACTGGCATTGTTTATATCTGTTTCCTGGGGACTGGTCAATTGGATCTGAGCATGCTCAGGCTTAAAAAACCGGATCCGGTGTCCGGATCCGTCTTTTTCTAGATCCAGCGCATTCCGGGACCCATAGACTTCCATTGTAGCAAAAAGCTGGAAGCGCTGCATCCGTTGCTGTCCGGTTTGTTGCCGCAGACAAAAAACGTTACAGTAAACGTTTTTCCAGGCGCTGGAAATACAAATTTAGTCAGATCTCGCCAAAACCGGTAGAAACAGATCCGGCGCTAATACAAATCAATGAGAAAAAAGCGGTTCCGGCGGCAAATTTCACCAATTCCGTTTTTTCTAAAAAATAGCTGGATCCAACCTGTCGGAAAAAACCTGATGTGTGAAAGTACCCTTAATGACCAAATACATATTTTCCACCATAATTTGAAAAATAAATCTGGTCAAGTCAGACAAGGTGATTTTCTGGATTTGTTTGTTTTTGGAGTCAGACTGTTTGAGGGTGTGCACAGGTGTCTTTTTATACTGATAACAAGTTTAAACAGGTGCCATTACTACAGGTAATGAGTGGAGGAAAGAGGAGACTCTTAAAGAAGAAGTTACAGGTCTGTGAGAGCCAGAAATCTTGATTGCTTGTTTCTGACCAAATACTTATTTTCCACCATAATATGCAAATAAAATGAAAACAAAACAGACAATGTGATTTTCTGGATTTTTTTTTCTCAGTTTGTCTCCCATAGTTGAGGTCTACCTATGATGTAAATTACAGACGCCTCTCATCTTTTTAAGTGGTGGAACTTGCACTATTGCTGACTGACTAAATACTTTTTTGCCCCACTGTATCTAATTTTGATGGTGACAAACTGCAGTGGTGAGCGCTCCTTCTCAAAACTCAAATTAGTTGAAAACCGATTAAGGACATCCATGAAGCAGGAATGACTTGTAAATTTGGCTATCATGAGCATCGAGTCAGATATATTGCGTGAATTGGACTTTAGTGACATCATTAGTGATTTTAGTGATTTTGCAGCACGAAAATCAAGGAAAGTGCCTGGAATGTAAAAAATGAATGATTTTACCTGAATTACTTTGCATAAATGACTTTTGTAAATAAACTTGCGTTCGTTTCATTTTGTGTTTTTGCATATTGCAACACCTTGTAAAATGCGCCTCCCTCCAAAATGGGCCCCGGGCCACCCACCTCTTAAATCTGGCCCTGGTACTGCTCATACAAGAAGGTGGTGGCCCACTCCTACACAAGGGCTCACTGGAGGATTTTCCAGTTGTCCTGTGGGCCAGTACAAGCCTGGTTATGCAGTTGCTCCATCTACTGATAGTGGACGCAGCCTCATTGAACTGTATATACAAATTTCTGTGAGTCTTATTAAGTAAGTCTTTAGATATTTATCCATAAAAAGTCAGTATCTTCAAAATTAAGAAGCATAAACTAAAAGCACAAAAATGTCTGCACATTGTACCTGTTTTAATGGCATTTGTAGGGGATACAATTGATTAATAACAGCGGAAATGTGATAAGTCGAATGTGAATGGTATATGTAAGGGGGCGAAGCACAGGAAGAGTCGGGGGGGGGGTTACCTTCTCTGCTCCATGCCCAGAACCATTGAGCTATACAGCAGGTTTCCCGGGTGGCAGACAAAAAGACCCGGACAGGAAGGAAGCCGGGCAGAGAGCAGGAAAAGCTCGCTCGCATTTCTCATAGCAGCTTGGGCAGCGGTCAGGGCAGGATGCAGCCGCGCTCCGGAGAAAAGAGAGAACTCCCGTTCAGAGGACAAATCCAGGGGGACTGTACAGAGAAACTGCATCTTGTGAGTATGTGGAACCAGAGCTTGCAGTGACTGGAGAGGTGCGCCCTGACCCCTGTGCAGAGACAGTGGCCCATGCACAGATATCGGCCCATGCAGAGACAGTGGCCCGTGCAGAGATAGCGGCCCGTGCAGAGACAGTGACCCCCGCACGTAGCTCCGGTACCTGTGGTGTTAGTGCAGAGCCCCTGACTCCTAATAGACAGAGCATTATTCCCCCGGAAGAGACTGTAGTGTTGAAGCAAAAGACTCAGAGCAGAGCGAACCCCGTTTGCCTAGTGCCCCCTCTGCATCCCGCAGTAACCCCCGAGCAGGGCTGGTTTTAGGCAGAGTGGGGCCCTAGGCAAAGTTGAAAATGGGGCCCCAAATGCTAACATATTGCACATCACACAAGCATTTCGATTGTATTTACATGCACTGAGTTCAGGCCGCTAAATTAGTGTGATCGACAATATTGAAATCATTCAACACTTGTTTCCTGGCCTCTTTCCACCGGCTGAGAAAGAATGATGAGGACAGAAGATCACTAATGGATTAATCTGTCCCAATACAGTATCCTGTTACCAGCAGCACATCTACAGTTTACACCCCATAGTCCTCCATATAATATAATGTGTCCCATAGTCCTCCATATAGTATAATACACTCCTCAGTCCTCCATATAGTATAATACACTCCCCATATATTAAAATGCACTGCTCAGTCCTCCATATAGTATAATACACTCCTTATAGTGCTCCATATAGTATAATACACTGCCAGTCATCCATGTAGTACAATTCACTTTCCATAGTATAATGCACCCCATAGTTCTTCATATAGTATAATGTATTCCCAATAGTCCTTGATACAGTATAATGCAGCCCACATATAGTATAATGCAGCCACCCCATAGAGCATAATGCAGCCACCCCACAGAGTATAATGCAGCCCCACCATACAATATAATGTAACCCCCATAGAATATTTTAGCAGACCCCCTATTATAGTATAATGCAGCCACCCCTTAGAGCATAATGCAGCTACCCCACAGAGTATAATGCAACCACTCCACAGAATATAATGTAACCCCCCCATAGAATATAATGCAGCCCCCCTCATATAGTATAATGCAGCCCCTCCATAGAATATAATGCAGCCCCTTATATATAGTATAATGTAGGCCCTCCATAGAATACAATGTAGCCCTCCTCATAAAGCATAATGCAGCCCCAATAGAATATAATGTAGCCCCCTCACAAAGTATAATGAAGACCCCATAGAATATAGTCTAGCCTCCGATAGAATACAATGTAGCCTCCTCATATAGTATAATGTAGCCCCCTCAGAGTATGATGCGGTCACCTCCCATAGAATATAATATAATACAACCCCCCCATAGAATATAATGTAGCCCCGAATAAAATATAATACAGCCAACCTCCCCATAGAATATAATGTAGCCCCCGCATATTATATAACACAGCCACCCCCATAGAATATAATGTATAATGTACCTCCCCATGGTATATAACACAGCCACATAGTATATAACACAGCCCCACATGGTATAACACAGCCCCACATGGTATACAGCACAGCCCCATGGTATACAGCACAGCCCCATGGTATACAGCACAGCCCCATGATATACAGCACAGTCCCATGATATACAGCACAACCCCATGATATACAGCCCCATGGTATACAGACAGCACAGCTCCATGGTATACAGACAGCACAGCCCCATGCTATACAGACAGCACAGCCCCATGGTATACAGACAGCACTGCCCCATGGTATACAGACAGCACTGCCCCATGGTATACAGACAGCACAGCCCCATTATATACAGCACTGCCCCATTGTATACAGACAGCACAGCCCCATTGTATACAGCCCCATGGTATACAGCACAGACCCATGGTATACAGCACTGCCCGCATCTCCCTCTCCCCGAGAATGGCCCCACAGTCACTGTTACATTAAAAAAAACAACACTCCTCACCTTCTCCTCGTGCTGCGCTGCTCCCGGCTCCTGTCTCCTGTTCTGCCTGGTACACAATGAGAGCGCGATGACGTCATCGCGCACCCGCTGTGTCAGAGGAAGAGAAGGGAATGATGGTAGAGGGAGCGTCAGCTGACGCTCTGTCCTCCTTCATTGCTGTGAACTCTACTGGCGTCTATGACGCTGGTATAGTTCAATGCGGCAGCGGGGGGGAGTCAGCGCTGGGGGCAGGCGGGCCGCCCTGCCTCACAGGGGCCCCATAGCGGCTGCGTAATGTGCCGCTAGCTGGGGGCCCCTGGGGGAGCAGGGGCCCTCGGCAGCTGCCTGGTCTGCCTGCCCCTAATGCCGGCCCTGCCCCCGATACCCCGGCTGTGGGTTACTAGAGACTACAGAGTTCACAGAGACTAGAGACGACAAGTGTTGCTGTTGTTCAGCGCCTACGTGGGAGAAGACAACCCTGCAAGCAAGTCCCCATCAGACTGTTAAGTTCCTTTCAAGAAATTCCGTTTATTACTGTTTACACTGTTTGCCTGTTTGAGAAATGGTTTCACTCTTCATATACTTGCACTGTTATATTGCCAGTGTATATCCCTGTAAATAAACCCTTTAACTGTTGGTCTGTTTGTTCTGTGGTGACATATTCAACATCTGCATATTGTTACATATAGATCTAATTATTTCAGCTCTAGCACTGGAGACTGTTGGACGTATAACGTTACACAGTTTATTGTTTTCTAAATTACTACAGATGCTACAGCAATAAAACACATGTCACATACAGGAGAGGGTGACACGGACAGGAGAGGAACCCTCTGCAAGAACAGTATAGGGGCCCCCTTAACAGTCCATTAGCTCATCATATTGCGCCCTTTATGTGCCTGTTGTAGAAGTTGCTTGCTGTTTTGGAGGTGGAATTGACCCCCCTACCTTGCGCATATGCAACACCCGCTAGGGCCGTGGGGTACTCGGTACCGGGCCAGTCTGTTCTTAGAGAGGATGTCACGGCAGCAGTGACCCAGTCCGTAGCCCTGGGTGTGCAATGAAAATGATGATAAGGGGATAATAAAGTTTATGAAAAGGTAGTTTGTGACACCACCTGTGGTATTTGGCAAGTAAAGGTGTTAGCCGACGCTGCAGATTCAGTCCACTTTGGTAGATGTTAATGCAGCAGAGTTGGTTCAGCTCTCCACAGGCAGAGCTATTCCCCAGGGCAGTTATGGTGTAGGATGATGGTGATGATGGTGGCTGTAGTGCAGGGCAAGTGACGCAGCAATGAATTGGAGGACACAGCAAAGTGCAGTCTTCAGAAGTTTTACTCACAGTTTGGATGGTACAAACCCCAGCCAGGGTGCTGTGACCTCAGAGATAGTGGTCCAGACAGTTCTTAGGTAGCTTGGGGTGCACGTTACCAGGGCTCTCTTATATGTTCCTTTCCTTGCCGTCTCACTACGCTGGCTACCGCCTCTCCTGCCCTACGTCTTCATACACAGTGTCCCGAGCCAGCAGACTCTGAGCTTGCTGGGTGACGTTGATCAGACCCCATGATCCTATCTGTCTGCCTTTTCAGCGAATATGTATGGATGTGGCTGCAGCACCTGCAAATATTGCAGCCTCCAGTTTCCTAGCTGAGTCCTTAGTTTCTCCACTAGTTTTGGGGCCGGTCCCCTTACTGCGACCTGGTTCCTCTACCTGGTAGGACAGGTGGATACGGGCCCCACGGATGGATTCTCACTATCCGTGCCCCTGAGACCTCTTCTTCCTCTCCACTACTGGAGCCTTTCCTTCTTGCTTCTCTTTCTGTAGTCTGGGAACAAGCTGCACTCCCCCTTCTAGACTGACTGTTCCTCTAGTCTAATAGCTCTCTGCTTACCACATTCCAACTCCTCCCCCTCTAACTTCCTCCACCCACACCCTCTACCTAACTCCTCCCTGGCCATTGAGAGGTCTGGTGTTGGATGTAAGTATGTGAGTCCTGGCAATACCCCTTCCTTACCTGAGAGCAGAGTACTACACCTCTGAATGAAGTGCAGTACCCTGTGGCGACTGAGACCATAGGTGCGTCACACATATCTTCCAACTTTTAGAGAATAGAAAGAGGGAGAAAACGTGGCAAATTTGGTCATGCCCCTAGCCAAGACCATTTACCATTTCTTTCTACGCCGCAGAAGGAGATGTCAGTGAGGGACAATGAGCAGATTCCCAAGACTGCAGGGTGTAAATCCACATCTGGGGCTGTCCTGCTGAGTACAGGATGCTGGCACTAGAGATGAGATGATTGATTCATGGGACAGTGGTCCAGCATTCAGGCCAGTGGTACACAGTGGCTGGATGGGAGTCCCGCAAATCTCTTAGCGTTTCTGTGTGCAGCGTATCATCTGCATGTGCAAACGCACGCAAAAACGCATGCAAATGCATGCTTATGCAGTTTTTTATCCGCATCATCTTACACATGAAAAAAAGCACTGCGTGTTCATCCGTTTTTGCATGAGTTTGCGTTGTTTATGCGCATGCGTTCAATATTTCCAATGCTTTTCCAGTAGAATTTCCTTGACACCAGACACCCAATGGGCGTGTCTCATGGGACTTCTATATATAGACACACTGCACTGATGAAATCCTCATCTTTTGCTGCTGTATCAAGCTTCAAAATGGATCTTAGCGTGGAGAGCTTCATACTTAATCTTGATTTGTCATTGAAATTGGCTGTTGCCGTTGCTGTGGCATGTGAATAAAGAAGGACGGAGAAAACGTTGTCGTGGCTATTGGCAACACCCCATTGTTGAAGTTCGACAGAGCTGTGGATCCTACCACTCGTACACAGAGCTGCGTGAAAACACTGAGAAGTTTTTTTGAGTACACGAGAATGTCGGAACAGAGCTTCCATGACTTACTGCTACATGTCCGAGGATCCATCACCAGGCAGGACACACAGATACGTCAAGCAATTCCTGCTGAGGAACATCTGTTGGTGACCCTGAGGTACGCAATTTTGAAAAAGAAACACCTGTCATTAATATGACTGTTCTAAAAGCCATGTACTCATTTTTTTCCCCATTTTCTGTTCGGCAGGTTCCTGGCTACCGGAGAGACCTTATCATCTCTATATTTTCAATTCCTTATTGAAGTGTCCACACTTTCTGGGATTGTTGGAGACACCTGCCGTGCTTTATGTGTCATTCTGCATGAAGAATTCCTCCCCCAACCCACAACTGAACTCTGGCTGGAAAATGCTGCAAAATTCCAGGACATTTGTAATTTTCCAAACTGTTTGGGGGCTGTGGACGACAAACACCTTTGGATTATGAAGCCTGCTGGAAGTGGATCAAAGTATTTCAACTACAAAAAATACTTTTCGATTGTTCTAATGGCAGTTGCTGACTGTCGATTTGTCTCCGTGGACGTTGGCTCATTTGGACGAAATGACTCACAGACTTTCAAAAACTCTGATATAGCCAATGTTTGTATGGGAATAATTTAAATTTTCCACAGCCACGACCTCTTCCGAACACTGAAGGACCGCCAATGCCATTTGTTGCGGTTGGGGATGAGGCGTTTCAAATGTGTGCAAACCTCATAAAACCGTACTCAAGTCGGGACTTGAATCACACCAAAAGGACTTACAACTACCGACTGACAAGGGCACGAAGAGCTGTGGAGTGTGCCTTTGGATTGCTGGTATCCAAATGGCTCATTTTGGGAACAGCCATCAAGCTAAAAATTGAGACAATTGATGAGGTTGTGAAAGCGTGTGCTGTTCTGCACAATTACATCCGGGTGAAAGAGTGACACCACTTGGAACTTGAGGAACCTGTTACTACCACATTGCAGGATTACCAAGATCACCATCTGAGGACTACAGTGGAAGTTGCCCAAATGAGAGATAAATCTGCTGCCTACTTTGTTTCGGATATTGGACGTGTGGCATGGCAAGTCAAAATGGTTTAAGCCGCTAATAAGTAAAATGTACCTGTAATGTTTGCTAACTATACCTTCACTGTAACTTTAATACTAAACACCTTGACTGCAAGGCTATGTGCACACGTTACAGAATTCCCGCGGAAGTTACCGCGTGATTTCCGGAATTCCATTCTGCGGGAAAACCGCATTTTAAATTCCCGCGATTTTCTCGCAGAAAAACTAGCGATTTGCAAGCGTAATTAGCTTGCAGAATGCTAGCGTTTTCCAAGCGATCTGTAGCATCGCTTGGAGAACTGATTGACAGGTTGGTCACACTCATCAAACATAGTGTTTGACGAGTGTGACCAACTTTTTAACATTGAGGCTGCCTATGCAGCATCAGTAGTAAAAAGATCTGATGTTAAAACTAATAAAAAATAAAAAATCGTGTTTTTCTTACCTTCCGACATCCCGCGCAGCATTCCCGATCATCGCGATGCTCCCGTTCCCAGTAATGCCTTGCGAGACCTTTGATGACGTAGCGGTCTCGCGATACAAACTGGAGCAAGTTCAGGAAAGAGCAACCAGAATGGTGACCGGTCTGCAAACCCTGTCTTATGAGGAATGGTTGCAGGATTTGGGATTGTTTAGTTTGCAAAAGAGAAGACTGAGAGGAGACTTAATAGCTGTCTACAAATATCTAAAGGGCTGTCACATTGTAGAAGGATCAACTTTATTCTCATTTGCACAAGGAAAGACTAGAAGCAATGGGATGAAATTGAATGGGAGGAGACACAGATTAGATATTAGAAAAAACTTTTTGACAGTTAGAGTGATCAATGAGTGGAACAAGCTGCCATGAGAAGTGGTGAGTTCTCCTTCAATGGAAGTCTTCAAACAGAGGCTGGACAGACATCTGACTGGGATGATTTAGCGAATCCTGCTTTGAGCAGTGGGTTGGTCCCTTCCAACTCTACGATTCTATGATTCTACTGTAGCGGTCTTGCGAAACTGCTACGTCATCACAAGTCCTTGCCGCTGTCAGAGACACAGCACTACACTTGCTCATAGAGCCAGTGCGTGTGTCCTGAGTACAGAAGCAGTGCTAAGAGTTACCTGGGGAGCAGGGCAGCAGAGGTGACCAGGCGTGCTTCAACTAATAGTGTCAGGGTCCAGTCAGCGCTTGAAAGTAAAGAGGCACGGGACCTGCGGACACTGAAAATGAGCAAGCTTGCACAGGGCCTATGGTCATGTGACTGCAAGGGGGCGGGGCTTAGCATCAGAGAAGCCAGAGAACTCAGAGTCAGGCAAAGCAGAAGTCATGTACAGTACAGACCAGCGAGGTACAGGAGGGATAAACAGACGGGAGGTCAGACAAAGCCAAAGGTCATACACAGGATCACAGTACAGTACCAGGGAGGAGACAGAGCGGATAATCAGGGCCAAGCAGAGATCAAAACCAAACAGACATATAAGGTACCAGGCAGAATCCAAAGCGATATCCAGGGAACAGACCGAGTCATACACAGAGAATCAAGTAACCAGAACACAGCACTAACACACTCAGGGGTCACCACACAATGCCAAGGGCGAAAGTATAACTGACAGGGATGGGAGCGTCCTGAGGCTATAAGAAGCCTCCCCCAGAACCAGGGAGAGGCCACAATCATAGCCCCAGGTGTGCAGGTAAGCCTGCACCGGGATCACAACCTTTAACCCCAGAAATGCCAGTCATCAGCACTGGTTCCAGACATTAACCCCAAGTGTGCGAGTCAAACCCGCACTGAGATCATGACAGCCGCAAGGCATTACTGGGAACGGGAGCTGGCGGAGAATCGGCAAGGCTGCGCGAGACACCGGAAGGTGAATATAACCCGATTTTTTATTTTTTATTCTATTTTTTACAGGGATAAGGTACCCACAGCCTGGAGGACAGTCTCATCTCCTCCAGACCGTGGGTACCATCCGCAAATGTTCTGCTTACTTTTCGCATGGTGGGCACAACCACATGCGGAAATTAAGCAGAACAATGCATTCCTATGTGGGCGGAATCGCCACGATTCTGCAAAATTAATAAGCATGCTGCCTTGCATGGGATGCTTTTTTTGCATTTTTGTGGCAAAAACGCGCATTAAAAACTGCCGTGAAAATGAGAAAAAAACGCAACGTGTGAACGCAGCCTAAGGCCGTGTGCGCACGTTGCATTTTTTAAGTGTTTTTGCCGCTTTTTCCCGTAGCGGAAACACTTAAAAAATGCTAACAGAACTCATCCCATGCAATCCTATGGGATTCCGCGGTTGCTGTGCCAATGCTGCAGATTTTACCCCTGGGAATCGGATCGCGGTAAAATCTGCAGCATGTCCATTAATTTTGCGGAATCGCGGCGATTCTGCAGCCATAGGATTGCATTGAAATGCTCACTTTATGCATGTGGCTATGCCCACCATGCGTAAAGTGAGCGCTTCATGTGCTGATGGTACCCAGGGTCTGGAGGAGAGGAGACTCTCCTCCATGCCCTTGGTACCATAATCCTGTTAAAAATGGAATTAAAATAAAAAATCAGGATATACTCACCTTCTGATGGCCCCCGGAATCCTCCCGCCTCTCAGCCATGCTGCCAGCTTCTTCCGTTCCCAGGGATGCATTGCGCAAATCACCCCAGATGACGTCATGGTCGCGTGACCGCTACGTCATCTGAGGTGATTCTTGCAATGCATCCCTGGGAACGGCAGCGTCATTGAGGGTCGGGGGGGCGACAAAAGGTGAGTATATCCCTATTTTTTATTTTATTTATTTTTAACATCCTATCTTTTACTACTGATGCTGCATAGGCAGCATCAATAGTAAAAAGTTGGTCACACTTGTCAAGCACTATGCTTGACAAGTGTGATCAACCTGTTAATTACCTTTCCAAGCGATGCTTCAAATCGCTTGGAAAGCACAAGCTAAAAATGCTTGCTAAACGCTTGTGTTTTTCGGGAAAACGCATGCGAATCTCGCATGCATTTTACCTGTGGCAGGGAGTTGCGGAAATGCTGCGGACATTTCCGCAACATTTCTGCAACGTGGGCACATAGCCTAGCACTCGTTAATACTTCACTCAACAATAAACACATGTTTAAATAAAGACATAAAGAAAACACAGGGAGACAGGGATTGTGAAAAAAAAGAATTTTTATTAACAAAAATAAAAACAATGTTTAATTTAACACTTCCTGGACCTGCTCATTCTGAAGTATGCATGCGTATCAAACGCATGTGTACGCATGTCCTTGCGTACCAATGCGTTCCCATAGACAGTAATGCGTTGGTTTGATGCACTCATCCGCATGCACCTTACTGCGCATAATTGACACCTAAAAAAATGGAACATGTTGCGTTCGCTGCACACCATTAAATGACGCATGCATACGCATCCTCATACAAACTGATGCAAACGCATGTCCCTGAGTACACAATGTTAAATATTTGTATGCGGGACGCATGCGGATCTATGTGGATCATATGCTGCGCACAGATACGCTAATGGGAAACAAACCAGCCTTACCTACCGACTTTTCATTAGCTAGGGTTCGTGCAACATCATCTGTGCATCATGCTCATCTCTAGTTGGGACCTGAAGATTTATTTATGTTCATTCATTCATAATTATAGCAGCCAGAACTTTCTCATCTTTACAGACCAAAGTGCTAAAGCTAAAGTGCCTCAACGCCCGTTTTTATATACAGTTTCATCAGGTGATATACTGTATATACTCGTGTATAAGCCTGTTTTTCAGCATATTTTTGTGCTGAAAAAGCCCCCCTCACATGTCCCTCACTCATTAAAGTAATGAATATTCATCTCTCCACTCCCATAGGCGTGGAATGAATTCATTACCTTAATGAGCCGGGACACATGATCGCTCGGCCCGGAAGAGCTTCTGGCACGGAACGAGATGCAGCGAGGGCGCACAGGGAAGGCAAGTAGGATGTGGGGTTTTTTATAGGAGCCATGCATACAAGGACAGTTATGGGGAGCCATGAATACAAGGACAGGGATGGGTAGCCATGCATACAAGGACAGGGATGGGGAGCCATGCATACAAGGATAAGGGATAAGGAGCCATGCAGACAAGGACGGGGATAAGGAGCCATGCAGACAAGGACGGGGATAAGGAGCCATGCATACAAGGACGGGGATAAGGAGCCATGCATACAGGGACGGGGAGCCATGCAGACAAGGACGGGGATAAGGAGCCATGCATACAAGGACAGGGATAAGGAGCCATGCATACAGGGACGGGGAGCCATGCATACAAGGACAGGGATGGGGAGCCATGCATACCAGGATAGGGATGAGGGAACAATACATACCAGGATAGGGATGATGGGACAATGCATATCCGGCTTATACTCGAGTCAATACGTTTTCACAGTTTTTCGTGGCAAAATTAGGTGCCTCAGCTTATACTCAGGTCAGCTTATACTCAAGTATATACGAAGTGAAAATCACACCAACACCAGAGAGCACTAAATAAATATATATATATAAACATATATATGGAAACAATGTCTATATATCATAGAATATTCATTAAAATTATTCATAAAATTATATTATAATAGTCTGGTCCACCTGGTGCATAGTGGATAAAGAAAAGTGGAAACCACTTAGTGTATGAAGCAGAACCCAAAAGCCAAAACAATGAGGAGACGAATTCCAATCAGGGAAATTAGGTAATAATCAATATTTATTTAGATATTCAAAGATGCATATTGACAGAAAACAATAAAACTCAAAAAAATAAAAACAATGTATGCGGATACAGGACAAAAATTAAAGCCATATATAAAAAGCATTCATATAAAAAAAGTATATATGTATATAGAAGCCGAAAACGGTAATAAAAATTCCCTATAGGACGCCTCAGGTAAAATGTAAAAAAGTAAAACAATTAGAATAAGTGATAATAATAATAATATAAGGTGCAAAAAGTAATTGATGAGCACACAATTGTGCAAGGTATCAGTGAAATCCAAGTGTAATAGGTAGTGTATTTCCATTATCACTACAGGACAAGGTTTCTCATGCATCCTGATCCAATTACTCCCTGCCAGTGATTAGCAGCTTTTTGTCACTATACAGTGTACACAGAATGTTATTGTGTGAACGAGATATTATAGAGCTAAGCATTCCAAGCTCTGCTAGATCTGCAGCACAGAAAACAGTGATTCTATCATAACTGCTGCATCAAGTAAATTAAGTGATGCATCACTGGAATCAGGGTCTATGCCACAACCTCATGCTGCTGTCAGATTACATTGCATAAACCTGCTGACAGATTCCATTTGCCAAATCCATTAAATTAGTTTTTCACTACTTAGACAATCCCTTCTCATTCTCTATGTTTGGCCCACTAAAATAAAAAAGCTTATACTCGCCTCCAGTGCCAGCAATGTTCCAGTGGTGTCACATGAGCCTGGTGACCAATCAGCGCTGGCATCTCGGTCCCCGCCTTCAGACGTATAAGTAATTAACAGGGGTGAGCAGCTCACACTTCTTGTTAATTACTTATATGTCTGAAGGCGGGGACAGAGATGCCAGCACTGATTGGGCGCCGGACTCACATGACATAACGACCTCACATGAGCCTCAGGAACTTGAGTGCCGACACCACAGGAATGGCACCGGCACAAGAGGTGATAAGGGGTTGTCCTAGTAGTGGACAATCCCTTTACCCTCTTTCCGACGTTGGGTGCAATAGTACACCCATGTCAGACTCCCCCTGTTGGGTGTGGCACGGCGCTGAACCTGTACCTTTCCGGACACATGACAGCTGATCTATACAGCTGACATATGCCTGCAACAGCCGTGGGTGGAATCGCAATCCACCCTCAGCTGTTAGCTAGTTAAATTGCACTGTCAGTCTTTGACAGCGGCATTTCATTCACGCTTATCAGAAGCGCGTTGCCAAACCTGGTCACATGATCGCTGGTCACCTATGGGTCAGTATGGGTCGGCGCTCATAGCAAGTGACCATTTCTGCTACACACAGGCGATCTGATCATTGTCTGTGTGTAGCAGAAGTGATCAAAGTGCTGCAGCTCCTAGTCTACAAAGAAGACTATTGAAGCATACAAAAAGTAAAAAAAGTGAACATGGTAAAAAAAAAAAAATAATACTGTGAGATTGCACTTTGCTTGCAATTTCACAGCACTTGGATTTTTTTCCTGTTTTCCAGTACACGATATGTTAAAACCAATGATGTTGTTCAAAAGTACAATTCATCCCGCAAAAAATAAGCCCTCACATGGCCATATTGACCGAAAAATAAAAAAGTTATGGGAGGAAGGGGAGCGAAAAACAGAAATTCACAAACTGAAATACCCCTGGTCGTTAAGGGATTAAATGTTTCAAACCTTTCATTTAAAGCGATTTATTTCCTGCTTGAAAATGGGTAAGAATTTTTGGCTACTAATCTAATATATAAAGCTCAATGTGGGTGTGTATATAAGTGTGTGTGTATGTCCGGGATTGGCATCCGCACCGTCGCAGCTACAGCCACAAAATTTGGCACAGTCACACGTTTGGACCCCGAGAGCGTCATTGGCTATGTTGTGAGGCAAAATTTTAACCCCGCGCGTTCCAATTCACCAAACAATTTTGCCCCTATCTACATAATGGGGAAAAAGTGAAAGGAAGAGTGTTGGAGGCAAATTGACAGCTGCCAGATGTGAACAAGGGGGACTGAAAGAATGAGAGCAATGGCGCCAAAGAGTATATACCATACAGTTGCTAAGGTGAGGCTCTGACATGCGATACTCACCACACATGGGGATATGAACACACACACAAAATGCGCCACACACTACCACGTGCTTCAACACATATACCACAGCACATATTTCACCACACATACACCAACCTCGCCACATAAAAGTCGAAACACAAAAGTCGCCACTCAAAACTCGCCACCCTGTCCCAGAGCTGTTTAAAAGATGAAAAATGAGCTGTGATTGGTTGCTATAGACAGTTGTGGTAACTGAGGCCTATTATTCTTATCATTTCTATGGTGTTATCGTCCTTCTGTAAAGTTGGAAATAACACAATTTATTACCGTGCCAACACAGACCACCCTCTGACACAGACTGCAGGGGGAGCCCAGTATCACAGAGGATAGGATTAGATACACGGCTCAGCTGTCAGTATCACACAGGATAGGATTAGATACACAGCTCAGCAGTCAGTATCACACAGGGGAGGATTAGATACACGGCTCAGCTGTCAGTATCACACAGGTTAGGATTAGATACACAGCTCAGCAGTCAGTATCACACAGGGGAGGATTAGATACACAGCTCAGCAGTCAGTATCACATAGGATAGGATTAGATACACAGCTCAGCAGTCAGTATCACACAGGATAGGAATAGTTACACGGCTCAGCAGACAGTATCACACAGGATAGGATTAGATACACGGCTCAGCAGACAGTATCACACAGAATAGGATTAGATACACGGCTCAGCAGTCAGTATCACAGAATAGGATTAGATACACGGCTCAGCAGTCAGTATCACACAGAATAGGATTAGATACACGGCTCAGCAATCAGTATCACAGAATAGGATTAGATACACGCACGGCTCAGCAGTCAGTATCACACAGGATAGGATTAGATGCATGGTTTTTATGTGCAATATAATCATTATAATTTGTTATAACTAACCACAGTTGGTTACTATGCGCAGGCAACGCGGGGCTCTTCAGCTAGTATATAGTTATATGTTATATATTTCTCATTATGCTGTACATTCATAAAAATGATCCCCCTCAGTGGTAAGTATAATAATTTTGCAACACAGAGAAGTGACTGCTACAAAAGATAACAATTGTGATCTGCAGCTGACATAGAAATTATCATAAGCATTTTGGATTAGAAAGTAGTTTCGTTTTGCATTTCGATGGATTGTGTAATTATACACATATTTCACCCTTATTTTCAGGGGTACTACCGAGGGGTGGTGTCGGGGTCTAATGGTAAGCTATGCAGGTATTATATGCTGGCTTTGCCGAAAGGCTAGAAGAAGAGAGAAACTATATATTCAAACCATAGAATCATCAGAGGAAAATTTGCTGATGTGTTCGCTGACTAATGATTTTTTCAATTGTCCGGTGTTTCATTTATCTGATGTACCAATTTGTGTCAGAGAATGCACTCCTACAATTCTGTGACATAAAATGCCATTATTTTGACAATCACTTCATTGTTATAATGCAGTAATCCACGGCACACCCTCTAATTGAATGTGAATTGTCAAATTTATGAAAGTGTTATTCCCATTTTCATTTATGGGTATTGTTGAAAAGTGCTTGTGAAAACAAGAAGATTTGTTATATACTATTTATTACAATTCTCCTCTGTTCCCCTGATAATTACAGATTTAATTTGTTTACTGCTCATTCCCCAGGTTACCGGCCACTACTGCTGTCTAAGGTTCTGCTCACATGTACACTTGACATCGGCTTGTAATGGAACCAGTATTAAAATTAAATTGTATCCTTTACAAAAGGAGAAAAAAAAAAGGATGCAAAATGGAAACCAAAGTTCCGTTTTTAATGCATCGATCTTTAAAAGAAAAATTGGTCCATTTAAAAATGGTCATTTTGGCTTCGATTTTGCATCTGTTTTTGCTCCATTTTTAACGGATCACTGAACACCCGCTGTGTCTAGTTGCTGTCTGTTTTTCGGCTAAACAAAAAGTTGTGCTGTTTTTTGCGATCCAGCTAAAAAAAACCAGATTGCAGCTGATTAGGAGTCAAACAGAAGATAATTTTGTAATTCCCATTCAAACGATTGGTTCTTGTCAAGCTCAATAAAGACCTCACATGCTTTAGTGGGTCAAAACATAGCTGTCTGTTCTGTATATATGATGGCACAATAGAGATTTATTGAGCTACACTGGGTGCTGTCGTGATCTTTCTTCTATGTTGATTAATGTGGAGGATTTGTGATCATCCTTTACTGTGCAAATTTACATCCATACTCATTATGAGAGTTTGTGACTTCTTACGTGGTTCGAATTCTTGAGTCCTGTACTGGAATATAAAACGTAATCCTGCAGCTCTTCTGCAGACAGCGAAGAATCAGAGGCAGAGTACCGCTTATAAAAATTGTTTCTGTGCTAATTTTACCAGTGCCCAAATCCTCTGACCAGATAGAAGTGAGTTTTTACCTCTACTTTGAAATCATTTTTTTAACTTTAGAACACTTTTCCTGTCTTTGAAAGTGATAGTAAATTGTTAGCATACTACTGTATATATCAGATGAGCAGTGGGGAAGAAGGGGTTAAGGGGTGTTGGAAAATGGTGGAGGCAATTTACTAAACTGCAATGGGTCTCTGTAAGTCCAGCCCTCCCCCTCCCTCTTCTGTCTATACTGTAGAAAGTTACTTTCCAGCTGTTATAACATGACTAGCTGAAGAGCCTGGCGTTGCCTGGGCACAGTAACTAACTGCCATCCCGCTCTCTCATTTCACGGCCCCGCTCTCCACTCGTAGTCCTGACTCTCCTTCCGAAGTCCAGCTTTCCATCTGCTGTCCTACATCCTCCATCAGCAGCCCCGCTCTCCATCCACCGCCCCGCTCTCACCCTCCGCAGCCCGTTTCCATTGGCCATCCCACTCTCTCCCTCAGCAGACCCGCTTTTGCTCTGCTGCCCCGCTGTCTCACTCCACAGCCCAGCTCTCCATCCACCATCACGCTCTCTCCTTCCAAAGCCCCACTCTCCAATCGCCGTTCCGCATTCTATCTCCACAGCTCCGCTCTCTCCCTCAGCAGCCCCTGTCTCCACTGGCCGTCCTGCTCTCTCCCTCAGCAGCTCAGCTTTCCACCCGTGTCCCGCTCTCTTTCTTAACACCCCGGCTCTCCACCCACCATCCTAATCTCTCCTTCTGCAGCCCGACTCTCCATGCGCAATCCCGTTCTATCCCTCTGCAGCACCACTCTCTATCCGCGTCCTGCTCTCCCTCCACAGACCTGCTCTCTCCCTCCGCAGCCCCGCTTCTCCAGTCGCCATCCTGCTCTCCACTCGTCGTTCCACTCTCTCCCTCCGCAGCCCTTGTCTCTACTGGCCGTCCCACACTCTCCCTCAGAAGCCCAGCTCTCCAGCCATGTCCCGCTCTGTCCCTACACAGCCCCGCTCTCCACCTGCCATCCCACTCTCTGCAGCCCCGCTCTATCACTCCGCAGCCCCGCTCTCCGTCTGTGTCCCGCTCTCCCTTCACAGCCCCGCTCTCTCCCTCTGCAGCCCCGCTGTCCACCCGCGTCCCGCATTTTCCCTCTGCAACCCTTTTCTCCATCCACCAGTGTGCAGGGCTATGTGGTGTGGGCATGGCTTGATACATACACACACATACATACACTCAGCTTTATATATATAGATACATGCAGCACCTCTGTCTGAATAGGCTCACCATAGCTTGTGTGCAAACTCTATGCATGTATATGTAATGCATATAAATGTTTTCGTACTGGGTGTTAATTTGGATATTGCTTATTATATATAATGTGTGTATAATGTATATTTATATATATAATATGCACAAATCTGTGTTTAATGTATACGTGAGTTTAATGTATATACTTTTAGAAAAAGTGAAGGTGCTTTAACACCAAATGCATTAGGTGTGCCCACCAGCGTCTCTAAATTGGTGTGCACATAGGAAGAGCAGCAGCACTCCAGGACTAAGCAGAATCACTGTTTTATTACTTGTGTGTGACTAGTGTGACTGCAATATGAAGGAACTGAAATGTTGCACCAATTGAACATGGGTGATTAAAACTGGTTCTGCCTTTTCCTGGAGCGCTCCCTCTTCTCCTACAATATGTGTATACCAGTTTTTAATATTTACACTAAGAGGAAAGGTTTATATTTAATGTGTAATGAAATCAGCCGTTGTAGATCTGCATTTGTGACTCAATGTATAATATACTTTAACAATTTTCCAATAGGCAACATACATTTGTGCAGGACCCAAGGGCATTCAGATCTGCGCCATAGCACGATATGATTAGTGGCTGCAGGCTCCTCATTTCCACAGGGGAGAACTGAGCCTATTACTCTTTTGTAAAAAGTTGTGCTGTGCTGGTAATTTCCCCTTTGTGGCCAATGAAACTCTAGCTAACAAGTACCCATCATAGACTAAAGAAGGGGGCACCAGATTGGATCTTTGCCCCATGTGAAGAGACATCTATCTTCAGCTCTGGGATATTCCATCCCTGTGAGTGTCACCATCCTAAGAAAACGTACTGATTTTTTTTTCTAAGGTGTCATCCTTGTTGCATCAATTTTTTTCTCATCCCATAGGGTATATTCCCACGGTCAGTAATCGCTGCAGGTTGGAAGCTGCGTCCAGATGTTACAGCATAGTGGATAGGATTTCAAGAAATCCCATGTCCACTATGCGTGCACAGACGCCCGCAGATCACCCATGGAGACGGATATGCGGCCCGTCTTTCCAGACCACAGCATGTCTATTTATCTTGCGGAGACGTGAGTCTCCGCAAGATAAATTTCACCCGTGCAATGTATTGGACGTGGTGATTCCGCATGCTTCAATAAAAGTGTGAGGAGACAGCAGGCACGTAGGATGCAGTAACGGACCGTACACAGACCAAGGGTGATAGGGTTTTATTTTACAACAGAAAACTCCACACAGGGAGAAAATGGAGGGATATTATTCTCTAATACAGCAAATGACTATTGGGGATAACTTAAGGCACAAGAATAAAATTAAATACTACCCTCAGGTGTCTGTAGGTACGTGTGCCGACTGGGGGGTGGTCCTTTTGCCGCCGCAAACAGACGAGACAGAGACTGATGTGCGTTCAACAGGTCCTCTTTATTGGCCGTCCTCTCGACGACCGCAGCACCACATAGCAGCTGCACGACAACTTCAACGCACAGGCCCGGGTACCCTTCACTTTTCTTCTCTTTCCTCTTACAGTGATGTCCCTCGCGGTTCTTTCACTGTGGCTGCCATTAGGCCCATGGCCACAGCACTTCCCCTGTCCAAGTCCATCCATCTGGTACCCCCGCGCTTTCTCTGTCCTGCGGCTCTTCTGTCAGGGCCACCCCCCTGACCCTCTCTCTCCTCAGTCCCTCCCAGAGCTTCTCTGTCTGTCTCTCCCTTCTGTCTCCTCTTCTCCTGAGCTCCTCCTGGACTGGCTTGCTTCTAGAACTCTCTCTGCCTCCTTATATTCCCTCTCCCTGGGAATTCCCCTCTAGAGCTCCTGTAACTTCGCCCCCAATGACTCTGCGGTTTTGTAGCCTTAAGCTGTTGTTAAGCCCTTTCCTCACTGCTTCCATCTTGTGGCCACACTTCAGTACTGCACCGTCTCCCTTTCCTGCTGTTCTTGGTCTCCCCCTAGTGACCAAACCCAGTATTTTACCATCTTCTACTGTCTCTAGCTGTCTCCCCACACACATGTACAGCACTCCACGTCAAGCACTTTTACGGCACATTTTACATTTACCTTCCTGCTGCAGACAGGTCCATAGGTCAGTCCACTTTCCTACATGTCAGTCACTGTTAAACTCCTATCCGTGACTGGAGCCGCTTATGATGCGTCGCAGTGGAAGTCTGACACAGTCCTGAGGAAGCTGGTATAATATATCCTGACGATGGCAGTGTCCTCTCATGGTCCTGATGATGGTGGCGACTCTTCGGGATCCTGATGCAGGTCTTGGGTCCAGAAGATGAAGCGATGAAGAGGAAAATGTCTTTTACCTCAGCGGTGAGTGTCCCAACACTATGGAGACTTGCAGCATTGCCCAAACACAGTTTACAATGGGCAGCCCGGTTCGCTGTGTTGACTCGACACACGCGTAAGTCCAGTCAGTCAGTGCTGTCGGCGGGGGCAGCTTTGGCAGAGTTGTCAGCTGTGTCAGTGCTCTCAGCTAGGGAAGAGATGTCAGCAGGGACAGCAGTGTCTCAGTGGTACTCAGAAGGTAGTCTCCCGTCAAAGCGCTCTGCCGTCCCAGGCTCTGCTCTACTCTGCCCAGTCGCCTCCCAGCTGATTTTACCTCACAGGTCTCTCGCACGCTCGACGTTCCCACCCAAACTGTTTGAATCCTCGCGCGCGAACCTTCTCTCATCTTGGCCACGCCCCCTGCGCTTGAGTACAGGGAGTGGTCTCGCGCTTTAAGCTTTTCCCCCTGCAACTTAGGTGACAGCCCCGATGATTCTGGACCCATCACGGAGGAGACATGCCTAACTAGTTCCTTCCCCTTACAAACACATGCAGAATCACCTGCGTTCAAGAGACAGCAGCACTTTGGATGCAGCGAACATGTGCTACATTCAAAGCGCTGCCGATTACTGACCGTGGGGACATAGCCTAACTTTCCCTGAGCAGGTAGTTAGGTAGAATGGCTTATCCATTGACTCTTGACAATCTATCAGTCAAAAACAGATGGATGAAACTTGGATGGAAAACTGAAGTGCAAAGTCTGTCTTCCTAGTTTCATCCTCACAAATCCCCATAGATATTAATGGCTGAATGTGATCCCTAAATATGATCAGAATAGAACATGTTCTGCGTCTCATGGATGGGAGACATGGACCTACTTTTAAAACTTTTATTTCCATGGATCAATGAAACTCTATGGGTCATTGTGCTGTCCGAGAAAAAAACAGACAGCACTAGAAGTGTCACATGGATGTGTGAATGTAGCCCCAAAGTATCAGTCAGGGTTTTTTTTATTTCACCACCTGTTAGGTATCAATAATGTATGTTCTTTGTGTGTACTAACGTACTTCCCTGTGACCTCTACTTTCGGCACTGATATGGTCCCTCTCCGGCATCTTATGATAGTCACTGCTAATGGTCACCATCTCTCTTAGGTCTCTTTCATATGTCCGTGTGGTGACAGTTTTCATATGTATGGTTTTGTGCACATGTTAGCATGTTGCCATGGACTGTGTGTCCGTGAGCAAAACATGCTGACATGTCCGTTTTTTACCAGCAGCACGGGCCACAAAAACGTCCAGCACACGTGCACACACATGACACACTAGGATGTCATCAGTGTGACAGGCATCGGCGCCTGAGAAGCAGCAGTACAATGAGCGCTGTTCCCCCGGCGCCGGATGCTGAAGACCACCCTCATCATTCTCCCCTGCTCTGCCAGCAATTAGCACGAGTAGGGGAAAATGATGAGAGCTATATTCAAGTGATGACAATGAGAGCAGGCGGCGACTGATGGGACTATTACTCCCATCAATCTACATCTGCTGCCGCTAATATCAGTGACAGCAGGTGTGGCTGATGGAAGTATTCATTGACTGTCTGTGCTATCTCTATATATAAAACTGAATGTAAGTATGTATGTGTGTGTGTATAACCAACCAATCACGAAGCATCTTTCATTTCACCAGAGCAGTTCAAAAGAAACTGAGCTGTGATTGGTTGCTATGAGCAACAGTTTTCCTTGCAACTAATCACTAAGCATCTCTCATTTCACCAGAGCAGGTTAAAAGAAGCTGAGCTGTGATTGTTTGCTATGAGCAAGTTTTCCCACTTGACAACACCTCAGCAGACAATGACATGGTGGGAGAAATCTAGCATCCCTGGGAACATAAGCTCCCAGCCATTGTCTGCCCCCCAAAAAGGGGCAGAGAGCATAGGACAGAAATGAATCACCCCCTCCCTGCCATATACCCATCACACATCCTCCAACCCATAGGCACATCTTCCCTCTTAAAGGGATCATTGGTATGGAAGTCAGAGCAAATCCATCCAGTGCTGTGGTTCTGACCCCAGGGTCTCTTAAAGGGATCATTGGTATGGAAGTTAGGGCAAATCCATTCTGCGCTTTGGTACTGATCCCAGGTTTTTCTTAAAGGGATCTCCGGTATGGAAGTCAGGGCAAATCCATCCAGTGCTTTGGATCTGACCCCAGGCCTCTCTTAAAGGGATCCCCGGTAAGGAAGTCAGGGCAATTGCCTTCAAATGCTATGGTAATGACCCCAGGCTCTCTTAAAGGGATCTCCTGTATACTCAGCGCTTTGGTTCTGACCCTAGGCTCTCTTAAAAGGATCCCCGGTATGGAAGTTAGGGCAAATCCACTCAGTGCTCTGGTTCTGACCCAAGGCCTCTCTTAAAGGGATCCCCGGTACGGAAGTGAGTGCAAATACACTCTGTGCTTTGGTACTGACCCCAGGCCTCTCTTAAAGGGATCTCCGGTATGGAAGTTAAGGTAAATCCGTCAGCACTCTGATTCTCACCCCAGGCTTCTATTAAAGGGATCATTGGTATGGAAGTCAGGGCAAATCCACTCAGTGCTCTGGTTCTGACGCCAGGCCTCTCTTAAAGGGATCCCCGTTATGGAAGTCAGGGCAATTGCCTTCAAAAGCTCTGGTAATGGCCCCAGGCTCTCTTAAAGGGATCTCCTGTATGGAAGTTAGGGCAAATCCCTCAGCGATCTGATTCTGACCCCAGGGTTCTATTAAAGGGATCATTGGTATGCAAGACAGGGCAAATCCATTCAGCGCTCTGGTTCTGATGCCAGGCCTCTCTTAAAGGGATCCCCGGTATGGAAGTTAGGACCGTTCCACTCAGCGCTTTGGTTCTGACCCTAGGCTCTCTTAAAAGGATCCCCGGTATGGAAGTTAGGGAAAATCCACTCAGCGCTCTGGTTCTGACCCAAGGCCCCTCTTAAAGGGATCCCCGGTATGGAATTGAGGACAAATATACTCTGTGCTTTGGTACTGACCCCAGGCCTCTCTTAAGGGGATCTCGAGTATGGAAGTTAGGGTACATCCCTCAGCGCTCTGATTCTCAACCCAGGCTTCTATTAAAGGGATCATTGGTATGGAAGTCAGGGCAAATCCACTCAATGCTCTGGTTCTGACGCCAGGCCTCTGTTAAAGGGATTCCCAGTATGGAAGTTAGGACCGTTCCACTCAGCACTCTTGTTCTGACCACAGGCTGATGGGATGATGTGGGATATTAGAGGCAGTAGTCCGGTGGTGTTGGCAGACGGGATGATGTGGGATATTAGGGGTAGTAGTCCGGTGGCTCTGGCTGATGGGACGATATGGGATATTAGGGGTAGTAGTCTGGTAGCTCTGGCTGACGGGATGATGTGGGATATTATAGTGAATGTGGCTATGCGGAGTGGGCGGGGCTCTACACTCAGCTATTTATATATATATATATATATATATACATATATATATCATTATAATTTGTTATAACTAACCGTAGTTAGTTACTATGCCCGGGCAGCGCCGAGCTCTTCAGCTAGTAAATAAATAAATGAGCATGGGTTCCCCTGTATTTTCAATAACCAGCCAGGCAAAACTGACAGCTGTGGGCTGCAACCTCCAGCTGTCAGCTTATGCAATGCTGTCAGCTTATGCAAGAATAGAGGGATCCCCATGCTGTTTTTGTTTTTAAATTATTTAAACTATTAAAAAAAAAAAGTGTGGGGTCCACCCATTTTTAACAACCAGCTTTGCTAAAGCTGAAAGCAGGGAGCTGGTATTCTAAGGCTGGTAAGGGATCATGGATATTTACCCCCCAAGCCTAAAAATAGCAGCACCCAATTGCCCAGAAAAGTTGCATCTATTAGATGTGCCAATTCTGGTGCTTTGCCCGGCTCTTCCCCTGGCCCGTTCAAGCTCAGTGACTTAATCGTAGATCACAGTGAAAAATTCTTACTGTTTGTGAAGAAACAAGAGTATATCTTAATTACAAAGATGACTATGTTTTTGCCAGTCTAGAAGAATTGACTTTTTATCTGTATATTGGCTTATGGATTTGGGGTGTTGAATTCTATTGTGTCAGGACAGACTTGTGGGCTAATGTACCATTTGACATACTGTGCAAGTCTGTAATAGTGACTTGTAAGTTGATATACCATAGTGTGTGTTTATCTTTGTCTATTGAGGTGTGCTGATATGCTAATTGTGCATTGTATTCAGGAACCAGTTTGTTGAATTCAAAAGTAGAGAGGGAAAGAAAGTGAGGGTGGACTGAAGGACACTGGGTAATTCTAAAAATACATTACATGCCTCTGGTATAAAAAGACTCAGAGATCTCATCACACAGAGCTACCAGTCAGACATTCTGCAAAACACTCAACAGACAAGAGACAGGACTGTAGCCAATTCATCATGGCACCATCATGAGGGACACGGATCTATGATTCTATAGGAAACAACCTAGGGGGTTTTCGGCTTCGGTTGGATCTGATCAATTGAGCATCGATGAACCAAGGAAATGTTTGGAGAAGGACCATGGAAGTGTTTGGAGAAAGCCAGGTTTGGGACCTGCTGGTTGCCTGGTTCCATGAAGATGGTCGGATAAGCCAGGTGGTGACATTCGTGTCAACTGGATTTGGACCTTATATGGACTCTATGGACTGTAGGTGGTCATCTCCCTACGCTTGTTGCTACCTCTTCTCTGTGCATCACAGGTGGAAATTAGAATAGCGACCCTGGAAGCTCTGATGTATCATCTACCATTATCCTGGCGATGCACCATCTTGGGGTAATTGCTGGGATTGTTCTGTTTTCTATTGTGTGTTGTGGTTCAATAAAGTATTGCACCCACTGACCCCGTTTCTCCACACTGTTATTAGCAGGCGTAGGCTAAGGGGAGTAATAGTGCTCATTGTTCTCACCTGAGCATAACTCTCATCATTGTCCCCTGCTTGTGCTGATCGCCAGCAGAGCAGGAGAGAATGTGGAGAGCAGTCTTCAGCACCCGGCGCCGGTGAACAGCGCTTACTGTAATGCTGCTTCTCAGACGCCGATGCATGTGGTATTGATGCGGCACACGGTTGACACACGTGTGCCGCAAATATTACACACACGGACACTGACATCTCATCTCTGGTACCGTTTTTTTTCCGATACCGGAAATATCAGGACGTGTGAAACCGGCCTTAATGTAAGTTTATGAGAGCCTCGTTCTGAGCCTCATAGTCTTGCATTGAGAAGTGACTTCCTGTCTTTCCAGCAAACACTGGAGTGATCTGCGTAGTCACAACTCCAGTCATTTGATGCAGGAGTGGACTAGAGCATCTCTGGGATCAGCAAAAGATGGCAACTGGTAAGTACACAGGCAACATACATTAGTGACACCTTTCAAGTGGTAAAATAGAAAAAAAACCTGGAGTGATACCTTAAACTATTAAGGGAGCACTCCCACCAAGTTTTTATACATGAAATGAATGTATGCATGTAATGTAGTGTTGGTATATTAACCGTTGCTGGTGTCCAGCGCTGTTCTTCTCTGCCTCTGTGTAACGTCACTGCTCTGCAGACTGTCTAGTACACACTGCGCTCTGCGTGTCGCGAATATGACTTCTATAATGTAAGTCTATGTGATGTCAGAACGAGGCTCCATAGACTTACATTGTAAAGGAGACTTTGACTCATGCCTGGAGCATAAGGCGAGCCGGCTAGTCGCTGTTGGAGTGATATCAATGAGAGGTGAAGCGGAACGGCGCTGGCCAGTGGAGAGCGTGGTGGTTGGTGACTACAATACGATCTCACTACACGCCATGCACATACACACACATGTAATGAATACAAAACCTAGCGGGAGGGATTCTTTAAATCGAACGACCATTTTTTTTTAGGATCTATGAAAATGGTTTAAAAACTGGACCAACCTCTTAATCAGAATGTACACGTCTGATACAATTGCTCATCAGAGATGTTCTGTGACATATAACACATACTATAACTGTGTATGTCTCCATGCCTGTCTGTACAGTCACTGCATAGGCCGCAGATGCCAGAAGAGGTGCAGCAGCAGGTAAGTCCCTGCACTTGCACATCCCTGGTTGCATTGTCTCCGCACCTCTTCCCTTCTGCTTCCGGAGGCTATGATTTGCTGCAGATGACATCAGAGTGGATGCTGGAAAATAGACTGCCAGCTAATGTGATTCTCCTCCCAGGGTCCCAGCCCAGACTCTCCATATAAAAGGCAGGCAGCCTCCCCTCCCAGCTCACTCCCTGTCTGCTCTCAGCTGCTGTACCTAACGGAGAGTGGCAGGAAGATCACTCACAGGGCGAGAGAGGCAGGCACAACTGGGGGCACTGGGCAAGGATGGCAACTCTGGTGGAGCCAGGAGCGGACATGGACCCGGCAATCAGCACCCTGAACCCTTCCTCTACCTCCCCTAGCCTGTCTCACAGATTCCTAGACAATAAATTTTACCTGCTGGTGGTGATTGGAGAAATAGTGACAGAGGACCATTTAAGGTGTGCCATCACCAATATAGAGAGAGGTAAGCACTGCCAGCTGGCACTCCCTGGGCACTGCCATCCCCACCACAGGTGGCACAGCACCAGCTACTTACTGACCTCTGCTGCAGCTGCTGTGTGTCTGCTGCAGATGATGCTGCTCCTGGAATATTGATGATGACTATCTGACGCTATAGAAACAATGGAACAGGGAAATAGAAATATTGATCTAATGGGGAACAAAGACAATGTCAGGCAGCCACTCCCTATTTTTTTTTTACAGGGAAAATGTGGTGGGCTGCAGATCTAACAGTTGGCAAGAAAGCAGCCCCTCCCTCTGCTGTCTCATAGAGAGCAAGCAAAGGAGTCTGGAAGGAATGTGTATGAGAAGTGATGTGTATATATGAGTATAGTGCCTGTGTGTGGAAGGAGGCATTACATGGTGCCCCATTGTTATACCCTGACTCATCGCTGCGTGAGCGATCACAGATCAGATGATGAGACATGGATTTCTAGAAAGGGAAACTTTCTGCCTGACTACACTGGTGGGTGCATACATCCAGATCCAGGGGTCTCTGCTCAGCTTGTGCCAGATCTGGGAGCCACATGGGGGGAATTGTGAGCCAGCAAGGACACATGTTGTACCCCACCCATGAGTGCGGTGATGGCTTCATTCAGGTGTCACATTAGAGGTCATGGTGTTCTTCATCTGTATAGAATGCTGGATAGAGGATTAATTTGGGAAAATGCTCATCACTAGATAAGGTAGATATGTGCATACAGGATTATTGCTGACATGTGTGCTGTTATCTTCTGTGTGCCTAATTGCATGAAAATCTCTTTAGCCCCAAGATGTCTCCATCCTAAATTTGGGGGAAAAAAAAAAAAAGAAACCAGGTACCATTGACACCGGAAGAGAAGAGGATGTAGGGCCTGCTGGTTTCTGTCATTGCTGTCCCCATGGATCGATAGCGCAGCAGGCTGTTGCCCTTGCAGCAGAGAGCTGAGGCTGGAGTAATGACAGAGCGCAGAGGAGCCGGCTGGTGGGCGTGGCGCGGTCCGCAGTGCAGTCCCCACGGCAGCAGCAGCAGCGCGCAGCGGACAAAGAGGGGAGAGCAGCAGCAGCCAGCGGAGGGGAGAGCAGCAGCCTGCGGAGGGGAGAGCAGCAGCCAGCGGAGGGGAGAGCAGCAGCCAGCGGAGGGGAGAGCAGCAGCCTGCGGAGGGGAGAGCAGCAGCCAGCGGAGGGGAGAGCAGCAGCCAGCGGAGGGGAGAGCAGCAGCAGCTCGCAGCGGACAAAGAGGGGAGAGCAGCAGCAGCCAGCGGAGGGGAGAGCAGCAGCCTGCGGAGGGGAGAGCGGCAGCCAGCGGAGGGGAGAGCGGCAGCTGCCTGCGGAGGGGAGAGCAGCAGCCAGCGGAGGGGAGAGCAGCAGCCAGCGGAGGGGAGAGCAGCAGCCTGCGGAGGGGAGAGCAGCAGCTGCCTGCGAGGGCTGCTGTGTCAGGGCTGTGCGGGAGGAGGACCGCTGCCTCACCCTCCGCTAACAGCAATGGAGCCTCCAGAAAGAGTAGGAGCTAAATAACACTATATAGAGAGATTTATAGACCCCAAACTCTATTTAGAAATATGAACTTGCCTCAAGTATATAAATAATTAGCTGCAAATATAGAACATCTAGGATCAGAGAAACCAGAAAAGTGGCGTAAAGTATGTGCCCCCCCTTATAATATATGGGGTGATGGGTGCACTTTCTGACCCCGCGGTGTCACATACTCCTTTAGTATGTCTGTGATGTTACAGAACAGTTTAGTCATCATCAGGCCACAGCCGCCACACCTTGGTTGTGCTCCCAGCAGGGCCAGTGGCCAGCAAGGCTCTAATGTACAGGGAAGAGACTGGGAAATGATGTACTGCCCACAATTCTCCCTTCTGTAATATTTCTGGTATAAGTTTGGAAATGAAAAGCAGAGAGCTGATTGGCGGTCAGACAGGACATCTACACTACCTGATGATGTACACTCGGTACTTACAGAGACAGGCTGTCATTTACATTTATGGAGCATGATACCCTTTGTAAATCATATTCCAGTGCCATGCATCGTGCACAATAGCAATATATACAACATTTACATTTTATTATTATTCCAAGATCTATTGATTAATTTCCACAATTGGATGAGTTAAAAAAAAATCTGTTCCCGTGCTGAGATAATCTTATACATGTGCCCCTGCTGTGTACTGTGTAATGGCCGTGTCTGATCGTACAGGGACATGGTCTGATCATACCACAGCTCCTGGGCAGGGGCGGACACAAAAGAATATACAGACAGGACAGCAGGGGACAAACTTGTTTTCAGTCACAGAAAGAATTAGCTGTGATCCCCTGCTGTCCTGTCTGTATACTCTATTGCTTCCTCCCTTGCCCAGGAGCTGTGGTGTGATCAGACCATGTCCCTGTATGATCAGACACGGCCATTACACAGTACACAGCAGGGGCACATGTATAAGATCTCAGCACGGGAACATTTTTAACACATCCAATTGTGATACCCAGAGCTGGACTGACCATCTGGCTATTCTGGCAAATGCCAGAAGGGCCTGTCTGGTCATGGGCTGCCTTGTCTGCTACATTGTTAAAAGAATTGTTGATCTCAAGACAGCCATACTGTTAAGAGTTGTGATGGAGCGCAAAGTCGCTGACTCCGTCACTTACCCCAGCAGGCCCCGGTATCATTAGAAATATTGGTCTTGTAGTAAATCTTCCTTTCCTCCATCCAGGGTAATATTAGTAATACATCACCATCTGGTTTTTGGGGAGGGGAACAAATGCCAGGGCTGAATTTCATCCCCAGCCGTACCTGGTGATACCTATTTTTATTCAAACAAATCTCTAATTAAAATGTACTTTGTTCATGGGACAACCCCTTTGCCTGGAGAGCAAAATAAAAAAATAATAAAGATCAGAAAGGGTTAAAAAAATAAGCACAGCAATTCTCATGTCACCATTCCCTAACCCCCTTCTACTTTGACACCTCCTGATCCCCTGCTGAGTGTCTATATCTACTGCAGGGATGACGACATCCGGTCACAGGGTCACGTGACATCTACATCCAATCACTGGCTTAAGCGCTTGACCAATTCAGCCAATCACTGACTGCAGAGGCCACATGTGCCTGTTATGAACCGATAAGGTGACTATTCCGTCTTTTTATATTTTTTAACCCCTTTCTGAGTAATTTGCAAAAAATGTCTATTTCCCAGATAACCCTAATATCATTTAGTATAGTGTCAGTAGGAATGTCACTAACTGCAACACACAGTAATGTGTCACGCGGCACATAGTAAATGGCAACCAAAATGTACAGAGATTAGTCTTCATGACAAGTATAGAGAACAGTGATGCCTTCTGTTCATACCTATGGGGTTTTGCCTCTGGAGTTTAAAAAATGGAGCTTTCTGAAACATGGCTGAGCACATAGACATCTAATAAATAATTACAGGAAGGCAAGCTGTGTGACGGGATATGTACGTTACCTAAACTGTCCCCGGTATTAAAGGGGTAAGAATGGCATCGAGACCACGTCCTGATTGCTAGTGTCCTGACTACTGGAACCCCCACGATCCCCAGAACAGAATGGAGTGGTGGCTGATAGTGCGCACATCTGCTCCATTTTTAATGGAACCACTGGGAATAACCTCTGCATTCCATCAAGTATGAATGGAGCGCAGTGCACATGATGGACCAGCACTCAATTTATATGGGGATCATATGATCCCCAGTTCTCGGGATTTTGGGGGGTCCCAGCTGTCAGAACCCCAGCGATCAGTAAATTATCCTCCATCCCCTGAATAGCGGTTAACTTGAAAATACCCTATAATATAGAGGGGCATTGATAGACGTCATGACCTTGCTTCCTTCTCCAGCCAGAGTTATATTTTCTACCTGCAATCCACTTTCAATTAATTTCTATAATTTATTCATCAGACTGCAGTCCGGAAAAGGTAAAGTACCCATTAGGTAACTTAGATTCCCATATCCGTGTGATCAAAGAATGAGTAAGCTTAAGAAAACATTATTTTGTCAGGAATCTAGTGGTGTATCTTACATAGAGAGTAGAACGGTTAGTGCTTTATGTTGCACGGAACGCCCATCTAGGCTCTAGCGCATATGAACGGGGTTTCTGCTCCCTATTCACACACAGCAGAACATTTCTCTTCCAGTTCTTGGCACTGTTATATATATATAAAAAAAAAAAAAACTCAGCCATGAAAATAAGTAGCATGTTACATTACTTGTTCTCGACAGATTCCACAGAGAAAAGCTTGCAGAATGTCAGCGGAGCTAACTCTCATGAGGATTTGTGACTGTTCAATCTGCAAAGCCGCAGAACAAATCTGAGGGTCAGACTCAAATTTATTTTGTGGAAATACAAAGTTAAATTTTATTCTGACACGTGAACATAGTGGTTTTTTCCAGCGTAACACATGCACTTTGGGCCTCATTCAGACATCTGATCTTTCATGTATGCAAATAAAATGGTACATGTTCCATCAGTATTTGGTCAGTGTCAGTTTTACAATCAGAGTTTGATCAGTGATTTTCATATATATGACTAAACTAGCTGAAGAGCCCAGCGCTGCCCGGGCATAGTAACTAACTGTGGTTAGTTATAGCAAATTATAATTATCCTCCATCCCATAGTCCCGTGCCTATATACCCATCATACATATCCTCCATCCCATAGTCGAGTGCCCATATACCCATCATACACATCCACGATCCCATAGGCCCGTGCCCATATACCCATCATACATATCCTCCATCCCATAGTCGAGTGCCCATATACCCATCATACACATCCACGATCCCATAGGCCCGTGCCCATATACCCATCATACATATCCTCCATCCCATAGTCGAGTGCCCATATACCCATCACACATCCTCCATCCCATAGTTCCATGCCCATATACCCATCACACATCCTCCATCCCATAGTCCCGTGCCCATATACCCATCATACATATCCACGATCCCATAGGCCCGTGCCCATATACCCATCATACATATCCTCCATCCCATAGTCGAGTGCCCATATACCCATCACACATCCTCCATCCCATAGTCCCATGCCCATATATCCACAATACATATTCGCCATCCCATAGTCCAGTGCCCATATACCCATCATACATATCCTCTATCCCATAGGCTCGTGCCCATATACCCATCATACACATCCACCATCCCATAGTCCCGTGCCCATACACCCATCATACATATCCACCATCCCATAGTCCCGTGCCCATATACCCATCATACATATCCTCCATCCCATAGTCGAGTGCCCATATACCCATCACACATCCTCCATCCCATAGTCCCGTGCCCATATACCCATCATACATATCCACGATCCCATAGGCCCGTGCCCATATACCCATCATACATATCCTCCATCCCATAGTCGAGTGCCCATATACCCATCACACATCCTCCATCCCATAGTCCCATGCCCATATACCCATCATAAATATCCTTCATCTCATAGTCGAGTGCCCATATACCCATCATACACATCCTCCATCCCATAGTCCCGTGCCCATACACCCATCATACATATCCACCATCCCATAGTCCCGTGCCCATATACCCATCATACATATCCTCCATCCCATAGTCCTGTGCCCATATACCCGTCATACATATCCTCCATCCCATAGTCGAGTGCCCATATACCCATCATACACATCCTCCATCCCATAGTCCCGTGCCCATACACCCATCATACATATCCTTCATCTCATAGTCGAGTGCCCATATACCCATCATACATATCCTCCATCCCATAGTCCCGTGCCCATACACCCATCATACATATCCACCATCCCATAGTCCTGTGCCCATATACCCGTCATACATATCCTCCATCCCATAGTCCTGTGCCCATATACCCGTCATACACATCCTCCATCCCATAGTCCAGTGCCCATATACCCATCATACATATCCTTCATCTCATAGTCCCGTGCCCATATACCCATCATACATATCCTCCATCCCATAGTCCTGTGCCCATATACCCGTCATACATATCCTCCATCCCATAGTCCTGTGCCCATATACCCGTCATACACATCCTCCATCCCATAGTCCAGTGCCCATATACCCATCATACATATCCTTCATCTCATAGTCCCGTGCCCATATACCCATCATACACATCCTCCATCCCATAGTCCCGTGCCCATATACCCATCATACATATCCTCCATCCCATAGTCCCGTGCCTATATACCCATCATACATATCCTCCATCCCATAGTCGAGTGCCCATATACCCATCATACACATCCACGATCCCATAGGCCCGTGCCCATATACCCATCATACATATCCTCCATCCCATAGTCGAGTGCCCATATACCCATCATACACATCCACGATCCCATAGGCCCGTGCCCATATACCCATCATACATATCCTCCATCCCATAGTCGAGTGCCCATATACCCATCACACATCCTCCATCCCATAGTTCCATGCCCATATACCCATCACACATCCTCCATCCCATAGTCCCGTGCCCATATACCCATCATACATATCCACGATCCCATAGGCCCGTGCCCATATACCCATCATACATATCCTCCATCCCATAGTCGAGTGCCCATATACCCATCACACATCCTCCATCCCATAGTCCCATGCCCATATATCCACAATACATATTCGCCATCCCATAGTCCAGTGCCCATATACCCATCATACATATCCTCTATCCCATAGGCTCGTGCCCATATACCCATCATACACATCCACCATCCCATAGTCCCGTGCCCATACACCCATCATACATATCCACCATCCCATAGTCCCGTGCCCATATACCCATCATACATATCCTCCATCCCATAGTCGAGTGCCCATATACCCATCACACATCCTCCATCCCATAGTCCCGTGCCCATATACCCATCATACATATCCACGATCCCATAGGCCCGTGCCCATATACCCATCATACATATCCTCCATCCCATAGTCGAGTGCCCATATACCCATCACACATCCTCCATCCCATAGTCCCATGCCCATATACCCATCATAAATATCCTTCATCTCATAGTCGAGTGCCCATATACCCATCATACACATCCTCCATCCCATAGTCCCGTGCCCATACACCCATCATACATATCCACCATCCCATAGTCCCGTGCCCATATACCCATCATACATATCCTCCATCCCATAGTCCTGTGCCCATATACCCGTCATACATATCCTCCATCCCATAGTCGAGTGCCCATATACCCATCATACACATCCTCCATCCCATAGTCCCGTGCCCATACACCCATCATACATATCCTTCATCTCATAGTCGAGTGCCCATATACCCATCATACATATCCTCCATCCCATAGTCCCGTGCCCATACACCCATCATACATATCCACCATCCCATAGTCCTGTGCCCATATACCCGTCATACATATCCTCCATCCCATAGTCCTGTGCCCATATACCCGTCATACACATCCTCCATCCCATAGTCCAGTGCCCATATACCCATCATACATATCCTTCATCTCATAGTCCCGTGCCCATATACCCATCATACATATCCTCCATCCCATAGTCCTGTGCCCATATACCCGTCATACATATCCTCCATCCCATAGTCCTGTGCCCATATACCCGTCATACACATCCTCCATCCCATAGTCCAGTGCCCATATACCCATCATACATATCCTTCATCTCATAGTCCCGTGCCCATATACCCATCATACACATCCTCCATCCCATAGTCCCGTGCCCATATACCCATCATACATATCCTCCATCCCATAGTCCCGTGCCCATATACCCATCATACACATCCTCCATCCCATAGTCCCGTGCCCATATACCCATCGTACATATCCTCCATCCCATAGTCCAGTGCCCATATACCCATCACACATCCTCCATCCCATAGTCAACCATTATGACATCATAATGAGCGGCTGGGCTTGCAACCTATGATTACATCAGCGTCGCCATGGCAACCATTGTGACATCATAATGAGGGGCGGGGCTTGATGCACACACACTTTTTCCCCATTATGTAGATAGGGGCAAAATTGTTTGGTGAATATGAACGCGCGGGGTTAAAATTTTGCCTCACAACATAGCCTAGGACACTCTCGGGGTCCAGACGTGTGACTGTGCCAAATTTTGTGGCTGTAGCTGCGACGGTGCGGATGCCAATCCCGGTCATACATACATACACACACTTGAGCTTTATATATTAGATAAATAATAATAATATTAATAAGTAATAAAGAGCTTGTTTTTTTATAACATTGTTAGTCATGGACATCTGCATGATGACAATGATTTTTACGGACCCATAGGCTTGTATGGGTGATTTTCATCTGTGACGCAACTTGACTTTTTATTTTTTCTGTATGTCTTATCAAAAAATCACAGACAGACAATAATTTTTACCGACACATTGAGAAACCATAATAAAGCATTCTGATAATAAGTGATGCCTGTCTACAGCCCATGATTCTGATATTAAGATATTAGCTACATTCACTGTAAAATGATAATTACAGTCAAAATAATCTGTACCAGTTTCTCCAGATTTAAAAAAAAAAATCACGAACGCCTTCGATTTTTTTTTATGAGCAAGGCAAAAAAGTTTTCTATTTTTACGGACTGTCCTGAAATTTCCGGACTACTGGTGCCTCAGCTGTGACTCCCATAAAAAGTGGACATGTCTGTTTGATATTTTTGAGGATATATAAAGTCTGCAAAAAAACACAAACATGTGAGCAGCCCTATAAGACTATATTGGGTACGTGTTGTATCTGTGAAACGCAGATGTCTGAATGAAGCCTTATAGAGAGAATGAATTTGGGAGATGATGTTCTCACAGTGCAGGAATGAAAAGTTTCTTACACAATGTATTTTTATTCTTGAATCAACCATTAATAGTTGGGGAGCACGGGAGCCCCACGGGGTATACTGGGAGTTGGTTTGCATTTTCATTTTGCTGTGAAATTTGCCTCTTCAGATAGAAAGAGGACTTAAATTCTATAGCGCCACCTGTTGGAAGTAGCGATCCTACAAGTCACAATCGACCCATTAATGAGTCTTGCAATATGATTTAGGATTAAAGCCAAATCAGAATCTCAATTTGCAGACACGGTGTTTCGGGCTATTGGCCCTCGTCAGTGCAAAGTATGAGAACTGATTTGGCTAGGTGAGAGGCTCTGGACTGAGGTCTAAGCGGTAAGGTTTCTCCTTTTGGAGAGTGACATGCCAGCTCAAGGTAAGGAGGCAATTTTCTGTGGTACTCCTTTTTGTTTTCCTTATTGAGTGCTCTTTCATGGAACCACTACTAACAAGCCCAGGTACCTGTTGATTAGAGATGAACCAAATTTGTTCGGATTTTGACCCCGAATCTGATTTTGACATATTCGTACCGTCTTCAAACATTCTTCGGGCCGAAAAAATGTCTTATGATTGGTTCCGAACATATTCTACTCCCATTGACTCTAATGGCGTTTGGCTGTGTTCGACGAATATTGCAAAAACAATATTTGATTCCGACTGTATTCGGAACCGAATCCGAACAAATTTGCTGATCTCTGCTGCTGAAATGTATTTCTATGCACATTATAGCTATAGCTCCATCATTTGTGTAGAATAAACATCAAAAATCTCAGTATAAGTAGCTGTCTCTTGTTTTGCCTTCGGCCAAGTTCACATGTTCAGTATTTGGTCAGTACTTTACAGTGGCATGTAAAAGTTTGGGCATTCCTGGTCAAAATTACTGTTATTGTATATAGTTAAAGGAATTTTACCGCAAACAAAAGTATATTTTAATTAATAGATCTTGAAATAATAATAATTTCCACAATTGGATGTGTTAAAAAAAAAATGTTCCTGTGCTGAGAGAATCTTGTAAGATTATCTCAGCACAGGAACATTTTTTTTTAACACATCCAATTGTGAAGTTTATTTTTATTCCAAGATCTGTTGAATAATTCTTCTCACATGCCGAAAGTGTCCTACTCAGGTAGAGAACAGGGTTCTCCTCCTTGTATATCTCCCACAGGACCGGCTGCTGACACACAGCTGCTTTCAGTTCTTGAAAGGTCGTCTCCGGCTCCTCAGTCCATTTGGCCATAACTGATTTCGTCGAAGAGAAAACCAAATATAAAGCAAAAGATCCCCTAAAAAATAACTTTTATTAATTCATTAAAAAGTATAAAAATTACCAAAAATACCCAAGAAATTACTTTCTTTTTTTCTAAAAAGGAATAATAGGGGGGGGTCTGGTAGTAGATATTTCCCCTGTGATATTTATCTAGCGCCAAACCAATGCGCTATTTTTGCATCCCGGTGATTCAAATTGAATGATATCTTTACTACCAGACCTCCAATTACTCCTTTTTATAAAAAAGTTATTTCTTTGGTATTTTTGGTAATTTTGATACTTTTTAATAAATTAAAGGTATTTTTTTAGGTGCTCTTTTGCTATATATTTGGTTTTCTTTTTGATAAAGACCCTGTTTTTTTGAGTTGGTTCTTAATCATAACTGATTTCGTCCCCTTAAGTAGGTCGGTCAAGCGTGCGGCCATCATGGCAAAGTTTGGGCGGAACCTCCTTTAGTATGCCACAATTCCCAGAAAGGCCCTAACTTGCTTCTTTGAGAGAGTTTTCAGCCAGTTCTGGATTGCGTCCTCTTCAGTGATCTGGGGTTTTATCTCGCATGTACTGACTACATATCCAAGGTATTTAGCGTCCTCTTTCCCCATGGCACTTTTTTGGGGATTTAAAGAGAACCCGCCTTCTTGAGTGCATCAAACACTGCCTCTACCTCTTCCAGATGACTTCCCCATTCTGAGCTGAGGATTACGATATTGTCCATGTATGCCTCAATGTAATTCTTGTGGGATGCGAGAATTCGGTCCATGGGATTTGATCTCACCTCTGCCTACTACATATCCTAGATAATTGGACTCTTTTTTTTTTTTTCCCTTGGCACATTGGATTTATACAAAACTTCGCCTTCCTGAGAGCATCAAACACCCCCTGGACCTTTCACAGATGACTTCCCCACTCTGGGCTGAAGATTACAAAATTGTCTAGGTATGCTGTGGCATAATTCTTATGGGGCGTGAGGATCCGGTCCATGGCCATCAGGAAGGTGGCCATGGCTCCTTGCAGTCCAAACGGCATTCAGATTTATTGGAAGCATCTGTCAGACGTAGAGAAAGCGATCTTCTCCTTGGCTTCTTATGGCATGGGGATTTGCCAATATCCCTTTTGTTAAATCCAAGGTGGCTATGTACCTTGCCGGCCCAAGCCTCTCGATCACAGTTCATCGACACGAGGCATCAGATATGCATCAAACTTGGAGACTTCATTCAACTTCCTTTAATCGCTGCAGAACCTCCATTGGGTTTTGCAATAATTGGGCTAGAACAACCACTCTTGAATTCCTCAATGACTCCAAGATTCAGCATACATTTTACTTCCTTGGAAGATCAGCTCACGCCGAGCCTTGGGAATTCAAAAGGGCTTCAAATTCACATACATATGGGATTCAGTCAGAACCTCGCATTCTTACCTTTGTACAACCCACAAATCTGAGAACTGGTCCCTCTTCATCTGCAGCAACTCCTGACACTGCTGTTTTTGTCCTTCAACAGCATGTCTGCTATTGCGACTCAACAAATGCTCCTAGCTTGACCAGCAAACATGGACTTTCAATGGGCTCCCTGTTTTGCCATGGTTTATTAAGACTGATGTGGTACACTTGATACGACTTTCGTCTTCCTGGTTGATGTACCTTGTAGTTCACTTCAACAAGCATCTCTGTCTGCCAAGCTACAGCAGTTACACCTTCTCTTCGGGTGCTTAGTTTATATTATATTTCAGCATTTTTTAGGGTGATGGGTGTTTTTATTTACTCATGTGTCTGCACTATCACCTTTCGTATTCAGCTTAATATACTTTCCCCCAGCTGGTACTTCCTGCTGGTGATAGTCTCATTTGTATGTCCAGTCATAATGCTGCAGTTTAAACCAGTCAGTGAAAGACCAGCTAGGGTTTATCTCTCTGTTGCTTATGTTATTTATCCTTATTTTGTTGTTTGTTTCACTCCCTTTCTATTTCAGCACACTTTCCCTTTTGTGGGTAATTTACTCTCTTTTCTGCCCTTCGGTTCTTTAGTAGGAGCGTGAAGACGGCCTTTACGGCAGCATAGATCCGAGTTGCCATCGTCTTTTCTGTGGTTAGGGTTATCTGCTCATGCAGTAAGCACTATGGACCGCAGGGCCAGGATTTCTAGTCTGTACAGGAATCGGCTGGGTCAGTTTCAGTTTTTATTGTGTAGCCTATTTTCCTGTATGAGTTACTGCAATATCATAACACACTGATTGTACTGAAACAACAAAACACAGTCCAGTAAGTAACACATCACTGTAATCAGGCTCTCTTCACCTACATCATTGCAGAGAGCCTGCTTACAGTGATGTGCTACTTACCGGACTGTGTTTTGTTTCGATCCTCAAATTACATAGCAAAAACCTGCTGACAGATTCCCTTTAAATAAGAAAAAACATACAGCACTCGGTTGAAACGTGGATGGCAATTGTGTGCTGTTCGTTTTTTGTCATGGACCCATTCATTTAAGGCTGCTTTTACACTTATCGTGGTTTTGCGGACCGATTTTGCAGCCCCAATAGATTTATATGGGGTCGCAAAATTGGGTCGCAAAAATTCCACGGTGCGCCGTGTGTCGTAAGGCTGTGAGGGCCGTTTTTGCGGCCGTGATAAAAAATTGAGCTTGCTCGATCTTTTACACGGTGTACGGACATGGCCCCCATTGTAAATCAATGGGGCCGCAAAAACAAACGGAAGTTTGTTTTTGCAGAGCACCGTCATTTCCAGTTTTGAGGAACGCCTTTTTTTCCCCAATACTAAGCCACGGAAGGTGAGAAATGCATTTTGATGTAAATTTGAATACAAACTACAGCACGGAAGACCTCTTTAACAAAACCTTTCGCCGTTTTGTAGCTTGTCAGACTTTCTAATGCATGAAAAAAATGATAGTCTCTCTACAGTCCTATAGATTGAGATCAGTGGATCACAATCGCCATCTTTCTATCTGCAATCAAGCATTTCTTTCCCTTCTACTAGGCCATGCTGTGGACTAGTGAGTCTTCTAAAAACAACAGTATGACATCCATCCCTAATAGTGTGTAAGGAAAGCCATTGTCCAAGTTTGCCAGTAGGCAGAAAAAGCTCTAAGCTGGTAACTTTTTTTTTTACCATTACAGTCAGTCTGGATGTGGCAATAAACTGTCCCTTGACAGCTCATCCCATCACAGGTCAGGTAGTACCAGGTCATAAAGAAAGCATGAAGGGTTCTCAGAGTAGCGGGTGACTCGTATGACTAATGTGATGACCATTTACAAAAGTAGTACAACTACACGTGGTCAAAATTGTTGGTACCCCTCGTTTAATGACAGAAAAACCCACAATGGTCACAGAAATAACTTGAATCTGACAAAAGTAATAAATAAATCAAAAATCTATGAAAATGAACAAATGAAAGTCAGACATTGCTTTTCAACCATGCTTCCACAGAATTTTTAAAAAGATAAAACTTATGAAATAGGCACTGTTGGCAATGACAGAGGTCAAACGTTTTCTGTAAGTCTTCAGAAGGTTGGCACACACTGTTGGTGGTATGTGGGCTCATTGCAGATCTCCTCCTCAGTGATGTTTTGGGCGTGTCACTGAACAAAAGGCATGTTTGCTCAACAAAATTTAGACAAACCTTTAAAATAGTGGGAGAATATAGTTTGGTAAGATGAGCTTAAAATTGAACTCTTTGGATTCCATACTATACACCATATTTAGAGATCAAAAGGCACTGCATACCACCCCAAATACAACATACAACAGTGGAATTTGGAGGTGGGAACATCATGGTGTGTGGCTGGTTTTTCAGCATACGTCACTGGCAAACTGCATATGATTGAAGGAAGGATGAATGGATAAATGTACCGAGACATTCTTGATAAAAATCTGCTGCCAGCTACCAGGATGATGAAGATGAAACAAGGGTTGACATTTCAGTTTCAGCAAGACAATGATCCTACACCAAGGAAACTCTCAATTGGTTTCAGAGAAAGAAAAGAAAGCTATTAGAATGGCCGAGCCAATCACCTGACCTGAATCCAGTAGAAGATTTATGGAGGAACTAATGCTCAGAGTTCATAAAAGGAACCCATGGAAGATTCAGGATGTGAAGAGTGTGTGTGTGGAAGAATGGTCCAAAATCACACCTGAGCAATGCATGTGACTAGTTTCTCCATACAGGAGGTGTCTTGAAGCTGTTATCACCAACAAAGGCTTTTTGATCAAATTGATGCAGCAATTACATATCTAAGAGACAGGATTTATGCTATTTCTTGATGAGTCACATTGTGGTCAAGTCCTATTGCTGTATATAAGAGTTTAGTACTTGCTGTATGTATTACAGTGAGTCACGGGATGACAGCTTGCATAAAGTCATCATCATCCGGCTTCATGGTGTCAGCAGCCATTTGTGACTGACACTATATTAGTCACAGCCATTACATACAGTAAATTGGGGAAAATATTTTGAAAGAGTCAAGAGCAATATCCATTACCTACTGTAAGAAAGTGCTTGTTGGTATGGCCCATCACTTTCAGTGAGCTTTTCATTAGTGCCATTGACGTCTACGATCAGATCTTGCTTACCAGAAAGCTGCATTATAGTTTTATAGTTTTTAAGGATGAAGGTAGATATAAGTCCATCAAGTTCAAACTATATCCGTATACACTGCTCAAAAAAATAAAGGGAACACTATAATAACACATCCTATATATCACTGAATGATATGAGAGTAATGACAAAATGCAAAAGTGACCAAAACTACAGCCAAAAAGGATGAGAACAGAGAAATGGTCTGTGGTCACCCCTTGCAGTACCACTCCTTTTATAGGGGTTGCATTGTGTTGTTTAAGTGTTCCCATTATTTTTTTGAGCAGTATATATAAAATGTTGATCCAGAGGAAGGCAAAAATCTATGGGGCCTATGCTAATTGCCTTGTATTAGGGGAAAAATTCCTTCCCAACTCCACATATGACAATCAGACTAGTTTCCTGACTAAACATCCCATCATAGAATCTAACCTGTAATATTAGATTTTTCAAGAAAGGCATCCAGGCCTCCTTGTACTTTTAGTGTGAATCAACCATGACAGCCTTATGTGGCAGAGTTCCATTGTCTCACTGCTCTTACAGAAAAGAATCTGCGTCTGTGATTATGATTAAATCTTCTTTCCACTAGACGTAGATGATGCCCTCTTGCAGTCTTGGGTGTAAAACTCATTATTAAGATCTCTCTGCCCTCAAATATTTCTACCTTATAATTATGATTGCCAATTTTTTTTGGCTGACGCTAAAATCACATTTTTTCTTTCTCTGGCTACTAAGCTTAAAGCTTTTTTTTTCCCTACTTTACAAACTATACTCAGTTGGCCCTAGTTATGTCAAGAAAAAAAAAATCCTGCACTCACCTGATGGACTCGGGCCACCCATCACACTCACTACTGCCTTCCCTGCTGTTCTACTGTTAACAACATTCGACAACCACTGACCGGCTGCAGCCTTCACGTTCCATCCGACACAACTTCTTCTGCAGGAACAGAATGTGAAGGTTCCAGCTGAACAGCAGTTTTTTTATTATTATTATTATTATTATTATTATTATTATTAATAAACTGGGCCCATTAAGTATAAGCTGTAAAGTAGGAAACCATCTCTAAAATATTAGGCTGGTACTTTATTCTTTGTAGAAATCACTTGTGAACAGTCATCTCATTATCATCACGGATGGGATTACAATGCCAAGTAACACCTCTATATACAGTAACTAACATGGGATCCCATCTTTCACAATATGTGATGGTCACAGCTCCCCTCCTCCCCCTTTCTCCACAATGACAAGGCATGTCTAGAGCTCTCTGCAATAGAAGTTAATAGATCGGTCCTTCTCTATTGCTGTTTATGTGGCTGCTGTGAAGCACATCTATAAAGGCTGTTAAGAGAATCTCAGGCAAGATGACTGCTCCCATAATCATGTACGGAAAGTGGGGAAAAAAATTCTAGAATCAGAAAATAAAAACATATTAGAAAAATTTATATCATCTTTAAGCTGTGGACTTCAGATCTGAGGCTGTCATATTCTCTACTTTTTCAGCTGAAATGTTTTACTTTGTTTTGAAAACTACTCGGCAATAAAATTGCATAATAATCACAACAGAAACTGAAGCAAAATCTCATAACTCACAGAACAACCCATAATGAAAATGTCACGCTGGGTGAGGGAGAAGCAAGGTGGACAACAATGGGGACAGGGAGGGAAAGCCCAAACACTAGCGAAGGGGGAAATGGAAACTCCTAGGCAGATCTAACACCCTGTCTTGCCTGACGTCTCTAAATAGGCTGCTCACCTATCGCTGAGCAGGAACCTAATCCCTGCCTGACCCTAGTGATAGGCCCTGGATAGGGAGGGGACGGGGTAGACAATAGTCAGCCCCCACTACAACTAAAGAGAGGGTGGACAAATGAGGGGATACACTTAGCTTGAGAAGGCCACCGAGATACTACACCAGCAATCCTCCAAGAGTACTCCAAGAAGACACTAGCCAAATGCTAGTACTTCCAACCAGACAGAGGGAAATTGAGCTAACATCAGCACCCGGCTGAAGAGATTGAAGATATTTAAACCTTCAGCAAGGGTGTGTTAATTGGCAGTAGAAGGTGGAGGTAACTGTTGGATCCTGGAGGGAGAAGGATATCACTCCATAACAGAGATGCAAAAATTAAAAAGGTGTTGTAGAGCTAATTACAGTGACCTTCTACAGCCGGATCCAGGATGAATGTCTGTCATACCTGACACACCCGTGATAGAAAATTAATAATCACATATAAGGTAGAGGAACGGGCTGCAGGTACCTGTACCAAGCCGGGTCTGGAACTGTTGAGGTTGCCTCCCTTTTTGCCTGGGGAAAGAAATGAGGAGCTGGACCAACCACATAACCTGGGGAGGTGGGGTGAGATGAAAGAAAAAGCGCGCAGCAGCAGGCAGTTTGGCGCCAACCAACAGCAGCACGCAGCCAGGTGAGCAGCGTCATCCGTCCCCCAAGTGCCGGTTCCGCGACAGGCCGCATTATTTTTTCCCCGCCGTCCGCTAGTGGAACCGCTGCGCAGAGAGGTGCCGTGCGCTCTGTAACTGCTGGAGAGAGAGGTGACGTGCGCTCAGTGACTATGAATACCGTCCACATGCAAAGGAGGGAGAGCCGGGTACCAGACAGACTCCCGCGGCCTTCCCTGCCCCTTACTTCACGCCCATTTCTGTCTGCCTCTGGGAGTGCTGCGGCCTTGTTTGCTTTCGCCGCACTTGTTTATGAACTAGGGGCTCAGTGGAAGGTACCGGAGACCGACCGCTGCCGCCAGACAACAGACCATTGTTTAAAGGACCCCATCTGAGGACATCGCCTGGCTACTGCCGGTTCTACAACCCCCCTGCAGGATCATCTGGTGCAGAGGAGCATACAGGACAGGACAAGTTCCTTCATTGGACTGCTATTGTTTTACATTTGTTATCCCTATTATCCCTCCTTTAACCATTAACCTCCCTGCAAGGAGTGAATATCTTGTCCTATTACATTGTTACATCTTGTTAACTCTTGCTCTGCCTGTCACTGCATTCCGCAACCTGCTTACACACAGATCCATAATATGAACTATGGATAAGAACTATGGATCAGTTAACAGCAACTTGTTGATGGTTTCCCGATAGTATTATTTATTATATTGTGCTTTGTAAAGACTTACAATTAGCTGGAATCGAACAAAGCCAACAATATAAAGAAGACCTAATACAAAAGTGCTTGCTGAAATATAAATCATTGTAATTATTAAATACAGTAATTCCTTTCTTTCTCTTTATATAGCTGTTCTATTCTTTTCTTTTTTATATACAGTAAATCGCACAAGTTTCCTCTCTCTTCCATATGTTGTTTTTTTTACTACCCCTCTTGAATGCTTATAGTTGCCCATGAATATTTTATTCCTTTAAAGTCATATCCAGCCGGTGCAAGTGAGAGGTGACCTAGTTCTGGATCCATGCACTGGTTGAAAGATTCGGTATTCTTCATAAATGGGCAGCTTCGTAACTCTGGGGACACAATCAGGATGCAAGTGCTGCTATATTTAACGCTTGAGAGTCCTGTGAAGGGCATGCCTTGCGTCCTCCGAACTCCTCCTTTTCCGCGGTCACAGAATTTTGTAATATGTATTTATATATTTTTTTATACATTTTTATTTAACTAGATTACTTATATGATTATTCACAGTATTGTTAACAAAAAACTGTAAATCTAATAATGTGCTGTCACCAATTTCTCCGGAGTATACTGACAGTTATGAGATGTGCCTCCGGGTGACAGTTTCCTTAAATAGATTATTTGGGCGCCTCATACATTGTGAGTGGCAGGGGCTTTGTTATCTGCAATAAATATAATATATCGTGAGATGGCTTGACACATTTCACAGAACTTTGGAGTTGATGTGATAACAAGCTTGTATTCTGTAAATGTCATTTTTAAATTTTATTATATTTATTAGAATTTAGACTTTACTATTTATTTGTTTTGTATTTTTATATTTGAACCTGAAGGAAAAAAGATCACCGAAATGTTAGTCATTGAGTTGTCCTTGTTTCGGGAACTGGTTGCTGGCAAATAGCATGGTCTTCCTGAAATTCTCGGTAGTCAAGCAAATGACTAACTTTCTTGAATTCTGAACAATTTAAAAAAGTTGCAACTACTTTTTTCCGCCTCGAAATAATTATGATTAATATAGGAGTAAATGCAAGTATCTATAAAAAATGGTAAGCTGCCAAAAATCTGAAGCTGGTCATATACTAGATAAGTCTTTGTTTCAGTTCTACTTCTTTAAGGGTATGTGCACACGTTGTGGATTTTGCTGCGGATCCGCAGCAGATTTCGCCCTGTAACATGTAAACCTATGGAAAACAAAAACCCCTGTGCACATGCTGCGGAAAATTCCGCGAGGAAACGCAGCGGTTTATTTTCCACAGCATGTCAATTCTTTGTGCGGAATCCGCAGCGTTTTTACACCTAGGGTATGTGCACACGTTGCGGATTCGTCTGCGGATTTTTCTGCGTTGAATCTGCAGAATCCACAGGTCAAAATGCCTGTGGATTTCCTGCGGATTTCTAGCGGATTTCGCCTGCGTTTTTACACCTGCAGATTCCTAGAATGGAATAGGTGTAAAAACGCTGCGGAATCCGCACAAAGAATTGACATGCTGCAGAATCCGCGCGGAAAAATCCGCAATGGAATCCGCAACGTGTGCACATACCCTAAGTGTCAGCACTTGCGCACACGACCGATTTTCTTGGACTAGTGCTATCAGTGGTATTTGTACCGGTGATAGTCTATAGGGCTGTGCACATGGTTGATTTTTTTGTATTCCTGGAACCAAAAAAATCAGTGATATGTCCGATTTTGATCCAAGTATTGGATCAAAATCGGCAACGCAGGTCTACGGGTCCGTCAATAAAATTGAACTGCACTTGGATGAAATCCGGGTGTGGCTCAATTTTCACAGACTGACAAAATGGAGAATTTTTTTTTTCTTTCCATGTCCGAGAAAAGCTGATGCCACTCTGATCACAATAATCGGACCATCGTCTTGGAAGTGTAGACATCGTTTGTGTGAACCTATCCAAATACTTGTAAATGTAGCCAGGCAGCTAATATCTCATTATGTTCCTTGACTTTCCATCTAACGCCCTGTAGCTATGTGTGATCTCTACTTTAATTTAATTCTTACCATTTAGAGATATCACAAATGAGACAATGGAAGCTTGTTAGTGACGGATAACAAATCAGAGATAAAAGGATATCCACAAATCTGACTAAGCTGCATTAAATGGAGCAGCAAAAGTAATGATAATTTCTTGTATTTAAATAACTTGTCCTTGTGTAGCGGAGATTAATCAGCTTTTTTTAAAGAGCGTTGGTCACCACGTCAAATGTTGCCAGTTATGATACCAATTTTTTATTACTGCTGATACCCCGAATATTTTTTTTTTTTATTTGGCATATGGTTCAAGAGATATTTTATGATTTATTGCTAAAATGTTCTAGTCTTTACCAACGAGGTGATTCTCACTGGTTAATAATGCAAAACATCCTAAAGACACCCAGAGAATCTTGTATCACCCCTTAGAAAGGACCATAAAAATTAGCACTTAATAAAAAGGCCCAAAAAACTGAATATTCAATAGGGTAATAGGAATAAAGTAAAAGCAAAAACGTTTTACTTTGGATCTGGTGAATAAGATATAATTTATATAGGTAAGACATAGTATGAATGAAGAAAATGTTTTCTCTTTTTCTAATAGTTACTGGAATAAAATGATTGCATGCTATGCTTTCCATATTCTGCATGAAATGGAATCGTGTGATTAGTGCCTGTATTTAATGTGTCGTGTTTTCTCGTCATTTTCACTTTTATTGTCATCTTTAAAAAGTGGTGTAAAATGGTGCAACAAATTCATGATGAAAGCCAGAAATAGAAGACAATCCTGCAGAAATGTATCATTAGTCCATTAATTTTCTTTAGTACCACCAACACTTCTTGACTCTCTTAGTAGTAGAATGACATAAATGTATGATATATCAGGGTCACAATTCTGAGACCTGCATCTATCATACATTTATGGCATGTCCTATGGTAAAATGCCCTTGTAAGTATAGTAAGTGCCAGATGACACACCCTCCATTGTAAGGACGCAGAACATGAGATCTGTACATCAGGATACCTCAGGCTTTAAAACTTTTGACAGTTGTGACCTCTGTATCAGTGTCTGCCCCTCTTGTCTCTGCTTCGGTCGCTGGCGCTCTCTCGTTGCGGGCGATAGTTGTAGTTCTCAGTAGTTCTCTTCGACTCCTAGTTTGCTCCCTGTTGTGTCGTCTGCATGGGGGCGTAAGCTTTTTAAGCATCTGAAATCGTTCTGTCTACTGCCATAAACAGGCTTGCTTCTGTGAGCTTCTGTGCCTTGCCATATTTCCAGTACACATTTCTGGTTTTTTGACCTCGGTGCATTTTTTTTTTTTAGTTTCAACAATTTTATTGATATGAAAACATCACTTAACATGAAATACAATCACATTAGAGTACAAGGATCCCCTCGCAGGGGGAAATACATAGGAAAAAAAAAGGCACTTAAAGTCATACGGTATCCTTGACTACAGAATCTTTGTTTAGAATATGTGTAGAAAGACAGTTATAACACAACTAAGTTAAACTTAAAGGGATGGGAAGGAAAGGGGGGAATTTAATATCATTTCCAAATTTGTCCCTACACTGACCTCCTGGTTTCTACCTGGCTACCAGACCATTCTGTTGCTTCTAGTTTGCTCCTTCAGATATCAGCTCTTTCATGGAAGCAATCGTGGACCCCGTTGTAAGACCAAGAGTTAAAGGGTGAAGGCTGCGGTTCCTCTGGCATCTGCCAGATGGTATGGCTTGTGCCAAGTGTCTGACCGGGGTTGCCTTTTTTGAGCCCTAAGTTCCTTATAAAGGAAAATTAAAGCCTTCTTATCTTATGTAATTGACACCAAATTAATAGGCTCTTCCAAGAAAAAAAACCCTGACTATAAATACTGATATTACTTTATATTGAAGTCCTATATAAGCTTATAACCTTTTCCTAGCTGGACATTGCAGTGATAGACTGCACCAATATTTAACTTGACGCTTGTCTGTGTTATCCCTTCTGTTATACCAGTGGTCTCCAACGTTTCTTACCTTGAGAGCCACATTCAGCTCTGATAGACGGTCGTGAGCCACTTTCAACAGGTCCCTGCTCACTTACACCATAGTGACAACCAGAGACTCAGTCCCCCGCAGAAGACTAAGCTTCCCCACAGAAAGCACACAGAAACCTTGTGCCCTCCTCCCTTAAAGGCAGTATACTGACATGAAAGACAAGATGTAGATTCCAGCTTATGGTTAAATTGTAAAAAGGTAATCCAAGTTTATTCAAACATTAAAAATGCCACGATTGATGAACGTGGAGCAGGGAAACACATGGTGACATGTTTCAAACGCAAGCGACATTCTTCATCAAGGCCTTGTTTTCCACGACTGTCAGAGCGTTTTTCTGGACTTCTTCATACTGTGAGCTGGCTCTTTTCCTACATTTTAGTATACTTAAATCCAGGGATTCCCACTTTACTCCCTTTCGGTATTCTTGCTTCAAGCCCCCCCCCCACTCTAACTGGCTGTATCATCCCCTAGGTTGCAGATACCTACCTTATACCTATGAACATTTCCACATGCAATTCTGTTCTGTAGGAAGATGAACAAATTAGAGATTTCCACAGTTTGAGGGCTAATAAAGAAAGTTGAGTGAACCCGAACTGCAAAGGTGTACGGTGCTGAACTCCGAACACAGACTTCTCCTGGAAGTCCTTTTTACAGTTTGGAAGTGAGAGAGAGTGAGATTTTCCAGCTTCAAAGTTCAGTTTATTTCCAACGGGGTACTGGTACAGTTCTGGTACCCAAACCAAACTTTGGACTAAAGTTCGGTCGGGTACCAGAACCAAAACTTCCACGGGTCTGCTCATCCCTACTAATAGTGTAGGCAAACAGGCACCGCCATCTGCTGGTTAAATGTTGTAGGACGAGAGAAAGTAGCAAGAACTGCATCAACAGGAACTGTAGGAAAAAGTACATGGTTCCTGAGGGGAAGAGATTGAAGGATACAACAGGTCACATGACAGCTATGATGCAGTTATTAATTGTAAAAGGCCCAGGAGGGCAGAAAATGGGAGGAGTCAGTACATGAACCCATAGCAGGATGACTGTGCCGTGGACCCAAACCGAGTAGCCAGATATGAGTGAAAAAATGAGTTACCCAATCCAAGTGAAGAACCGAGTAACCAGATCATGAGCTGAGAGACCAGAACCAGAAATGAGAGACCAGAGCTGAGAGACCCGAGATGAGTGTGCAGAGCCAGAATGGAAGGAGACTATTAGGCCGCAGAAGAGGGACATTCGTGTGAACTTTAAGTTCTGGTGTAGATGTACGGTACAAAGGGGACTAGAGTCGTGCTTCAAAGGACTATGGCGGCTAGGGCAACAGGTGTGCAAAGTAACTGATAAGGGATTTGCGGCCTAGTGGCATAGCATCGTAGACTCCCGTTAGGGCCTATATGATGATTCGTATTGCTTTAGAGACAGAGAGTGAGATGATGGTGACGGGGCCCATTAGTATTGTGACGCACTACTGGTTGAGGTATTAGGCCCAAAACACCCTTGACGATAATAGTCGTTCACTTGTAGCAACAGAACAATAATGCGTGAATAGAATTGTGTTAATACCCAGTATGATTGAATTGCTGTGTTCTCGTTGAATAATTTACTGTAGGGGTTTGTATGTTCTCCCCGTGTTTGTGTGGGTTTCCTCAAGGTTGCGCCGCTTTCTGCCCACACTCCAAAGACATACTGATAGGGAGTTTAGATTGTGAGCCCCAGGTCTGTAAAGCACTGTGGAATTAATGGTGCTATATAAGTGAGTAAAATAAATAAATAAAAAGATGAGGTTTGGTATACATTATCATAGGAGCGACTGAGCCATGGTAGTACTGCAGCTCCCCAGTATAAGAAAATGCTTAGGATACTGCTTATATTGTGTTAGATTCTAACATACAGGAATATTTAGGATTCTTAGCAGAATGGCATATCAATACTGGCAGAACACTGGTGTTGAAAGGAGAGTTTCACCTCCAGGGAAATAAGCGGGTTTCTTGGTAACGATACTGTATTGAGTGCAATCCCAAGAGTAATTCAGCTCCTGGATAAAAAAAAGATAATGACTGGATGTGGATTGTAGCAATATCTCATTGCTGAGGAGGAGAATTAAATGTATGTATGAAAAGTGTCAAATACTTTTTCTCAGGCAGAATCCATCCATAATCAGCCGGATCAGCCGTGTAGCAACTCTATTCATGTCTGTTTGCTTCTGTTTACATGAAGCTACCATTCAGCGGTATCTGCACATGGACGAATGGTCGTTTGTACAATAAAGGTTCATTTTAGCTGGCGGTGGCACATCCCCTCGTATGAGCTGATGGGCTGCAGATTACCGGTATATCTTTTTTTTTCCTTATAAGCAGTTCTGGTCACTTGGTGTGTGCATGTTACATGTAATTGCTGCAGATTTCACCCTATGCATTTAGTGAATTCTAAAAAAAAAAAATGTTTCCAAAAATGATTGACGTGCTGCAGATTAAAAAATCCACATTGATTTGACTAGGGTTTGGATGTGCAGTACCCAGCCATTGTACAGTAGATAGAGCTGTGCTGCTCAGCAACTGAGCACTTCTGGCCGCTGCCATCACCGAGAACAGCTGATTGGTAGCGGTGCAACACATGGCACGCCACCAGTCAGACACTGGTGACTTATCAATGATAAAGTCGAGGGCAACCCCTTTGCATATTGATTCCCAACATTAAAAATTATCACTGCAAAGGATAAGTGTGAACAGTGACGGACTGGCCATCTGGCGATTTTGGCAAATGCCAGAAGGGCCTGTCTGGTCGTGGGCCGCCTTGTCTGCTACATTGTTAACAGAATCTGTGTTCTCAAGACTCCCATACTGTTAAGAGTTTTGACAGAGCACAAAATCACTGACTCCGTCACTTACCCCAGCAGGCCACTGGTATCATTAGAAATATTGGTCTTGTAGTAAATCTTGCTTTCCTCCATCCAGGGTAATATTAGTAATATATCCCATCTGGTTCTTGGGGACGGGGACAGCATGGGCCTGTGTGATTCCAAATGCCAGGGCTGAATTTCATCCCCAGTCCGTAAGGTCCAACTGCTGGGACACACATAAATCCTACAAGCAATCTTTTGAAATGCACATGTGTGGTACTGCTCTACTCAATGTCTGTGAGACTGCAGAAAAAGCTGAATACATTTATTGTAAGTACATGGATGACTGTAGTGTATTAACTACGTGTTACTGTGCTTTGCTGTTTTACAGGTATCCGGTCATGGGACACAGATCTCATTGAATGCAACTTAGATCAAGAACTAAAGCTTTTTGTATCCCGTCACTCAGCGAGATTCTCCCCAGAAGTTAGAGGTGAGTGGTATTATAAGCCCAGTATTTGATTTTTTTTTTTTGCACTATAAAGGATTTGACACAGTTTTCTTGTGCTAGTTTGAGAAAAAACAGGACAAAACTGCAAAATGTGGCCGAGCCCTTGGCATCTGGTCACAATAGCAATGTGGCTTATGTTCTCACCAGAGGCCTGAAGACTCTGAGCCTAGTGAAGTCTGCCAGATCCGAGTTGTAGAAACGTCATTCTATTGCCATAGGCCAACTGAAATGCAATTAAAGAGAACCTTTCATCTAATTTTTCATGCTGAACTGGACACAGGATGTAATTGTAAATCACAATAAGACACTCCTAAATTTGTGGTGCTCCTAGTGGCAACTTGGCAATGACAACCACAAAATTGTCTCACGGACAACCTATGACATTTCGCTCATACAGACCTTCCTCAGATGCATGGGGTATACAATAATGTGTGTGTGTGTGTGTGTATGTATATATATATATATATATATATATATATACATACACACACAGTGTCCAAACATTATCAATGCATATATGTTGCATAAAATTCAAAATAAAACTATAAGAATAACAAATGATATATAACAAAATATTGAGATGAACTTTTGTTCATGACCAAATACTTATTTTCCACCATAATTAGCACAATAAATCTGGCCAAATCAGACAGGGTGATTTTCTGGATTTGTTTTCTCATTTTGACTCTCATAGCTGTGGTCTACCTATGATGTCAATTACAGGCCTCTCTCATCTTTTTAAGTGGGAGAACTTTCACAATTGGTGGCTGACTACTTCTTTCTCCCACTGTGTGTATATATATATATATATATATATATATATACACCACACCGGATACACATTTATTATTTTTGTATTTCCTTTTCAAATTTTATGCAACATATACAGTGTGCATTGATATTATGTATGAAAAAATATGTATGAAAAAATATATATAACATATATATGTGTGTGTATATATAATCTCTGAAACGTCATGCATAGTCTGTGACTCAATTTTGTTTAAATAAATCATCACTATCTTTCATCCACTACGAGACCCAAGTTCCTTGCTTTCTGCATACAGGATCTAATTGTGGCTGCTGCAGAGCAGTATAAAACTTTTTTTTTCCGCCTCTATGTTGTGGAGATAAAGTATTGGCACCTAATGTTTAGTTAAGCTCAAGTGGGTGTTATCAGATAGAAGCTCATACAGAAATATGTACTCGCCACCAGTGAAAACACCCACTCCCACTTGGACCTAACTAGAGATGATCAAATTTGATCCGGTCCCTGCTCATTCGGCAAGCTATAATGCTTACCGAATAAGCTGCAGAGGGAACCCGGATACCTGGATCGTGCCGGCTGATCAGCTGTTCAGTTCCGCAAAGTCACAACACGTGCATGGAGAACCCAACAATCAGGCTCTCCATGCATGTGTCGTGACTGTCACACAGCCGCAACACCTGCAACTGCAGCGCCTATCAGCTAATCAGCCGGAGCGATTCAAGTATCCAGGTTCCCTCTGCAGCTTATTTGGTAAGCGCTATAGCTTGACGAACAAGATTTGACCTGATCAAATTTGCTCATCTCTAGTCCTAACTAAAGGTAACTCACTAAGTGTGAAAGGAGCCTTCTGAATGAGCTGATGGACATGGGTTTTCCCAGATGCAAGAATATCTGCACTTTCAGTAAAACACAAATAATAATCTTGAAATAATAATTATTTGTTGAAATCCATTAAAGAAGGATAAACCTGATTTAATATCAGCTAAAATTTGGTCCTGTAGCGTTCACTGTGGTGCAAGTGTATTTCCCCCTTACCAATAGCAGATGGGATTGCAGAAGATTGTAATATGGATCATACACTTGTTATTGGGATGGGGGAGAGGTCTTTAAATTTAGTTTTAATAGTAACCTATCTGTATCATCAGTGGTAAGAAAGGACGGCTGTAAGACTGGAAAGTTGAAGGCAGTTAAAGAAGTTGCAGATGATTTTCATTGTATGTTGGATTTTACGCAGAATCATCAGGTCTGATGCAGAATGGATGACCCAATTTTATTAGATTGTTGAATGTGACTAATCCAGCAGTCCCATTATTAGCTGAGAAAAATGCATTGCATACAAAGCCATGTGTAGTATTAGAGGCATGCGGTATACTATTATAGACTGATTCACATTTGTATCAGCTAATTCTCACCTACACGAATGACCTTATTATTATGGACATAGGAAATGAGCAGATGTTTTATCTGATAACATTCGTCAATTACTCTACGCTGTTTTTCCACAGGACAGTCTTCTTTCAGTCTGACCGGTAATGCTCACAATTAAAGATAATGGCTTCCTGCAAATGAGCAAAGAAATAGAAATGTAGAATATAGTTTGATCCTGTATGTAGATTTATAGGGAATGTGTAATGAAAAATGGTAATATTTTAAGCAGGTTTCTGTATATATCTTTTTCCATTTTTTGTGGCTATTCTTTTGCTTTCTTTCTATTTTTTTTACTGCTTTCTGTATCTGACTTGTCAGATTTACTGTGTAGACTGGTAAGGGGTCAGCAGGGAAATTTCATTATCTTTGGAGGAGACTCTTTAGGCTGGAGTCACACTAACCTGCGCAAAATACGCTCCGTATTTTACATGCGTAATACGGATGACAGACCCCTAAACAGTGCTCCGTATGTCATCCGTAATCAAGGTGTGGTCGCGTATTTTGCGCATGTCAGCATCCGTATGGTGAGATTTTCTCGCAGGCTTGCAAAATGGACATATAATGGAGCCCTATGACAGTTTTAATAAAGAAATGAAAGAATAGATATAGACACATAGAATGCATATATATATATATATATGTATTCTATGTGTCTATATCTATTCTTTCATTTCTTTATTAAAACTGTCAGTGTGAGTTTACTGTATAGCGCACTGAATTGCCGGCTTTGCTAAAAGACACCGGGTGCGTATTTCTCGCAGGTCACACGTGTGTTCCGTGTGTAATCCGTATTTTTTGCGCACCCATAGACTTGCATTGGCGTACTACGGGTGTAGTACACTGACAATCGCAGCATGCTGCGAGTGGCACGGAGCGTAGGATACGGAGGAGAAATATACGCCTGGTGCGAGTGACCCCATAGAGATTCATTTGTCCGTGTCTAATGCGTGCTTTTAGCGCCTCTCACTCTCCCGTATTCCTCGCCAGTGTGACTCCAGCCTTACAAGAAAATACAGATATAAGACTACGTGCCCACTATCAGGAATAGCAGGTGCTCTAGTCCGCTAGCCAAAAACCGCATGGACCACGGCTCATCCCTCTGAATGCCTGTTCTCCTATGACTGTGGGCATAATACTACGCAGACAACACAGAGTGAGGGTAAAACAGCGTGGCAATAATTTATTAATCCCTTCATGACTGGAGTTATTTTCGTTTTTGCGTATTCGTTTTTTGCTCCCCTTCTTCCCAGAGCTATAGCTTTTTTATTTTTCCTTCAATTTGGCCATGTGAGGGCTTGTTTTTTTGCAGGACAAGTTGTACTTTTGAACAACACCATTGGTTTTAACATATCTTTTACTGGAAAACGGGAAAAAAAATTCCAAGTGATGTGAAATTGCAAAAAAAGTGCAATTCCACAGTTTGTTTGTTTTTTTTACCATGTTCACTACATGCTAAAACTGACCTTCCATTATGATTCTCCGAGTCATTACGAGTTCACAGACACCAAACATGTCTAGGTTCTTTTTTTATTTAAGTGGTGAAAAAAAAATCCAAACTTTGGTAAAAAAAAAAAAACAGTGTCATTTTCCGAGACCTGCAGCATCTCGATTTTTTTCATGATCTGTGGCTGGGTGAGAGTTTATTTTTTGCGTGTCGAGCTGATGTTTTTATTGATACCATTTTGGTGTAGATGCGATCTTTTGATCGCCCATTATTGTAATTTATTTCAATGTAGCGGCGACCAAAAAACGTAATTTTGAAGTGTTCAATTTTTTTCTTGCTACGCCGTTTAGTGATTGAGTTAATTTTTTTTTTAAATTGATAGATAGGGCAATTCTGAATGCGGCGATAACAAATATGTGTATATTTGATTTTTTTATTTTATTTTCAGTGGTGTGAAAGGGGGTCATTTGAACTTCTATTTTTTTAATTATTTTTTTTTTTTTTTTTTTACTTTTTGCATGCTTCAATAGTCTCCACGGGAGACTAGAACTCCAGTTGTCTGGCTCTGCTACACACAGGCGATGATGATCAGATTGCCTGTGTGTAGCAGAAATGCTCACTTGATATGAGCGCCGACCACTGGGCGGCGCTCATAGCAATCCGGCTATGACAACCGTAGAGGTTTGCTGAAGATCTCTAATTGTCATGCCAACCCATCGGTGACCTGCGTTCATGGGACGGGGTCACCGATGGGTGGGATTTCAGGCACGCTTCCGGTAAGCGTGCCGTTAAATGCCGCTGTCAGAGATTGACAGCGGCATTTAATAATAATAATAATAATTTTTTATTTATATAGCGTCAAAATATTCCGCAGCGCTTTACAGTTTAACAGTTTCAAACACAACAGTCATAAATAACAACGTTAACAATACAATAATGAAAGCAAAATAAGATGACCCTGCTCGTGAGAACTTACAATCATTAAGGTTAGCAGCAGCAGGTGGATCGCGAACCCACCCGCGGCTGTTAGAGGCACATGTCAGCTGTTCAAAACAGCTGACATGTGCCATAAAAGATGTGGACTCAGCGCCGGAGCTAACATCAAAACGAGGCATTCTGACGTGGGTGTATTATTATGGCCAACGTCAGAAAGGGATTAAACAACAAGAGGAAAATAACACATAGCACAGACCCATCAAAATACCAAAGAGGGTGCAAAATTAGAGCCTCACCCTTCCGCTGACTCACCTGCATAAGAGCAGCTGTGACTTCAGAGTTTCCAGGGCCGACTACCCCCACCTGTAGAATGCACAGAGAGAAGGGAACTACAAGTTTAGGAAACTGACAGTCCATTGAGGTACAAGACCAGCTGACCAGAGAGTCACAACCTATCTTCTCCAAACATCTCCATGGAGCCTGCAGACCAGTGGGGCCCAATCCTGACTTTCTCAAACATATCCATAGTGCTCAGGTGACCGATGGGTCTAAATCCTGACTGCCCCAAATGTATTCATGGGTTCAGTGATGGTCAGTGGAGCAGATCTGTATCTTTTCAGCCGTTAAGGTGGTCTCCTAAGCTGACATCCTGTTGAACGGCAAATCTGTGTCTCTCATGATGTTCTGGCTGCTGTCTTGTAGAGTGTTCCTGGCTGTGGTTTTATAAAGAATCTCTGGATCTTTGGATGTATCTTGTTACAGAGGCATTTCCACTTTTTATAGTTCACAATTTTTCTTCAAGCCATTATTCATAGGTCAAGGGGAAGGGTGATGACATTAATTTGCATTGTTTGATTATTTAGTTTATCCTTCGATGTTTGGAAGTCAACAGACTGCATGGCCTGGTATTATGTGTAATCAACATATTAGCAAATATTGTTCAGTGACCCTGCATCCCTGTTTTGCAAAGATAATAGTACAATAAACTGTAGGAGTTGATATAAAAAGGTAAATCACAACCATTCATCAATTTACAAATATCAATTTAACCTACAAGAAGAGTCAATGTAAAGCTAAAAGTCTATGCCTCCTGGCTTACTGAAAATAGATGTCTGGATAATTAAGATAAAATGCTGTGTCATCATAGCAGCATTGTGGACAAATCGCATCTGTGCTGCGTCTAAAATGATGGGTTCTACATTACAGGCACAGTGGATGAGATTTATAGAAATCCTGTGCCCACTGGGCTTCTATTTACAGCTGCATATGCTCACCTGTGGTGCAGGTTTACGAGCTGCAGCATGTTCATTTCGGCAGCAGTAACACTAATCTCCGCATAGCCATTCAATAGGTGGGATAAATCCGCAGAGTTCATTAAGAACATGCGGATTTAACTGCGTAATTAGAATGCAGCGTTTTGTAGACAGTAAAAATATGCCACCTCCAAAACGCTGCTATTCCTGATCATGGGCATATACAGTGGGTACGGAAAGCATTCGGACCCCTTTAAATTTTTCACTCTTTGTTTCATTGCAGACATTTGGTAAATTCAAAAAAGTTCATTTTTTACTCATTAATGTACACTCTGCACCCCATCTTGAATGGAAAAAAAAACAGAAAGGTAGAAAGGTCCTGAAGGTCTCCTGGGACGGTATTGAAACCTTTTTGAGCTCTGTAATGCAAACACAGCCTTACATCCAAGTGACCTGATCTCATATGGATAGGGGAAGACGGATGGTAATCAGTGATAACCAATAGCAGTATTCGGGTGACGTTTGCTGGTCTGATATTGCACTATTACAACGAGGAAATGTGAAAATAAATGTTTTTTACAAAGTGCACAATGTGGAGTAGACAGATGTGTTTAAATATGTGAATGATAGATATTTTTCTTTTGTCTTTAACCCTTTAACGACTGGGGTTATTTGCGTTTTTGTGTTTTTGTATTTTGCTCCCTTGCTTCCCAAAGCCATAACTTTTTTATTTTTGCTGTCAATATGACCATGTGAGGGCTTATTTTTTGCGGGATGAGTTGTACTTTTGAACAACACCATTGATTTTACCATGTCGTGTACTACAAAACGGGAAAAAAAATTCCAAGTGCGGTGAAATTGCAAAAAAAGTGCAATCACACACTTGTTTTTTTGCTTGTTTTTTTTTGCTAGGTTCACTAAATGCTAAAACTGACCTGCCATTATGATTCGCCAGGTCATTACGAGTTCATAGACACCAAAAGTGTCTAGGTTCTTTTTTATCTAAGTGGTCAAAAAAAATTCCAAAGTTTGCAAAAAAAAAACAAGAAAAAAACAACACCATTTTCCGAGACCCGTAGCGTCTCCATTTTTCGTGATCTGGGGTCGGGTGAGGGCTTATTTTTTGCGTGCCGAGCTGATATTTTTAATGATACCACTTTTATGCAGACACGTTCTTTTGATCGACCGTTATTGCATTTTAATGCATTGTCACAGAGATCAAAAAACGTAGTTCTGGGGTTTTGACTTTTTTTCTCACTACGCCGTTTAGCGATCGGGTTAATGCTTTTTTTTTATTGATAGATCGGGCGATTCTGAACGCGGAGATATCTAATATGTGTATGTGGGATCTTTTTTTACTTTTTTATTTTGATTGGGGCGAAAGGGGGGTGATTTTAACTTTTAGGGTTTTTTTATTTTTAAACATTTTTTTTTTTTTTTTTTACTTTTGGCAAGCTCCATAGGAGGCTTGAAGCATGCACAACTCGATCGTCTCTGTTACATATGGGCGATGAGCAGATCGCCCATATGTAGCAGATTTACTCCTGTGCTTTCAGCCTGGAACAACCATAGAGGTCTCTATGAGACCTCTGGTTGTCCAGGCAACATGACGCCGACCCCCGATCACGTGACGGGGGTCGGCGATGAGCTCACTTCCGGCCCGGCGGCCGGAAGTGTTATTTAAATGCCCGCTGTCAGCTTTGACAGCGGGATTTAACTAGTTAATAGGCGCGGGAGGATGGCGATTCCACTCGCGCCTATTGCGGGCACAAGTCAGCTGTTCAAAACAGCTGACATGTCCCGGCTTTGATGTGGGCTCAGCGCCGGAGCCCTCATCAAAGCAGGGGAGATGTCTGATGACGGACTGTGTTCTTCATTGGACATTAAGGGGTTAAAAGACAAAAAATGATGGCTTGCCTATCTCTTGAGCCAGGTGTCATGATCCAGGACGGGGTTTCGCTTTGGCCCGTCCTGATCAGACTGGGGGTTAATTGTTCCGCCTCTCTCTGGCAGAAGGAGGCTATTTAGTGCTCACTGGACCTAGGTCCGGTGTCAGTTATACTCCTGCCCTAGGCTGAGTTAGTTGACCTTGTGCGTACGTGTGCCTTGTGCTTGATATCTTGCTTGCTTGTTTGGTTTTGATCCGGTTCTGTCCCTGCTATGAGTTCTGCCTGCCCCTCTTGTACTGCGCTACCTCTCGTGTATGACTCTCTGCTTGTGACCCGACTTCTCTCTGCTCGTCCCCTTGGTACCACGTTGCCCTCTTGTGTATGACCTTTAGCTTTGTCTGACTACCCGTCTGTTTGTCCCTCCTGTGCCTCGTTTGCCCGTACTGTTGTGACCTCCGTTTTGCCTGACTCTGAGTTGTTGTATGGTGTCCTGTCATATCTGAAAGCAGGATGCTAAGCCCCGCCCCCTTGCAGTTACCTGACCATAGGTCCTGTGCCAGCTTGCTAACTTCAGTGTCCGCAGGTCCTGTGCCTCTTTACTTTCCGGCGCTGATTGGACCCTGACACTAATAGTTTGAAGCACGCATTGTCACCTCTGCTGCCCTGCTCCCCAGGTATCTTTTAGCACTGTTTCTGTACTCAGGACACGCGCACTGGCTCTGTGAGCGAGTGTAGTGCGGTGTCTCTGACACCAGGAAGCAGAATTTCTGTGAAACACAAGTTTTAAGTTCAGAAATTTTGTTTATTAGCAAAATAGGACAGAGAAGTATTAAAATGCTCTGTGTTTGCCATGTGTGAAAAATGGTTTTCTTAAGGTGCTGTTACTGCAGTATATCACAAATCAATCAGTTCAGTCACTCTGACTCTGTAGGTCCAGCACCTCACTATCACTTCAATCTACCTCTATCATTTACAGTGTGAATTAGCCCTGCAGCAGTACGCCTGTAACGAATGGAAGCGGAGGCAGAGATGGTGAAGTTCACATTCGTTTTTATTTTTAAAGTGGAACCTCTTGACCACGGTCCGGGGGGCTCCGAAGGGGGCGTGACTAGTGAGCCCCGGGTACCCGTAGTAAAGCCCCTCAAACAGGGCCAGAATGGAATACCCAGAGGACATAGGTGCTACCTCCAGTTAGACCCCGAACACGTGGCGGCTGTCCCAGCGGGACCAAAAGGGATAACAGTAGTTGCAGCAGAGTCCGTAATGAGACGGGTCCTGGATCCGGGTAGTTGGCAAGGAGTCGGTTCCAGTGACCTTCACACAGTCCTTGGACTCGGATGGCTATTGGCAGAACGGGATGGTTTTCGCCCAGATGGTTGCAGATATAACCAGGAAGCACAGGATACTGATACTCTGTGGAGACAGATAGCATTAGACAATGCACAGAGACTGCAGACGCAACGCAGACAGGTTAGCATAAGAACCAGATGTAGCAATACTCATTGCTCCAGCTCTCTCCCACTGGAGGAGAGGCCAGAAATAGCAGCCAGTGCGCTGCCATTGGATAATTGCACTTTTTGAAAAATGCACGCTGTCCCTTTAAGAAGGCAGGAGAGCACTCGGGCGGGCCCTAATAGCTCTAGTTGCAGATCTGCCGACAGGATGCCAGGAGGTGGAGGCAGGGGAGCGACCTGAATGCTGAGCAGCAGCATGAGACACAGAGAAGGCAGGCTGCTGCCTAAGGACAGCGTGCGAGGCACGAGGTGAGTGCCCAGAATGGGGAGCAGCGGCAGACCTGGACGCAGCGCCAGGACGGGGACCAGGTGTAAAAGTAGCAGACCTGGGCGCCGCGCCAGGACAAGGGCCGGGTGTAACAACGCCACAATCAGATTAGGCCTTTTTCGATCCCTAGGTGGATTCGTGTGCACTCTCTTACCGCTTATGCCTAAGGCTGGTTTCACATTTGCGTTTTTTAGCGCTGGAAAAAAACGCACATGTGCGCATGCGTTTTTTTCCCCTATATTTAACATGGGTGCGCATACCTGCGCACTTGTAAGCGCATGTATGCGATTTTCATGCGCTGCGTTTTTTTGGGGTGTGCGTTTGTATTTTCCAGACGCAGCATGTTGCATTTTTTGGCCCTGCAAAAAAGCGCATGCGCACATATGCGCACGTTTTGCGCTAAAAATGGCCATTATAGCCTATGGATGCGCATATGTGCGCACTGGCATGCTCATGTATGCGTTTTTTTGCATATGCGTTTTTTTTTTTTAACCATGGAATTTAGGGGTTTGGGTTAGAGTTAGGGTTAGTTAAGGGGGTTTAGGGTTAGGGTTAGGGTCAGGGTTAGGGTTGGGGTTTGGGTCAGGGTTAGGGTTAAGTATGGTTTTGTTAAGGGTTAGGGTCAGGGTTAGGGTTAGGGTTAGGGTTAGGGTCAGGGTTAGGGTTAGGGTTAGGGTCAGGGTTAGGGTTAAGTATGGTTTTGTTAAGGATTAGGGTCAGGGTTAGGGTCAGGATTAGGGTTAAGTATGGTTTGGTTAAGGGTTAGGGTCAGGGTTAGGGTTAGGGTTAGGGTCAGGGTTAGGGTTAGGGTTAGGGTCAGGGTTAGGGTCAGGGTTAGGGTTAAGTATGGTTTTGTTAAGGGTTAGGGTCAGGGTTAGGGTCAGGATTAGGGTTAAGTATGGTTTTGTTAAGGGTTAGGGTCAGGGTTAGGGTTAGGGTTAGGGTCAGGGTTAGGGTCAGGATTAGGGTTAAGTATGGTTTGGTTAAGGGTTAGGGTCAGGGTTAGGGTTAGGGTTAGGGTTAGGGTCAGGGTTAGGGTTAAGTATGGTTTTGTTAAGGGTTAGGGTCAGGGTTAGGGTTAGGGTTAGGGTCAGGGTTAGGGTTAGGGTCAGGGTTAGGGTTAGGGTTAGGGTCAGGGTTAGGGTTAGGGTTAGTTAGGGTTTAGGGTTTGGGTTAGGGTTAAGTATGATTTGGTTAAGGGTTAGGGTCAGGGTTAGGGTTAGAGTTAGGGTCAGGGTTAGGGTTAGGGTTAGGGTCAGGGTTAGGGTTAGTAAAGTCATGGTTTGGGTAGTGTGAGGGGCCACCTAAAAATGTTGGAAAAAAACGCAAACGCGGTAAAAACGCACTAAAAACGCATACAAATGCATAAAAACGCTGCGTTTTTTTCATGCATGCTCATAAAAATGCTTGAAAAAAACGCAGCAGTTGTATGCTTTTGTATGCGTTTTTTCAATGCGTTTTTTTGCGGGAAAAACGCGCTGCAAAAAAAAGCAAGTGTGAAACTAGCCTAAGCTGTACACACGTGGTCAAAATTGTTGGTACATCTCATTTAATGACAGAAAAACCCACAATGGTGACAGAAGTAACTTGAATCTGACAAAAGTAATAATAAATTAAAACTTATGAAAATGAACAATTGAAAGTCAGACATTGCTTTTCAACCATGCTTCTACAGAATTAAAAAAAAAATAAAACTGAGGCAATCACTGCAATCAAACGATTCCTGCAACTGTCAATGAGACTTCTGCGCCTCTCGACAGGTATTTTGGCCCACTCCTCAAGAGGAAACTACTCCAGTTGTCTCGTTTTTGAAGGTTGCCTTTTCCAGACGGCATGCTTCAGCTCTTTCCAATGATGCTCAATAGGATTAAGGTCAGGGCTCATAGAAGGCCACTTCAGAATAGTCCAATGTTTTCTTCTTAGCCATTCTTGGGTGTTTTAGCTGTGAGTTTTGAGTCATTATCCTGTTGCAAGACCTATGACCTGCGACTGAGACCAAGCTTTCTGACACTGGGCAGCACATTTCTCTCTAGAATCCCTTGATAGTCTTGAGATTTCATTGTACCCTGCACAGATTCTAGACACCCTGTGCCAGATGCAGCAAAGTAGCCCCAGAACATAAGAGTGCCTCCTCCATGTTTCACAGTAGGGACAGTGTTCTTTTCTTGATATGCTTCATTTTTCCATCTGTGAACATAGAGCTGTTGTACCTTGCCTAAAAGTTCCATTTTTGTCTCATCTGTCCATAGGACATTCTCCCAGAAGCTTTGTGGCTTGTCAACATGTAGTTTGGCAAATTCCAGTCTGGCTTTTTTATGATTTTTTTTCAACAATGGTGTCCTCCTTGGTCGTCGCCCATGAAGTTTACTTTGGTTCATACAAAGACGTATGGTACAATCTGACACTGATGTTCCTTGAGGTTGAAGTTCATCTTTAATCTGTTTTGAAGTTTTTCTGGGCTTTTCTGTTACCATTCGTATTATCCGTCTCCTGCGACCACGTCCAGGGAGGTTGGCTACAGTCCCATGGTGCTTAAATTTCTGAATAATATGTCCAACTGTAGTCAAAGGAACATCAAGCTGCTTGGAGATGATCTTATAACTTTTACCTTTAACATGTTTGTCTATAATTTTCTTTCTAATCTCCTGAGACAACTCTTTCCTTCACTTCCTCTGGTCCATGTTGAGTGTGATACACACCATGTCACCAAACAGCACAGTGAGTATCTGTAGCCCTCTATACACTCACTTATTCCAAGATTGTATACACCTGTGATGCTAATTAGTGGACACACCTTGGTTTAACATGTCCCTTTTGTCACATTATGTGACGACTCCTGGAGTGGACCCTCTGGGTCGTGGCACCAACCCTCCCATGGTGAGCTGACCTAGTGAAGACCACTCTCTATACAGGGAGTGTCGGGGGAAAGCCCCAGGGGGTGAGGTACCACGACTGCTGGCACCAGGCGGCCGGCTCACAGGAGGCACGAGTGAGTGAGTGTGTGTGCAGGAACGTGTAAAGCGTGGGCACGGGAACACGTGGTATACAGCGACTTCGTACGTCCGGGTAAGAGTAAGGTAGGATGCGTGCAAAGGAGCACGTCAGAGCACTGAGTCAGGCAGCAGGTGTGCCAGGAGGTGTAACAGAGTACAGGAGCAGGGTGTGTGCCAGAGGGCATAACTGAGCATAAGACAGAGTACAGGATTGGAACGCGTGCCAGGAGGCACAACTGAGTAAGAGACAGAGTACAGGATTGGAACATGTGCCAGGAGGCACAACTGAGTATAAGACAAGGCACAGGGTCCGAGTGTGTGCCTGGAGGCACAACTGAGTATAGGACAGAGCACAGGATTAGAGTGTGTGCCAGTAGGCACAGCTGAGTGTAAGACAGAGCACAGGATTAGAGTGTGTGCCAGGAGGCACAGCTGAGTGTAAGACAGAGCACAGGATCGGAGTATGCCAGGAGGCACAGCTGAGTGTAAGATGGAGCACAGGATCAGAGTGTGTGCCAGGAGGCACAACTGAGTGTAAGACGGAGCGCAGGATCAGAGTGTGTGCCAGGAGGCACAGCTGAGTACAAGACAGAGTGCAGGTTCAGAGCGTGTGCCAAGAGGCACAACAGAGTGCAAGGCAGAGGACCCGAATACAGTGCGCAGCCAGGCAGGGACACGGCAGACCAAGCCAGGAAGCACAACAATAATCAGGCACCTCCCCTAGGGAGAGGTGGCCTGATATAGCACATGATCGCTAGGGCTTCCAGGTCAAGTCTTCCAGTACCATAGAGAGGACGGACCCGTAGGCCGAACTGAGAGGAGCGCGCAAGCGCACACATGGAGGAGACAGGAACCTAGGTACGAGAGGTGCGCGTGCGCACCCAGCGGGACCCCCGGAGCGACCACGGCTCCAGAAGAGATGACTTCGGGACCAAGGTCCCGCCCTCAGGTGAGTGCGGCGTGACACATTATTTTCAGGGTGCCATCATTTCTGTCCAGGCCTATTTCATGAGTTATATTTTTTAAAAATTCTGTGGAAGCATGGTCGAAAAGCAATGTCTGACTTTCATTTGTTCATTTACATAGATTTTTGAATTATTATTACTTTTATCAGATTCAAGTTATTTCTGTGACCATTGTGGGTTTTTCTGTCATTAAACGAGAGGTACCAACAATTTTGAACACGCGTGTTAAAACCTAAAATGGTACTGCTTGGCCGACCCTCATCTTTTACAGTCCCTGTAATAGTCCCCCCCCCCATTATGGGGAGTCTTCATCATTTTTTTTCAATCCTCGTGCATAGAATCACAAACTGTTTGCTCTAACAGGGACTTGCGAATTTGAGGAAATTCGAGTTGAAGTCGATTCTCCATTCCATCCTTCCACGTTGTCAATGGGGTGTGTCCCTAAAGTCTCACCCTGTCATTACTGATTGGATAACCTCAGACTGCATACAGACATGATCCCACCTGGCAGCGAGTTGTCTCTTTACGAATTTCTGGTAGTAATAACACATCCATGAGTTCTAGGATGCTCCCGAATCGTTAGATGATGGGGAATACAATTCTGTACTAAAAGAGACATGTCATTATTTCACTATTTATTTTCTTTAAAGATTACATGCTATGAACAATTTTTAGGCTATTATGAGATGAAACACTAAGCAGCTGTATCGTACTGTGTTTATAGAAGAATGTCAATCAGGGCGACTATCTTCTCCACATCTGCAGTTTATCTGATGTCTAGTTTGTTGTTTCTATGATCTTTCTTAGCTTTATGCGTGTCTAATATTATTTAAGATGGTAATTTTAGGGTATGATTAAGTCTTAATTCTTTTTTTCTGTCATATGGTTCATTGTGCGGGTGCATGAAATTATACTTCTATTTTAAGTGATATATTTATACATTGTTCTTTGCTTAATTGTCAAAATAATAGAGGAATGGAAATAGTAATTCATGGAGGCTTTCAGCCAAGGTTTTTTTTTTTTGGATTAAACAAATTTCTGATTTCATATAAAATCGTTCTTTAAAGGGGCTAATTTCACAGATTATGTTCCATTATTTAGATTCTTGAAAGGAATGGTTGCTGTATGTAAACTCCTTGTTATATGTATCCTACATAGCCACTTAGAGGTAATAAATGGGGATTCCCACTAGAGGCACTATATATCTGTCAGCCGAAAATGAGTGGCGTTCTAGAGAGCCCCATCATAGTGAACAGCCGACATCCCAGGAAATTAATGTTCTATTGTAGGTATTGTTTCATTAATGCCATCCATAATATGGATATTGTGGCTTTATGAATGATGATCCATAATTTTCAGAGATCCCAAACCTGGGACAACCAGCTAATCACGAGGCAAACTTGTTAACGATTCCAATCATTACACAAATGTATTTTATTCTACTCGCTAATGAATCATGTAAAACACATGTGCGATCAGAGTTTACAGAGTTCAATGAGGGAGTCCATAGTACATAAATAAACGCATTTTTACTGAACAATAACTTTTGAGGAACTATGTACAGCAGGTAGTACGTATTCACCTTCAGGAACGTTTTTGTTACGACATACAATATTATCACACACTTTCTTCTCTCGCCCTCTACTTTGTTTAGCTCTTCTTCCCCAACACAGTCCAGCACACTCTGTTCACTCCTCATCCCCAATAATGGTCCTACAGTCCAGCAAGCAAGAGTCCTATACTTCCATCCTTTCTATGCCAATACGGCTGCTACTTATCTTTTTGCTTTATTGACGCCTCTGGACTACCAAGTGAGGCATTTCTTCTTTGTATTGCTTATCCTTCCTTCTCCATCCCATTACCTGACTAACAGACAACTCTGTACCCTCCCGCTAGGCTTCCTGCCCTAGGCCCTAATACTTCCTCCTTTTCTCTCTGGACCGACTCCGGACGCTACTCACTTCCTTCTTGTTGCTTTTCTCGTAGATGCTTACTAACTGCCTTCTGCTACTCAAACAGACCTGAGGTCTGCTTCTACTGAAGGCTAGTTCATATCTAACGTATTGACAGGAAACTCTCCACTGTCTTCCCACTTAGACCTTCCCATTCTGGGCTAGTCCCAACTATTAATTCTGACTATCCCTGTCAACTATCCGTGGCTGGGCAGAACACAGTTCTATCATGGGCAATGTAAAACAACATAATACATTACACCATTTCACATATCTTCAAGGGGGCAACACCTCCACTTCCTTACAATTTCTGCATCTAATGCAAGTCTATGGGAAAACTCCGTGCAGAAATTACCCATAAGAGAAATTGACACACTGCAGATGTGAAACACACACTGCAGGTAAGTTTGTGCTGCATTAAAAATAACCACAGTGGGCATGAGATTTCTATAAATCACATCCACTTTGCTGGAAATGTAAAATGCAGCGAACATACCCAGCGTCAAAAACACAATAAAAGCTCATTGTGAGAATGTAGCCTTATAGAGCAATGGGAATGACATGGGGGAAATCCTCCACATTAACCTTTAATGCTAAATATTTGAACGTAATATGGTATTAATCAAATGGTCATAGTTTATACGCGCCTAATGGAACCAAAAAAGCTGAAATTAAGATCTGTAATGTCTAAAAAAAAAATGAAAATTACACCCCCAAAATAGGTAAGAATTTTTCTTATTATTATGAAAACATTTTATTTTTAAGAACTAATATATAAAATGTATATATGGTACTGATAAAATCATAATAGCACATAAAATAAAATGGTGCTGCTTTTGCTGTTGCTGCTGAAACTGCAGCTGCTGCTGGTGTGGCTGACACTGGTGCTGTCCCTTCTGGAGCTACTGAAGCCGCAGCTGCTGCTGTTGGGGGAGGACCAACTGCTTTAGTAGCTCCTTCATATTGCCACAGGCCTGACTTGTAACTTTGCAGGCTGAATCACCGACATGCAGTTTTCTTGTGGGTATGCAGGCTTGGACTGGCCCATAGGAGAACAGGGGAATCCCCTGGTGGGCCCCTGTGCAGAGCTGGGTCCCCAACACCACTGTATGGGCTTTATTTGGCATAATTCACATGATTTACTCTGTAGAGAAAAACGCAGCATCTCATCATTCAGTAACCAAACTACCCAGTTTATTATTATATAGAGATATAGGTACATTTGTGAATGAGGGTAGAGTAATATTTGTATGCAGGTGAAAAGTGGGCCCCCAAAGTCAATGTTACTGATGGGCCCTTGTCACCCCAGTCCGACACTGTGGGTATGTCTCAATTCAAACTGCCGTGCATTATCCACAATATGTAAGGCGGTGGTGTTTCCACCAGTGAATTTAGTGAGACAGTGACCCATGGAAGTTAAGTAAAACGTCCTTTATTGTCCAAATATTGCACACAGGAAATTGCTCACCTCCGGATCACAGTCGGGAACATGTAAATAAAGTCCAGTGCCGCAGGCCCTTGCACCCCGGTAAGGTTCACGACTGCTGTCCTCGTTGCCCATGTCGCTGGCTGTGGTCTGTATTCACTTCACACAGCCAGGCGTACATCCACACCACCTTCAGCTCTGCTGCATGTGAATCCCAACACAACACTGACACACCCAAACCTTAACTGCAGGTTTAAATGAAAACCGTAACCATGGGCCACTTGTAAGACCCAGTGAGATATTGGTCCCACTACACATCTCTGCAAAAATAAAAGCCCAAGACAGGTTTTCCTAAACTGAATTGCTCAAATAACTTGACCCGGTTCACACTTTTATTTTGCACGGTAATCACAGCTGTGGCTATGATCACAATGCCCTCCAGTGGTTCAGTGTGCTTCTAAGCACTTTCTGGGGGAAACATAAAAGCTCCAACACATGATTCACCTCACTGTCTCATAGGGCATACAGGTTATAGACTGCCGAAAAGAGTGATACCTGGGTGCCTCATATCAGATGCCTTGCAGTTGACAAATCATCTTTTATCATTTTATGTAAATGACCTCTTCCAGGCTCTGGGGGGGGGACGCTGCCTGGAGATAACTCTGCCCCCAGAGCTTGTTTTACATGAAGGGAGAGTTACCAGTGTGATGTGTAATGATTACCAGTGTTCCCAGTGTGATGTGTAATGATTACCAGTGTTCCCAGTGTGATGTGTAATGATTACCAGTGTTCCCAGTGTGATGTGTAATGATTACCAGTGTTCCCAGTGTGATGTGTAATGATTACCAGTGTTCCCAGTGTGATGTGTAATGATTACCAGTGTTCCCAGTGTGATGTGTAATGATTACCAGTGTTCCCAGTGTGATGTGTAATGATTACCAGTGTTCCCAGTGTGATGTGTAATGGTTACCAGTGTTCCCAGTGTGATGTGTAATGATTACCAGTGTTCCCAGTGTGATGTGTAATGATTACCAGTGTTCCCAGTGTGATGTGTAATGGTTACCAGTGCTCCCAGTGTGATGTGTAATGATTACCAGTGTTCCCAGTGTGATGTGTAATGATTACCAGTGTTCCCAGTGTGATGTGTAATGGTTACCAGTGTTCCCAGTGTGATGTGTAATGATTACCAGTGTTCCCAGTGTGATGTGTAATGATTACCAGTGTTCCCAGTGTGATGTGTAATGGTTACCAGTGTTCCCAGTGTGATGTGTAATGATTACCAGTGTTCCCAGTGTGATGTGTAATGATTACCAGTGTTCCCAGTGTGATGTGTAATGGTTACCAGTGTTCCCAGTGTGATGTGTAATGATTACCAGTGTTCCCAGTGTGATGTGTAATGGTTACCAGTGTTCCCAGTGTGATGTGTAATGATTACCAGTGTTCCCAGTGTGATGTGTAATGATTACCAGTGTTCCCAGTGTGATGTGTAATGGTTACCAGTGTTCCCAGTGTGATGTGTAATGATTACCAGTGTTCCCAGTGTGATGTGTAATGGTTACCAGTGCTCCCAGTGTGATGTGTAATGATTACCAGTGTTCCCAGTGTGATGTGTAATGATTACCAGTGTTCCCAGTGTGATGTGTAATGGTTACCAGTGTTCCCAGTGTGATGTGTAATGATTACCAGTGTTCCCAGTGTGATGTGTAATGGTTACCAGTGTTCCCAGTGTGATGTGTAATGGTTACCAGTGCTCCCAGTGTGATGTGTAATGATTACCAGTGTTCCCAGTGTGATGTGTAATGGTTACCAGTGTTCCCAGTGTGATGTGTAATGATTACCAGTGTTCCCAGTGTGATGTGTAATGGTTACCAGTGTTCCCAGTGTGATGTGTAATGATTACCAGTGTTCCCAGTGTGATGTGTAATGGTTACCAGTGTTCCCAGTGTGATGTGTAATGGGTACCAGTGTTCCCAGTGTGATGTGTAATGATTACCAGTGTTCCCAGTGTGATGTGTAATGATTACCAGTGTTCCCAGTGTGATGTGTAATGGTTACCAGTGTTCCCAGTGTGATGTGTAATGATTACCAGTGTTCCCAGTGTGATGTGTAATGATTACCAGTGTTCCCAGTGTGATGTGTAATGGTTACCAGTGTTCCCAGTGTGATGTGTAATGATTACCAGTGTTCCCAGTGTGATGTGTAATGGGTACCAGTGTTCCCAGTGTGATGTGTAATGATTACCAGTGTTCCCAGTGTGATGTGTAATGGTTACCAGTGTTCCCAGTGTGATGTGTAATGGGTACCAGTGTTCCCAGTGTGATGTGTAATGATTACCAGTGTTCCCAGTGTGATGTGTAATGATTACCAGTGTTCCCAGTGTGATGTGTAATGGGTACCAGTGTTCCCAGTGTGATGTGTAATGATTACCAGTGTTCCCAGTGTGATGTGTAATGATTACCAGTGTTCCCAGTGTGATGTGTAATGGTTACCAGTGTTCCCAGATTGATGTGTGATATGTAGTGGTTACCACTGTGATGTGTAATGGCCGCTCTCTGTTCTCCTGATCTCACTGCAGAGCTGTGTGTGATTATACCTGACACATCCTCAGGTTCCTCTCAGCTTCCATCTCACAGGCAGACAGGGCTGTAGTATATTGTTACAATACAGCAGAGCTGAGAGAGAAGCAAAAAATGTGTTTTCAAGAAGTCAAATGTCATTTCTCCTGTTCTGTGTCGATTACTTGCCTCACATTGGGAACGCCTCCTTCATGTATAATAAGCTCTGGAAGCAAAGTCATCTTCCAGGCACCATCCGCCCAGGAGGTAATTTATATAAAGTGATAAAAGATGATTTCTCAAAAATAATGTATCTGATATAAGACACACAGGGAGGACTGTTTTCAGCATTCTAAAACCTGTATACCCATATTAATATTTTAGATAGGTCAAATGTGGTGACAGATTCCTTTTTAAGCATATTTGTCAACTATTCTGGCAGCTGTAATAAAAAGGAAGACACTTTCAACTCCTAGGAGAGTTGGCAACTCTACCTGTCTGTGCTGATACCTTGGCAACTCAGTGAGGATCCAGAGTGCTATTAGCCTGCAGATTGACCCAATATCTGCAGATCAATATGTTTTTTTCACGCAACAGGTTCCCTTTGAAGTGAACCCATCACATCATAAAATGCTATTTACCTGCAGGTATATGGTTAATCTGAAAATGAACTTCTGTCCTCTAGAAGCCACTGGCTTTCAGTCTTATGGGCATGCACAGAGCGCCTCTCACAGCACTGCTCTTGGTGTAAACACGCACTGGCACTTTCACAGCCAGCTCTGCAGTATTTTTGCAGAGCTAACTGTCAATCAAACTCCAGGGATGTGGTTACAGCCACTGCTTACAATATGGACAGCATTGTAAGCTATTTACCTGCAGATTAACCCCACATCTGCAGGTAACTATTGCTTTCCGAGCCGACTGGTTCTCTTTAACAGCCTCAAAGCTGCCATAGAAAATACTTCTGTGATTTTAGTGTAAAGCTAATGCTGTTGCCTATCTCCAACATCCTCTCCACATCTTAAGAAAAGATTTCCACATGATTGCAAGGAGAGCTGCCAGAAGTGGATCTTGATGAATTTCCCAAGTGCATTCAGCATTGCAGAACGTTCCTCAGACAACCATTGATAGCAGCCAATGCGTGTAAGTGTATGTATTTCTGCACATGGCATTCAGACTTAGTACTGAATAAATCGAGATGTTTTAAAAATGTTGCCTCCATTTTTCAACATTTTCATATCATTAACATGTCTAGCCATCCTGTGATTTCCATAACTCCATGACTTTTCCATCTTGGTGTTCCAATTTCAATCATGTGCAGTTGCCTGTTACTATAGTACATAGGGTGAAATCCACTCTATATACATAGGTCCACACTATATACTGTATTATGCTGTATACATTGCATAGGATACGCTGAGACTGATGAATAGACATCATTTAGGAGATACTGAGACTGCTGTATATACATCACATAGGATATAATAATTATAATAATAATAAATTTTATTTCTATAGCGCCGACATATTCCGCAGCACTTTACATTTCAGAGGGGACTTGTACAGACAATGGATATTACAGCATAACAATAATCACATACAGTAGATTATAACAAATACCAAGAAGAATGAGGTCCCTGCTCGCAAGCTTACAATCTATGAGGAAAAAGGTAGACACGAAAGGTGGGTAGTAACAATTGCCCTGATTGTATGGACCAGCCATAATGTTAAGTGTGTAACAGTACAGACACAGAGGGCTAATGGATAAAGCATGTAGGAGCATGTTGCGGGGAACCTGGTTATGGTAAAACTTTTGGCTGTGCCACACAGGGATTGATTAGGTTAATGTGTTGAGGCGGTAGGCCAGTCTGAATGAATGCGTTTTCAGGGCATGCTTAAAATTGTGGGGATTGGGGACTAATCGTATTGACCTGGGAAGTGCATTCCAAAGAATTGGCTCAGCACGTGTATAGTCTTGGCGACAGGAGTGGGAGGTTCTGATTATTGAGGATGCTAACCTCAGGTCATCAGCAGAACGGAGGGCACGGGTAGGGTGGTAGACTGAAACGAGGGAGGAGATGTAGGGTGGTGCTGAGCCATGGAGAGCTTTGTGGGTGAGGGTAATAAGTTTATACTGAGTGTCACGACTGCAGCCGCAGACGCGGCCCAGCAGGTGCCTCCACGCCGATGGCGAGGGGCGGGCATAATATGGACCCTCTATACCACAGAGAAGACTCGGGCCTACCCGAACTAGGGAAGGGCAACGACCGGGATTCTGTGGCAGCTGAGCATGTGGACAAGGACACGTAGGACTTGATGACACCGCACAACTTCAGGTATAAATAAAGTAAAGTTTACTTAAAGTCACAGTACATAGACAAATCCAGGACACACAAGGTCATCAGGAAATCAGGACACACGAGGTCATCAGGATACACGAGGTCATCAAGACGCAGGCAGGACATCAGGGTCTACGAGGTCATTAGGACACACGAGGTCATCAGGATACACGAGGTCATCAAGACGCAGGAAAGACGTCAGGGTACATGAGGTCATCAGGACATCAGGGTCACCCACAGGACGTCAGAGTCACCGGCAGACATCAGACGGGAGTCGTTTGGTTCCGGACATCCAACACGACCTACAGGCACCACTGCAGTCATCCAGCTCCAAGCTCCAGGCAGCGGTCATCAGGTTCGGGGCATCGGACCTAGGAAGGAACTCAAGCGTGATGGTGCTAACACCGCAGGATTGCTGGGCCTGCATGGAGCTAGCACCGCATGGTAGTCAGAGCACAGCATAGTAGATGCTCAGCAGGAACACCGGTTACAAGAGTCTCAGAGTCACTGGGTGCAGGGCTCCAAACACAGAGGGATTCCAGGAACACAACATAGCAGACAGTTCAGACATGGTCAGGTACAGGATAGGTACAGGATCAAGGATTCAAGCCTGGATACACCGCCTCCAGGCCAGGGCGAATTTAGACAGGGTCAGGTACAGGACAGGTACAGGATCAAGGATTCAGGCCCAGATATACCGCCTCCGGGGCAAGGCGAGGGCACAGGACAAAGCAGGAATCAAGGCAGGGACTTTGGTACCATAACCGAGACAGACGAGGTCCAGAGACACAGACACAAGACACACATGGCAAAGTCCAGGAGCTTTGTGAGTTGTGAGTAGCTCTGGCTGGGGACAGCATTTCAAGTACACACACTAACCCTGATAAAAGCAGGGAAGGTGTGGCTGCGCACGCCCTAAGCACACACAGAAACCATTGCAGCACAATCAGTGCAGGAACAGCAGCTTAAAGCACCTGGCATTGTCTGCAAGCATAGACACACGCGGAAAGTCATGCACCAGCTGCAAATGGCCTCACAACCCGCGGACAGCTTCCACAGCGGCGACCAGGGACCGCACATGCGAATGGTCAAGCAGCAGAGCAAAGACCTAACAACACATGTGCAGCTACGCAGCAGAGCAGGGAACTGAGCAGGCTCCATACAGGTAACAGCCAGCAGTATCCCAGCTCAATTAGGGGGAAAGGAGTAAGGGGTTAAAGCAAAAAACATGCATTGTCACGCCGACAATCAAATACAAACAGAACTGCGTGACACTGAGATTCTGCTGTATATATCACGTAGCATATACAGAGCATCCTACTAAATACACAGGTCCACACTTAATACTATATTATGCTGTATACATTATATAGAATATGCTCAGACTGCTGTATATACATCTCATAGGATATTCTGAGACAGCTGTATACACATAATAATAATAATACATTTTATTTCTATAGCGCCGACATATTCCGCAGCACTTTACATTTCAGAGGGGATTTGTACAGACAATATACATTACAGCATAACAATAATCACATAGATTATAACATACCAAGAGGAATGAGGGCCCTGCTCGCAAGCTTACAGTCTATGAGGAAAAAAGGGGAGACAGGAAAGGTGGGTGGTAACAGTTGCCCTGATTGTATGGACCAGCCATAATGTTAAGTGTGTATCAGTACAGACACAGAGGGCTAATGGATGCATAAAGCATGTGGGAACATGATGCGGGAAACCTGCACATCACATAGTATATACATATTCTATGTGATATACAGCAGAATTTCCGTGTCTCTTTTGTTATATACAGTTGAAACCAGAAGTTTACATACACTATATAAAAAGACACATATGCTTGTTTTTCTCAATATCTGCCATGAAATTAGAATAAACCTTTCCCAGTTTAGATCAATTAGGATTATCATAATTATTAAAATTTGTCAAATGCCAGAATAATGAGACAGGGAATGATTTAAGGCATTTTTATTACTTTAAACATTAATGTTTACTATAAAAAGAGAATTTAAGAGTAAAAAAGCAACAGCATTATATTATACCAAGCTGGTAATTTTGCTGCACTATGTTTTCTGACACTAATAATTCCATGAGCTCATTGCTACATGCTGCGGGTCCATTAGGCCATACAGTCCCCCTTCACATCTGGGAATATATTTCTTTATGTGCGTTCTCACAACACTGATTTCTGCTGTGAATTATGGAGACTCGTTAATTATGTATAGCCTTTTAAAAAGGTAAATTCTCCTTCATTATTTATGTTTCTTTTGCTGTACACTAAGTGCCAGGGCTAAGTGTCTCCTTCAGTGAAGAACGTCGGTGATCAAAGGACACATTTGTGGTATTCTTAGTATAAAGTGTTAGTCTTCACTTCATGCCAACCTCCAGAGCTTTATAATACTGCACTAATTTGGGTTGAGAAGGACATTATAGTAGCTTTAGAAAATAAAGATTTTTAAAAAAGAGTAAACAAAATGTAGGTTGCTCATTGACATGGCTACCGTTCTTAAAGGAGCCACAAGTGATATGACAGATCTGTTATCACTCAGATCTTAAAGCGTTATTCATGTCAGGAGACGTGACGTCACTGGTATCTCTCACCTCCCAAAGCGGAGGTGACCAGAGCAGAAATAACAAATAAAAATGCAGTTTGTTACGTCTCTAATAAAGTGTGGCCACTCACACGCTGTGGCTGGTTGCGTAGGTGAAACCCCTCTCAACCAATTAACGCACAATTGTACAGCAAAATCATTTTGCTGTTGGCTTGCCCGTGTGCCCGCCTGCAGCCTATGGCCAGGACCTTTAGGGATCTGCTCTTATTTGGCAAGAGTTTCACTACAGGTTTTGACATTCTTGCTCTCATACACATGGGAATCAAAACAGAATAGAAAAAAATAAGGTTTTAAAGGAACTCTGTCAGCACAAATGACTTCAAACCAAGGCGCTCAGTGCTTCATGGCAGGGACAATCATTTAAATCCACCTTCCCACCTGCTTGATTTCCAACTATCTCCTCTTTCTCTTGACCTATGAAGCCAGAGCTGTCAGTCTAACGAAAGGTGGGGTGGAGATAGAGGAAAAACAAGCCGGTGGGAAGGTGTATGTAAATGACTGGCCACCATGAAGCACTTAGCGATGTGAACTAGTTTAAACATTTACTCTGTGCTGATAGAGTCCCTTTAAGGCCCTCATGTACATTAGATGAAAGTCAGCTGAAATGAGAAGATAAAATGTAAGAAGTAATTTACACTATGCGTTTCTTATATACAGAGTAATGCATAACATTTTTGGAAGTTTCAAGGTGCAAGTCTCACCAGTAGTACCAATGATAAATGATAGACAGACTTCAATAGAAAGAAGAATGTTCTCCACTGACAGATCCTCATTATTATCTATTTTCTATAATCTATATTTTTATCATGCATATTACTACATGTCACATCCATATGACAAAAAATGGTTTGTAGAGAGTAATTCAAATTTTGACACAGTTATGGCAGAATGCAAAACCTATTAGGCCTTGTCGTCACCAATAAGGTGGCATTGTTCGAAGTTGAAGGCCTGTTTGGGCGGCGTTGGTTAAAATAATCTGAGATGAGTTGTGTCATACTTTTGAGACAATATCTATCTATCTATCTATCTGCAAGTGTATAGAACATATTCAATGCAAGATTATCAGAAACAAGCAGTTCTAGCAATGTTTGTTTGCCAATAATGTGCAACCATACAATGTAAATGGTCCTTTACTTAGTGCCTACCTGCTTGACTCATTAGTTACTAGCACATTTCCATGTATTAATTTATATTGCTCAGAAAAATCAAGGGAACACTTAAACAGCACATTGGATCTTGATCAATGAAAAGTTCACATTCAAAATGTTTACTGATAAATTCTGTAATTTGATGAAAACAAAATGACATATCAATGGTAAAAGGAAACTGTCACGTGGACCCGTCCTGTGTGACGCGACCAGCAGGCCAGTAACTAGAACAACAGGACGCGGCACGTGATACTGTCCTGTGTGACTCGGCTCGCAGGCCGGTAACTAAAACCACAAGACAAAGAGAAGGGAAACAGTTACAACGGTGGGCCCTGCGATAGAGAAAGGGGACTTGGAGACCTCCTGCACTCCCCTGAGTCAGTGCCCCTAACGCGCCTAACGTTCCCTATGCCGGTTCCGCACCGGGCGCCGATCAGGAACCTGTCACCCTAGCACACCCTACACCTATCCCTTGCTAGGGAACTGGGTGGCGCAGGCACTGGCCCCACCGCTGTACTATTACACACTAAGGAAAAACACAAACAGGGAGACACGACTTAGTTTTACTCTGTTGCACTTGCTCCTGGCAACAGAGTCCACCACCAGCATGCAGCTCTCCTCCTGAATCGCTGCCACCAAGCTCTGTCAGAGCTACAAGGAAATCCCATATGACTCCTTTCACACCAGGCTAAGACAGTGCTGCAAGGAACGCTCTCCAGCTCCTTCCTCCACCAAGGATGGTTGAAATGAACACTATCACCAACACTGATTGCAACACCTGTGACTCTTTTATAGCAGAGCCAGCAATCACACCTGCATAATAATCATGTGCACTTAAGTAAAAAAAACTAGAGTGTAATGACGCTCACCACCACCGGGGGTAAACTTGGAACAAACGACACCACAGTGCAATAATCCTAATGGCCACCAGGGGCAAAAACCAACCTTAAGCACAGCTTAGGAAAAAAAAAAAGGTTACCTGTGCTTTTTATATGTCCTGATCCAGCATGGATCATGACAGTACCCTCCCCTTAATGAGGGGCCTCTGGACCCTCAAAACCGCTCCCCATCAGGGAACCACCTACAGTGGGGACGCCCAGACCCAGAGTTCACCCCCGCAACTACCTGCATGTCAGGTTGATGAGAAATGAGCCCGCTGGTATTGGCAATGTATGTTCTGGAGGCAACACACATCTCCGAAGCTCTGACCTGGGGAACGGGTTGTGTATGTTTGGTATGAGCTGGTAAGACTCCACAACACACTTCCACTGGATGTTCTTTGGTGACCATCCATACACGCTCGTTCACACCCAGGTCCGGACCTCAACGTTTATTGCCACTTGTTCGTTTGTCACCACTTGGAGAACTCTTTCTGGGATTGACAACAGAGGCGTCCCCCTGTGTCACCACACTCACACCCCTGCACCTCACCAAGGGGTATACCACCCTCCAACCCCTTCCACCACGAGGTCTGCGCCTCCCAGGGTTGGCCAATGGTGAGGGTTGAGACTTGCCCCTACTCTCCTGCAGGATATCTGCTGCCCTCACCGGAGAGGAAGGGGTCCGTTGAAGAGAGATGGCAGAGACAGTAGTTCCTAGGCAGCAGTCCTAACACGAGTGCCCCCAGCTGACCACTTCCCTCGCCCGACAATCTATTACCGGGTTGTGTCTCTTCAGCCAAGGGAGGCCTAAAACAATAGGTACTGGCATTCCCTCCAAGGCGTAGCATGACAAGAACTCCTCATGATGTCCTATACGCAGATGGATATTCTCTACGACCTTGGTCAAGCTCCCCTGGCTCAGTAGAACAGAGTTTATGGCCCAGACGCTTATAGGCTGAGCTAGCGTCCTACACCTCAGAGCATGAGTCTGGACAAAGCGAGCATCCACCAGACTGACTCCTGCTCCGCTGTCCACAAACACCGGTATCACCTCCGGTACCCCACCAGCCAACACCTCTGCTGACATGGTACTTTGGGAGGGCAAAATGGAGGAAATGCATACTCCCTGGTCACCTCCCTCCAAGCGACCAGGGGAATGCGGCTTCTCAGATGGCACAGATAATTTGGCGTGCAATGGGCAAGCCTTCAGGACATGACCAGTCTGCCCACAGTACAAACATGTCGACACCACTCCCCGAACCGTAGGCAGCTCCGTACACAAACTAGCTCCTCCTACTTGCATAGGTTCGTCTGGAGACTTGGCATGAACTGGGCAGGCTCTCATAAAATGGCCCGGCTTCCCACAGGAAAAGCATACCCCCCACCACGACGAGCCGCAGACACCCCCTTTTTTGTATCAACCACACTGGGCTGTCTGGGTTCCTCTGTCCGCACTGGTGGGTCCTCCTCCCTAGCGAGGACATCAGGGGGCACTTTTTGTACATGTCTTTCCCTAAGGCGTCTATCCACCCGGATGGCAAGGGACATGGCGGCCTCCAGCGACCTGGGAGCGGCGTACTGCACCAGAGTATCCTGCAACTTTGGAGACAAAGAGTGCACAAATTGACTCCTAAGTGCAGGGTCATTCCACTGAGTATTAGAGGCCCATCTCCTAAACTCTAAGCAGTACTCTTCAGCGACCCGGGCTCCCTGTTTACACATACGGATTTGAGATTCCGCCAGGGCAACGCCATCAGGATCCCCATACACAAGCGCCAAAGCCGCAAAGAGCTTGTGCACGGACTCTAAAGATGGAGAATCGTCCAGTAGGGAGAAGGCCCAGGATTGGGGATCCCCTTTAAGAAGGGACATAATGATTCCCACCCGTTGCTCTTCACTCCCTGATGAACGAGGGCGAAGCCTGAAATACAATTTACAGGCTTATTGAAACACCAAGAATTGATCTCTCCCTCCAGAAAATCTGTCAGGGAGGGATATCTTGGGTTCTGGCTGAGCCTGTTCCTGGACCACGCCCCCAGAGCCCACCAACAGCCGCAGCTGCCGCACCAACCCTCCGCGCAGCCCCCTAATCTCATTAGTAAGGGTCTGCAGCAATTGGGCAAAGGTCTGAACTGGGTCCATGGCTCAGCAGGGAAAAAGTTGGGGTTGGTGATAATGTCACGTGGACCCGTCCTGTGTGACGCGACCAGCAGGCCGGTAACTAGAACAACAGGACGCGGCACGTGATACTGTCCTGTGTGACTCGGCTCGCAGGTCAGTAACTAAAACAACAAGACAAAGGGAAGGGAAACAGTTACAACGGTGGGCCCTGCGATAGGGAAAGGGGACGTGGAGACCTCCTGCACTCCCCTGAGTCAGTGTTCCTAACGCTCCTAACGTTCCCTATGCCGGTTCCGCACCGGGCGCCGATCAGGAACCTGTCACCCTAGCACACCCTACACCTATCCCTTGCTAGGGAACTGGGTGGCGCAGGCACTGGCCCCACCGCTGTACTAATACACACTAAGGAAAAACACAAACAGGGAGACACCACTTAGCTTTACTACCAGCATGCAGCTTTCCTCCTCCACCAGCATGCAGCTTTCCTCCTGAATCGCTGCCACCAAGCTCTGTCAGAGCTACAAGGAAATCCCTTATGACTGCTTACACACCAGGCTAAGACAGTGCTGCAAGGAACGCTCTCCAGCTCCTTCCTCCACCAAGGATGGTTGAAATGAACACTATCACCAACACTGATTGCAACACCTGTGACTCTTTTATAGCAGAGCCAGCAATCACACCTGCATAATAATCATGTGCACTGAACTAAAAAAACTAGAGTGCAATGACGCTCACCACCACCGGGGGTAAACTTAGAACAAATGACACCACAGTGCAATAATCCTAATGGCCACCGGGGGCAAAAAACAACCTTAAGCACAGCTTAGGGAAAAAAAAAGGTTACCTGTGCTTTTTATATGTCCTGATGCAGCATGGATCATGACAGAAACCAAGAACATCAACCAACTGAAGGCTGGATGCCAAATTGCCTCAAAAATCAAAGAACACATTGGAATCATGAGCAGAAATAATTGTGGTGAATCTAATGTGACTCAAAAGTGTGTATGGTCCCTAAATACTGTGCATGCTCCTGATGAAGATGTGGCTGGTGTCCTAGAGATCTCCTCCAAGACCTGGACATCAGTGAGCTCCTGTCATGTCGGACGCTGTTCACACCACTGCGTCCGGCAGGCAGAGGTAGTTCCACCTCCAGCCACTATAGCCTCAGTGGCGCCGGCTTGATCTTCAGGCTCTCGGGGGTTAATCCTGCTGGAGACCAGGTTGGATGGTTAGTCATGCCCACAGTCTTTAAATAGTCATGCTGGCCTATGGGCGTTGCCGATTATAGCTTGTGTTTCATACCAAGTGGTTCCGGTCTGGAGTGGAGGTGTTGCAGAGAGAGAGATTCGTGTCTGGTGGCGTATGATCCGTTGTTTTCCTTTCTCCTTCCCATATTTGTGTTTAGTTGTGCCCTGTTCACATTACTGTATATTCCTGTGTGTGTGCGGCGCAGTGCAGTTTAAGTTCTCCCTGTCTGTCATATTTGTGTGGGGGCTTTGGTGTTGTGACTCCTCACTGGGTGGAGGGTGGAGGGTTAAGTGCAGGGCTGAGCAGGAGATAAGGAAAGGGTGGAGGCTCAGGCATTTGCACCATCAGCAAAAACCCTGGGTTGAGGGTCAGACAGGGTTTCCCCTAGTTATAGGGACATCACAGGGGCCCCGGGAGTTACAGCCTTAGTTGAACTAAGCCCCCCGTGACATTATAATCGGCCCACATTTTTTCAGGAGTCCATGGATCCATTAGAGTCCATAACCCGCCAGTTGGCGGCGCTGTCCATACAGGTCTCCGAGTTGAAAGGAGCAGTTCAGCAGCAGGCCCTGGTAGTAGCGAAGGTGCAAACGGCATCTGCAGGTATCGGTGCAGAGCCGAAGTTTCCGCTGCCAGAACGATTTTCAGGGGATCGCAGTAAATTTGTCGTATTTCGGGAGGCCTGCAAGTTATACTTCTGCATGCGGCCAATCTCCTCAGGTAATGAGGCCCAGCGGGTAGGGCTAGTGTTGTCATTACTGAGTGGTGACCCCCAAGCATGGGCATTTTCTTTACCAGCTGACTCTGCTACATTTCATTCTGTTGATAATGTTTTTTCTGCCCTCGGGCTCATTTACGATGATCCTGACCGACTGGCTCTAGCGGAATCTAAAATCCGCGCCCTCCGCCAGGGGGAGCGCTTGGCAGAGGACTATTGTTCGGAATTTCGCCGCTGGGCCGTAGACACACAGTGGAATGACCCAGCCCTGCGGAGCCAGTTTATTCATGGGGTATCAGAGAGAGTTAAACAAGCCCTCCTGATGTATGAGACTCCGGCATCGTTGGAGTCTGCCATGAGTTTGGTGATACGTATTGATCGCCGTTTTCGTCAGGGGGCACAGGAGACGCTACCTCTGGGGGAAAGCAGAGGTGCAAGTGTGGTTGAAGTTGATGAGTTCCCTGAACCTATGCAGATTGCTGGCATGGCACAGGTTAAGCGTCGCGCTCCGGGATTCCGGAAGCCCGGAGCATGTTTCTACTGTGGTAAAAGTGGTCATTATGTTAACGTTTGCCCGGTACTACCTAAGAGGGTCACATCGGCGGAAAACTGTTAAGCTCAGTGGGTATGGAGGAGACCCAACTGAGCGTATGCATATCCTCCATGATGGTATCTCAATGTATGCTCCCTGCCAAGGTTATTATCGCGGGCAGAGAGCTACCAATATCAGTATTTGTGGATAGCGGTTCCGCCACCAATCTCATAGATGAGAAGTTTGCACACACCGCGGGTTTAAGATCGAAAAACTTCCTCACCCCATACAGGTGGTGACCATTAATGCTGTTCCCCTCCCTCAAGGGGAGATTACGGAGTTTGTGGCAGAGGTGAAACTCCACATTGGGGTCCTACATTCTGAGTCGGTTACATGTAGGGTCCTCCGTAATCTCCCCGCACAAATGGTCCTGGGTTTTCCATGGTTGTCCAGGCACAACCCGGTAATTGATTGGACAACTCAGGACATAGTACAATGGAGTGGTTTCTGCCAAGACAATTGCTTGGCCACAGGTGTGTCCGCCGTGACGCCCAGCCTGCCGGAGGCTTTGCAGGATTTCGCGGATGTTTTCTCTGAGAAGGGTTGCTCAGAACTGCCTCCACATAGAGCCTATGACTGCGATTAGGTTAAAACCCGGGGCCAAATTACCTAAGGCCAGGATGTTTAATATTTCTGGTCCTGAGAGACAAGCTCTGAAAGACTACATCGCGGAGAGTCTGAGCAAAGGACACATCCGGCCTTCGTCCTCGCCTGTAGCCGCGGGGTTTTTCTTCATTAAGAAGAAAGATGGGGGGTTACGCCCGTGTCTGGATTTCCGAGAGTTAAACCAGATTACTATCCGTGATCCCTACCCAATGCCGTTAATCCCGGATTTGTTCAACCAGGTAGCGGGGGCGAAATGGTTTTCCAAGCTGTACCTCAGGGGGGCGTATAACCTCATAAGGGTCCGTCAGGGGGATGAGTGGAAGACGGCGTTTAACACTCCTGAGGGTCATTTTGAGAGTCTGGTTATGCCGTTTGGGTTGACCACCGCGCCTGCCATTTTCCAACATTTTATTAATGATGTATTTGCTCATATCCTGGGGAGATTTGTGATTGTATACCTGGATGATATCCTCATTTATTCTAGCGATCGGGACACTCATTTGGAGCATGTCAGGCAGGTGTTACAGTTGCTCCGGGAGAACCAGCTCTATGCTAAGCTGGAAAAATGTTTATTTTTTGTCCAGGAGTTGCCCTTTTTAGGATATATTGTGTCCGCAGCCGGGTTTAAAATGGACACCGCTAAGGTGCAAGCGGTGCTGCAATGGGAGAGGCCGGAGAGTCTGAAAGCACTCCAGCGGTTCCTTGGGTTTGCCAATTATTATAGGAAATTTATAAAACACTTTTCGACTATTGCCAAACCGCTAACGGACATGACAAAAAAGGGTGCCGATCTAGCGAACTGGCCTGAGGTGGCTATACGTGCATTTGAGCGTCTGAAGAATAGTTTTGCTTCAGCCCCCATTCTGGTGCAACCAGACGTGTCTAAACCTTTTGTGGTGGAGGTTGATGCGTCGGAGGTGGGAGTGGGGGCAGTACTGTCTCAAGGCTCGTCCTTGAGCGAGATGCATCCATGCGCCTACTTCTCCAAGAAGCTGTCGCCGGCCGAACGGAATTATGATATCGGCAACAGGGAGTTGTTGGCCATCAAATTGGCTTTTGAGGAATGGCGACACTTCTTGGAGGGGGCGGCTCACCAGGTCACAGTCATCACCGACCATAAGAATCTGCTCTATCTGGAGTCGGCCAAGCGTCTGTCTCCTAGGCAGGCCCGCTGGGCATTGTTTTTTACTCGTTTCAATTTTCTTGTGACTTACCGTCCCGGGGCTAAAAACACCAAGGCGGATGCTTTGTCTAGGTGTTTTCCGGGGGGAGAACCTCGGGAAGAGCCGGTACCCATCCTCCAGAAAGGGGTAGTGGTCTCTGCTCTCACGACGGAGGTAGAGGCGGAGATTGCCGAGGCCCAAGAGGAGGTACCACCAGGACTTCCCGCCAACAAATCATTTGTACCCCTGCATCTTCGGCTTAAGCTGTTGAAGGAACACCACGACTCGGTACTGGCTGGTCATCCAGGGGTGAGGGGCACCTTAGAGCTGGTATCGCGTCGTTTCTGGTGGCCCAAAATCCGGCAGGATGTGGTCTCATACGTGGCAGCTTGCATCACGTGCGCTAGGGCTAAGTCACCCCGTACCCGTCCTGCTGGCACGCTACAGCCTCTGGGGGTACCCAATAGGCCATGGACAGAAATCTCCATGGATTTCATCACTGACTTGCCAGCCTCGGCGGGGAACACGGTCATCCTGGTGGTGGTTGACCGTTTTTCAAAGATGGCGCATTTTGTGGCATTGTCTTCTTTGCCCAATGCTAAGACGTTGGCTCAGGTATTTGTGAAGGAGGTGGTCAGACTCCACGGAGTACCGTCGGACATAGTATCTGATAGGGGTACGCAATTTGTGGCGAGGTTTTGGAAAGCTTTTTGCTCACGTTTGGGGATCAAGTTGTCACATTCATCGGCGTTTCATCCACAGTCTAATGGACAAACTGAGCGCATGAACCAAAATCTAGAACAGTATTTACGATGCTTTGTGTCCGACAACCAGGAGGAGTGGTCTACTTTCCTTCCTCTGGCCGAATTCGCGTTAAATAATCACCGCCAAGAGTCATCGGGAGAGTCTCCATTCTTTTGTGTGTACGGTCAACATCCTCAGTTTTGTACCTTACGTCAGGGTGACTCGGGGGGTGTCCCGGAGGAGGATCAGCTAGGAGCCCAATTGTCATCAGTCTGGAGGCGGGTGAAACAGCGTTTGTTGAGCATGAGTGCCAGGTACAAACGGGTGGCTGACAGTAGACGCGTGCCAGGTCCGGACCTGTGTGTGGGTGAATGGGTGTGGTTAGCTACGAAGAACATAAAACTCAAAATTCCATCTTTAAAACTGGGTCCAAGGTTTATTGGGCCTTTTAGGATTTCTGCCATCATTAACCCAGTGGCTTATCGGTTGGAACTTCCCGCGGTGTACAAGATACACAACGTGTTTCACAGGGCTTTATTGAAAAAGGTGGTAGGCTTGGTGGACACGACGCCGATGCCACCTCCAGTCATGGTAGATGGCGATTTAGAGTTTGAGGTCGCCAAGGTTGTGGACTCTCGAGTAGTACGCCGTACTCTTCAGTATTTGGTGCACTGGCGGGGGTATGGTCCGGAGGAGAGGTCTTGGGTTCCAGCCTCAGACATACATGCGGATCGGCTTGTCAGTTCTTTTCACCGTTGTCATCCGGACAAGCCGGGTCCTATGAGTCTTGAGGGTCCGGAGGTCCCTCGTAGAAGACGGGGTAATGTCATGTCGGACGCTGTTCACACCACTGCGTCCGGCAGGCAGAGGTAGTTCCACCTCCAGCCACTATAGCCTCAGTGGCGCCGGCTTGATATTCAGGCTCTCGGGGGTTAATCCTGCAGGAGACCAGGTTGGATGGTTAGTCACACCCACAGTCTTTAAATAGTCATGCTGGCCTATGGGCGTCGCCGATTATAGCTTGTGTTTCATACCAACTGGTTCCGGTCTGGAGTGGAGGTGTTGCAGAGAGAGAGAGAGATTCGTGTCTGGTGGCGTATGATCCGTTGTTTTCCTTTCTCCTTCCCATATTTGTGTTTAGTTGTGCCCTGTTCACATTACTGTATATTCCTGTGTGTGTGCGGCGCAGTGCAGTTTAAGTTCTCCCTGTTTGTCATATTTGTGTGGGGGCTTTGGTGTTGTGACTCCTCACTGGGTGGAGGGTGGAGGGTTAAGTGCAGGGCTGAGCAGGAGATAAGGAAAGGGTGGAGGCTCAGGCATTTGCACCATCAGCAAAAACCCTGGGTTGAGGGTCAGACAGGGTTTCCCCTAGTTATAGGGACATCACAGGGGCCCCCGGAGTTACAGCCTTAGTTGAACTAAGCCCCCCGTGACAGCTCCTGGACAGTTTATGATGCTACTTGGTGGTGTCACATGCACTGATACATTATATCTCAGATTTTCAGATGGATTCAGGTCTTTGTTACCCAGGAGCTGCCTACTTTCTCTGTCCATGTGAGGCCGGGCATTGTCCTAAACAAGGAGGGACCCAAGGCCTAGTGCATCACCATAAACCCTGACAATGACTCTGAGGATTTCATACCTGCGCCTAAAGGAGTTAAGCTATTATTGGCAATCACATGGAGGCGACCCTCCAAAGATATGCCACACCAGACCACAATTGACCCTTATACATGCCTGTTACGCTGGAGGATGATGCAGGCAGCATAATTTTCACCATTGTATCTTCAGACTTTTTCACATCACTGTGAACCTGTTCCCATCTGTGAAGAGAATAGGGTGTCAGGGATGACTTGGCAATTCTAGTAAGCTTTGCCTAATCTCAATCCAAATGCACAGTGCAGGGCTGTGAGCACAGGTCACACTACAGGAAGCATGGCCCTCATGCCATCCTCATGGTGTTTGTTTCTGACAGTTGGGTCAGAAACATGCACACCAGTAGCCGCAGAAGGTAATTTTGTAGGGCTCTAACAGGACTTCCCATGTTCCTCCTGATACAAAAGCGATTTTTCAAAGCTTTTACGCCAATTTCTTGGCATAAAAGTCTTGATTTGGGGCCTATCCATCCAAATTTATCTTTTCCTGCCTTTTAACAGATGACATAGATCTGGGGCTGCCACCAGCATTTATGCCTTCTTCTTTGTTCCTTGCCACACACAGACAGTTTAACACAAGGGTATGGCTTAATTAGATCCCACTAAATCCAAATTATGGAGAATGATTTACATTTTATCCTTCTGGATTACAATCTGATGGAAGCTATTAGCACTCAGGCTGCGACTTCCAGGCATCATGAATTCCAAAAAAACAGATTTCTCATGCCCTGTGGACTTGTTCTCTTTAACTATTTGCTGCTTAGAGTAATAATTAACTGCAATTGATGCCAGCATTATGATCAATATCTGCTCTGGGCAGAATACCGCTATGTAATATTAGGTGACTGAATTATAGATACACATAATGCAAGAAATGCTTATGTAAGTGAACTGCAGTGTAACGAGGGCATTAAAAGTTTAAATTGTCTTACGTAATATATAATGCAAATGTCTTAAATATTTTATTTTCTTCCCTATTTCACAGTGACATCATATCAGTAAGTAGCAATTAAAACACTAAAATTAGCTTTTCTTTTTACGTTGCTGTTAGACAGCATGTTATAAGATGTTTTATCTACATAATAACATATTATTAGCCCCATTATAGTCTCTGTACATCGGCGAGATAATGACAGCCGTACATGGACTCTACAAACACTTTGTAAGTATAAGGGCTAGCATGTCCTACTGAACTGTGCCAAAACTGTGGGTACAATAGGGCAGATATACCATTCAAAAGTTGACAGATTTCTGGGTCAAATTGTTATTGTCAGGAAGGGGATGTCGCCTTGCTGGAGAGGTGCGGTAGCCCAACTTTTGGCTCATAAAGCTAGCCGAAAAGAGAACCAAAAAAAATTGACGGTCCCGATTTGTCACCCAACATGAACCATTGTGATGAAATTGGCGCATTCTCAGCCTGTCTAGCTTTAGATTACACTATTACACAGGATTAGTAAATTTGTGCAGATGTCTGCCGATCTAGCCCAAAGACATGGAGCATGGTGAAATTACCATTCTAAGTAATTCTTGATCGCAGTCTTTCATCAAAGCGATTATGCCAGGGCAGAATGGGAGCAGATGTGATGCTGCCGCTCATCTAATTCATGTCTTATACCAGAAATCATAGTGGCAAGAAGCATGGAGACTCACTCCACTTTTCAGATGCTCGTGATCCATTAAGGCCTGTTTCACACTTCCGTTTTCTGGCGTCAGTCAAAATCTCTTTCTCTCTCTCCAGAATCCTGTTGCTTTAAATTCCAAAAGCTGCAGTTTCGACGGATCCGTAAAAAAACGGATCCGGTGCATCAGTTTTTTGTCAATCTGCAACGGATTCGTTTTTACTCCAGCATGTCTCCTCATCAAGACTGGCATGAACACTGGTCTCGCTGAATCTGAGCCAATATTTTTATTCTTTGATTTCTTTCGTTATAGTGCCTAATATACAATCATGGCCAAAAGTGTAGGCACCCTTGAAATTGTTCCAGAAAATTAAGCACTGCTCCCAGAAAATTATTGCAATTAATCATGTTTTGTTATTCACATATTTATATCCTTTGTGTGTATTGGAGCAACACAATAAAATAGAGAAAAAAAGGAAAATTGGACAGAATTTCACACAAAACCTCAAAAACGGGTTGGGCAAAATTGTTGGCATCTTTCCAAAATTGTGGGTAAATAACTTTGTTTCAAGCATGTGATGCTCATTCAAACTCATTTGTGGCAAGTAACAGGTGTGGGCAGTATGAAAATCACACCTGAAACCAGATAAAAAGGGGAGAAGTTGACTCGATGTTTGCATTGTGTCTGTGTGTGCCACACTAAGCATGGAGAACAGAAAGAGGACAAGAGAACTATCTGAGGACTAGAGAACCAAAATTGTTGAAAAATATCAACAATTTCAAGGTTACAAGCCCATCTCGACAGGTCTTGATGTTCCTTTGTCCACGATGCGCAACTTAATCAAGAAGTTCACAACTCGTAGCTAATCTCCCTGGACGTGGACAGCAGAGAATAGGATAGTCCGGATGGTGTATAAGCAACTCCAATCAGTTGCCAAAGGAATTCAAGCTTTCCTGCAGGTTCAGGATGCTTCAGTGTCAGCATGAACTATCCGTCGACATTTGAATGAAATGAAACGCTATGGCAGGAGACCCAGGAGAACCCCACTGCTGTCAGAGACATAAAAAAGATAGACTGTAGTTTGCAAAATGTATGTGATTAAGCCAAAATCCTTCTAGGAAAGCGACTTGTGGACAGATGAGACCAAGATAGAGATTTTTGGTAAAGCACATTATTGTACTGTTTACCGAAAACAGAATGAGGCCTATAAAGAAAAGAACACAGTACCTACAGTCAAACATGGTGAGCCTACACCATTTTTGACTGCATGTTTAAAGATGTTTTAGGGTTGTTTTGCTTCTTCTGCCACTGGGTTCCTTGACTCTGTGCAAGGCATCATGAAATCTGAAGATTATCAAAAGATTTTGGGTCACAATGTAGTGGTCACTGCCCAGAGTTAGACAGCTGGGTTGTGCCCTAGGTCATGGGTCGTCCAGCAGGACAATAACCCCAAACATACTTCAAGAAGCATCCAAAAATGGGTGCTTCTTGAAACAAAGCACTGGAGATTTCTGAAGTGTCTAGCAATGAGTTTGTAGCTAAATCACATTGAAGGCCTGTGGAGAGATGTTAAAATTGCTGTTGGGTGGAGGCACGCTTCAAATATGAGACACTTGGAGCAGGTTGCAAAAGAAGAGTGGTCCAAAATTCCAGTTGAGAGGTGTAAGGAGCTTGCGGATAGTTATAGGAAGTGATTGATTGCAGCTATTTATTTCAAATATGTGTGCAACCAAATATTAAGTTGTGTGCCAACAATGTTGACTGGACCATGTTGAGTTTTTTTTTGTGAAATGATGTCCAACTTGCCTTTTTTTTCTATTTTTTTTGTGTGTGTGTGTGTTGTTCAATACACATAGGAAATAAACGTTTATAACAAAACGTGTGATTCCAATACTTTTCTACAAGAAATACTTCATTTTCTTGAACAATTTCAAGGGTACCAACACTTTCAGTCATGACTGGCTGACTTATACAGGAAGATATAAAATAAAGCTAACAGGATTATGTAAACTTAAAGAATTTTTTTTCAATTAAACATAAGTTAGTATAACCAGGGCTGTCATTTGAATTAGGAGAGCCCCCTACAGATTAGGGTGCCTGGACTTCATAACCCTACCATCTTCCATCCTGTATATGTTGTACATATTATAGACATATAGAATTATGTTGTTGGTTTTTTTTTAGTCCTGCATTATAATCCGATTATAGAAAAATGTGTCAGGTGATAGAAGGATGTGAGCTCATTTTCCTGGGGCTGTGACAGCAGTGGCACCTGTAGTGTGGCTCCGAGTATTGCAGATGCGTCTACACCATGGTATATCACATCTCTCTAGACAGCCCTAGGTATATTTTTATATAACTGCTTTGGATCTTGAGTTATTTTGGGGCTTGTCACTCCCCACACTTTGCTGACAAGTAACAGTGTGTAGATCTGACAGCCGATGGCTAGGAGTACTCTCCGTCACTTCATATTATTATTATTATTATTATTATTATTTATTGTTATAGCGCCATTTATTCCATGGCGCTTTACATGTGAGGAGGGGTATACATAAAAACAAGTACAATAATCTTAAACAATACAAGTCATAACTGGTACAGGAGGAGAGAGGACTGTATGAAACAGTCAAGCACAGTGAAAACGTGACTTCTTTTATGTACTGTAATTATGAAATTCTGTATGCTGCAGTTTTATGACATGTATGTCTACTGCCGTGTCTACAATTATATCATTTTGTTGTATTTTGACTTGTCCTGTATTCACCAGTTGGTGAATTAGTCATTCATTGATTCTTCCATACTACCATTTAATCAGATAAATTATAGACGCAAGTTATTCTGTCCTTGACCCTTCCTGCTCTTTATATAATTACTCTGAGTGGAGTTATACTAGTCGTCCTGATTGATGGGCCGTGCTGATGCTGCATGTACGCAGGTAAATAAGAAGCATCCTAACTGAACGCCGAGCAGGAGCACAAACCATCATATTGCTGAAGCAGTATAAATGAAGACTGCAGCCGTATAACAAGGAGGAATGTTCTCAATGGATGACGTGTTGATTATTTAATACTACAGTACTTCTATTCTACTACATTGACTTTTTTTACTGAGATGTACATAACAATATACTTTGTTATAGTCAATATTCAGAGTAGAGGAGATAAGGAAATCCTATCTCTTCTTCTCCTTTCATGAGTAATGGTGACAGATCTGTTTACCTGATAAGCAAGAAAGCAATCAAAGTGAGATCAGTGAGCATCTGCCATTGTGCAGTAGCATATACGTTTACATAAAAGCAACACCTCTAGTCCAGTGCCTGCGTTTGGTGCTGCACCTCCCCACCCCAACAAACACCCCCAGACGAAGTAGGGCGAAACGTGCATTGGGGCAGCGGGGACATCCTACAGCAGTAGTTGGCTGTCATGCAGTTGATCTAATTAACTGGGAAATGCTTATTTTGCTCTACTAAAAAAGATGCAGTGTCCAATGTTCCATATCAGCGCACTCTGTACAGGGTCTGTTAGGTGTATTAGTATTGTATATTATTCATTAGCAGAGTCTTGCTTTTATATTAATGTATTAATGTAATTGCACAACTTGTTATATAATAAATTGATTTTTGGCACAATATACTCCTGTTGTTGGGTTTTTCTCTTCGTGCCCTCTGGTTTAAAGCAGTTTATAATATTTATCAAGTTTAAGCCCGTGTTACTGCATGAGTGTATCTGCACTGGGAAATTGTAGTGTATATTGACAGGATATGGGCATTGCTGGAGCTGATTGATGAGTCCATAAAATTTACTCTTTGTTACAGGTCAATTTAAGAAGGTTTCCTACTTTGAACAAAACCTTTTTTCTCAGATGGGTCCTCAAAGCTAATCCCCCAAACTATATGTAGTGGAAAGTTGATTCACTAAGCAAGTTCAAGGCGGCCTGGATGCCTTACTTGAAAAATATAGTATTACAGGTTATGGGCACTAGATTCTCAGATGGGACGTTCATTCAGGGGACTAGTCTGATTTCTGTCTGTTGACTTAGGAAGACATTTTTCCCTTAATATATGGCAATTAGCATCTGCCTCGTGGGAATTTTGCCTTCCTTTGGATCAACATGTTAGGTTATAAAAAAGAAGAGAGAAGGTCCAGCGTCACGAAAAAACTCCAATTTATTATTTAAAAATAAGTCCAGAACAAAAAAAGAAAATTAATTCACATGAGTAACAGATGGTGGGTTACGTGTTTCGAACAATAGCTTGTTCTTTCTCAAAGCTTCTTGAGAAACGCGTAACCCACCATCTGTTACTCATGTGAATGAATTTTCTTTTTTTGTTCTGGACTTATTTTTAAATAATAAATTGGAGTTTTTTTGTGAAGCTGGACCTTCTCTCTTCTTTTTTCTGGCTATTGCGTGATGACTGCACGTGGTCCGGGCTTCCCACAACACATGTCTTCAGGTGAGCTGTCTTCTTTCTTTTTATTATGTTAGGTTATAGGTTGAACTCAGTGAACTTATTTCTAGTTTCAACCTTCAAACTACAAAACTATGTGACAATTTGTAATCAGATGAGATCTTTGATGGAAACTGGTGGCGAATTATGAATGATAGCAATTGTTATAGATGAACCTGGAGATTAAATGAAGCGTTACCATGGCCTTTACTGAAATCAATGGCCTGTTCATGTAATTCATTAATGTACTGAATCCACCAGAAAAATGAGATTTGTAGGTAATCTCTGCGCTTTACTGAAAGTTGATCATGTAAATAAGAGATCCTATTCTATTGAACTTAGAAATCCCCAATAGATTAATAGAGTATTTGCAAATAGGTTTTGTAAAGCGGACAACCTTTCTAAAGGGTTTTTCCTGGACTATAATATTGGGTACTTATCCTTATCATGCGTGTCCGATCTGATTGTGATGGTTGACTCTCATTGATCTGATAATGCTAGCCTGTCCTAAGGGCCCCGTCACACATAGCGACTCACCACCGATCCCGACAATGATATCAACGTGTCAGGATTGCTGGTAAGTCACTATGTGATCGCTGGTGAGCTGCCAAACAGACAGCTTCACCAGCGATCATCACAGCAACGCCGAGCGCGCGGCTTCGCTGTGTACATTAGTTACCAGCACGCTGATGCAGGGAGCTGGTAACTAAGGTACACATCGGGTATCTAAGGGACGTGCGTCCCTTAGATACCCGATGTGTACGTTAGTTACCAGCTGATCGCTGGTCTCCCGCCTGTCACACGCAGCGATGCGTGCTTGCCAGCGGGAGACAAGCGACCAAAAAAATGTCCAGGGCTTTCCTGCAACGATCAGCGATACCCGGCAGGGGGGCCGTTGCTGATCGCTGTCACACACAGTTGTGTCACAAAACTTGTGACTCAGCAGCGATCTCGCTAGCGAGATCATTATGTGTGATGGGGCCCTAAGTCTATCAATAATGTAGCTCTAGAAAATTTACTTTAAATGTAACTTCTATTAATTAGCGAATAGATGAATAATTCAAATTATACGTGAGCTTTATAATGTGTGAATTGCACTATGGTAATAATCATCCTCCTCCAGTGGGCCGATCTGTTATCCCAGGACCAGTCTTGCCAACTTGACTTTTTATTTTTTTCTGGAGCGTATCAAAATATCATGGACAGACAATATTTTAGAAACCATAATAAATCATTATGATTATAAGTGATATATGCTTGCACTCCATCAGCTGCATTCACTGTAAACTGGAAAATGATGATAATTACAGTCAAAATCTGCAAAAAATGTTTTCAGCTTCCAAAAAATTGGACAGGGCAAAAAAAGTGCCCTATTCTTAGACTGTCCTGGACTTTCTTGACAGTTGTCAATCCTGTGGAGGACTATAGTGGAAGTTCTATAAGAAGAGAACTGAATGTGTAAAAATAATTTTGATGCTCTGATTTTCTATGGGGCATTTATTCTAAAAATAATCACTGTATAAAGTTTAAAGTCACATTTCTATAAATATCAATGGAAGCTTTGTATGATGTGTCAAGAGAAATGGGAAAATGCATGTGATGAGTATAAATAAAGCATGAATGAGAACGTTCTGCGTGTTTCCATGAAGATCTATTAACACGGGCAAGGAATAATATCTTTGCTAGTATGATCTCTGGAATGGTGAATTGGCCATTGCACTAGTCTTACCTACTTTCATGTTTCTCTGCATGAGGGAAAAAAACACTGGTTGTGATGGGGAATAGTAATTCAGGAGTATAATCTGCTGCTCTTCAGGCAAATCATCATCATGATAACATATCCTGTATAATAGCATAAAGCCTGACTTCTAGTCTAGCAATGAATGTTGGTAATTTTGAATCTTTGTCTTCTGCCCATCATCTCATCATCTCATTCCCAGCGGAAAATGTTCTAAGACAAAGAAACTTATATGCCAGTCTTAAACCACAGTACATTGGAGTAAACTGCTCTACACTGTAGACCAGGGATCCCCAACCTGTAGCTCGGGAGTCACATGTGGCTCGCGGTCCCATGAATTGTGGCTCACGGCTGTCTGCTAGCTTGGTGCATTAGCTCCAGGTCTAGCAAAGAGCTTTGAAAAGCGCATCTCAAAATGGTGAATTTTGTGAGTAGTCCGGCACAGAAGAGTAGATCTGGATGCACATTTACTGGTCTTAAGGATTTAGAGATAATTTAGGATGGTAGGTTGGAGACGGTCAGAGGAGGTGCTTAAAGCTGGATACAACAGTGTGGTGGGAGTGCTTGGTGTGAGAATACTGAAAGGGGAGATTGTGGTAACCCTTAGATCTTGGTATACTGCGTCTGTGGAAAAGCTTTGGCTGTCATTCTACCCATAATAGGGGCTTTGCCACTAATGTGAGGGAGTGTGGGAGCCAGATGTGGCTCGCAACCCTCTCTCAAAGCTGAACATGGCTCGCGACCCTCTCTCAGAGCTGGATGTGGCTCGCGACCCTCTCTCAGAGCTGGATGTGGCTCTCAAGGTCAGAAAGGTTGGGGACCACTGCTGTAGACTGTAAACCCATAAGGGCAAGGTCCTCTCCTCTTTGTACCAGTCTATCAGTGTTAGTTTATTGACTGTCATTTCTATTTGTGCTTTGTATGTAACCCCATATAATAATCTTTATAATAATAATCTTTATTTTTATATAGTGCTAACATATTCCGCAGTGCTTTACAGTTTTCATACATTATCATCACTGTCCCCGATGGGGCTCACAATCTAAATTCCCTATCAGTATGTCTTTGGAGTCTTGGAGGAAACCGGAGTACCCGGAGGAAACCCACACAAACATGGGGAGAACATACAAACTCCTTGCAGATGTTGTCCTTGGTGGGATTCGAACACACTACTCTAGCGCTGCAAGGCTGCAGTGCTAACCACTGAGCCACCGTGCTGCCCATATGCTACGAACCCCGAACTTTACAGTTCGGGATCGCTCATAGCTACTGAAAAGTAAACTATGAAATTAAAAAAACCCTCCAATCTTGAGAAAGGACAGGACTTTTAATAAGAGATTTTAACAAGTACATTGCAATTTTACCCATTTAAAAGAGAAAGACAAATTCCTACTAGAGCTGAATGTTTAGCTTACATATCTTCCTTTTGGGAATGTTTCCTAATAATAAAGTTATGTTATACTTTTTTTTTTAAGTTCCGATGTTGATGCTTTATATTAGTCCAGTATTATACATTCATGTTTATTGCATGTATTGTATTTTTATCTTTTACTGCACCCCATAGACCAAATGAGTATTGCATATAGAATTTATTAACTTTTTTCCAATATTTCTTACAGGGTACTGCATATATCATTTAGCACTGACCTTTCTAGGGCCCATGATGAAATCTCGGTAAACATCAATAAGTAGAAAAGTAAATCATCTTGCTGACTGGAGGGTGCTATATACCCTCTCTGGTGTATTCTCATTCTGAGTGGTTTAATGGGGCCTATGGTCTTTTAGAGGGATAGATTTTCAATATAAACAGTCCAGTAAATTTTTACTTAAGTCATAATGGATCTGTACAATAAAAAGAATAATATCTACCATGTCATAAAAGGTATACAAATAAATGTCTATGTGGAGTAACTATGCACCTTAGAGATGCTGCTGATATTGTAGATCGGTAAAGGTATTAAATGGCTTTGTTTTAAGGACGGGACATGAATATCAAGTGTCCAGAATTTTTTTTTAACTAGGCTTCTAATTCTTCATTCTAAGGATCAGTGAGACCTTAAATATTTATATACAATTACGTCCATCTCTTCGTGTTATTTTATTCTTATTTTACTCTCTTACCTAGTTTATAGTGTCCTTACATAAAGTGTCACACACAATAAAAACATAATGAAGTCTGAAAGATATATAGTGTGACGGTAAAAGTAAAGAATAAACTCAAGCAGTAAGTTCACACGATGTGAAAACAAAAACTAAAAAATGTGCATCATGTAGTCTTTTAAGTGCAGCATGTTATTACTTTTCCTTAATGCATGTTGGAAAGAAAATCAATATATTACTGTCTTAGAGCCGTTATAAAGAGGAAGGCAGCTGGTGTTGAATGGACTCGGGTCTCAAGGGGGAGGAAAGAAAGTACGGTGGTAATCATGTTAAAAAGCACCGATTACATGCAGTTCTTGAAGAAAATGTAATTATATAGTGCACTTTACTGTTTACCAGCCGCGTACTCACCAGATCTGGACATGCCATATGCGAGGCAAGCGGAGTGTGCAGCTCGGAGAACTTGAATTTAAGAGAGTGAATATTAAGCCAATTACCGGTACAATGGCAGGTAAAGGACTGAAACATAATTGTAAGCTTGTCTATGAGAGAAGCGTAACAGATGAGAAATCAATCTGTAGATTAGTTTGTAAGTGTCCAGTAGGCAGTCATGTGCAACCAACTGTTAGCCGTGCCCCACGCGCCACCCTGTTCTTGATTGATACACAGCTCATCCGTGTCAATGCTTCCACTTCTGAAATCTTGAATTTGCGACTTTTTACCCCTCCCCCCATGGACACTTGTAACGTACTGTAATTTGCACATGGATTAAAAGTTTGATTTTAAGCCTGTTAAACCTCTATCAAAGGCCATAAAGGTAAGTTGAACTTTTTTTTTTCAGTCCACCATCCGATTCTGTTGTTGGGTTATTGGCTCACACACTCACTTTTAAGCTGGCCTTAGCATGAGATAACTGTCTACTGTCTGCCAAATGAACACTCGGCCATCTGTACTGACTTCCGAGAAAGGAGGGAGCTGCTGCCAAACTCCTCTAGAAGCAGAAGCTTAGCCTGCTGGAAAACAAAAGGAACCACTCTTGAAATTCCAACTGACTAGTCCTACTCTACCCCCAAATTATCTGTCCAGGAAAAGTCACCATACACATTACCTGATTGGCCAATCCCAGTGAAATCAGTGGGTACTGCTTTCTTACATCTAGGGTGTATAGGGATGTTTAGGGGGTTATCCCAAGAACGAAGTAGATTTTAATTAATAGATCTTGTAATAATAGTAAGTTCCACAACTGGATGTGTTAACCCATTATCATCCAGTGTTGTCATATAACAGAACTGCAACCTCCCTGGAGTGCCCAGAAGTACAAGGTGTTCAGTGCTCAGAGACATGGCCGAGGTAAGGAAGTCTGAAAATCATCCATCACTGAACAGGACGCAGGTTTAAATACTGGGCCAATAATTATCTGAAGACAGATTTTCCAAAGGTTTTATGGACTGTCAAGATAAGAGTGACTCTTGACGGATCAAATGGATGGGTCCATGGAAGGATCAGTAACAAGCACATACCTCCACTTTGATTTCCAGCAATATGTAGGTGGGGTATTGTTGTGGGCTGGCATTTTTAAAGATGAACTAGCATTGACAGCAACAGAAAAAATACAGGGAAAAACGGAATGCCTCACCGTGTCAATGTGCCTGGTAGCCTTGAATTTGCCAGCAGCGATCCAAAAAATTCCATCTCATCGTCGGATCATAATGACAGGAAGAAAAAAGTTGTCGGATCACACAGCTGAATAATCAAAAACAATTGTTCTTTATTTCACACCTTCATAAAAACGTGTAGATATATCCACAAATGGATAAAAACAGAGTCACATTCTTACGCGTTTCTGGCTATCAGCCCTTAGTCATAGAATGGATCAAAATAACAACTAGAGAAGTAATTTATACAGGTGTGAGTTTCTATGACATCACAGTTAATTATCAGCTACACCTAACAGAGTGCACGCAACAGAGCTCACATTGCAGAAACTAATTCAACATGAATAAATTTCACATAAAAAAATAAACATATAGTTTATATATTCATGCAATATCATATACCATAACACATATTATTTTATTAACAGACAGTATATTTATTATTTTCTTTCATGTATATATAAATGTATACATGAAGTGAACCACTATTAAAGTTATTGCATTCATATAATGAGGTATATGCTGTTCCAAAAAAATTACAAAAAAAAAAAAAAAATTTTAAATTTTTTTCATACCCATTTTTTTCTTAATAAATATGCATAATGTCTCTGCAATAATTTAATCCCTTTGGTTGCTTTGTATCTAATTGAATAATCCAAAAAGCTTCCCGAAGGAGCAATTATTTTGTATATTTCCTCCTCTTTTAGGATGAAAAACTTTTTAAATGCCAAAAAACGAAAACTATCAAGATTTCCATCATGCGTTTCATCAAAATGTTTGGTAGCTCCTGAATAGGACGCGTTTTTTGTTTTTAATATTCTGAATGTGTTCCGATATTCTCTTTTTTAGTTTTCTTTTTGTGCGACCAATGTAATTCAGTTCACAAAACTCACAATGAATTCAATAAATAACTTGTTGCGTGTTGCAATTAATGGAAGACTGAACGGAAAACCTTTCATTAATCATGTGCATTTTGAATGCGTAATTACACATGTTACATTTAGTGTTTGCGCATTTGAAAAAACCCTTAGTGGATAACCATGTTGTATTACTACAATAAGAGTCTTGTTGGAAGTCACTTTGTGTCAGAACATCTCCCAAGGATTTTCCTCTTTTAGAAACACACCTGAAACCCCCTGCAAGAATCTGATTTAGTATGTTATCCTGAAGAAATAGGAATATGATTTTTGATAATGTTTTTTATCTTGTTAAACTGGAGGCTAAAGGAAGTACTAAATGTTACTGTGTTATTTGTAGATTTAGGCCGGGATCACACACAGCGAGATATGGCCGAGTCTCGCAGGTTAAAACCAAGCTCTGGCGCCGGCACTCTGGAGCGGAGCGTACAGCTGCACAGCAATACATGGAGCTGCACGCTGCGCTCCGGAGTGCCCGTGCCAGAGCTTGGTTTTAACCTGCAAGACTCGGCCGTATCTCGCTGTAGTGTGACTCCGGCCTTAGCATGCGGCTTTCTTTGTCTCAAAGTTTTTTCTCTTGTGATACTCATAGCTTTTTCAAGCGAACTGTCGATGTGATTTTTCCTATAACCCCTAACATGAAGTCTATTTCTGATAGTAGTACATTCCTGTGAAAAAAATTTTTTCATCAGAGCAAGATCTCCTTGCTCTTATAAATTCCCCATATAGGATCGCTTTGGTGGTGTGAACATCATTAAGCAGAAAATGGGTATGAAAAAAATTTTTGGAAATTTTTTAATTTTTTTTGTAATTTTTTTTGGAACAGCATAAACCTCATTATATGAATGCAATAATTTTAATAGTGATTCACGTCATGTATACATTTATATATATATATATATATATATGAAGGATAATAATAAATATACTGTCTGTTAATGAAATAATATGTGCTATGGTATATGATGTTGCATGAATATATAAACTCTGTTTGTTTTTTTATGTGAAATTTATTCATGTTGAATTAGTTTCTGCAATGTGAGCTCTGTTGCGTGTATTCTGTTAGGTGTAGCTGCTAATTAACTGTGATGTCATAGAAACTCACACCTGTATAAATTACTTCTCTAATTGTTATTTTGATACATTCTATGACTAAGGCCTGTTTCACACTTCCGTTTTTTCAAATCCGTCAAAATCCGTTGTTTTCCGTAAAAAAACGGATCCGCCATTTTTTGCAGGATCCGTTTTTTTTGTCCCATAGACTTCCATTACGGTTACCGCAGATCCGTCAAAAAAACGGATCCGTTTTTAAAAAAACGGATCCGTTTGCATCAGTTTCCGTCAAAAAAACGGAAACGGATCCGTTTGGCGGACACAAAAACGGAAGTGTGAAACAGGCCTAAGGGCTGAACTAGCATTGACCTTCTTAAGTTTTTAGAAGACACTTTCTTCAAGCTGTGGTACAGGAAAAAGTCGACATATGTCAAGTGTAATGTATAATAATTAGATCTGTCTCTTTAAGCAAGCCAGACTTATGGGACTTGGAGGGTGGAGACAAGAGGGATGAGAAGGGAAGTTTCAGTTTCACTTCTGGTAGCATGGGAATGCAAGTGTTATGCTGTGTGCTGGAGGACGAAGAATAAAACATATCTAAAGTTTAATACCTTGAATTCTTCATAACGTGTGGACATTACAACTGGCGACGAGGATGGGATATAATCACCTACTGCTGTGAGTACGGACTATATTTTACCGCTTCACACGCCAGCACCACTGAGAGACTCTATCATGGCTGACTACTTGCACACATTCCCACAATTTGATATGACTGATGTCATTAATCTCTCCCATAACTGGAGAAAATGGCTAAACAGATTTGAGAATTTCCTAGAAGCCATGGACATAAAGGAGGAGAAAAGAAAGAGAGCTTTGCTCCTGCATTGTGCAGGCACAGGAGTCTATGACATATACAGTACGTTACCTGCAGCAGAAACAGACACATACAGCAACTGCACTAAAGCTGTCACTGGCTATTTCAACCCCAAACAGAATATCAGATATGAAAGATATAAATTCAGGATTGCCAAGCAGCTTCCAGAAGAGTCCATAGACACTTATGTCACACGGCTGAAAGAGTTAGCACATGGATGTGCCTTTACAGATGTAGATGATGAAATCCTAACTCAAATAATTGTCACCTGCTCGTCTAATAACCTAAGGCGTAAGGCTCTGCAGCAGGATATCTCTCTACATGATTTGCTCAAAATGGCCCGTGCTATAGAAATAGCAGATCATCAGGCTACCGTAATGGAGAATGGGGATAAATTACATGTGCATAATCTCAAACAGAAAAATTTACCAGACAAACAAGCCCAGAAACAGAAGAAATGTTATAGATGTGGACAGGATTTCCCTCACCACCAGAACAAATGTCCAGCTATGGGACAAACCTGCAGTAAATGTGGAAAAGGGAATCATTTTGCAGCTGTTTGCAAATCAGCGCACTACAAGCCTCCGCTGCCTATGACAAAATCTGCAGAGGTAAAAGTGATAAATCAGGACACAGAAGAAATGTCTGCGACTGAGAACTATGTGTTCACTACCTCTGTCACTGGTTCAGTACAGTCTCCCTGTGTTACACTCTCAATCTGCAACACTGACATTACCTTTACAATAGATACAGGAGCTTCAGTGGATATCATAGATGGCACTACATATAAACAATTGAAAACAAGGCCAGTCTTACAACAAGTGCAGACTAAAATTTTTCCTTATGGATCTAAAACACCTCTAGCTATAATGGGACAATTTGATGCTGAAATTAGATATAAAGAAAACAGGCAGAAAACCACTTTCCACACATTACAAGGATCGGGAGGATGTCTTCTCAGCTATCACACTGCCTTGGAGCTAGGGCTCATCCAGATTATTCATACCATAACTGACCCTGCGGATATGGATGTACAAACTATGGTGAACAGCTTTCCCTCCCTATTTAGTGGTTTGGGAAAACTAAAGGACTCTCAAGTACACCTTCATGTGGATGACAATGTTCGTCCAGTAGCCCAGCCTCACAGGCGTATTCCATTTCACCTGAGACAGAAGGTAGAAAAGGAACTCCAATTGCTCATGGATGACGTTATTGAAACTGTTACTGGTCCCACTCCGTGGGACTCTCCACTTGTGGTAGTTCCAAAACCAATGACTCCTGATCAAGTGAGACTGTGTGTTGACATGCGCCTGCCCAACACCGCTATCCAGAGGGAAAGACATATCTCACCTACGATTGATGACATTATTCATTTATTAAATGGAGCCACCGTCTTTTCAAAGCTCGACCTCAATAAGGGATATCATCAATTAGAACTGAGTCCAGAGTCCCGATATTTGACCACATTTTCCACCCATGTGGGCCTCAGAAGATACAAAAGATTGACTTTTGGAGTCTGCTCAGCAGCAGAAATTTTTCAGGATGCAATAAGGAGTGTCATTCAACACATCCCAAATGCCTTTAATTACAGTGATGACATATTGGTTTTTGGTAAAACTCAAGCTGAGCATAATCGTGCTCTATATGCTATCTTCGAATGCCTGCTTTCTGCTGGACTCACTTTAAACAAAGAGAAGTGCGAGTTTGACAAGGGTTCATTAGAATTCTATGGTCACATCTTCTCGGCAAAAGGAGTACAACCCGACCCCAAGAAAGTGGAAGCTATCAGAACAGCCTCAATTCCACAGGATGCTAGTGAAGTGCGTTCTTTCCTTGGAATGGCAAGTTACTGTGCTAGATATATTCCGAATTTTTCAACAATCAGCAATCCACTACGGGAACTTACAAAACAAAGTTGTATTTTTCAATGGTCTCAAGGCTGTCAGGCCTCTTTTGAAACAATTAAAAATGAACTCTGCTCGACAACCACTATGGCTTATTTTGATCCAGCTCTTCGAACTGAACTGATTGTGGACGCCAGTCCCGTGGGACTGGGTGCTATTCTAGCGCAATACAAGGATAACAATCAAAATCCTCACATCATTTCTTATGCAAGTAAGAGCTTAACAAACACTGAAAGAAAATATTCTCAACCTGAAAAAGAAAGCTTGGCAGTTGTCTGGGGATGTGAACACTTTCACTTATTTCTCTATGGAGCTCCCTTCACCATTGTCACAGATCATCAAGCACTTCTTACAATTTTTGGAAATCCCAGAGCTAAAATGCCTGCACGAATTGAACGATGGGGCCTACGTCTACAGGACTACAACTATAAAATTGTTCACAAACCTGGAAAATACAGCAATCCGGCTGATTATCTTTCAAGACATCCTACTAATGATGATATACCTGTGCATTCCTCCATTGAAGAATACCTACGTTTTGTTACAGATCATGCCGTGCCAAAAGCACTTTCTCTTGATCAATTTATAAATGAAACAACAAAAGACAAAACACTCTCTGCCCTAATACAAATCATCCAAAATCGAAGGTGGCATGAAATTCAAAAAGAAAAATTTCCTGATTCTGAGATTGATCTGAAAGAGTTAAAACTATTCTCAAACGTACGTGAGGAATTATCAGTCACTGAAGAATACCTCATTCTTCAAGGTACCAAACTAGTCGTACCTAAGACTTTGGGTAACTTAGTCATACAGATAGCACATGAAGGTCACTTAGGAATTGTTGGCACAAAGAAGTTACTCAGAGAAAAAGTGTGGTTCCCAAATATGGATCACTTGGTGGAAGAAAAGATTAGACGCTGTTCTACTTGTCAATTAATCACTCCATCATCAAACTTAGAGCCATTACAAATGTCTCCGTTACCCACTGCTGTCTGGGAGGAAGTGGCAGTCGATATATATGGACCATTGCCAAATGGCCAATACATTCTCGTAACAATTGATGAATATTCTCGATACCCTGTCATTTCATTTATCTCTTCAACATCTGCTAATAATGTCATACCAGAGCTGGACGACATTTTCTCGGCATATGGTATTCCAAAAGTGGTCAAAACAGACAATGGACCTCCATTCAATGGACATGTGTTTACACAATTTTCTGAATACTTGGGATTCAATCACAGGAAAATCACACCTTGCTGGCCTTAAGCCAATGGAATTGTGGAACGTTTTATGCGCACTCTGGGGAAACGTATCAAGGCAGCGAGTCTGGAGCACATCCCACTGAAACAGTCATTATACAAATTCATGCGTAATTACCGCAATACGCCACACTCCACTACTAATGCTGCTCCAGCTCATTTAATGTTCAGCAGAACCCTGCGTATACGTCTCCCTGATGTGACCAGCCATCCCCGACCGAGTGACTCCTCAGTGAGATCCACAGATTTCTCCAACAAACAAGCCATGAAACGTTATGCAGACAGAAGGCGAAGGACACAGTCAAGTGCCATCGAAAGAGGGGATGTCGTGGTGGTACGTCAAAGACCAACCAACAGGACCTCACCTGTATATGGTCCTGCAAAATATTATGTTACCAAAAGGAAAGGCAGCATGATCACAGCTGAACGAGATGGACACTCCATAACGCGAAATTCTTCATATTTTAAAGTCATACCGCAGAATGATGACAATGAACTCTCTTTGGTGGAAGATTTGGTATCCGATGGTGGAGAGGACCAACAAGAGGTAGCTGGTCCATCAACAATGAACTCTCTCAATGAGCCCAGACGTTATCCTACACGAGAGAGAAGAGCTCCATCGAGGCTTATTGAAGAAGTGTAACTACAGTTTTGTTTGTTTTTTTTTGTTGTTTGTTTCTCTGGTTTTAGAATTGAACAAATAAGACAAAACGGACATATGATTTCTTTGGACGTTTTCATGTTGTTGCATTTATCAGTAATATAGATTATTTATAAAAAAAAAAAAAAAAAGGGCATGATGTAATGTATAATAATTAGATCTATCTCTTTAAGCAAGCCAGACTTATGGGACTTGGAGGGTGGAGACAAGAGGGATGAGAAGGGAAGTTTCAGTTTCACTTATGGTAGCATGGGAATGCAAGTGTTATGCTGTGTGCTGGAGGACGAAGAATAAAACACATCTAAAGTTTAATACATTGAATTCGTCATAACTTGTGGACATTACATCAAGAAAATCATAATTTTTAAGTAGGACAATGTTCCATCGCATGCTTGAAGTCTCCACTACTTGGCTGCCAGCAGTAATATGAAAGAATAATGACATGACCCCTGTCACAATCCATTTTTGGATCCGTGGCAGATCTGGATTCTCACATTAAAACTTTTTTCCTTTCAGGACATCGGGGGTTAATTTCATTTTTTTCCCCCGGTGGCCGCTGGTGTAATTACATTGCTGCTGAGTTTGCTGATACAGGTGGTGACCACTCCCACCTTCCTTCAAAAGGTCACCTGATGCATCAGCTAACCATCGGTGTTAGAGTTCATTCTGCAGTGACCATGCTGGGAGAAGGAGCTTGCTGGGAGCAGTTGTTCATCAGCTGAGCCCGGTGTATCTGGTGTTTCCTTCCTGCTGTGCAGTGCTTGCAGCAGAGAGCTAAGTGTTGTTTTAGTTTACCTTGTCTGTCATAACTTCCCTTTGTGTTGAATTAGTGCAGCGGTGGGACCAGTGTCCTCACTTGCCAATTCCCTACTTAGAGATAGGTGCAGGGCAAGCGAGGGTTTACATATCCCGCTCGGCGACAGGTTGAAAAAACCTGTATAGGGAAGTCAAGGAGAACAGGGCACATCCTTAGGATAGTGCAGGAGGTGTCCATTTCCCCGTTCCCTATCACAGGGCCCACCGTTGTAATTGTGTCCCCGGTTTTCCGGTTTTCCCTTGCTTATTGTGCTGTTGGTGAACGACCTACTGTTGGGTCATTTCACTTGACCTAAACCCTATTGAGAACTTGTGAGCCCTTCTTTAGTGGGAGATTTATGGTAAATGAAAACAGTTACCTCTCTGAACAGTGTCTGAGAGACTGTGGTTGGTGCTGCCCAAAAAATTGATCGTGAACAGATTAAGAAACTAAAAAAGAGCATGGATGGAAGACACATAACTGGTATTGAAAAGAAGGGGGGCTATATCAGTCAATTATATATATTTACTAGCTGAAGAGCCCGGCGCTGCCCGGGCATAGTAACTAACTACGGTTAGTTATAACAAATTATAATGATTATGTGGCGCCCCTGAAGCTCAGTGGCCACAGAGGTACTGCACCTCCTTCTGAGGTGTGGTACCCCACCATCCAGGTAAGGTGGAAACTCCTGACCACGCTCCAACACCTGCACCCCACATCACAAAGTAGTGTAGCAAAGCACCTTCGGCGGCTCCCTGCTTGGAGTATAGCAAAGCACCCATTGGTGGCTCCCTGCTTGGAACACGAAACGTGCTGGGAGGTGGGTGAAGTTAGATTACATTTCAAGGAGCGGGAAGAGTTTAAGTCAGTGAGTCAGTAGTTGGTTGGAGAGAGAGGAGAAGATCCCTAGAGAGAGGGATAGATGGATGGAAGTGCTGCAGCAGATCCCAGTGATCTGGGTCTGCTGGCACAGGAAAGAGAGAATGAGAGAGCAACATAGACTGAAAGCTTGACTCTCCATAGAAGGAAAGGATTAGTACAGAACGTGAGGTTTAAAAGAGAACAGAGGATGTGGGTGAGAAGAGAACCCTTCCTAGAAGTTCTAAGTGCAAGGCCAGGGCCCGGCCCCCGAGGTTGTACGGATACTAATGGTCCTGCAGCAGACACCGGAGGAATAGAAGTAGTGACCACTTTATTCCCACACAAGACTTGGGGGCACAACAGCAACTGGATAGTGAGCTGGGACTTAGTAGCAAGGAGTCCCAAAGTAGGCTACAGCTGTCTGCCATACAAGTAGAGTTCATAGGAACATCAGACAGGAGGAACTCCAGTGTAACTCAGTACTAGGAGTACTTCATCTAAAGGCGCTATAAGAGGAGACGTTCAGAAAGGCTCAAGTTGGCGGGTGTTGGAAAGGAGTATTCCATCTGGCCTGGGGGGTTGACTGAGTCCCAGACCCGGAGGACACGGCACAGAAGCAGGCACCTGTTTGTGCAACAGACTGTGAGTAAAGCTTTGGAACTACATGCCCTGGTGTCCTCCACTTATTCCAGCATCAACCTGCCCGGCACCGCTACATCCCCTGCGCCTGACACTACACCACCTAAGTGTCACCATATTTACTCAGCCGTGGGACAACAGCCCTGCCTGTGGAGGGCTATACCATCACTGCTGCACCACACCATCTGTCCCAGAGGATCTGTCTGCAGCGTCGGCCTAACATCTACATTGGCGAACACCACAGGTGGCGTCACAACTTATTCATTCACACTGAACATTTGCCATGGGCGTCCAGGGCCACTGGCTGGGTCACAGCTACCGTGACAACTCCCATTGAGATCCACCGGGCCCGGTACCGAGTACCCCACTGCCCTGGGTGTGAGGGCGTACCAATTATAGCTATATATATAAAGCTGAGTGTATAACCCCGCCCACTCTGCATAGCCACATTCACTTTAATATCCCACATCATCCCATCAGCCAGAGCTACCGGACTACTAGGAAGGTGACGGTCACAAGAGGGCATTCTCTGAGTCTGGAGGAGAAAAGATTTTTTCACCAACATAGAAGAGGATTCTTTACTGCTAGGGCTGTGAGAATCTGGAATTCCCTGCCTGAGGAGGTGGTGATGGCGAACTCAGTTGAAGGGTTCAAGAGAGGCCTGGATGTCTTTCTGGAGCGTAACAATATTGTATCTTAAAGTTATTGTTAGGTTCTTTAGAAGGACGTAGATCTGGGGATTTATTCTGACAGAAGAATTTTATAGGATGAACTGGATGGACTAATGTCTTTTTTCGGCCTTACTAACTATATTACTATGGTACATATGTTACTACCCCTAACCTACATCATCCCCTCAGCCATAGCCACCGGACTACTACCTCTAATATACCACATCATCCCGTCAGCCAAAGCCATCAGACTACTACCCCTCATATGTAACATCATCCCTTCAGCCAGAGCCACTGGACTACTACTCCTAATATCCCACATCATCCAGTCAGCCAAAGCCACCGGACCACTACCCCTAATATCCCACATCATCCCATCAGCCAGAGCTACCGGACTACTACCCCTAATATCCCACATCGTCCCATCAGCCACAGACACTGGACTGCAACCCCTAATATCCCACATCATCTGATCAGCCAGAGACACCGGACAACTACCACTAATATCCCACATCATCCCGTCAGAGCAGCCGGACTACTACTACTAATATTCCACATCATACCGTCAGAGCCACCGGACTTCTACCCCTAATATCCCACATCATTCCGTCAGAGCCACCGGACTACTACCCCTAATATCCCACATCATCCCATCAGCCTGGGGTCAGAACCAGAGCACTGAGTGGAACGGTCCTAACTTCCATACCGGGGATCCCTTTAAGAGAGGCCTGGCGTCAGAACCACAGCACTGAGTGGATTTGCCCTGATTTCCAAACCAATGATCCCTTTAATAGAAGCCTGGGGTGAGAATCAGAGCGCTGAGGGATTTACCCTGACTTCCTTATGGAGATCCCTTTAAGAGAGGCCTGCGGACAGTGTGGGAGGAATGGCCCCCCGTCGAGTGTCCGGGCCGGAACCAAGGGAGCCGTCATCTAGGTTCCGGGGGAAACTATTCCCGGGGGACAGAGTGTTCGGGGATGGACCGTTGTGACAGAGAGATGGGCTGAGGGAGGGACCAGTATAAAGGGGGCGGGGAATTCCCAGGACAAAGAGTCAGCAGACCGGGACAGAGGCAGTAGGAGACCATGGAAGCAACTGAAAGCTAGAGTGACTTACCAGTGCCAGGGAAGACGCTCACTGAGGACTCCTGAGGGACGACGCCAAGACAATCATCGGAGACTTGCTGCCCCACTCCAGCCCGCGGCCACTGCGACCCCAGTTCCACCCGCGGCCGCTGCCGTCTCACCTCAGCTGACAGCTGCGGCCTGCCTGTGGTCGCCTGTGGCCGCGGTCTGTTCCCCGCCACCCGCAGCCACCCTACTCTCACCAGTGGTCGCGGCAAGTACAGTGACATCCGTGGCCACCACTGTCCCGCTCCGGTCCGCGGCAGGGGCCGAGCTTCTGCTTGCCGCGGATTCCCCGTCGCAGCCGATAGCTGCGCAGGTGGCCTGCCCTTCACCACCCCACATCGCTGCCGCTTGCCCCAGTCTGGGAGCTGCGGTCCATCCGTCCAAGGACTCCGCCGGGGCCTTTGGGGCTCCAGTATCATCAGTGCGCCGGAGCGCGCGAAGACTTCGTAAACACTTCAGCAACTGGGCCCAGCGACTGCTATGCCGAAAGACCACCATCCCGAATGGCGAGGGACGTCTGGACGGCTAAGTTGACTATATAATTAAGGACCCGTAGTCGGCCATACCGCGGCCCTATAGTGACCGGCTATTGCCAGACGTAGTCGTGTTCTACCTCGTTTATTTTTGCTTGTATAGAGCCCCTTGCCAGGGCACCCCTTGTTACCCCTTTTGTTGATCAGGCCGTGACTGAGAAAAGTTCCCTCTAGTCCTATAAACGTTATTACAGAAAGCTCCAAATCGTCTCGTGACTCGTCACTGCATCCTGCATACCCGCAAGTACGACATCAGTACCAAAGCACAAAGTGGATTTTCCCTCACATCCATGCCAATGATCCCTTTAAGAGAGACTGAGGTGAGAACCAGAGCGCTGAGTGGATTTGCCCTGACTTGCATACCAATGATCCGTTTAATAGAATCGTGGGGTCAGAACCACAATGCTGAGTGGAACGGTCCTAACTTCCATGCCGGGGATCCCTTTGAGAGAGCCTGGGGTCAGTACCAGAGCATTTGAAGGCAGTTGCCCTGACTTCCATACCGGGGATCCCTTTAAGAGAACCTGGGATCATAACCAGTACGCTGAGTGGAACGGTCCTAACTTCCATACCGGGAATCCCTTTAAGAGAACCTGGTGTCAGTACGAGAGCATTTGAAGGCAATTGATCTGACTTCCATACTGGGGATCACTTTAAGAGAGCCTGGGGTCAGAATCAGAACGCTGAGTGGAATTGCCCTAACTTCCATACCGAGGATCCCTTTAAGAGAGGCCTGGGGTAAGAACCAAAGCACTGGATGGATTTGCCCTAACTTCCATACCAATGATCCCTTTAATAGAAGCCTGAGGTCAGAATCAGAGTGCTGAGGGATTTGCCCTATCTTCCATACCGGAGATCCCTTTAAGAGAGGCCTGGTGTCTTTACCAAAGCACAGAGTGGATTTGCCCTCACTTCTGTACTGGGGATCCCTTTAAGAGACTATGGGGTCAGAACCACAGCGCTGAGTGGAACGGTCCTAATTCCATAACAGGGATCCTCTTAAGATGCTAGATTTCTCCCACCATGCCAGTGTCTGCTGAGCTGTTGTCGAGTGGAAAAACTGTTGCTCATAGCAACCAATCATAGCTCAGCTTCTTTTAAACAGCTCTGGTGAAATGAAAGATGCTTCGTAATTGGTTGGTGATACACACACACATACATTCAATTTTATATATATAGATTAAATGTCAGGTTGTTTGGTTATTATTCTCACTTTAAATGATGAAAATAAACAATTCAGATGGAAAATTTACATTTTTAATTTTGTAGCATAATAATTCTGCACATTATAGTTGCCTAATATTTATGCACACAAAGATATTCTCCTAAGAAAGACGGAACCTCACTTTTACTTTCTTAAATATTCAGGTTTGTTGATCTTTTGGACTGACCGACTGCTCTGTAGTTGTTCAATAATAGAATCAATCATCAAAAATACAAACTTCTTAATAATTCTGCGCACAGTGTGCTATTTTACACAAAGTAGCTGTATCACTTGGGTAAGAAAGTTGCTGGCAATGAGTAATTTCTTTCTTAAGGTTAAAAACCTTGGAATTCATATAAGTCTCCTACATTTTATGGATGGATTTATGTAGCGTGAGGCGATAAAGACAAAACTTGGTATACTAAGGACTGCCTCAGGATACAGCTTCATCATTTTTCATATGATCATATAGTATGTGTTTTTTATATGGATTACACAATTCTGCAGTCTGAGCTGCCCATACACATCAGATATATTTTGCCTGATACTTATGATGTTCTCTTCACCCAAACCCCCCAGACACCTGTCATACAACTGAACCAAACCTGCATAGACTTCTTGTGTTGAAATCCAACCAGTTTGACCTGTGTTTGATATTAAGTGATCCGATTCCCACTTATGTTCGAATGTGTTAAATCCAGTAACAAAAAAATAAGATCTTCTGACAAATACTTAACAAGTGTGGCATGCTTTAATAGCAAACAGTCTGTGTAAGGCCCTACGCATTAGAACAATAGCTTCAGTTCTTAAAGGGGTTGTACCATATTTGGAAGTTAAACTCTACCCATAGGAGAGGGGATACCCTCCCAATCGCTGGGTGTCTGACTGCTGGGATTCCCACTGATCCTGAGAACCGGGGCTTCGCTTATGCTAATCTCACTGTTATCAGACTCTGGTTAAAGTGATCATAGTGTGATCCAATCTTCTCGGATGTTGAAAATGAAGAAAAAAAATTGCCATGTTCTCCCCTTACTGTGTCCGTCAAAATCGGACCGCACTCGGATGACATGTTTTCCACCAACCCATATACATGAAGGATAGAGTTGTACATGTTCACAGCCCCATACAAAAACATGGGAACAAGTGCCAACTATCAAAACGACGGATAGCACCCCTCCGATTTTATGGTTGTATGCATGAGCTCTTAGGCCAGTGTTGTTCACGCTAGTTTTGGTGAGGGACGTGATGCCTCTTAGTGAATTAGGTGTGTCTTATACATAATGTGTGCCTCTGTTCATCTTGCCAGAAATTTTACTCCAGTTACAGACTGGGATAAGATTTGTGGCCTAAGGTATGCCACAGCTTGTCATGAATTAGATAAGCTGGTTTCGCCATAACCCACCACAGTTCCAAGCATATTGCTGGAGCTAGCTGAAACATTTGTGAAAATTACCAAATTATGTTAGCTATTCGCTTTGAGCAAAAATTTTGCAACTTTTTAAATTGTTTTATGCCAGATTTTTTGGATGAATTGGGGCTTCGGAGACTTTCTACCACAATAGTTAGGTTAACTTTTGTTAGTAGTCTGAGCTGTGCAAATTTACCTCGGATAAAGAAATTAATCACTAGGATCAGCCCAAATTTCAGATCCCGAGTGCAGTAAGGGAGGTTTGAGCCTTCAAATTTCTTTAGAAACTTTGGTGTCAAAATGATATTCCTCCTTTTATTGAAAAAGTGCCACTTTTAACCATAGACTGCCTGTGCAGCTCAGCGCTGTGCTCTTAACTGGTGATGATACCCTGCCATACCTGACACATCTCATGGACTGTTTCAGTAGTTTCTGCATTTTCAGAGGAAAATACAGTTTCTTTTTGAAATTTTTTCTGACTCTGGATAATGCGTCTAAGGCCACGTGCTCGCGATCAGTATTTGGTCAGTTTTTTACCTCAGTATTTGTAAGTCAAAACCAGGAGTGGGTGATAAATCCAGAAGTGGTGACGTGTTTCTATTCTACTTTTCCTCTGATTGTTCCACTCCTGGTTTTGGCTTAGGAATACTGAGGTAAAATACTGACCCAATACTGAATATATGGAATATTATAACTGGAAATAAATATAATTAATATCTGTATTGAATAGAAGCTAATGCAGAACCATGTTTCATGCATTGACGGGTCTACGTCTTACCCACAGAGTGCTCTGTCTGGCAATACATACAGGCTGCTCACTACTTTTAGCAGAGGATTTTAGTAAACGTAGCTTGTTTTTATGTGTTCCCGGGTCCCTTATTGTAGTTTTCTTCTGCTGACTGGAATTAACACTACTGATGACTAAGTCCATTTTTAAGAAGCGGCACAGATGCCTCTCCGGTAGGTACAACTGTACCAGCGAAACAGGTTCCAAAGGCTCCATAGGGGCTCGATGAAGCATGAGAGGCTCAGCACAGGGCGACGCGCACCAGTACTACTTTATAGCTGCCTTCCCTGAACATATGGATAATATAAAATGCAATTCATAAAATTTCTTCTGAGTACTATGGTATTTAATGCTATCCTCACTGTGAGATCTGCCAGAATTGGAGACACCACCATTAGCACAGAAGTGCCCAGCCTATCAGTGTTAATACTCTCAGTACTCCCTGGGTGTGCCTGCAAATATAGTGCACTCAGACATGTTACATGTTTGGTCCTATGGAACCCTGCACCTTGGTGTGAATATACAATATTACACATAGGTTCCTTTCCTTATGCTCCATCACTTGCTGTATTAGAAATACTGCTTCTAGGAGGGAATAAAACGCTTTATGGTGTCATGTGCCTAGCATACGCTGTGATAAATGACTACAATGCTACGGGACAGAGACATCCTTTTATTTTACTATTGGATATAATGGAAATATTGGGAAAGAAGTAGAGTTTTTCGTTGACTTCCTAACTTGGCGCTGATTTATGCACAAACTATTAATGATCTATTTTTGTCTTTTACTATTTTCTGCAGGTCAAAAAATCCTTCACCATCGAAGTGATGTTTTAGAAACCGTTGTCTTAATCAACCCTTCAGATGACGCTGTCAGCACAGAAGTAAGTGCAGTTTTACCCAAGTCCAACGTTTACTTCTATTCCTTCTACAGAGCCCTTGTCCAGCTCCTCTCGCTCTGTGAGTATAACACGAGCTCATGGTATTAAACACCATTCAGCAGTATTAATCAAAGGGAACCTGCCATATGACTCGTGCTGCCCAAACCGTGGGCGGCATTAATCAGAACCTAACAATTACAGCCAGGTATTTAATTCCCTGAAACACTCTGCCGTTTTAGAAAAAATATAGTTTAACCATCCGAATGGGGTCCATAGACCAGACTAGTCCCGCTCCGTCCCCAGTCAGCTATTCCCAGCACCTCTCATGGTGATTGACAGGTCTGTCCCTCCTGTGCACATAAGGAGAGACCTGCCAATTTCTATACGCCGGCACTGTGGATGACAGAGGCGTCTTCCACATCAATTAATGAAGGAGGATGGTGAGCAGCAGCCGGGGGAGGAATTGAAAGGCCGGAAAACACATCCATCGGACATGGAAGACGCCTCACATCATCCATGTCAATTAAAGTTAGGAGGATGGCAAACAGCAGCCGGGGGGAGGGATGGAGAGGCCCGAAATCACATCCACGTCAATGAAAGAAGGAGGACGGCGAGCAGCAGTTGGGGAGAGGGATGGAGAGGCCTGAAACCACACTCAACCTGAGTCGGGGGGGGGTTATAAAACTATTCATGGAATGCAGCACAGGTGCTGAACAAGGTGATAGTTTTAGTTGTTATATGAAAAACTGGTAACAGGTTCCCTTTAAGTGAGAGATGCTTTCTATCCGCTCTCTACTCTGAATGAGAGATTTAGGATCTTAACCAGAGGAGCCCAGTCTATTTCTACTTGTAGAAGAGTATTTAAAAATGTGTTCACTAAACTTGACAACCCCTTTAAACCATCAATACATAAGACCAGTACTGTGTTTTTATGTCAGACTTTTTGGATTTTGGGATGCACCCTATGTTGAAGACATACCTGAAGACCCACCTCTTCCGACAAGCCTACAACCTGCAGTAACCACCGATCGACCAAACCGCTGCACGACCAGCTCTACCCTCGCCTACTGTATTATCACCCATCCCTTGAAGATTGTGAGCCCTCGCGGGCAGGGTCCTCTCTCCTCCTGTACCAGTTATGACTTGTATTGTTTAAGATTATTGTACTTGTTTTTATGTATACCCCTCCTCACATGTAAAGCGCCATGGAATAAATGGCGCTATAACAATAAATAATAATAATAATAATGTTGTTTAAAATATAGGAGCCATTACCAGAATAAAAATTAAGTCATAATTACCATATACTTGTTAGTATTATCTAGTCTGCCTGGTTTCTAAATGTTTAACCCCTTAAGGACCAAGCCATTTTGTAGGTTAATGACCAGGCCTTAATTTTGAAATTGGACCACTGTCCTTTTATGAGGTTATAACTCTGGAACGCTTCAACGGATCCCGCTGATTCTGAGAACGTTTTTTCGTGACATTTTGTACTTCATGTTAGTGGTAAAATTTCTTCGATATGACTTGCGTTTATTTATATGAAAAACAACGGAAATATGGCGAAAATTTTTAAAATTTTGCAATTTTCAAACTTTTAATTTTTATGCCCTTAAATCAAAGCCATATTGCACAAAATAGTTAATAAATAACATTTCCCACATGTCTACTTTACATCAGCACAATTTTGGAACCAAATTTTTTTTTTAGGGACCGCCTCACATTTGAGTTTGGGGGGGGAGGTCAATATGATAAAAAATACCCAAAAGTGACACTATTCTAAAAACTGCACCCCTTAGGCTATGGGCCCACGTAGCGATTCTTAAGCAGAATATTCCTGAGCAAGAATCGCACACCCTGCTCCTGGGAAAACGCATGCGGTTTTTGACGTGCTTTATTAAGCGTTTGTCAAGCGTTTTAGCATGCGTTTTCCTATGCGTTTTTGGCCATACAATTGATGATATGGTATGCGGAATCGCACGCGACTCCGCAAAATTAATGAACATTCTGCATTTATTACCACTAAGCGGTTCCGCAGCAGTAAAAAACGCACCATTGCCACAGAATCGCGCATTTAAAAATGCTGTGGAAACGCTTAAACGCTACGTGGGCACACAGCCTCAAGGTGTTCAAAACCACATTCAAGAAGTTTATTAACCCTTTAGATACTTCACAAGAATTGATGCAATGTGGAAGGAAAAAATGACCATTTAACTTTTTTTCCCCAAAATTTTTCTTCGGACACAATTTTTTTTTATTTTGTCAAGGGTATCAGGAGAAAATGAACCACAATATTTGTTGTGCAATTTCTCCTGAGTACACCGATACCCCATGTGTGTAGGAAGACCAATCTTAGGCGCACAGCAGAGCGCAGAAGGGAAGGAGCATCATTTGAGATTTTGAATGTCAAATTGGCTGGAATCGAGAGCGGATGGCATGTCTAAATGTGTGGTGAGCACTTTGAACTCCCAAGGGCATCACAGAAGGTTATAACGTAGAGCCATAAAATTAAAAAAACATATTTTTTCCACAAAAATGATCTTTTCATCCCCAATTTCTATTTTCCCAAGGGTAACAGGACCCCAAAAGTTATTGTGCAATTTGTCCTGAGTACGCTGATACCCCATATGTAAGAGTAATCCACTATTTGGGTGCATGGCAGAGCTCGGAAGGGACTTTTTTTTTTTTTGTACTTTTTTGGCTGGAATTGAGATCAGATGCCATGTCTGATGTGCCTAAACAGTGGAAACCCCCCACAAGTGACATCATTTTGAAAACTAGACCCCCCCAAAGAGCTTATCTAGATGTGTGGTGAGCATTTTGAACCCCCAAGTGCTTCACAGACGTTTATAACGTAAAGACGTGAAAATAAAAAATCATATTTTTTTCCACAAAAATGATCTTTTTGCCCCCAAATTTTTATTTTCACAAGGGTAACAGGAGAAATGGGACCTCAAAAGTTGTTGTGCAATTTGTCCTGAGTACGCTGATACCCCATATGTCGGGTGAAACCACTGTTTGGGTGCATGGCAGAGCTCGGAAGGGAAGGAGCGCCGTTTTGGAATGCAGACTTTGATTGAATGGTCTGCGTTTGCAGAGCCCCTGATGTGCCTAAACAGTAGAAACAACCCATAAGTAACCCCATTTTGGAAACTAGACCCCCCAAGGAGCTTATCTAGATGTGTGGTGAGCACTTTGAACCCCCAAGTGCTTCAAAGAAGTTTATAACATATTTTTTTCACAAAAATTATCTTTTTGCCCAAAAATGTTTATTTTTACAAGGGTAACAGGAGAAATTAGACCCCCAAAGTTGTTGTCCAATTTGTCCTGAGTATGCTGATACCCCATATGTGGGGGTAAACCACTGTGATCACCTTACTGCGATCTTTGTGAATGAACAAATCCACAAAAAGTGAAGAATTGGTTTTATTTTTTACGCCGTTCCTTGTGCATATATTAGCTGAGTATATAGTAAATCTAATATGCACATGTAAGTTCTAAGTGTATTTGACATATTACAGTAAAGGAAATAACTATTTGATCCCTTGCTGATTTGTAAGTTTGCCCACTGACAAAGACATGACCAGTCTATAATTTTAAGGGTAGGATATTTTTAACATTGAGAGATAGAATATCAAAAATAAAATCCAGAAAATCACATTATATAAATTATATGAATTTATTTACATTTTGCAGTGAGAAATAAGTGTTTGATCCCCTACCAACCATTAAGCGTTCTGGCTCCTACAGACCAGTTAGACGCTCCTAATCAACTTGTTACCTGCATTAAAGACAGCTGTCTTAAACTGTCACCTTTATAAAAGACTCCTGTCCACAGACTCCATTAATCTGGCAAACCTTTCTTCCGGTGTCACTGGTCGAGTTTTTTGTATTTTACTGAATTTGGAATAAAGGTCTTTGGATTTTATCATCCTTCATAGCTGGATTTTTTCTTCAAGGATTTATGCCATGTACCGTCTCACAGGGATGTGATCCGTGCTTCGCAGGAATTAAGAAGCATTCAAGCGGTGAGCTGAACATTTCTCTCTATGCAGACTCTAACCTCTACAACATGGGCAAGACCAAAGAGCTTTACAAGGATGGCAGGGACAAGATCATAGACCTGCGCAAAGCTGCAATGGGCTACAAAACTATACGTACGACGCTGGGTGAGAAGGAGACAACTGTTGGTGCAATAGTAAGAAAATGGAAGAAATACAAAATGACTGTCAATCAACATCGATCTGGGGCACCATGTAAAATTTCACCTCGTGGGGTATCCTTGATCATGAGGAAGGTGAAAGATCAGCCTAAAACTACACTGGGGGAACTTGTTAATGATCTCAAGGCAGCTGGGACCACAGTCACCAAGAAAACCATTGGTAACACATTACGCCGTAAAGGTTTAAAATCCTGCAGTGCCCACAAGGTCCCCCTGCTCAAGAAAGCACATGTGCAGGCCCAATGAACACCTGGATGATTCTGTGAGTGATTGGGAGAAGGTGCTGTGGTCAGATGAGACAAAAATTGAGCTCTTTGGCATAAACTAACTCACCGTGTTTGGAGGAAGAGAAATGCTGCCTATGCCCCAAAGAACACCATCCCCACTGTCAAGCATGGAGGTGTAAACATTATGTTTTTGGGGTGTTTCTCTGCTAATGGCACAGGACTACTTCACTGCATCAATTTGAGAATGGATGGAGCCATGTACCGTAAAATCCTGAGTGGCAACCTCCTTCCCTCCGCCAGAACATTAAAAATGGGTCGTGGTTGGGTCTTCCAGCAAGACAATGACCCAAAACATACAGCCAAGGCAACAAATGTGTGGCTGAAAAAGAAGCACATTAAGGTCATGGAATGGCCTAGCCAGTCTCCAGACCATAGAAAACTTATGGAGAGAGTTGAAGCTCCAAGTTGCCAAGCTACAGCCTCAAAATCTTAATGATTTAGAGATGATCTGCAATGAGGAGTGGACCAAAATTCCTCCTGACATATGTGCAAACCTTATCGTCAACTACAAAAAAAGTCTGACTGCTGTGCTTGCCAACAAGGGTTTTTCCACCAAGTATTAAGTCTTGTTTGCCAGAGGGATCAAATACTTATTTCTCACTGCAAAATGCAAATAAATTTATATAATTTATACAATGTGATTTTCTGGATTTTATTTTTGATATTCTATCTCTCCATGTTAAAATTAACCCCTTCATGACCGGAGCTTTTCTCGCTTTTACGTTTTTGTTTTTTGCTCCCCTTATTCTCAGTCATAACTTTTTTATTTTTCCGTCAATATGGCCATGTGAGGGCTTGTTTTTTGAGGGCCGAGTTTTACTTTTGAATGACACCATTGGTTTTACCATGTCATGTACTAGAAAATGGGAAAAAAAAAATCCAAGTGCCGTGAAATTGCAAAAAAACCTGCAATCCCACACTTGCTTTTTTTTTTTTTTTTACTAGGTTCACTAAATGCTAAAACTGACTGCCATTTTGATTCTCCAGGTTATTACAAGTTCATAGACACCAAACAAGTTTAGGCTATTTTTTATCTAAGTAGTGAAAAATAAATTCCAAACTTTGTTAAGAAAAAAAAATTGCGCCATTTTCCGATACCCGTAGCGTCTCCATTTTTTTTTGTACTTTTTTCTCTCTACGCCATTTAACAATCGGGTTAATCCTATTTTATATATCAATAGATCAGGCAATTCTGAATGCAGCGATACCAAATATGTGTATGGTTGATTTTTTTTTATTGTTTTATTTTGAATGGGGCGAAAGGAGGGTGATTTGAACTTTTATATTTTTTTATATTTTTAAAATCTTTTTTTTTTAACTTTTGGCATGCTTCAATAGTCTCTATGAGAGACAAGAAGCTGCCACAACCCGATCAGCTCTGCTACATAGAGGCGATGATCGGTTCGCCTCTATGTAGTAGAATTACTCACTTGCTATGAGCGCCGACCACTGGGCAGCCGGCAGTGACATCCATAAAGGTCTCCAGGAAACCTCTGGTTGTCTTGCCTATGAACCGGTGACACGTGATCACGTGACGTGGGTCATCGGTGGGCGGACTTCTGGCCCGATGGCCGGAAGTGCGAGTTAAATGCAGCTGTCAGAGTTTGACAGCGGCATTTAATGGGTTAATAGGCGTGGGTGGTTCACGATTTCACCCCTGGCTATTCCGGGCACATGTCACCTGTTCAAAACAGCTGACATGTCCCGGGAAAGATGTGGGCTCACCGCCGGAGACCACATCAAAGGGAGGGAGTCCGACTTTGGCGCACTATTATGCCTGACGTCGGAAAGGGGTTAACCTACCCTTAAAATTATAGACTGTTCATGTCTTTGTCAGTGGGCAAACTTGCAAAATCAGCAAGGGATCAAATAATGATTTCTTTCACTGTATAAACATGGCAAAAAAAAATCTTTTCAATCAAAAGTAAAGTTTGTCTACAAAAGGCATCATGTACCTGTGTTGGGAAAGAGCAAAAGTCACATCAAAGTTTAAGGCTAAGTGCACACGTTGCAGATTCAGCTGCGGGTTTTTCTGCGCGGATCCGCAGGTAAAGTGACCTGTGGTTTTCCTGCGGTTTAGCCCTGCGGTTTCACACCTCTACTATGTTAAAGGTGTGAAACCGCTGCGGAAACCGCCCAAACAATTGACATGCTGTGGTTTGTAAACCGCAGCAAAACCGCGCGGAAAAAAACGCAGCGTGAGCACAGCGGTTTTGAAAAGCCATAGGGTTACATGGTACTGTACCATGTCTGCGGAACTGCTGCGTTTCCGCAGGGCCCAAACCGCTGCGGAAATGCAGCAGAATCCGCAACGTGTGCACACAGCCTAAAATATACCTCCCTTTAAAGTCGTACCATTTCTCCTCCTACTCTTTTACATGACTTTTCCTCAACCCTATTGGTTGGGTTCTCGGTGACCGTCTTCATCTCTCACATCTTTTCCAGCTGTCCACTGGTGAACATATAACAATACAGACAGATGCAACATAAACAATAGATACAGAACAACATGAAACAATAAAAACATAAAATAGACAAGGGCTGATTCCACATAAAAAATTTTCACTGAAGCTCCAAACAAAAGAAAATCACAAAAATATAACACTGCACCTCAAAATACATAGAAATTAAAAACAGGTACATGCTTTCCATATAATCTGGTAAATCATTATATTAATTTAGTTATCTGTTACAAATTGTCAGCACAGAAGCAAAGTTAGTTCACATGTGCTTCACTTCTACAAAAACACCCACAAGATTTGTTGCATTCGACACAACAGCGGCGCCGATCAGCTGTTCAGCCGGCGCGATCCAGGAAGCCAGGTTCGCTCTGCAGCTTATTCGGTAAGCGCAATAGCTTGCCGAATAAGAGGGAACCCGAACAAATTCACTCATCTCAATTTAAAACCCACAATGTAATTTGTGAGAAAAGCTTCCAGCCCTTTCATAACTGCTGTTATCTCATCTGCCATTACTACCTCTTCGGCTGGGTCATTCCACAGTCTAACGGCTCTAACTGTAAAGAAGCCTTTCTTATTTAGCTGCTGAACTCACTTTCCTCTGCACGTAATGAATGTCTCCTGGTCCTTTGCAAGGTCTTTGGAAGAAATATATAACGTGATTTATAGAGAAGTAATATTACATTTGGATCACAGGATTTTATCTCTCTTTATACACCCTAAAATCTTGTTTGCTTTTGTGGCTGCTGCCTGACATTGAGTACTGTACTTGTAACCAGAATACCTGAGTCCTTCTTCTGTTCTGTAGTCCTGAGTATATTTGTATTTATTGCAGTATGATTACTGTGGCCCAGCAGCCTTATTTATTTTGGATTATAAGATGCATATAAGATGCATGAGCAGATGGAGATCTCAGCGCCAAGATCTCCATCTGCACATCCTATTTTTCTCCTCAAAATTTGGGGTGCGTCTTATAATCCGGTGCGTCTTATAAACCGCAAAATATGGTACTTTTTTAAAAACGTTATCTGCAATGTGTTTGCCTACGGAGACATCTTATCTACATCATTCTGTAGTATTATGTAATGTAGCTCAATTTTTATTATCCTTCATATTTTTCTGTCATCAGCAGAGATTGACACTTTACTCTTTCACATCCACAAGGTTAACAATAAAGAAATTTAAAATAATTGGGCCCAGCACAGATCCTTGTGGTCCCCTCTGTGGATGTTATCCCATCTAGAAATTGTACCATTTACGACTTTCTTTCCTGTCCCTGTAACAATTTTTTTTTCACCCAAATTCAGGTGCTTCAGTATAAGGCTACTGTGTGGTACAGGAGCGAATGCCTTTGTAAAGTCCAGATATATCACTTATCAGCTGCATTACCAACATCCAGATTCGTTCTTCTTTCTTTTTAACATTTCCAACTGAGATCTTGAAATACTTAGAATACTACTTCTGATTTCTTGTACTTCAAGGTTTTAATACCCTTTGCGTTTGTCTTATTATAACTATATTTACCCATAATGGTTTCTTTTTATTCCTGGAGAATATAAATTTATTACTGGCTTTTAAAAATATATCTTTATAAACTCCCCCTTTTATGTTTGGTATGCCCAGTTACCAGGACATGATCCCCTTCTCCAAGCCTGTAACTCCATTACACCCTCTGGTTGGATCATCAACCAACTAAGGATGATGATTGTCTGGAATTGTGGAAAAGAACTTGCAGATTTTAGCACAAGCAGACTCTATGTCCCATTGAATGTCTGGATAGTTAAAATTCGCCATAATATGGACCCTATAATTATTTGCTGCCTTTTTAATTTGTTGCAGCGTCTCATCTTCTACCTGTTCAGCTATATTAGAAGGCTTGTAGCATACTCCAGTTAGCAGTTTTCAATAATTGCCATCCCCATGTACATTTACCTAAAATAACTCAACATTGTCGCAGCTCCCCCCAATGTTGTTATTGCGCACATGTCTTAAGTTGGATGTAACGAAAATACCGTACACGTCCCTCCACCATTTTTGTTTTTCTTGTCTTTTCTGGAGGTGGTGTAACTCTACACATTTGTCACCCAGTCATGGCTTTCCAATAGCCTGTCCCGAATTCATTCATTTTGTTTGCAAGACAAATAATACTATTAGCACATTTATTACTACTACTAAACTCTCTACTTTCCTTGCTAAGTCCTCATTGGCCTCTACTTTTTCCTACTTTCTGTCGGCTCTATAATTTCATTTTTTGCACAACCATCCCCTCATCTTATGTAATAAGATGCAGGTGCCGCTTATGTTACCACGGGACAGAGACAGACCAAAAGTTAAAGGGTTTATTTACAAGAGTCAAAATCTCCTCGCAGGGAAAAAACAGTGGGGGTTAAACTGGCAAGGTAATGTTAATTTAACGGTTTATGAAAAGTAGACAAAGTTATCAAACAGTCAAGCAGGACAATGGTAATTAACGGGTATTGGTGCAACTTATCAGTCTGAAGGAATCTTGCTTGAAGGGTCGTCTTCTCCAACGTAGGTGCCATCAACAGCAGCACTTGTGGTCTCTGTAAGCACTGTAGTCTCTGTTAGTGGGTAACTGGGGTCTCCAGGGTTAAGGAAGGAGGCAGGGGGGACACTGGGACAAACTGGGTTTCCCTTGCTTTGAGCCCCTGCTTTAAACTAACAGCCTCTCTGCTGGAGCAATACTCAGTCTCTCTGCTGGAACAGTACTCAGTCTCTCTGCTGGAACAATACTCAGTCTCTCTGCTGGAATCAGATGCTCTGACCTGTCATCGCGGGCACCGTGACTATGCGGGGGTCTCTGTCTCTGCACAGTCAGAAGGACGTCTTCCTCTAATCACAGGGGACTCCGCATTCACGTACTCACAGACAGCAGTAAGTATGTCCCGTCCTCTGGTCTTATCTCTCTGCCTGGGAATTGTCTCTCCCCTGAGCGTGGCTGCGTCCTGCTCTGTCCCCTGCACATGCTCCTCTGAACTGTGCGTGCGCTGTCTTCGCGCCCTCAGCTCCCGCACCTTCCGGTCCACTTCCCCTTCCTGTTCCTCCCTGCCTCTCGCTGTCACATGGTCCTGTACGTCCAGGGCAGAAAGTCTTCCCTAGGCAACCCTGCTATCTGACTAAGTGGTTCTGGATAAGGAGCGGAGAAGGTAACCCCCTTCTGATTCTTCTTGTGCTTCATCCCCTTACATGTACATAGTAACATAGTTATTAAGGTTGAAGGAAGGCTTTAAGTCCATATAGTTCAATCCATATCCTATCCTAACCAGCCCTAACATGTTGATCCAGAGGAAGGCAATCCAAAACCCATGTGGCAAACAGTAAACTTCACATTGGGGAAAAAAATTCCTTCCCGACTCCACATACGACAATCAGACTAGCTCCCTGGATCAACGCAATATCAAGGAAGCTAGTTTATATAACCTGTAATATTATACTTTTCAAGAAAGGCATCCAGGCCCCTCTTAAATTTTAGTAGGGAATCACTCATTACAACATCATATGGCAGAGAGTTCCATAGTCTCACTGCTCTTACAGTAAAGAATCCGCGTCTGTGAGTATGCTTAAACCTTCTTTCCTCCAGACGTAGAGGATGCCCCCTTGTCCCCGTCACAGGTCTAAGAGTAAAAAGATCATTAGAAAGGTCTTTGTACTGTCCCCTCATATATTTATACATTGTAATAAGATCACCCCGAAGCTTTCGATTCTCCAAACTAAATAACCCCAAGTGTAATAACCTGTCTTGGTATTGCAGACCCCCCAGTTACCTAATAACCTTGGTTGCTCTTCTCTGCACCCGCTCCAGTTCAGCTATGTCTTTCTTATACACCGGAGACCAGAACTGTACACAGTATTCTAAGTGTGGTCGCACTGGTGACTTGTATAGAGGTAAATTTATATTCTCCTCATGAGCATCTATGGCTCTTTTAATGCATCCCATTATTTTATTTGCAGCAGCTGCCTGACACTGGCCACTAAATGTGAGTTTGTCATCCACCCATACACCCAGGTCTTTTTCAGTGACAGTTTTGCCCAGTGTTTTACAATTAAGCACATAATTATACATCTTGTTTGTTCTACCCAAGTGCATGACTTACATTTATCCCCATTAAAGCTCACTTACCTCTTCTCCTAGTTCTCACTCGGTATGTCACTCAGGTTTCCACACAGACTTCTTACCTCTGCTCCTAGTACTCACTCGGTACGTCACTCAGTTTTCCACACAGACTTCTTACCTCTGCTCCTAGTACTCACTCGGTACGTCACTCAGCTTTCCCCACAGACTTCTTACTACTGCTCCTAGTACTCACTCGGTACGTCACTCAGTTTTCCACACAGACTTCTTACCTCTGCTCCTAGTACCCACTCGGTATGTCTTTCACCTAACCCCCTGCTTTACCCCAGTGTTATTTATGACCTTGTTTACTGAGGCTTGATCATATTCATCTGGTCCAGTCGTAATTGTCTGACCAAGATGAGCACAGACCACTCCTCCGTGCTTCACACCTGAATATACTTTGTAGCACATGCATGTATATTGCATAGCACAAATCTGTTAAGACTTTAGTCTGCAGTGTGTATCCTATAAGTGTGTATCTTAAAAGTGTGAGATAATATGAATTAATCCAGAATTGAACCAGAAGGGAACTGAAGGTAACTGGATAGTCACTGTAAACAATGTTTATGTTTGTTTCCACTCTGACCCCTATAATCCTTAACTTTCTGCTAATTCCTACACCAAGCAATGAACAGTTCATCTCTTACTCAGTCTTCCCCATCCATCTCACCTCTTCCTCAGATCTGTTTCTCAACATACAATCCTCTGTCTCCAAACACAGACAGCCCCCTCATGCCCTCTCCTGCTCCCACCTGCTAACACTCTCTCTGCTACTCCTCACTGCCGGCGATATCTCTCCAAATCCTGGTCCTCCTCACCACATTCCCACAGTCTTTCCGTAACCTCTCCAGCCTTATACCCATTCGCCCGGACCCAGCTTCCCCAGTCCCACTAACAGGAGCTCTGTGGAACGCGCTCTCTGTTTGCAATAAACTTTCCTTCATCCATGATCTTTTTATTACTAACAAACTTTCCTTCCTCGCCATTACCGAAACCTGGCTCACTCCCTCTGACACAGCCTCTCCTGCTGCACTCTCATGTGGTGGATTCCACCTTTTCCACACTCCCCGCCCCAGCAGCAAGCATGGTGGAGAAGATGGTTTTCTCCTGTCAGATAACTGCTCCTTCATCCCAATCTCACTGCCACCCTGTTACCCTCCCTTCCTTTGAGGTGCATTCTGTGCGCATCTACCCCCCCTACAACCTCCAACTAGCTGTCGTTTACCGCCCCCCAGGGCCAGCCACCACTTTCTTTGACAACTTCACCACCTGGTTACTTCATTTCCTTTCCACTGACATCCCCACTATCATCTTGGGCAAATTCAACATCCCCATTGACACTTCCCTCTCAGTGGCCACTAAACTTCTATCCCTCACTTCCTTCTTCGGCCTCTCTCAATGGTCTTCTACTGCCACTCACAAAGATGGCCACACACTAGACCTCATCTTCACCCACCTCTGCTCCCTATCTAGCCTCTCTAACTCACCTCTTCCTCTTTCTGACCACAACCTACTTACATTCTCTTCCCTCTCCTCTCCAGGTCCACAATCCCCACCCCACAAACTTGCACACCCTCACAGAAATCTTAAACACCTCGATCTACACTCACTGTCTGAATCCCTTCTTCCTCTTAAAGACATAAGTCCCCTACACAGTGTGGTTGCCGCTGCCCCTCTATATAACACCACAATAGCTGTAGCTTTGGAATCAGTTGCCCCCTCACACGTACCAAAGCTCGCAAAATCAACACAGCTCTGGCACATCAGCCTAACCAAAGAACTGAGGCGAGCTTCCAGGGCTGCTGAGCAGAGATGGAAAAGATCCCACTCCAATGAGGACTTCATCACATTCAAACAGTCCTTCACTACTTTCAAGGCCACACTCGCTGCAGCAAAACAAACCTACTTCTCATCTTTCATATCCTCCCTGTCTCACAACCCTAAACAGTTATTCAACACCTTCAATTCTCTCCTCCGCCCCCCAGCACCTCCTCCCTCCCCACTCATCTCAGCTGAAAACTTTGCCTCATTTTTCAAGGAGAAGATTGATAACATCAGACACAGTTTTGGTCGACAACCCCCAGAGCCCTTCTTCCTAACTGCCCTGCCCTCCTCCAAAACCAACTTCTCCACCATTACAGAAGATCAACTCTCCAATCTACTCTCAAGATCACATCTCACTACCTGTGCACTTGACCCGATCCCATCCCACTTCATCCCAAACCTCACCACAGTCTTCATCCCTACCCTAACCCATCTCTTCAACCTATCACTAACAACTGGTGTTTTCCCCTCAAGCTTTAAACATACCTCAATCACACCTATCCTCAAAAAATCCCTCTCTTGACCCATCCTCTGTATCTAGCTATCGCCCTATATCACTTCTCCCCTATGCCTCAAAACTACTGGAACAACACGTTCATCTTGAACTGTCCTCCCACCTCTCTTCTTGCTCCCTCCTTGACCGCTTACAATCTGGCTTCCGGCCACATCACTCCACTGAAACTGCCCTAAGTTTCACCAATGCCTATTAACCGCCAAGGCCAAGCGACACTACTCTGTCCTCCTCCTCCTGGACCTGTCCTCTGCCTTTCACAGAGTGGACCATTCCCTATTACTACAGACCCTCTCATCTCTTGGTATCACAGACTTGGCCCTATCTTGGATCACATCATACCTAACAGACCGGACATTCAGTGTCTCCCACTCGCACACAGCCGCCTCATCGCGCCCCCTATCCATCGGAGTCCCACAAGGTTCAGTCCTAGGGCCCCTGCTCTTCTCCATTTACACCTTCGGCCTCGGACAGCTCATAGAATCTCACGGCTTTCAGTATCACCTCTATGCTGATGACACACAGATCTACATCTCTGGACCAGATATCACCTCCCTACTAAACAGAATTCCTCAATTTCTGTCTGCTATTTTATCCTTCTTCTCCGCTAGATTTCTAAAACTTAATATGGACAAAACAGAATTCATCATCTTTCCTCCATCTCACGAAACCCCCCCCCAATGGACCTATCCATTAAAGTAAACGGCTGCCCACTCTCTCCAGTCCCACAAGCTCGCTGCCTTGGGGTTATCCTTGACACTGAATTCTCTTTCAAACCACATATCCAAGCCCTTTCCACTGCCGACTTCAACTCAAAAACATTTCACAAATCCATACATTCCTCACCCAAGAATCTGCAAAAACCCTAGTCCATGCCCTCATCACCTGCCGCCTTGACTACTGCAAACTCCTGCTCTGTGGCCTCCCCTCTAACACTCTCGCACCCCTCCAATCTATTCTAAACTCTGCTGCCCGACTAATCCACCTGTCCCCTCGCTATTCCCCAGCCTATCCCCTCTGTCAATCCCTGCACTGGCTCCCCATTATCCAAAGACTCCAGTTCAAAACCCTAACCATGACATACAAAGCCATTCACAACATGAGTCCTCCATACATCTGTGACCTCGCCTCTTGGTACTTACCTGCATGCAACCTCCGATCCTCACAAGATCTCCTTCTCTACTCCCCTCTTATCTCCTCTTCCCACAATCGCATACAAGATTTCTCCCGTGCATCCCCCCTACTCTGGAACTCTCTACCTCAACATATCCAACTCTCACCTACCATGGAAACCTTCAAAAAGAACCTGAAGACTTACCTCTTCCGACAAGCCTACAACCTGCAGTAACCACCAATCAACCAAACCGCTGCACGACCAGCTCTACCCTCGCCTACTGTATCCTCACCCATCCCTTGTAGATTGTGAGCCCTCGCGGGCAGGGTCCTCTCTCATCCTGTACCAGTCGTGACTCGTATTGTTTAAGATTACTGTACTTGTATTTATTATGTATACCCCTCCTCACATGTAAAGCGCCATGGAATAAATGGCACTATAATAATAAATAATAATAATAATTTGCCATTTATCAGCCCAAGCTTCTAGTTTACATGAATCCTCCTGTAATATAAAATTGTCCTCCTCTGTATTGATTACCCTGCAGAGTTTAATGTCATCTGCAAATATTGAAATTCTACAAGGTCATTAATAAATATGTTAAAAAGAAGCGGGCCCAATACCGACCCCTTAATTTAAAAGTTCTTCTATCTGACTGACCATTATTTCCCCCAGCACAGCAGCATCTTTCCCATTGATGTACAACCTGTCCCTTCTGTATAGCCTGCAGTCGACACAAGTAAACCCACTTCTCCTTGAAATTCAATCCTTTCTTCCTGCACCACTGCATACAAATGTATTCCATGACCGCAGTTTTTTCCCTAGTCCAACCCAGCAAAACATCTGTCCAATCCGCAATATGCCGAACTCGAGCACCCGGTAGCCCACTCATGGTCTTGGCGACAGATGACTCTGTCTGCCTAATAATAGAGTCCCCTACCACCAACATCTGTCTGGCCTTTTCTGCACTCCTGTTTCTTTCCTTCCTACAGCAGGCATTTTTAGAGAAGTAAAGTCCTGCTGTAGTGATCTTAACCCTGGACTTACTTCATCTCTAATATCAGTTAAATAAGCATATTTACTCGGCTATGTCAGCTCAGTACTATGCTCCCTGACACTCCACCCACCTCTTCTTCTGTTACTCTGCATCCTACCTCAGAGTCCTGGTCTTCCCTTCCTCAATAACACTGGTTCCAGCAAAAGCATGCTCAGTGAGCTCTAAATTCCTCTTCAGTTTTTCTATGCTTCTCAGTATTGGACGCTGTATAGTTAGATCCCTTACCAGGGCTTCCAAATACACAACACGCAGAATTCTATGTCATGTATTGAACTATATTGTGTTTAACTATGTACTTAAAGTGAACGTGTCAGCAGGATTTTGCTAACTAAGCTACAGGCATTGTCAGGTTGGCAGTGTTAAACTGATTAAAATTCATCTTGTGGTTCTCATGTAATCAGTGTTAGGGTCCAGTCACACTAAACGATGCGCCACCGATCCCGACAACGATACAACCTTGTCAGGATCGCAGGTGCCTCGCTACATGAAGCACGCGTGTCACTTAGTTATCCGCTGTGTACCTTGGATACCAGCTCCCAGTGCGAGCACGCAGGTATCCAAGGTACACAGCGGGTAACTAAGCGAAGCGCGCGCTTAGTTACCCGATATTTACCTTGGATACCAGCTGCAAGCATCTGCTTACAGCTCTGGGAGCTCGCTGATCGTTGCTCTCCCGCCTGCCACACGCAGCGATGCGCGCTGGCCAGCTGGAGACCAATGATCAAAAAATGGTCCAGGACACTCCTGCACGATAATAATAATAATAATAATACATTTTTATTTTTATAGCGCCGACATATTCCGCAGCACTTTACATTTCAGATGGGATTTGTACAGACAATAGACATTACAGCATAACAATAATCACATACAGTAGATTATAACAAATAACAAGAGGAGTGAGGGCCCTGCTCGCAAGCTTACAGTCTATGAGGAAAGAGGTAGACACGAAAGGTGGGTGGTAACAGTTGCTCTGATTGTATGGACCAGCCATAATGTTAAGTGTGTAACAGTACAGACACAGAGGGCTAATGGATGCATAAAGCATGTGGGAACATGATGCTGGGAACCTGGTTATGGTAAAACTTTTGGCTCTGCCACACAGGGATAGGTTAGGTTAATGTGTTGAGGCGATAGGCCAGTCTGAATAAATGCGTTTTCAGGACACGCTTAAAATTGTGGGGATTGGGGACTAATCGTATTGACCTGGGAAGTGCATTCCAAAGAATTGGCGCGGCACGTGTAAAGTCTTGGAGACGGGAGTGGGAGGTTCTGACTATTGAGGATACTAACCTCAGGTCATCAGCAGAATGGAGGGCGCGGGTAGGGTGGTATACTGAAACAAGGGAGGAGATGTAGGGTGGTGCTGAGCCATGGAGGGCTTTGTGGGTGAGGGTAATAAGTTTATACTGAATTCTGGAGTGGATGGGTAGCCAGTGTAATGACTGGCACAAGGTAGAGGCATCGGTGTAACGATTGGTGAGGAATATGATCCTGGCTGCAGCATTCAAGACAGATTGGAGAGGGGAGAGTTTGGTAAGAGGGAGACCGATTAGAAGAGAGTTACAATAGTCGAGACGAGAATGAATAAGAGAAACAGTAAGAGTTTTTGCAGAGTCAAAAGTAAGAAAAGGTCGAATTCTAGAAATGTTTTTGAGGTGCAGATGACAAGAGCGAGCCAGTGATCGAATGTGGGGGGCAAAGGAAAGCTCGGAATCAAGTATGACCCCAAGACAGCGGGCATGTTGCTGGGGAGTAATAGTGGAACCACACACAGAAATAGCAATGTCGGGTATAGGTACATTAGTAGCGGGAGGAAACACCAGGAGTTCAGTCTTTGACAGGTTCAGTTTCAGATATAGTGAGGACATGATATTAGACACAGCGTTTAGACAATCGCCAGTGTTTTCTAGAAAGGCTGGCGTGATGTCAGGAGAAGAAGCGTATAATTGGGTGTCATCAGCATAGAGATGGTACTGGAAACCAAATCTACTGATTGTTTGACCAATAGGGGCAGTGTACAAGGAGAAGAGGAGGGGGCCTAGAACCGATCCTTGAGGAACCCCAACAGTAAGGGGAAGGTGAGAGGAGGAGGAACCGGCAAAAGAAACAGTAAAGGAGCGGTCGGAGAGATAGGAGGAGAACCAGGAGAGAACGGTGTCCTTGAGGCCAATGGAATGGAGCATAGTGAGGAGGAGCTGATGATCCACAGTGTCGAATGCTGCAGAGAGATCCAAGAGAATTAGCATGGAGTAATGACCATTTGATTTAGCTGTTAGCAGATCATTAGAGACTTTAGTGAGGGCAGTTTCAGTGGAGTGTAAAGAGCGGAAACCAGATTGGAGAGGGTCGAGAACAGAGTTTTCTGAGAGATAGCGGATAAGACGGGAGTGGACCAGGCGTTCCAGGAGTTTAGAGATGAAGGGAAGATTAGAGACAGGTCTATAGTTAGCGGCACAGTTTTGGTCGAGGGATGGTTTTTTAAGTAGTGGATGTATGATGGCATGCTTAAATGAGGAGGGAAAAATACCAGAAGAGAGAGAGAGGTTAAATATTTTAGTTAGGTGAGGGGTGACAGCAGGGGAAAGGGACTTGGAGGGGGGGGCGGTCGCTGATGCATGTCACACACAGCGATATCGCTGGCGAGATCGCTGATGCGTCACAAAATCAGCAATCTCACTAGCGATCTCGCTGTGTGTGATGGGGCCTTTAGAAGTTTTCAGTTAATGAGATGTTCATGCTCCAGAGTGGGACTGTAGGCAGAGTCTTAGCTTCCTGCTAAGCCAGAAGAAACAAAGAAAGACCTGCTCACAGGCCACCCCAAAGCACAAATATGTTCCTCATCAAAGAGACAGAGAGAGAGAGAGAGAGACTATTTTTGCTTTGAGGTGGACATGTGGGCAGGACTTTCCTTGATTTCTCTGGCTTAGAGCAGAGTCTGCTAAATCTTTCTGAAGGTCTTTTGCAATCAAGTAGGGGTTCTGATTTGCCTCTCTAGCAATTCTATGATCAGCTCTCATGGAAATTTTGCTTAGTTTTCCAGACCTTATCTCGACCTCCACTGTTCCTGTTAATTGCCATTTCTTCATTACATTTTGAACTGAGCAAAGGGCAGCGTAAAAACACTATCTTCTTATAGCCTTCTGCTTTGCGGGCCTCCCACCATTTTCATTTTCAGAGTCCTAGGCAGCTATTTAGAAGAACCCATGGCTGCTGTTTTTGGCACAAGGTGAGAGGAGGCTGGGTTTTTATAACGCTGGGAAATTTGCATTACCTGCCCTTTCCAAATGATGATAATGAATAAGAATAACCCTAACAGGCTAATTAAAATCTGAAACCTCAGTTTTCTGAGCATACATATTTGCAACGGTATCCAAATTTTTGTATTGGCTTATTTTCCTTTTTGTAATTTTTAAAATGTGAAAAATGACACTATTTTCTTGCCTAAAATACAAAGGAAATGTGTCATCTTTAAATGTAGGCGTTTTAGAGATAATTTTCATCTTCAACTTACTTAACTGTACACAATAACAGTAATTTTCACCAGTGGTGCCCAAACTTTTACATGCCAATGTACAACCAGGTACCAGGAAAAGTGATTTTATTCTACATATACTAACAACCAAAATAATTGTAGTTGCCTACATGTACAGTCATGGCCAAAAGTGTTGGCACCCTTGAAATTGTTCCAAAAAAATGAAGTATTTCTCCCAGAAAATTATTGCAATTACTCATGTTTTGTTATACACATGTATATTTTCATTGTGTGTATTGGAACAACACAGCAAAACAGAGGAAAAAAAAAAGGCAAACAACATGATTTCACACAAAAGCCCAAAAATGGCCTGCAATCAATCATTTCCAATAACCATCAACAAGCTTCTTACACCTCTCAACTGGAATTTTGGCCCACTCTTCATTTGCAAACTCTTCATGTCTCTGATATTTGAAGGATGTCTTTGCTCCACAGGTGTTCATTGACAATTTGATCCAGACTCATTGATAACCACTACAGAACTCTCCATCGCTTTGTTTCTATTCATTTCTGGGTGCTTCTTGAAGTATGTTTATGATCATTGTCCTGCTGGAAGACCCATGACCTAGGATGCAGACCCAGCTTTCTTACACTGGGCACTGCACTGAGACCCACAATCCTTTGGTAATCTTCAGATTACATGATGGCTTGCACACCATCAATGCACTAAATGCCCACTAATTTAGGGGTAGTGACGCTGCTATGTCCATTTGAACATGCAAAAAGATCATCAACCTGCTGGTGGTGTGACTCTTTACAGTGGCTGTGTGTATCCAATTGAGTTTACCCTCAATCTTCACCAAAGTTGCTGTGGTTAGGGAACCTCGAATGGCATCAAGTCTTGGCTTAAGGCTTTTTCTCATGAGAGTTCTCAGGATGACCCAATCTCTCTGCCTGAGATCATATGCTCCTTACATTGATTCGGGGTATGGAATGGAAGAGTACACCTGTTTATGACACTGTTTAGTCCATTATGTAAGGCTTTTTCTTCATTGATTGTTCTATCATGCTGCATCTGAAGTCACTGTGGAAAATATGATGCTGTTCTAGATACTTAACCAAAAATTATCTCATATGGAGAGAGACCTGTCCAAACATGTCACATTTACCTTTCTTTCCCCCCTTTTTGAATTAATTGACAATAGCGTAGTGGGATTCAAAACTGTGTCACTCGAGTTCTACATTTTAGGCATAAGAAGGGTACATTGTAATGTCTAGGTTGTACCTGACTGAGAACAACATAAATATCATGTGCAGTCTAACTTTGTAATCAGAACCTTTTCTGTAGCCTTTTTAAAGCATGAATCGCAGAGATGGCTCTGACACAAGACGTTGCCCTCCTAGTGATGGGGTCCAATATAGCTGAATAATAAGTCACAGGTCTCTGCTGTAGACCACATTTTAGGGGAACTTGAACTGCTGCTGTCTTGCAACCTTCCGTTCCCCTGAGATGTTTGGTGCCTTGGCCTTTAGCCAATTGCAATTAAATCCTTTCCACATGTTCAAGACCCATGTAAACAAACTCCTCTCTAATGGATTCCTTTATTTCCTTTACAAAAGCAGTTCCAATCATGCATCTCTCTGGTCCATTTAATTAACCTACAAACGGCAAAATATTTTCATTTTATCTCATCTTATGTCATTTAAGATTAATGGATTGTTCTCGCTGCTTTGCAGACTTCAATGTTGCAGGACTTTACAGTACTCTTCCCCTGAGTCTTACTTCTGCCAATGTTCTGTGCCGTATTTACTAATTGGTTATTCTTTTGATGGTCCAATTCACTACTTTCTTAATTTGTGCAGTCACATTTTTATCTTTTGTATTTAATAATACTTATACAGTTATCTCTTGGGAGGGGAGGAAACACAAGGCAACGTGTTTCGAGTGAAATCTGGAGTTCTTTTTCAAAGCCTGATTTAAATATTTTCCCATCAATCATATGGCATGTAATCAGTAGGTAGGAAACATGCAATCAAGGCGAGAAATAAATATATAGACGACTGATGTGAACAGACAAAGAAATATAGAGGAGACATACAAAAAAATAATTAAAAAAAGTTACAAAAAGCTAAGACCGTTAATAATGAAAAATAATATCTCAGCGCAAATTTAACCTATCAGGAAATCTTGTTTCAATGTTAAATATCCAAAAGGCTTCCCGGTTTAACAGCAATCTCTTAATGTGTCCCCACGTGGGTTCCTTTCAATAACGAAGATCTGAAAACATGATAACTGTCGTTGATGATGGGAAATAAAGTGCTTGGCTGCAGATGAAATATGCCTGTTAGAACTATTATCATTAGAAATGCCATTTAAGAGTTCAGCGTTGCTTATTTTTAATTTGCGGCTTGTGCATCCAATGTAAAGCAATTGACAAGAACTGCACTAAATGCAATATATAACATTTTTAGAGTTGCAGTTAATGTATTGATTAATTCCAAATTAATAAAGTTTGTTTTATGATGGCTCAGAAATCAAAACAGCACATCCTTGTATGGTGTACTCAGGACTTCTAGTTTATTAGCACATGTTGGCACTTTAAATAGAGTCACAGACAAAGGAAAAGTTCTCTCTGCACCATGAGCCAATAGGAACACTTTAAGGGTCCCGTTTCACTAAACGACGCACCAGCGATCCCGACAACGATACGACTTGGTCAGGATCACTGGTGCGTCGCTACATGATCGCTGGTGAGCTCTCAAACAGGCAGACTCACCAGCGATCAGGACCAGTGAGGATGCTGGTATCCAGGGTAAATAGCGGGTAACTATTCAAGCCCTTAGGGGTACTTCACACTAAGCGAGATCGCTAGCGAGATTTTGTGACGCATCAGCGATCTCGCCAGCGATCTCGCTGTGTGTGGCACGCATCAGCGACCAGGCCCCCCGCTGGGTATCGCCGATCATACAGGAATGTCCTGGGCCATTTTTTGATCGTTGGTCTCCTGCTGGCCAGCATGCATCGCTGCGTGTGGCAGCGGGAGACCAACGATCAGCGAGCTCCCAGCGCTGTAAACAGATGCTGGGAGCTGGTATCCAGGGTAAACAGTAGGTAACTAAGCGCGCGCACTCTTAGTTACCCGCTGTTTTCCTTGGACACCAGCTCCCAGTGCGAGCACGCTGGTATCCAGGGTACACAGCGGGTAACTAAGCAATGCGCACGCTTAGTTACCCACTATTTACCCTGGATACCAGCTTCCAGCGTCTGCTTACAGCGCTAGGAGCTCGCTTATCGTTGGTCTCCCGCTGCCACACGAAGCGATGCACGCTGGCCAGCGGGAGACCAACGATCAAAAAATGGCCCAGGACATTCCTGTATGATCAGCGATACCCAGCGGGGGGCCTGGTCGCTGATGCGTGCCATACACAGCGAAATCGCTGGTGAGATCGCTGATGCATCACAAAATCGGTGACGCATCAGTGATCTCGCTTAGTGTGAAGTACCCCTAAGGGCTTGAACAGAAATGTGAATCTCCCTTATCAGTGTTACTTAATCACTAAGACAAAGGGGTTACAAGGTAAGATGGCTACATTAGTCACAAAATGGAATCCGTTCTCTCACAATGTCTAGAAGTAATTAAGTAATTATTAAACTGTGGATGTTTGTCTTTCACTCTTAGGTACGTTTGATGATCACTGATGCTGCAAGACACAAACTATTAGTGTTGACTGGACAGTGCTTCGAAAATACAGGGGAACTTATTCTTCAGTCTGGGTCCTTCTCATTTCAAAACTTCATAGAGATCTTTGCAGATCAGGAGGTATGAGCCATCATCATATATAGCTAGCATTATCCTGAATATGTACAGTCTTTGCTGCATTGCTTTGCATGGTCTAAAATCTTTTATTGAATGCGAAATTACATTCATTATTCATTACCATTAAATATCAGTAATAATGAGACTGTCAAGAGTAATCACTCTATTAAAGAGAATATATTCGCAACTAAAAGAGTAATAAATGAAAAGTACAACTTACAGTAAATATTATCATTTAAAGCATACTTCTAGTTTCACAAGAAAAATGACTGTAAAAGTCTACGGCTCTTGGTAGCACAGAATATGGTAGCGTAGCTGGCAGAGTAAGATGCTATCTAATTATGCGCTGCTCACAGCACAGACCACAAATTGTCTATGCCGTTGTTAGAAATGCAAGTACGCTAACAAAATGAGTTAGAAAAATATTTTTTTCTTGGAAACTCAAAGAAAGCTTTTTGTCACAATATATATATATGACTTAATGGAAGTAAACAGTACAGACAAAAAAATGGATAAGTTGCTCATTCCATACAGTCTGATTCTGTCGGTTACTAGGGCAAAGAAAAATGTTATTTATGTAGGCAATTTTTTCATGTTTTACCTGCATTATTTAGGACCATTGTGTTTTACTCCATTATTCATTGTTAAATACATATTTGTTTTTTGTCTCCTTATGTAGATTGGTGAACTTTTGAGCAATACACATCCTGCAAATAAAGCAAGCCTTACACTTTTTTGTCCTGAAGAAGGACATTGGAAGAATTCTAATCTAGAGAGACACAACCTTCAAGATTTCATCAATATGAAACTCAACTCATCTTCAGTTTTGCCTGAAATGGAAGGACTATCTGAATTTACAGAATACTTATCAGAATCTGTGGAAATACCATCACCTTTTGACATTTTAGAACCACCCACATCTGGTGGCTTTCTGAAGCTTTCAAAGCCATGTTGCTATATTTTCCCAGGAGGAAGGGGTGACTCTGCTTTGTTTGCAGTGAATGGCTTTAACATGCTCATTAATGGTGGATCTGAGAGAAAATCTTGCTTTTGGAAGCTCATTAGACATTTAGATAGGGTGGATTCAATATTGCTCACCCACATTGGAGATGATAATCTGCCTGGTATCAATAGTATGCTTCAAAGGAAAATATGTGAACTAGAAGAGGAACAGTCCCAGGGGTCAACGACCAATAGTGATTGGATGAAAAATCTTATCTCTCCAGACCTTGGAGTTGTCTTTCTTAATGTTCCAGAGAATATGAAAAACCCAGAACCTAACTTTAAAGTTAGAAGAAGCATAGAAGAAGCTAATTTTACACTTCAGTACTTAAGTAAATTATCTATGAAACCGGAACCTCTTTTCAGAAGTGTAGGAAACTCTATTGAACCCATTATCTTATTTCAAAAAATGGGTGTAGGAAAACTTGAGATGTATGTGTTGAATCCATTAAAGGGAAGCAAAGAAACTCAGCATTTTATGCAGCAGTGGTCAGGCACCAGCAAAGAAAAAGCTGGCTTGGTGTTACCTAATGGTCAAGAAGTTGATGTCCCTATTAATTATTTAACGTCAATTTCCTCTCTTATTGTATGGCATCCATCAAATCCTTCTGAGAAAATAGTAAGGGTCTTGTTTCCAGGAAATACTACACAATACCAAATACTTGAAGGCCTTGAAAAGCTCAAACATCTGGACTTTTTGAAGCAACCCGTCATAACACAGAAAGACCTAAGTGATACTATTTCTAGCCCTGCAGTAAAGCAGGCAAAGATGAAGCAGAGGGCAGAAAGCAAAGAGAGTCTCAAGTCTGCAAAAACGACTTCTGGCAAACCAGTGAAAAAAGAATCAAGAGAAGAGCACTTGGAAGTAGTAAAAAGCAGTCATCCCGAACCAGCAGAAAAGGTAGATAAGGAGAAAACATCTGTTAAAAAGATTGTAAAAAATGAAGCCAAATCCTCAGCAGAAAAGCCTGTTTTGCACAAAGAGGAGCCAATCATTAAATCAGAAAATATTGAAAAACAAAAGGCTGACGTTAAGCCCAAAGTCATAAAGGAAAAACCTGTGAAAAAGGAAATAAAAGCAAAATCTGATGATGTAAAGAAAGAAGCACCAAAGAAGGAAGACAAAACTCCAGTTAAGAAGGAAGAGAAAGTAAAAAAGGAAGTTAAAGAAGATAAACCCAAGAAAGAGGTTAAGGAAGAAAAACCTAAAAAAGACATTAAGGAAGACAAACTGAAAAAGGAAGTTAAGGAAGAAAAAGTGAAAAAAGAGATCAAGAAGGAAGTAAAGAAGGAGGACAAAAAGGAAGTTAAAAAGGATGTAAAAAAAGAAATTTCTCAGAAAGACTTGAAAAAAGAAGTTAAGAAAGATGAAAAAGAGAAAGATTCAAAAAAAGAATCTAAGAAACCTTCAAAAGAAACTAAGAAAGTATCAGCAACTCCTGATGGTAAAAAGCTTGCTGCTAAAGGAAAAGTGCAAAAGAAAGAAGAATCTACTAAAAAGGAAGCTGCCGCTATTAACAAAACAAAGGAAAAGTCAAAAGTAATTAAAAAAGTTTCTGATAAGAAGCCAATGGCAGCTGCAGGTGCTGTTGCAGCCACCGCAGCTGTATCTGCTGCAGCGGCATCTGTTAAAGCTTCTGCTGCAGCTGCTGAAAATATTGTAGATCTGGTATCACAAAGATCTCTTATGTCTTCCCCTGAAGATTTAACAAAGGACTTCGAAGACCTTCGAGATGAAGAAGTCAAGTTCAATGGAGAAGGAAAGCCTCAACTACAGGCACTGTCCCCTAGGGATGAAGTTGTCATTGTACAGACTGATTCCTATATCATCAAGAAAGATAATCCTAGCAGTGAAGAACCAGCAGATTCACCAGATGAAGGAATAACTACTACAGAAGGTGAATGTGAACGGACTCCAGAAGAATTAGAAATTATTGAAAAGCACAGGACAGATGAAAATGACAAATATGAAGATGAAGGAACAGGGCTTGAAGAATCATCTGAAGCTGGTGACTATGAAGAAAAAGCAGAGACAGAAGAGGTTGAGGAACAGGTGGACAATATGGAAGAAAGAGCTTCACTAGGTGAGCCCCACGCCATCGAGTCAGCAGAAACTGATGAAGAAGCTGATAATGATGCATTCCAGAATTTGAAAGACAGGCTTCATAGTCATGAAGACAATGCCGATTCTGAGGCAGCAGATGAACAAGAAGATGTAGAGGAAACAGAAGAAGAGGCAGATGAAGATAAAACAGATGACGCAAAAGATGATCAGGAAATAGAAAAGCTAGATGTTGAATGCCATTATAATGCTACAGCAAAAGACAAGTTTGAAGCTGTTAGTGACAATGAAGATAAATATGTTTTGTCTTCTACACCATCCAAAACATCTGAGCCCCAGTCACCTGCTGTAGAACCAGGAGCTTCTATTCATGATGAGACTTTACCTGGCGGTTCTGAGAGTGAAGCAACAGTATCTGATGAAGAAAATAGAGAAGATCAACCTGAAGAATTTACTGCCACTTCAGGCTTTACTCATTCAACCATTGAAATATCTAGTGAACCAACTCCAATGGATGATATGTCAACACCACGAGATGTAATGAGTGATGAGACAAACAATGAGGAAAGTGAATCCCCATCACAAGAGTATGTCAACATCACTAAATATGAGGCAATGTTGTGTTCCCAGGAATTTGAAAAAACAAGGGTTTCTCCAATACCTGATGAATTGAATAGTTTGTCTGATGGTTCAAAAGCTGATGCTACTGATGGTAAGGAATACGGTGCTTCAGCATCAACAATCTCTCCACCTTCATCTCTAGAAGAAGACAAATTCTCCAAATCAGCGCTGCGTGACGCATACGTGTATGGAGGCACTGAAATTAAAAGTTCTGCAAATTTACAAATACAAGATGATTATGAGTCTGATGACAAGCTAAGTCCTAGTAAAAGTCCAGTGCTTCCATCACCAATTTCTAAGACACCACTAAGTGAGCGAAGTGTTAATTTTGACCTGACCCCTAATGAAATTAAAACATCTGATCTCGGTGTCTTGCCACCCTTGCATGATGATGTTCAAGAAGTGACAGAACAGTGTCCTAGCCCAGATGATAAAACCTTAGAAGTAGCATCTCCTTCTCAATCTGCTGCGGGAAGTGCTGGCCACACACCTTACTACCAGTCACCAACAGAAGAAAAGGGCACAAGCCTTACAACTGAGAATATAGAGAAGCCATCTGTCAATGTTGTGTTCGAATTCTATGATGATAAAGGAAAGAATGAAAGCCCTAGAATAAGTCCCATGGATGAACCAGTGCCAGATTCTGAATCTCCAATTGAAAAAGTTTTATCACCATTACGCAGTCCTCCATTAATTGGATCGGAGACACCCTATGATATATTTTTAACCTCTGATCTTAAGTCATCCTCAGGACAAGCTAGTATGGCTGAAGAAAGACCTTCTCTGTCACAGATTAGTCCTGTGTCTGCGATGCTGTCTGATGCCATACAAGAGAAAAGCAAAACACTTGATGCTCATTTTGAATCTAAAAATATGGCATCCAATGTACCTGATGGGGGAAAAATTGCAGGAGAATTTTCTCCGACTCAGATAAGCACTAACCCATTTATCTTATTTAAGGAGGATACAAAGATGTCTATTTCTGAAGGCACTGCATCAGATAAATCAGCCACTCCAGTAGATGAAAATGTTGCAGAAGACACTTACTCTCACATAGAAGGTGTGGCATCAGTTTCCACAGCTTCTGTTGCTACCAGTTCATTCCCAGAGCCAACTACAGATGATGTTTCTCCTTCTCTTCATGCTGAAGTTGGGTCTCCACATTCCACAGAAGTAGATGACTCCCTGTCAGTTTCTGTTGTTCAGACACCCACCACATTTCACGAAACAGAAATATCACCATCTAGAGAGGAGTGTCCCCGCCCAATGTCTATATCACCACCTGATTTCTCACCCAGAACAGGAAAATCCACATCCTCACTCCAAGAACAGAGATCACCAGAGCAGTCAACAATGGAGTTCAGTCAGGAATCACCAGAGCAATCTTTTGCCATGGACTTTAGTAGACAATCACCAGAACACCCTGCAGTAGCTTCTAGTATGCTACATATATCAGAAAATGGACCAACTGAAGTTGAATATAGTCCAACAGACCATCAAAACTCTTATTTTGGTAACAAGATTTCAATTGACAATCAATATACGGCAGAAAAAGATCAAGAACATCCAGCAACTGAACCTCAGGTAGAGGCATCACCATCTACTTCATCAGCCCACACACCTTCACAAACAGGATCCCCTTTGAAAGAAGAAGATTCCTTGAAAGATGTAGTTCAAAATACAGATTTGCCACTTTACTCCCCACCAATACTGGAGCAGGAATATTTTATGCAAGGAAAGCTCTCTCCTGAAACAGATGCTTCTCCATTAACTCCAGCGCCATCTTCACTTAGACAGTCACCTGGTTCAGCTGAACCTCCATGTACAAAATATGATCTGTCAATGGGTTACAGTTCAGCAGCCTCATCTGTATCAATTTCGTCCGATGAACCATTTGGCTTTCAATCAAGGGCAGTCAAAGAAACCTCAGTTTTACATAGCACAAACCCCTTTGCTTGTTCAGCAGATTTAGATGGCAGGAATAATTTATGTGAGGCTTATAGTTATTCCCGTGAAATTAATGATAGATATTCTTTTTCTGATAAGTCACCTTTTGCTGAGAACCGACAAGAAGTTGATCTATGTCTTGTTTCTGCATGTGAGTATAAACACCCCAAAACGGAGCTGTCACCTTCTTTCATTAATCCAAATCCATTAGAATGGTTTGCAAATGAGGAGCAAACTCAGGAGCTAGACAAGCCATTAACTCAACTTGGAGGAGCCCAGCCACCTTCTGGAGGAAAACAGAAAGGACGTCAATGTGATGAAACACCTCCAACCTCAGTTAGTGAATCAGCTCCATCTCAGACAGATTCAGATGTTCCACCAGAGACTGAAGAGTGTCCTTCTATTACAGCAGATGCAAACATAGATTCTGAAGATGAATCTGAAACCATCCCTACTGATAAAACAGTAACTTATAAACATATGGATCCTCCTCCAATTCCCATGCAGGATCCAAGCCCATCTCCTAGGCACCCTGATGTCTCAATGATGGATCCAGAAACTATACCTGTTGACTCAAGTTTAGGCAAGCCTTTGAAAAAAGATATAAAAGAAAAAGGAAAAACTAAAAAAGCAGGAGGGAAAACTAAATCATCTTCTCCAGCTAGAAAGAGTGATAGCAAATCTAAGATTTCAGCAGCATCACCAAAACCTGGACCAATCAAAGAAAGTTTGGAGAGAAGTTCCAAGAGTGTTGCTCCAAAAAAGAAAGATTCGGTAGAGAAGGGTCCAAAAAGTGGTTCAATTACTGACCCCAAAGCTGCAAAGGTGGAGGAGAAGGATAAGGAAACCAAGAACGCATCCAATACAAGTGCAACAAAATCAACTAAAACTGGATCCACAGGTAAGTCGGGTATATTTTAATTGATCACCTGAGACATTTTTTTTCAATGATACCATTTTTCGATAGACATTTTTGATAAATGAGGCTTTAACAGCAAAACTGCTCTTCTTGTCTATAGTAACCAATCACACTACAGCTTTAATCCTTTAGCAAAGTAAAAAAAAAAGAAGCCGAGCTGTTGCTCACAAGTAGGAAAATATGGTTACCTTCTTGCAAAAATAGTGCCACATCTCTCCACATGCTGTGTATGATATTGCAATTCAGCCGCAATAGAATTGAGCTGCAGTATCAGGCACAACCTATGGATCACTGTGCCACTGTTTCTAACTCCACACAATCCCTTTAATTATGTTCATAGAATAACAATACATTTTTTTTAAAGCTCTATATATAGAGCTCTATATAGCAGGTATGTAGCAAAAAGTCTTTCCTGTCTAGATAAAGGGTTTTCATGGTTTAGAATACTGATGGCCCATAGTTAAGAAAGACTATTATAATAAGGTCAGTAGTTGTCTGGCTCTCGGTATCCTCATAGATCAGTTACTTAAAGGTGTTGTTGCCTAATAATAGAACATCAATATTCTAAACCCTTGAGGTGACAATGGCCCTTTCTACATAACAATATGCGGACAAGTGTTTGAGCATCTCAGCATACCGCTATAGAAAGTCAATCGCTTGATGTCTCAAGGACTAGTGTGAAAAATTAATGCAATAAGTCTCCTAACCATACTACCAGAGGTAGAATTGGAGATCATAGAAACCTATAGTTAGGAATGTGAACGGAACGGTGGTAGTACAAACAGCAGCGTAATTCACGAAGAGATGAATGCTATGTAAGTAATTTTTGTTCAAGGTTTTAACTATGAAAGGGGTTAAACATGATTAGAAAAAATGACTATGTTCCTTCGAAAACAGTGTGATAGTTGTCCACAAGTTGTACAAGGTAATGCTTCCCAGCCCCATTCAATTCAAAGTGGCTGAGCTGCAATATCGGACATAAGCCATTGATGGGTGTTGATCTTCTACATCTGAATAAACCTTGTATCTAAGGATGCATTTTCACCACCCAATTTTTCCGATCAGCTGTTGTTTAGTAGCCGTTTTACACCGGTACACCGCTCTTTAAATGTGTGCTGAACCTTCTCTACTAGATCATTCAGTGCACATAGGCTGACATTTTCTTGGCAGCACAGGCCATGTTTACGAAGGATGATCAGTGATGAAGGAAAATCAGTCTCAATGACGCCCTGCCATTTTTTACCCCTTAATATATAACACAAAAAAGCCTACTGTACTTAGTTTTACCTGTATTTATTTTCAGGAAGTGGAGCCACAAAGACAACAAAATCATCCGCAGTGCCCCCCGGACCGCCGGTGTACCTGGACCTGGTGTATATACCTAATCACAGCAGTAGCAAAAATGTTGATGTAGAGTTTTTCAAACGAGTGCGATCCTCGTATTATGTAGTGAGTGGAAATGATGCCGCAGCTGGAGAACCAAGCAGGGTTGTCCTGGACGCTCTTCTGGAAGGAAAGGCTCAGTGGGGAAGCAATATGCAGGTATTGTACATTTTAGAGAGTTCTATATCACATTGTTAACTTGATTCACATTCAATACCATCAAAGTTTACTGCTAACCGTAACTGAAATAAAAATAGTGCTCGCAAGTCCTAAGAATAGGAGGATTTAGCTTTTACTGTAAATTGAGTATTGTTTTGCCTTCTTAATAAGAAAATCAATCTTCCTTTATGACCAGTAGGTGACTGACATCTGGGACCTCCCCAATCTTGAGAATGAAGGGGGTGCAGCACTGGTTTTGCACATGTATCTCTTTCTAAGCTTTCCTTGCACAGGACCCGATAGCAACCGACCAGGCTGGCTCCATGATACACACGGAAGCAGCTTCAGACAGGTTAAGGGGTAATGTCCATCTACAACCCCTTTCAAGAAAACCTGTCATGTCAAAAAACACTATTAACCTGCAGATATGAGGTTAAGCTGCAGGTTAATAGTGTTCTGATGGTGTGCATCTGCTGCACTGAAAGACCGTGTACTGGGAAGAAATAAACTTTATTCCTCCCGGCAGCCTTTGGCTTTCAGTCATAGAGACGCAGCTTCAGTCACCATTCTGTACATAGTGAGTGGCGGCTGTAACCACGCCCCGGCACTGACTGACAGCCGGCTCAGTACTGATGCTGTGGCGCCCCTGAGGGTTCAGTCGCCACAGAGGTACTGCACCTCCTCCTGAGGTGTGGTACCCCACCATTCAGGTAAGGTGGAGACTCCTTACTACGCTCCAACACCTGCATACCACACAACAGAGTAGTGAAGCAAAGCACCCTTTGGTGGCTCCCTGCTTGGAACACGAAGCGTGCTGGGAGGCAGGTGGAGTTTAGTTAGCATCAAAAGAGCGGGGATTGAGACAGTCAGTCGGGGAGTCTGACAGAGTGAGTCTGTGAGAGAAGATCCCCTGAGTGGGATGGATGAAGGAAGTGCTGCAGCCGACCTCAGTGACCTGGGTCCGCTGGCACAGGAAAGGAAGATTGATAGAAAGCCTGACTCTCTCCTTAAGAGAGAAGGATTAGTACGGAACGTGAGGAGAGGAGGACTAAGGATTAGGGTTAGAGGAGAACCCTTCCCAAGTTCACAGCGCAAGGCCGGGGTCCGGTCCCCGAGGTTGTATGGATACTAATGGTCCTGCAGCAGACACCGGAGGAATAGAAGTTGTCACCATTTTATTCCCACACAAGACTTAGGGGCACAACAGCAACGTGAGTGAGCCGGGACTTAGTAGCAAGGAGTCCCGAAGCAGGCTACAGCTGTCTGCCGTATAAGTAGAGTTCATAGGAACATCTGACAGGAGGAACTCCAGTGTAACTCAGTACTGTGAGTACTTCACTATAGGCGCAAAAGGGAGACGTTCAGAAAAGGCACATATGTTGGTGGAGTGTTGGAAGGGAGTGCTTCATCTTGCCTGGAGGTTGGCTGAGCCCCTGACCCGGATGACACTGCACCGAGGCGGGCACCTGTACCTGCAACAGACTGTGAGTAAAGCTTTGGAACTACATGCCCTGGTGTCCTCCACTTATTCCTGCGTCAACACACCCAACACTGCTACATCCTTGTGCCTAGCCCTACACCATTCACGTCTCTCCCCTATCTCTTCATCTACACTGCCCTGGGATTACAGCCCTGCCTGTGGAGGGCTACACCATCATTGCTGCACCACACCATCTGTCCCAGAGGATCTGTCTGCAGCATCGGCTTAACATCTTCATTGCCGAATACCACAGGTGGCGTCAGGAAACATTAATTAATAAACTTTATTCCATCACTCAACATTCCCCCCTTTTACAATGGACACCCAGGGCCATGGACCGGGTCACTGCCACCGTGACAACCCCCATTGAAATCCACCGGGCCCAGCTCCGAGTACCCTGCTGCCCTGGGTGCGAGGGCGATCCAATGCAATGCAAAGCCGGATGTCAGTCAGTTCCAGGGCGTGGTTACAGCCGCTGCTCACTATGTACTGAGAAGTGATTGAAGTCATACTGGTTGCCCCTCCATGACTGAAAGCCCAATACTGCCAGGAGGAATAACACTGCCGGGGGCCTCAGTGCGACGGCCACATGACTTCAGAACACGCTTTATCTGCAGATCTATCCCATATCTTCAGGTTATTAGATTTTTTTTTTTCACATGAAAGTTTCCCAATTAAATGAGAGATTTTTTCAGATAATTTATGAAACTGACAATATGCCCATTTCCTGTAATTTCAGGTCACACTTATTCCAACCCATGATTCAGAAGTGATGCGAGAATGGTACCAGGAGACACATGAAAAACAGCAGGACCTCAATATTATGGTACTAGCGAGTAGCAGCACAGTCGTTATGCAAGATGAATCCTTCCCAGCATGCAAAATTGAACTGTGAGATCACTGCCCATTCTCTCACCAGATCAGTGATTACCAGAAATGTCAGCTACAGATCAGAACTATCTTCAAAACGATATCTTGCCCACTGCTATCCTGTGTTATGGCGATACAGGTGCCAGTAATATATTATCTCCATGGCAAACTATAAAGTTCACGTCACTGCAAGCTCTGCTATCCAGGTTTATTATACAGGTTTTTAGGACATGCTCTTGTACACTTTCATTCACCTTAGCCCCGGAGGGGAACTTTCTTCAAGACTGAAAGACAATAAGAGAGACCAGAAGAAGGACCTGTGTAATGGCTCATTATCGTGGCATCTCTCCGTCAGTAATAACAGGCTAATTACTACTTTACTTTTTGTTATACTGCTATATTGTCATTTGCAGGCGCACAACTTGGGATCTGCAAGATGGAGCCCAGAGAACAGTTGGTTACTATCAGTATTTGGTGTCCTATTGTCACAGTAACAGGGTCTGCGTTTTGGTCCATCCTTCTGTTAAACCATTTGGTAAAATTAGCGAAAAATGGTAAAAAAAAAACAAAAAAAAAAAAAACCGAAATCAGAGGCCCAACCACTTCTAATATCTCAAATAGTATACTTGCTATTCTCATTTCATGATAAATATTCCTGTACAGGGTGGAAAAATGAGCATTGTGTCTGAGGCATACTCCCGCTAAATTCATCTTACCAAACCTCTGAATTTCGCACATTTACAATCACAGTCAGTACACAGAAGCAAAATACCAAAGCACTCGGGAGTACATTTGGTAGATAATTTGCCTTAGGAAGTGACTTGAATGTACAAAGATACTTAATGCACTTATTTTTTAACTTCAGTCAGCAAGTGTACAAAAGTATGCAAGGTTGTCAATTCAGAAGTGTGTGCATGCTTGTGGTGGCAAGAGCTGGGCTGATGGGACCCACCGGGATGACAATTCTTCTACTGCATTAATACACAATGACTGTCTGAGGATTGCTTTGCCAGGCAAGTTAAAGATTGAGTGTTCCTTTTCTTTTCGAGCCTTGTTGACTTGACCCTCCTCCTCCGTTACATGTTTCTTGTTTTTACAAAGATTTGAAAAGATGTACAGACCCTTTTTTATTGTATGTATAAAATATAAACTCCATTTTTTTATGATTTTTACTTTTTGATTTTGCAAGCAAAATTCTTTTGCCTGCCTTGGCTGTGTGATGATAAATGTTCCTTTTAGAGGAGTAAGGAAAGGAAAATTTCTGATTTTAAGAGTGGTTACTAAATTTCTTCCTTTTATTATACTTAGTACAAAAAACATTTTATATTAGTTGATGGCAAAGTAATTGCAAAGAATTTTCCCAAGTATCATTGGCATGGAAATGGTTTTATCTGAAGTATTAAAGAGGTTGTCCACTACTGTAACATTGATGACCTATCCTTAGAATATGCCATCAATGCTTGGTCGTTCGGGGTGCGACACCCGGAAACCCTGTCGAATAGCTCTTCAACTGTATAGTGGCCGTGGCCGGATCATGCACATCCCCCTCCTATTCAAATCAATAGGAGCAGATGTGCAGTATGTGGCCGCATTCAGTAGACGGGACTGCTCTGTGCTGCTTCGTAACTGAGCAGTTCCAATAACAGTTGATCGTCAGGATTGTCGAGTGTCGCACCCCCACCGGTCAGACATTGATGACCTATCCTAGGGATAGGCCATCAATACTTGGTCGTTCAAGATGCGACATACGGCACCCCCGCCGATGAACTTTTTTTTGTGTTGGAGACGGTCCGAACTGAACTGTTTAGTGGCCGTATCATGTACATCCGCCTCATATTCAAATCAATAGGGGCAGATGTGCAGTATGTGGCCGCAGCCAATATTCAGTAGATGTGACTGCTCTGTGCCTCTTCGTAATACCGGGGTCACACTTGCGAGAAACTCGCACGAGTCTCGCTTCTCAATACCCGGACCGGAGCGCTCAGCTGCATAGCAATACAAGCAGCCACACACTCCGGTCCCGAGTGCCGGCGGCAGTCCTGGGTATTGAGAAGCGAGACTCGTGCGAGATTCTTGCAAGTGTGACCTCAGCCTAACTAAGCAGGTCTGATAACAGCTGATTGTCGGGATTGTCGACTGTCGCACGCCCACCGATCAGACATTGATGACCTACCCCTAGGGATAGGCCATAAATGTTAAAGTTGTGGACAAGATTTTTCAATGATTTGTCCAAAATTAGAAAACAAGAGTTTTATCTTGAAAAAGAAGGCCACTCTTGTCCATTGGATGTGACCGGTATTTCAACCTATTCCTATATCTGCAATAGCAAATAAAGCCCAGGAAGAATAGTTGCACTGTTTGAAAACAAGCAGAAACTTATTTTTCTAATTCTGGACATCACCTTTATTTGTACCTGTGATTTTATCACAGTGAAGGAAGACATTTTGTCAGGTGGATCTTACTTTCATGATGCCATCAGTTACGGAGACGGAATAGCACTGTTCACCGAACTGTAGCTCTTCGCCGAAGATGCTCAACTACAACCTCCAGCCATTTGCTGCCATGGCATGCTGGGAATAGTTGTATACCAGCCGGAGAGCTTCACATGGTGACCAATGCTTTGTATAGAATACTTGCTCATGAAGATCATTACACAGTGAGGTATATATTTGTCCTCTACAGTTCATGGTGATGGGTGCATCTCATGGCCTTTGCTTATGTGTGTGACATGATCAATGATTGCAGCTTTAGAAGTAAAGGTGTCGGATTGTAAACATGTATCAATGCTCTAAATCATCTATATGCACTGTCCAACTCACAGCTTGTGAGTTTTGTGATGCCACTGAATTGATGTTTTTTATATTATAATTTGTTGTTTATTTATTTCAGTATGTAACACTCATTTATTTGCACTTGATGTTTGGTACTGTGTTGGACTTACAGTCCAGTTAATGCTGTGAATTAGGAGATTTTTTTTTACAAGCAATGATATTTATTGCGTCGCTATTTATGTATGATTATATTTTTGTTTCTCTGCTTCTTATCTGATTTTTGTTATATTAGTCAGTATTTTCAATTGGGATAAATTAAATGGAATGCATTGGAATGTAAGATAGACAGGCAATTCTGCCATACACATTTTCCAGGTGTGTTCACTTGTACGGCACCCTATGATTGTATGTTACACATGGTTGTAAAAGGGTAAAACTCAAAAGTTATTGTAAATATTTAGTTGACTGTCCCAATATGTCCATATCAAATTTTACTTACTCATTTAAAGGAAATCTGTCACCAGAATTTCACCTCCCCTTCCCCAAACAATTTTTAATATAGCTTTTTCAACATGTCCAGCAATACCCTTACATGGCTGTTCCTCCATTACTGAGAAATTAAGAGTTTGAATTGATCTGCAATTGAGGCTGAAAAGCTATTTGTAGATCTGAAGCTTCTGTCACTCCAGCTCTTTTCCCCGCCTAGATCTGCCTCCTCCTTCTTGACTGACAACCTCCATGCTATGTGACTTTAAGCACAAGAGCTGCCAATCAAGCAGGAGGAGGCGGTGCTGGGTGGGGAATAGAGCAGGAGTGACAGAGGCTTCAGATCTGCAAATAGCTTTTCACCCTCAATTGCAGGTCAATTCAAATGCTGATTTATCGGTAACGGATCAGCCATGTAAAGATATTGCTGGATTCGTCTTTAAAAGAGCTACATGTGCATATAGTTTTAGGGGTGAAATCCTGCTGACAGATTCCATTTATTCTCACTAGCTTATTTGTAAGACTCATTCAGACAGGCACCTGCAAGTTGCACCTGAGCTTCTTCTGGTGGACTACAGGTTGTCCTTAATAATACAAAGGTGTTTATAATCACAGGTTGAATGCAACACGTTCACTATTTATTACATCAGGAAACACCTCAAAGTCACATAGTTATTTATCCAAACGGACACTTTTTTTTAAGACATTATATTGCAATCGTCCATGGTCTTGTGTGGGGTTTGCCGTCTAGCCTTGTTCTTTTCAACCTGGATGACTTGCAATACCAGACGCAACTCACGGGATGGCTCTGTTTCTAGAAGGTGTTTATCGAATTGAATAAAATCCCTTGAAAAAAATAATTTCTTCTTCTAAATACATGACATGTTCATGTTGGGATGGTGTAAAATAACCCAATTGTCCTTCAAAGTGATAAAGGATAGTCTTTTCCTATATTCAAACATTCTAAGGTCCCAAGGTGCTTTGTAACCTCTTTACCATTAAGGGTGAGAACCGTAAACCCATTTAAAACACAGAATCTACAATTCTAACCATGCCAGATCCAACATTTAGAAGCGGAAGAATAATTAAAATATTCAGAGAAGCTATTGAAGCACCATCTAATTACACCCCTCTATTCAATGTATACTGCATACAATATTTTCGGAGCATGCGGAATTAAAGGGGCAGCATATTAACGTTATGGAACAAATCACCAGAGGTGACTTCTTTCATCTTTCCTGGTTGATACATTATTTAGAACTTGAATGAATTGTGCCACATAAAATATCCTTAGCGTCCTTAGATCCGGTGTCAGTGTAAATATTCTATGTATTAGCTACAATCTGCTATTAGGATTCTGAACAGAAATAGACTTTTCTTTCTGATGCCAACAAATGTATTTTATGTTTTGTAGGAATATTGAGTGATTGCAGGACAATAACGAATACTATGTATAGATCACGTTCCATATGATAAGAGTAGAGTTTATTCTTTGTAACTGTATGATGAAGGGGTACAGAATAGTTGATGAAAGCTGATATTTCATAGAAAAGGTGCAGATTTTACTAGTAGGAAAATAAATTAATACTGCAACTTAAAAGCGAGCCTGTCATCCGCACATGGTGGCCACGCCACAGGTTGTATGTAATAAACACATCACCGAGATGATCTACAAGTCATGTAATTACGAGAAAATGCCAACATGGCTCTGGCGTTTGGTGATGTATTTGCAGTAATAGGTCTGCTGGGAGCCGTAGAACAAAATTTGAGGACTAGTGTTCTTCCTAAATTACTAAACCCTGACCTATGACCTGGGGAGCGGGTTCACAAACTTTTAATTACACTTAAATTAACCCCATGGATCTTTCCATGATTTACATTCAATATTCCCACATTGATGTCTAAAAACACAACTCAAAGACAGCAGTCATCATGGCGCAAGGCCATTTTCACATAGCCATGTGACAGCTGCACCATACAGACCTATTATAGTTTGGTTCTTTGATGATTTACGTCCAGATGAATTGCAGAAGATCTGGCTGTGGCAGTCGTAATATGGACACCAAAATGTCCATGTGAAAGAAGCCTGAGGGACAGCAGCTTGTCAGCAGTGATGCCAGACAATCATGTGTGGGTCTAACTTCATACTAACTTTGCGCTATCCACCTTAGTACATTCAGCGTCTCACTGTGTGCATGACAGGTTCCATTACTGGGAAACAACTGGAATTTCTGGTTATAGCATTTACAATTTTACTTTACAATAGACAAACCATTTAGTTTTAGGCCAGTAACACAATCCTTTTACCATTAAGATCCAGAAGAAGCTGTGCCGTACACCAGGATGAGTATGACTATCCGCACACCCATTAAGGACTAACATCAAACCATTTATTTGCAATAGCAATTGAAGAATAAAGAACTAACCTATATATTCACACTTAACTCCTCGGTGAAATATTAGATGGCTGAAAGGCGTTATTCATAGTTTTGGTTAAGACTTGTAAGAAAGAGATTTTAACACAAGTGAATATAAGGGATTTCCACAAGCTTCTCCGCACGACTATAGCTTCAGGCTTCGTATGCTAAGAAGCCACAAGTAACATTCCCTCAAGACTGGGCTGTAGTAACAAGGAATAATTGGCAGCAATGAACTGTGCTAATGCTAATACGTATGCATGCCGCGGTCTACTTTCCAACTCTTGGACAGCATCAGTCTTGTGGTTGGCTGGGAAGGTCCTCACTCCTCTCTCGTTCTGAATGGTGTTTGTGTCAGTCTGCAGCTGTGTATGGTATCGTCTTATAATCCCGCATCACTTCTATTCTACCGATTCATATCTAATGTAGAACATTAGTTTACAGTGAAGTAATATGTAGTGCTTTTATGATATTTGTGTGCAATACCCCACTTCCACTGAGGATATTTGATGTAAAGGAAACAAAGTTGGTTCCACAATAAAAGAAAAAAAACAAATGTGATATTTCCTTGTGGTGTTATTTATTTGGATTTGACATTTTCTATATTACCAGCTGGACTTTTTTCAGAACTCGATCCATGGTTCACAGTCAATTGATGACATGCTGAAGAATAAGACCTCATTCAGAGATCATGTAAAGTGGTTGTGTCCCTGCCCTGGTGACAAGTGCAATGAGCCAAACTAGCAGCCTCACAGATACCTGTGACGCTCTAAAGTTGGGTCAGGAATTCAACCCTTCTTGTGTTTCCAGGGGGAAGTGTACAGAAAGCTGGAGAACAAAAGGAACAGACATTCAGTACCATCATACCCACATGGCTTTACAGACACCATCATCACTGTCCCCAGTCAGTCTGTCTTTTTGTTGTGTGGGAGAAAATCAGAGAACCAGCAGAAACCCACACAATCATGGGGAGAACATGTAAACTACTTGCAGATGTTGTCTTTGGTGGGATTTGAACCCAGGACCCCAGTGCTGCAAAGCTACAGCGCTAGTCACTGAGCCACCGTACTGCCAGGTAAACGTGTTGTGAAAGAATCGGGACACCTCCATACACAGTACATTGTTAGCCAGTACCAGAGTGTTCAGCTTATTTTAATATGTAAGGGAAGATTTTAAACTTTCCTCAACTATAACCAGGGACTGGGTCAAAGCTTTACAGAGAATCTAACTGCTTGCACATTATGGAGAAATCCTAAGAATTGTGACAACTTGCATGACTTACTCCCCCAAAAGGAGATCGTTCATACAGAATCCCTCTATACTGCCCCATTTCCATACAGAATCCCCTATACTGCTGCATCTCCATACACAATCCCCCTATAGTGCCCCATCTTCATATTAAGCTCCCCTATACTGCCCCATCTCTATATAGAGCCCATCCATAGTGCCTATCTCTGTATAGAGCCCCCTGTACTGCTGCATTTTCATATTAAACTGTTGTATAGCTCCATATGAGCCCCATATACAGCAGCATCTCTATAAAGACCCAGCTCCACTACCTCATCCCCCGTCCTGGCCCCTTTCCATGTTACATTCCTCTATTATATGCCCATGTCTTCAGCTCTACAAGAACTTACAGTCTCCAGGCTTCTGCACCTATGTCATCCTCCCCTGTGTGGCGCTTTCATGAGGTCACCTCAACATGCTGCAGGCATCATGCTGCACTTCGGCCAGCAGGCGCTCGCATTTTTATTTGCATTCACATCTACCTAAATCCGGTCCTGTGCACACAAAATTGTCAACTGACCACAGATATTTTTGGGCATTGTTATTTTAGGTCCAGAGGTGGTCAATATATTCTTGTGTTCTAGAAAGTTGAGCCAAATTGTACCCCCATAGTTAACTTACACAGACTAATGTTGGCTGAACCGGATATTGACAGATTCATACAACTAGTTTATGTGTATGGGGTGCTGACTGACTGATTATCAGACGAGATGTTGATCACATATGTCCAATTTTGGACTGCCGATCACATAGTTCTCCCGTAGATAAGTCACCAGCCGACGAGTCAGAAAACAGAATCAAGCATCCGACATCCTTTTAATGTGCATATGGCCAGCTTTACACTATGCTGGTTCAAACTGACAAGGTTCTTCACCGATAGTTCTTTTTTTCTTTGCATCACATGAACACTCACTGTAAGTTATATTATATGCACAGTATATATTTTTATCCACATATACTTCACAATAGTGTGCGCATTTTACATTGGTTCTTGCCTTGATTCCTCTAACTATGCTGGTTCAGAAGAATACTACTCAGCAATGCATACTGGGTGAAATTCTCAGGACCTGTATTATTCTGTATATACACACTGCACAGTACCACTTCTCCTGGCATAATTCTCAGTATCTGCTCATATTCAGGATGTTATGGTGGTGTGGTCTTTATGAGGGTGTGGAAACAGGTCTATAAAAATTTTGAACTGTCCGTGAACTTCGGCCTAGTTGTCCAGAAAAATTTGAATGGTAGATTGGCAACCCTGGAGGGGGACCACAGAAATGTCAAAACTAGTATACTGAAAATGTGGATTAGTTGTCCATAGTAATCAGGTTGTAACTGGGCTATCTAAATGCAACCTAAGAAACCCATCTCCTATTAAATCCAATGATGGTAATGCTAAAAGTTTTAAAAATCAAATTCACTTTCTTTATGGACTTTGGATAAACTAGCCAATTTTGTTGTGAACAGACAATTATATGTGTATGGTGGGTGTCTCAATCCCCCCTTGAATCTCTGCGGTCCCCCTATAGCAGTTGTAATACTTTGAAACACATAAAAAATAAACCTCACTGTTAATACTTTTGTTTGATTCCTTGATTGGATGTACACCAGCAGCACAGGCTATTTCCAAACTATGCAGATTCTCTCTTGATGGTAGATTTGGGAAAAGAAGGGATCTAGCTTGTTGGATTTCAACATGCTCAATCCTTTACTCTTATGGAAGGTAAGCCACTAGAGATCTCGTACAACGGCCTACTCTTCTACCCATTGAGAACTCAAGCAATATTGGCTGAGTGCGTTTTCTGTGGATTGCTTGGGTTAAAACATTTTAAATGCATCAAAAAACTGTCTCAAATAAAATGTTGCACATGGTATTACTTAACGGCCTTCAGCTCGATCCCAAGCCACAGCGTGCATTCTGTAGGAAGATCCATCTTGTGCAAGCCTAGCTAGGCCCACCAGGATCTTCTCTGCCAGTGTCTTGATATCAAGCCATCGCATTTCTGGTCTTCCTCTTCATCTTGTTCCTTCTATTCTTCCGACCATGATGTTCTCCTTCAGTGATTGCTCTATTGCACATGGTAATTTGTCAGTATGATTTTAACATCCCAAACTATTTACATGTGCATATAAGTCTTTCATAGACAAGTCCAACAATACCTTTAGATGGCCAGTCTTTTCCTCCATTACTGATGCATTTCAATCCATTTGCAAATGAGGTTGAAGAGCTATTTGTAAATCTGAACCCTGATAGTCTCTATAACCCATCCAGTACTGCCTCGTTCTACATGACTGATAATTCTTTTGTCTGAATTCACACAGCATAGAGCAGGGATGACAAACTCAAATGCAAAGAGGGACAAAATTATTAATTTGGACAAAGTCGCATGTCAAGCTTAATATTTCTTAAAACAATGTGTATTGAAGTTTTTCCTTATCAAATATTGTATAATGATGAACCTTTTCAAATGAAAACAAACTTAAAAAGGTTGTCCCAAGAACAGAGTACACTTTTTTTAATAGATCTTAGAATAAAATATTGGAATATGTTATGCTTTTTCCTGCTCTTACATATAGTCTAATTTAACCCCCTTAATAACCGCCGATACGCCTTTTAACAGCAGAAATTAAGGGTACTTAAACCACAGCGCTTTTATCGACGCTGAGGAAGAAGTGTATAGCGCTTCCCAGAGTTGGAATTTTTCCGGGGTCTTGGCTACACAATTCGGGTAAGTTTTTACCGACTCTGGTGTTGTGATCGCCGTTATTACCGGTATAACGGCGACCGCAAAAAAAAAGTCAAATTTTCCATTTAATTTCTCTTTCCTCTATGATCACACATCAGAGGAGAGAGAAATAGGGTGCCCCATCCCTCCCTGGTACCTCCCGATGTCCCTAGACCCACCCTTCTGCTTCCCCCCCAAGGCCGCTGGTGTCTTCTTCCGGGAAGAAAATGGCATGCGCATGCAAAGTGCGCCCACCGAGATCTGCCGGCCGGCACCCGCAACAATAGATTTTTCCTACTGGATCATTTTGGTCACTGTGATAGACCCTATCACAGTGATCAAAATTAAAAAAATAGTTAATCAACCCTCCCTTTATCATCCCCTTAGTTACGGAAAAATAAAATGTATTTATTAACATTTTCCCGTTAGGGTTAGAGTTGGGCTAAAGTTAGGGTTAGGGTTGGGATTACGGTTAGGGGTGTGTTAGGGTTAGGTTTGGGACTAGGGTTAGGGGTGTGTTGGGGTTAGGGTTGGAGTTAGAATTGGGGGTTTCCACTGTTTAGGCACATCAGGGGCTCTCCAAATGCGACATGACGTCCGATCTCAATTCCAGCCAATTCTGCGTTGAAAAAGTTGGCGTATTCAGGAGAAATTGCACAACAAATTGTGGTTCATTTTCTCTTTTTACACTTGTGAAAATAAAAAAAACTGGTTCTGAAGTAAAATGTTTGTGAAAAAAAAAAGTTAATTGTTCATTTTTTCCTTCCACATTGCTTCAGTTCCTGTGAAGCACGTAGAGTTAATAAACTTCTTGAATGTGGTTTTGAGCACCTTGAGGGGTGCAGTTTTTAGAATGGTGTCACTCTTGGGCATTTTCCGTCATGTACACCCCTCAAAGTGACTTCAAATGTGAGGTAGTGCCTAAAAAAATGTTTTTTGTAAATTTTGCTGTAAAAATGAGAACTCACTGGTCAACTTTTAACCCTTATAACTTCCTAACAAAAAGAAAAGTTTCCAAAATTGTGCTGATGTAAAGTAGACATGTGGGAAATGTTATTAACTATTTTTTGCGATATGACTCTCTGATTTAAGGGCATGAAAATTAATTTAGAAAATTGCAAACTTTTAAAAATTTTCGCTATATTTACGTTTTTTCATAAATAAATGCAAGTCATATTGAAGAAATTTTACCACTAACATGAAGTACAATATGTCAAGAAAAATCAGCCTCAGAATCAGTGGGATCCGTTAAAGTGTTCCAGGTTTATAACCTCAGTATTGACAGTGGTCAGAATTGTAAAAATTGGCTAGGTCATTAAGTAGCAAATTGGCTCTGTCACTAAGGGGTTGAATATGTAATAAAGGATAAATAACCTTGAACAACACGAATAATATAGCATAATGGCAACAAAAGTGCCCCCCCAAACATAGTAAGATATCCCACAATGAATTCCTCCACTGTACCCTCCACATGCACAGCATGATGACCTTATTGCACCCCACCACCAAAGTAAAAGTATGGTGATCCCCAACACAGTGAGGTTCCCCACATAGTCCTCCATACAGTATAATGGCCCCACATAGTCCTCCATACAGTATAATGGCCCCACATAGTCCTCCATACAGAATGACCCCACATAGTCCTCCAAACAGTATAATGGCCGCATATAGTCCTCCATACAGTATAATGGGGCACTGCATTACCTTCCATCCAGTATAATGGCTCCACATAGTCCTCCATACAGTATTACGGGACACTGCATTGCCTTCCATACATTATAATGCACCTCACATAGTGCCCCATACAGTGTAATAGCCCCAACATAGTGCTCGATATAGTATAATAGGCTCTAAATAATACTCCATACAGTATAATGGGCCCACATAGTCCTCCATACAGTATAATGGCCACACAATGCTCCAAACAGCATTATGGCCCCCACATAGTCCTCCATACAGTATAAAGGAGCCCTGCATTGCTTTCCATACAGCACAATGGCCCCACACAGTATAATTTGCCCCACATATTGCTGAAAACAGTATAATGGCCTTACATAGTAGTCCATACAGTATAATGGGCACACATAGTGCTCCATACAGCATAATGCCCCTTCATAGTTCTCCATACAGTATAATGGCCACACAATGCTCCAAACAGCATAATGGGACCCCATAATAATGCCCCCCACAGTGTCCTCCATACAGAAAAATTGGCCCCCACGTATAAAAAAAAAAAAAAAAAAAAAAAAAAAATAGTCTAACATCTCCTTGTTCCTCCCTGCTCCCGGTCTCTGCAATGCATCTTCTAATCCTCTGCACTGTTCAGCAGAAGCTTTGTAATGTCATAATCGTGCCCACTCTGCTGAGATGTTAGTGTGACGGGAGTATTCTCCAGAGCAAGGAGGGACAACAGGCCTGGGAATAATCCAACAGATTTATTGACCAAAAAAAACAGGAACAACACGAAGGTAATTTGCAGAGTCCCAAAATAAGTCCACAGGAAACTGATTCGGGGGCACCTCCCGACAATCCTTGTGCCAGATCACAAAACCATAGTCCTTTAAGAGTCCCAGAAATCCACCACGATCACACAGAGGCCGAAGCTTCCTCAGACAGCCTCGCCCTTCTCTTTTAGCATCCAACTCACATCTGATCTTAAAGCAAGAATGTATTGTCAGGGCTCCTGGGATCAGTCCATCTGAAGGGGGGTAGGGGTCACACCTACTATTCAATAGTTTGGTCCATCAGAAGATTCTAGAAATGTAAGGGCTCCACTTAGTCTACAGGATGTGTATTGTAGGTTATCTTCTGCTTAGGAAAACAATAGCCAAAGTTCCACTAGCTGTTGACACAAGCCTAAATTAGATTATGGTCCAGGTACATCACAAGACATTGCAAGTATTGGGGGAAGGAGACATGGTTAATTTACAGCAAATGAACCAGAGGAAAGTTAAATGACACATTATACAAAATACAGGACAGGGCAAGACTGCAAATCATGACAATCCCTTCCCCTCCTAATTTGTGTACGTACTAGGGACCTCTACAGGTCACTGGTTAAGTACACACAGGCATGGCGTAACTTACATGTGGCTTCATGCAGCCACGAATTGGCATCGTAGCTTTCCCACATCATTGCCCAGGAGAACAGCTGCAGGCAGACCACCCATCACCCCAACCAAACATCGCCTGACCCCAAAACCAAAGTTCAGATCCACAGTGGCTGTGGGAATAGTCCTCCATTGTCCACCAGCCAGTTCAATGACAATTCCAGGTCCTCTATGGATTGCCTCAGGCCGAACCACTCGGGGATCAGCCAGCGTGAGGAAAGCCCCTGAGTCACAAAATCCAACAAGTCTTTGTCCATCCAGCACGACCTCCTGCAAGTGCTTACCTCGATGAGCTGAAGTCGTCATAGCTGCGGGTCGCACACCATAAACTCCTAGTGGTGCAACATGGGTGGGTGAGGCACTAGGCCAGTCCTCACTTAGTGGTGACACGTCTTCCTCCATGGCACTTGGCTGTACATAATTAATAATATGATTGGGTACAGGATCAATCCTCATTTGAACAGCTGGGCAGGAGGCTTGCAGATGCCCAGGCTGCCCACATCTATAGCATCTGTGCTGTGTCTCACTCCATCCAATGCGTCCTCTTGGGCGAGGAGTAAGGGAACCTGCCGGTCGGCTCCCACCTGAAGGTGCTGTAGGGGTTTGAGGACGATTCCTCCATGAGCTGGCTGGACATGAGGCCTGCAGATGCCCCGGATGCCCACAACCATAACACCTGCGCTCTGCTACTTCCTCTCCTCGTCGTATTCCAGAAAACGCAGTGGAAGCAACAGGAGGCACATTAACACAGGTATCAACACGAGGTGGTGGCTCAGAGGAACGGGGAACAATGGGGACAGAAGAACTGGGGGCCACCGGTGTTGTGGAGCTGGTAGGCCTCTCTCCATCCTCCAACAGAACTCTCCACCGAGGCTTGATGGTGAGAGCCTCATCAGCGAGAGATGCAGCTTCTTCCACTGTAGCAGGTTTCCTTTCACGCACCCATTCCCTGATCTCAGCGGGGCACTGGGCAAAAAATTGTTCTTTTAGGATAACCTGGAGACAGGTGTTCCAGGTTAAGGCCTCCTCTGCCTCCAGCCAGCGATTACATATTTGTTTGAGTCTGTGGGCATACATCTTGAAAGACACTTCCTCATTACAGGCTAAAGTACGAAACTGGGTCCTGTAAGTGTCTGGGGTCACAGCATAATGTTCTAGAACAGTCCGTTTAATCTCTGCATACTCACAGTTCCACCGAGGGTCCATAGCTCTATAGGCTGCGGCAGCTCCACCCTCTAAGAGCCCCACAAGATGTCGGACGCGCTCCCTTTCCGGGACTTCCATTAATCGACACTGATGCTCAAAGTCCAGGAAGAAGCCCTCAATGTCACCGGAAGCCTCATTAAACGGCTTGAAGTCTTTGCGGGACACTCTGGGGAGTTCCCTCATGGGGGATGCTGTGGGTACAGTCTGTCTGGAGCTTCTCGCTGCCTCCAAAGCGATCTCCCTCTCCAGCATTGCCCTCTCCTCCATCCTGCGCTGCCTCTCCTTGGCTGTGCGCATGACCTCCCTCTTATCTTCTATGGTAGCCTCTTCTCCCAGCAAGGCCATCTCCTCCTCGTACCACACAACCCACTGACTTTTTTGGGTATTTACCTCCGACTGCCGCCTTTCCTCTCTTTGCTGTGAGGATCCTTCCTCAGCATCATCTTGCAGGTGAACTGCTTCCAAAGCCTCAATCAGCTGCTCCTTGGAGAGTCCCTTGTAGCTGACTCCCAGTTCACGGGCCTTTGTTTGTAGGTTCACCGCAGTCCAGTTCTTGTACTCTGCGGTGCTGGTTCCAGATGTTGATGGGCCGTTGTCCTCCATTCCTTCTGCTCTGATCCCACCGCTGCCACCAGTTTGTGACGGGAGTATTCTCCAGAGCAAGGAGGGACAACAGGCCTGGGAATAATCCAACAGATTTATTGACCAAAAAAAACAGGAACAACACGAAGGTAATTTGCAGAGTCCCAAAATAAGTCCACAGGAAACTGATTCGGGGGCACCTCCCGACAATCCTTGTGCCAGATCACAAAACCATAGTCCTTTAAGAGTCCCAGAAATCCACCACGATCAAACAGAGGCCGAAGCTTCCTCAGACAGCCTCGCCCTTCTCTTTTAGCATCCAACTCACATCTGATCTTAAAGCAAGAATGTATTGTCAGGGCTCCTGGGATCAGTCCATCTGAAGGGGGGTAGGGGTCACACCTACTATTCAATAGTTTGGTCCATCAGAAGATTCTAGAAATGTAAGGGCTCCACTTAGTCTACAGGATGTGTATTGTAGGTTATCTTCTGCTTAGGAAAACAATAGCCAAAGTTCCACTAGCTGTTGACACAAGCCTAAATTAGATTATGGTCCAGGTACATCACAAGACATTGCAAGTATTGGGGGAAGGAGACATGGTTAATTTACAGCAAATGAACCAGAGGAAAGTTAAATGACATATTATACAAAATACAGGACAGGGCAAGACTGCAAATCATGACAGTCAGACACAAAGGGAAAATGGCGGAAGATGGAGTGAAATCTGATGCTCCTCCCTACATCATTGCTTTCAACTGTATTGACATCCAGGATGTAGATACAATTGAAAGTGCAATCCCGGGCAGGGGGCCCTCATGGCTTCAAGGCAACATTTGGCTCGGGGACCAGAGTTTGACATATGTGGCATAGAGGCTGCCAGTCAAGCAGGAGGTGGCAACACTGGGTGGGTAATACAGCTGGAGAGACAGTGGCTTCAGATCTTCCGGCTCATTTGCATACCAATCCAAACACTGATTTCTCAGTAAAGGAAAAAGAACTGGCCATGTAAAGATATTGCTAGATTTTTCTTTGCAAGAAATGTATGTGTACATATAAATAGTTTGGGAGTTCGGGAGGTGAATCATCCTTGACCCAAAAGCCAAACAATAGATCTTATTTATCAAATCTGACTAAAAGGCAAATTTTTTTTTAATGTTCATAGAAACAAATCCAAGTTTTGCTCCAATTTAAAAAAAAAAATCTCTGGCAAAATGAAATCTGTGCGGTTATTGGTTGTTTGGACAACAAATACAGTTTTTCATTTACAAATTTTTTATAAATGTGCCCCATTATATATAGTAAACAAAGTTGCCCTCTGTAGTGCCATACCATGAAAACATAAAATATATGAAATGTGAATTGCATTACCACTCTAGAAAATAATAAAAACTGGAGACACTTAGGCATGCATAAAGTGGCCGAATTATGTGCTAACAGCCAGCGACAAGTTAATCTCCAGGTGCTGGGAACCTATCTAATGTGAATCCTCTCCTAGGCTGAAGCCAAGGATCGATGGGCGGAGTACTCGGTCATAGAGCCAATATACAAATAACAAAAGACTGTCACTTCCAAACAGAACACTAGTGTGTACAGGCGCAAACTAAGAGTAGCCAAATGATGTGCTAAGCATCGCATTTTTTCTTATTATCTAGAGCAGTAATGCAATTCAAAGCTCATATATTTCATGTTTACATGCTATGACACTACAGAGTGCAACTTTATTGGTTATGTATAGAGATTATTACTCTTAGTTTGCATCTGCACACACTAGACATGAGGGTCAGGCACTGCAGGCAGTGTGTGGGGAGGATATTTTGTGCAGGTGGCACAGTGAGGGGCAAATGTTTATTCCTGGGCACAGCATGGGAGATATTTTTATGAACTGAACCACCGCACGACCTGCTCTACCCTCTCCTACTGTATCCTCACCCATCCCTGTAGACTGTGAGCCCTCGCGGGCAGGGTCCCCTTTCCTTATATACTTGTGTGTCCCTTGTCTTACACATGTTAAAGCGCCATGGAATAAATGGCGCTATATAAATGCATAACAATAATAATAATGAGGCAGTATAACGATACTTCTATTTTTAAGGGCACTATGTCAGGAAGTGTTGTTGAAAGCTGGAGAAACGGGAAGTCTGGAGAAACAAGTTCTGGGCATGGAATCTCATCATGGAGTCTGTACTATGACAAAAGGGTTGGGGACAAAAGAGATGGGAATGACTCCAGTCAGAGAAGATATCACCTATAAGGTACCTGAATGTAAATGTTTATTTGTGATCTTGCTTGCCTCTGTGGTTCCTGTATGGTCCACAGTCTGATGACGACTAGTAACAACTAGAGATGAGCGAACCTTTTCACGTTCAGTGAACATTTAAATGTTCGCCAACTTGTTTGACAAACATAACCAAACGCCAAAAGCTAAGCCTCCTCTCCCGCACATGACAGCTGATCTGGTCAGCTGTCATGTTCCCCTAACAGCCGCGGGTGGAATCACGATCCACCCGCGGTTGTTAACATGTTAAATGCCACTTTCTAGTTCAGACAGCGGCATTTACCATGCACGTCACAAACCACGCCCATGGGCTGGCATGACAACCAAGGGTCTGCCGGAGACCCCTGTGGTTGTCATTGCCAATCTGTAAGATGACAGCGTGAAATTGCAGATGTGACGGAAGGTAAAAAGTTTACTTCCGGTCACAGGCATAGGGCTGATGTGACTACTGGTCCAATCAGCGTATGCCTGTTGCTGCTAACAGCTAGAGCAGGCACCGCTGACGGGAGTATTCATCAGCTGGCATCTGTGCTATAAATAAAAAAAAAAAAAAATGTTGTGGGTTCCCCTGTATTTTTGATAACCAGCCTGGGGGGTCCCCTAATTTAATAACCAGGAAAGGCTACAGTTTACAGCTGTTTTGATGTCACCTTTGTATGGTCAGGCGACATCAAGCCCAGAGGATAGTAATGGAGTGGCATCTATAAGACTTAGCCCATTACTAACCCCATTGTCATATTGTATATAAAAAAAAACACACCCATAATGAAGTCCTTTAATGAATCTTAATTAAACCATACTTACGTCATCGCCCCATCCACAGAATCCATGATCTTCTGTAACAGAATTAAAATAAACAATATTCCTCACCTGTCCACAGAGAAAATAATCCATTTGTGTTGCGATGGGTATAGTTCTGCTACATCTAGCAAAGATTTCTCACACTCACGGTGGAAACAGAAAGCTATTGGGAGTTCACAGCCCGTCAACTCAGTTTAACTCACTGATGTCAGCGCCATTACAAATTTTTCCAAGGCGCTCGCGCTGACGTCAGTGAGTTGAACTGAGTTAATTGGCTGTGGACTCCCAGTAGCTTTCTGACTGCATCGAGAGCGTGTGAACTTTCTCATGCTCGAGGTGACATCACTCAGGTCATAGGGGTTCACCGCAAGACACTAAGCAGCGATACCACACGCTGCTCAGTGTCTCTGCTGGATGGCAAGCTATATAGTCGCATCATGCAACAATGCAGCATGCCATCTAGATGTCCCATCATGGGACAAATGAATTATCTTCTCAAAGTAGAGGTGAGGAATATGGTTGTTTATTACTTTAATTCTCTTAAAGGGGACAATGGCTTCACTGGAATGGGAGATGACGTGCGTATGGAATATTCAAGATTCATTAAAGGAGTCTGTGTCTATTTCAATTAAAGGGCTTTATTCTGGGTGAATGTGTTTTTATACAATATGACTGAGGTTAGTAACGGGGGCACTTTATAGGTGCTTCTCCATTACTAACCCATGGGCTTGGTCACTGGACAATACAAAGGTGACAACAACCCCATAAATATGAACCCCACTGCCACAGGTCAAGTGGGAAAAGCCGGGCAAAGCGCCATCTAATAGATGTACCATTTCGGGGGCGGCTGTGCGCTGCTATTTTTAGGCTGGGGGGGCCCAATATCCATGGCACCTTACCAGCTTGAGAATACCAACCCCCAGCTGTCTGCATTTACTTGGCTGTTTGTCCAAAATGGGGGACCCCATGTTTTTATTTAGTTTACTTAAATAATACGGCATGGGACCCCTCTATTCTTGACAACCAGCCTTGCTGAAGCTGACAGCTGAGGGTTGCAGCCCACAGCTGTCAGTTTTGCCTGGCTGGTTATCAAAAATACAGGGGGAACCCAACATAATTTTTTTATTATTTATTTATAGCACAGTTCCCATAAGCCGCCGCTTACTCTCGCTGTTATCAGTTGAATGCAACTCTCAACATTGTTGAGCAGTGGACCGTGATGTGAGCTGTCTTCACTTCAGCACCCAGCGCCAGGGAACAGCGCGAACAGTACCGCTGATTCTCAGGCACCGGTTCATGTCACATTGATGACAGGAAGGGACCTAAGAAGCCCTGAAAGCTTGCTTTGTAACATCATTTTATTTTTCTTAGCCATTAAAAGAAATCATAACTACAAGATTGTTTTTTCACAGTGATGACATCCGTGTGTCACCAGTGTGCATGACATTTTGCGGCCCATGCTGCTACCAGAAACACCGACATCTGAAAGAGCCCTTAATGCACTCGGTAATTTACCAAACTTTGGCTGACTTTTGCCAATTTTTGGGAAAAATGCTCGGGAATCCAAACACGAATCCAAAATGAACTAAGTTTGTCCTGAGTTTTAAATTTTCTGAACAAGTTCGGTCATCTCTACCGACAACTCCCAGTATCTCTTTATCATTGTTAAGGACCTACTTGGAGTTGCAGGCTCATGTGACAAGTGTAAATGGGGCTGACCTGAAACTGATCACTGCACTGCATTCATGTTCGGATGGTGGCTTTGGCGCTGAATTAATGTACTGACAGAGGTTCTGATCAAGTAACAATCTATAATGTGCTTCATATTAAAACTGAAAGATTTAACTTTGATTTAGATTATGAGAAGTTGGTTGAGCTTCTGCTCTGAAAACTTAAGTTTGGGTGTGTACACACTGATCTTTTTGGGGCAGAAACTCTCCAAATCTTTCTCAAATAAACAATTGGCTCTGATGCACTGACGATAGTTCTGGTGATGTATTCATGTAAGCACCCTTTTACATTTTTTTGGGGCCCTTCAGATTGGTTCAGTATGACAATATGGCCCTTGGACCAAAAATGTTGTGCACCCCTGACCCAAACACATATTTAAGGGATGGAAAATGGCATGTGTCCTGCAAAAGTGGAGTATTTTTGGTGGGAAATTTTAGACAGTATAACAGTAGCGCTTGCAAGCCTGTGGCTCTCAAGTGCTGCAAAATTACAATCTCCATCAGCCTCAAACAAGGAAATAAACATATGACTCCAAAACCCTACATTTTGAAAAACTACCTTAACCCAAATTTGCCAAAGTCATCTCTGTAGCCCCTGAAATATTTCAGTTAATTGGTTAAATAAAAAGTTTTTGTCCATATGAAGATTTTATCAAGATTCATAGTCCTTGAAAATATACAGTAGTTCACATGCCATCTTCATTAAACATCTACATCTACTTTTATGGTTCTTCCATTTTCACCCATACATTATTATGACAGATCCTTCCCGCATGGTAACAGACTGGTTGGGAATTCTTCTTCTCCACCTGTTCCTTACTGTATACCACCATGATCCCCTAAGGTTATGTCTTGTCATCTCTGGAAATTCTAGTTATTTCTATTACAGTTCTGACAGTACAGTCTTTACCTAGACTTCTTTCTGCTTTAAGAGCAATTTATATTCAAACATTTAAATTTTACATGTATAATTTTTTGCAATACTATAAGGATACCAGCAAGTTGTCTCTTCAGAGAGGAGTAGGTCTAGATCTCTATTGCCACCAATAGGAAGTAGTAATCCTAAAAGTCAATATCGACTCTCTAACAAGCCTTGTCACATGACTTAGGGTAAAAATCAAAAACAAAATCTCAATTTGCAGACACTGTTTCGGGGTACTGCCCCTCATCAGTGCATAGTGTGAGATCTGGTTTGGCTTGGTGAGAGGCGTCTGACTGGAATTTAAGGGATAAGAGAGCATTGCGGCTTAAAAATCTCCTCACCTTGGCATGTCAGGTTTGACATGTCACTCTCCACAAGGAGAAATGTTATCCCTTGGATATAAGGATACCTGGATTTGGCTAAAAAAAGCTTAAAACTTCCGTAAACCAGAGTCAAAGACAGCATCAGACCTAAAAACTTCATAAAAAACCACAAGGAATCTATTGTGCTTTAAAAAAAGAAAAAAAAAAAGTCAGATTTTCCCACCTCAAAAAGGGTATGCTCACTCAGATCGTTTTTATGCAAATTTTGAAGCAAATCTGCTTTAAATTCCACAACAAAAATAGGTTTAATACTCCTACTAATTTCAAAGGGAAATCCACATAGCAGTTCATACAGTGAGATTTTTACAAAACAATTCTAAATGTCACACTGTCAACACAAAAGGCTAAAAGGCTGCAAAAAAAAGTGAATAAAAAAAAACTTGAAAACCTTGTAAAAAAAAAAAAATAAAAAAAATCCTGCATTGATTCCAGTTATATAATTCACATTTTTTTCTGTCTAAAACACCCAAAACAAATTATGCAGTATAAACATACCCTTAAAGAGTATTTATCACCAAAACCAAGAAATTATTTAAAAATGTTATGAAAAAATAATAAACTTAATAAATATGATTAAAATAAAATTAAAGTCATTCACATACCATGAGATGTTCACGCTCAAGTAGGGCAAACAGCCAACTTTCTGTGGAAAGTCACCGCCAGGCTGCAGTCAAACAATGAATTCCTGGCATGGTTAGCGGCATTACATCACTCCCCGGCAGTGAACATACTCTCTCCTAAACAGCGAGTTCTCGCCGCACAGAACAAAAAGAATGTTCAAAGTGGGGGGGAAATCTGAGGACTGCGCGCTCTGCGATTCTATGCTTCAAATGAGGAGAAGGAGCTGATCTATGTGGATGGTGCTATGTACATCAATTAATTGCACATTGGATCGGCAGTGCCGTGACAAACTCAGCTTTGCAATGCGGATCACTTGTGCCATTCATCTACACAGTAGCATCCATGGAACGCAACGTCTGCTCCTCCAACCAACCACAGACTCAGTGAGTCTCCCGAATCCTCTCAATCCATCCTCCCCCATGGATCAAAAGTGAAGTGACAAACTCAGCTCTGTTGATCCCATGTGTCATACACATTATAATATGTAAACATTTTTTATATCTATAGCAGTCTAACATCAATAATGTGTATAATTACTGTTTTGGCACAAAAGATAATACAACATAGAAAATTCCTGACTAGGAGTAGGATGGGCAAGAATCCACAGTCATGACTTGCACACTGCTAATTGTTTGCAACTGACACATTTAATAAAAGAGGGGTGTTCTAATTATTAGCAACGCGGAGTTCAGTGAGCTCATTCATTCTGTGAAGAAAGAGGTATCAATCATGGCTCTTATTTAAAGAAGGAGGGCAACCAATGAATAAAATGGTTAGCTCCAGACATTGGGCCGACTTTGAACAAGAAGTTGATAGGAAAACTAGGAAAACTTGTACAGTGAAGGAAATAAGTATATGATCCCTTGCTGATTTTGTAAGTTTGCCCACTGAACAGTCGATAATTTTAAGGGTAGATTAATTTTAACATTGAGAGATAGAATATCAAAAATAAAATCCAGAAAATCACATTGTATAAATTATATACATTTGTTTGCATTTTGCAGTGAGAAATAAGTATTTGATCCCCTACCAACCATTAAGAGTTCTGGCTCCTACAGACCATATGCTAATATGAGGATTGAGCTTTTTTTCAGTTATTTAACCCCTTAGTGACAGAGCCAATTTGCTACTTAATGACTGGGCCAATTTTTACAATTCTGACCACCGTCACTTTATGAGGTTATAACTCTGGAACGCTTCCATGGATCCTAGTGATTCTGTAGCTGTTTTTTCACAACATATTTTACTTCATGTTAGTGGTAAAAGAGGAGGATGAGTGGCATTTATTTATGAAAAAAACTTGAAAGAAGGCGAAAATTTTTAAAATTTTGCAATTTTCAAACTTTTATTTTTTATGCCCTTAAATCAGAGAGATATGTCACAAACAGTACTAAAATAACATTTCCCACATGTTTACTTCACATCAGCACAATTTTGGAACCAAAATTTTTTTTTGTAAGGACGTTATAAGGGTTAAAAGTTGACCAGCAATTTCTCATTTTTACAACACCATTTTTTTTAGGGACCACATCACATTTGAAGTCACTTTGAGGGGTCTATATGACAGAAAATACCCAAAAGTGACACCATTCTAAAAACTGCACCCAATTTTTTTTTTATTTTCACAAGTGTAAGGGTGTGTGCACACGTTGCGGATTCTGATGCGGATCCGCAGCGGATTTGGCCCTGCGGATCCGCAGTAGATTCTCCTGCGGTGTAGAGGACCATTATATTCAATGTAAAATAAAAACGCTGTGCACATGCTGCGGATATTTCCGCGCAGATTTGCTGCGAGTTTGAATCTGCAGCATGTCAGTTCTTTGAGCGGATTCCGCAGCGTCTTTACACCTCTTCCATTATAGGATCCGCAGGTGTAAAAACACAGGTGAAATCCGCACAAAAATGCATCACGATGCGTTTGGCGCAGGTCGGAGCACCGTCAAAAGGATGCATGCGCCAGCAAAAGCATACCTGCGCACTGCCTGCGTACCCAATGCTAAAGATAGGGTACGCAGGTCGCATGCAGCGTCATGCACCCATAGGCGGAGCTGACCGGAGGAGGCGCGGCAGGGGGCGGAGCTTCACGCAGAGCGTCTGCTGTGCCTCAAAACACTAGTGTGAAACTAGCCTAAATCTGCACTAAATCCGCAGGTAAAATGCAGGTCATTTTACCTGCGGATTTAGCAAAATCCGTGCAGAAAAATCTGCAGCAGAATCCGCAACGTGTGCACATACCCAGAAAAGAGAAAATGAACCACAAAATTTGTTGAGCAATTTCTCCTGAATCCGCTGATACCCCATATGTGGAAACCCCCAACAAGTGACCCCTGTTGTGAATTCGCTTTCTGGCCTACCTCTGGTTACTAGTGAAGGTAGTGGAGCTGGTTATATTGACAGAGGGGTCGCGAGTTCTCTTTCCGGGCTCCCTCTGGTGGTTACTGGAGGTAATGGAGCTGATCTAATGAACAGAGGCCTGCCACCTGATAATGAGGAGGATGACTGGAGATCTGGAGTTTCTGATTGGATTTAAGACAGCCGACTCCCTCTATCCCTGCTGGTGATTTTTTCCTGCCTCCTGAGGTCTTAGTTTCCAGCTCAGACCCTGCATGCTCAGCTAAGTGTTCTTTTGCTATTGTTCACATTTGATCTGGTTTTGTCTATTTCAGTTTTGTGTGTTCAGCCAGCTCCGGCTAGGGCTGTGCTGAATTTCCATCCTTATGTTACTGCTTGTGCCAGGTTTTTTTTTGTCCCTTATTAGATTGGCCTCTTTTTGCTCTGCTTTCAGAATATACCAGAGTGCTAATATTGTGGGCGAAGTCTAGTGACTTCAGTATTTTTCTATCAGACGTGTTGGGCATATTGTGCAGTTTTTTGCGTGATTGCAGACAGTGTCTTTCGTTTCCTGTCTACGTAGTGTGGGCCCCATCGTTTGCTCAGTTGATTTTCCTACCAGCGTTTGTGTTTTCATCTTGTCTCACCGACAATATGTTTGGGGGCTATCTATTCCTTTGGGGTCTGCTCTGGGGCAGTTTAGATTCCCCCTTTTTTGCTTTAGGCTTATTTAGTTCTCCGGCTGTGTCGCGGCATCTAGGATCATTGTAGGTACGCTCCACGGCAACTGCTAGTTGTGTGGATAGGATCAGGGGTCTGCAATCCGCTTAGTTACCAACCTCTCGTTTTCTGTGGCTTGGTCTTGCTTTCCTCCTCGGTGACCCAATCATAACAGACCCCATTTTGAAACTAGACCCCTTAAGGAACTTATCTAGATGTGTGGTGAGCACTTTAAACCTCCAAGTGCTTCACAGAAGTTTATAACGTAGAGCCGTGAAAATAAAAAATCATTTTTTTCCCACAAAAATGATGTTTTCGCTCCCAAATTTTTATTTTTACAAGGGTAACAGGAGAAATTAGAACCCCAAAGTTGTTGTGCAATTTGTCCTGAGTATGCCTATACCCCATATGTGGGGGTAAACTACTGTTTGGGCACACGGCAGAGCTCAGAATGGAAGGAGCACAGTTTTACTTTTTCAATGCAGAATTGGCTGGAATTGAGATTGGACGCCATGTTGCATTTGGAGAGTCCCTCATGTGCTTAAACAGTGGAAACCCCCAACAAGTGACCCCTGTTGTGAATTCGCTTTCTGGCCTACCTCTGGTTACTAGTGAAGGTAGTGGAGCTGGTTATATTGACAGAGGGGTTGCGAGTTCTCTTTCCGGCCTCCCTCGGGTGGTTACTGGAGGTAATGGAGCTGATCTAATTAACAGAGGCCTGCCACCTGATAATGAGGAGGATGACTGGAGATCTGGAGTTTCTGATTGGATTTAAAACAGCCGACTCCCTCTATCCCTGCTGGTGATGCCATGTCATGTTTGGAGAGCCCCTGATGTGCCTTAACAGTGAAAACCCCCCACAAGTGACACCATTTTAGAAACTAGACCCCTTAAGGAACTTATCTAGATGGGTCGTGAGTACTTTGAACCCCCAAGTGCTTCACAGAAGTTTATAACGCAAAGCAGTGAAAATAAAAAATCATTTTTATTTCCTCAAAAATGATTTTTTAGCCCGCTATTTTTTATTTTCCCAAAGGTAACAGGAGAAATTGGACCATAAAAGTTGTTGTGCAATTTGTCCTGAGTACGCCGATACCCCACATATGTGGGTGGGAACCATTGTTTGGGTGCATGGGAGAGCTCGGGAGGGAAGGAGCGCCATTTTGGAATGTTCTGTGGGCGTCATGCTGTGTTTACAGAACCCCTGATGTGCCCAAACAGTAGAAACCCCCCACAAGTGAACCCATTTTGGAAACTAGACCCACCAAGGAGCTTATCTAGATGTGTGGTGAGCACTTTCAACCCCCAAGTGCTTCACAGAAGTTTATAACGCAGAGCCATGAAAATCATTTTTTTTTTTTTCACAAAAGTGATTTTTTAGCCCCCAATTTTTTTATTTTCCCAAGGGTAACAGGAGAAATTAGACCCCCAAAGTTGGTGTGCAATTTGTCCTAAGTACGCTGATGCCCCATATGTTGGGGTAAACCACTGTTTGGGCAAACGTCTGGGCTCGGAAGGCAGAGAGCACCATTTGACTTTTTGAACGCAAAATTGGCTGGAATCCCTAACCCTAATCCTAAACCCTATTCCCAACCCAATCCCTAATTCCAACCCTAACCCTAATTCCAACCCTAATGGAAAAATGAAAATAAAATATATATTCTATATTTCATTATATTTCCCTAACTAAGGGGGTGATAAAGGGTGGTTTATTAACTATTTTTTTATTTTGATCACTGTGATACGGTTTATAACAGTGATCGAAATGTACTTTGAATGAATGAATCTGCCTGCCTGCCGTCAGATTCGGCGGGTGCACTACGCATGCGCTCGCCATTTTCTTCCCGGAAAAACATGGCGGCGCCCACCGGAGGATGCAGGAGGGCTCAAGGACCACTGGGGGGTACCGGGGAGGGGATCAGGGACCCTATTTCTCTCTCCTTTGATGTGCGATCACATCAGAGGAGAGAGAAAGTAAATGCAAAATTGCAGCTTTTTTTTGCGGTCGCCGTTATACGGTTAATAACGGCGATCACAAAAGCGGGGTCGGTAAAAACCGACCCGAATCATGTTCTCTGGGGTCTCGGCTATCCCCAGCAGCCGAGAACCCGGAGAGAATTCGACTCTGGGGGGCGCTATACACTTTTTCCACAGAGCCGTTAATTAACGGCGCTGTGGTTTAAGTACCCTTAACTACCGCCGTTAAAAGGCGAATCGTCGGTAGTTAAGGGGTTAAACACACTGCTTTTTTTTGCACATCACTGTATATATAGTTCCTGCAACATCTGCTCATCATTTCAATATGCACAATAGTTACTCCACATATTACGGCGTCTATGTCGTTCCATATTGAATAAATCATGCAAACTATATAAATTTCCGCTTTTTCATTCTGAATGCAGAACATATAATTATTGCTAATTATTGATTTACTTAATCCCATAAATATGCAAGATTAATGATTATATAAAAAGCATTTAAGTTATTAGTTCATTGTCAAAATATATGTTTATGCAGAAATACAAAGAGTAAATACAGTTTACTCAATTTATACTGTTTAGAGAAACTATACATAGACAATAAGTACTGTAATATGAATAACCAATATATGAAATAAGTATTCATACATAAACATACACATGCATATATATATATACAGCGGGTAAAGTACTGAATATGTCACCAATTTTTTAAGTAAATATATTTGCAGACAATGCAAAGCTAGGAGGGATAGCTAACATTAAAGACAGAAGATTCAGAAGGAGATAATCTTGAACAATGGGCAGCGATGAATAGAATGGTATTTAACAAGGAGAAATGCAAGATTCTACATCTGACCAAGAAAAACGAAAATTACATGGACAGAATGGGAGGATTAGAACTAAGAAATAGCACGTGTGAAAAAGACTTGGCTATACTAATAGATTAGAGTGCACATGAGTCAACAGTGTGGTGCAGCAGCAAAAAAAGGCAAACAGTTCTAGGATATATTAAGAGAAGCATAGTCTAGATCATGTGAAGTAATTATCCCCCTGTACTCCTCTTTGGCCAGGCCTCATCTGGAATACTGTGTCCAGATCTGGGCAGCACATTTTAACCCCTTCCTGACAGAGCCCTTTTTCGTTTTTGCGTTTCTGTTCATCACTCCCCTTCTTCCCAGAGCCATAACTTTTTTATTTTTCCGTCAATATGGCCATGTGAGGGCTTGTTTTTTGTGGGACGAGTTGTACTTTTGAGCAACACTATTGGTTTTACCATATTGTGTACTCAAAAACGGGAAAAAAAATCCAAGTGCTGTGAAATTGTAAAAATAGTGCAATTCTACAAATGTGTTTTGGATTTTTTTTTTTTAGCATGTTTACTAAATGCTAAACCTGACCTGCCATTATGATTCTCCAGGTCATTATGAGTTCATAGACACCAAACATGTCTAGGTTCTTTTTTTATCTAAATGGTGAAAAAAAAAAAAATCCAAAGTTTGTTATAAAAAAAAACAAAACAAAAGAAAACCCCCCCCACTTTCCGAGACCCGTAGCATCTCCATTTTTCGTAATCTCGGATAGGGCTTATTTTTTGTGTGCCGAGCTCACATTTTTAATGATACCATTTTCGTGCAGATACGATCTTTTGATTGCCGATTATTGCATTTTACTGCAATGTTGCGGCGACCAAAGAAATGTAATTCTGGCGTTTTTTTTTTTTCTTGTTGTGCCATTTAGCGATCAGGTTAATTTTTTTTTATATTGATAGATCGGACGATTCTGAATGCGGCGATACCAAATATGTGTAGGTTTGATTTTTTTTTAATTGTTTTATTTTGAATGGGGCGAAACGGGGGTCATGTAAACTTTTTTTTTTTTTAAATATTTTTAAAACCTTTTTTTTTTTTTTTTACTTTTGTCATGCTTCAATAGTCTCCATGGGAGAAGAAGAAGGCAATGATCAGATCACCTGTATGTAGCAGAATTGCTCACTTGCTATGAGCGCCAACCACCAGGCGGCGCTCACAGCAAACCAGCTATGACAACCATAGAGGTCTCCAGGAGACCTCTGGTTGTCATGCCAACCCATCGGTGACCCACGATCACGTGATGGGGGTTACCGATGGGCGGATTTCCGGCGCAATTGCTGGGAACGCATGCTAAATGCCGCTGTCAGAGTTTTAATAGGTTAATAGCCGCATGTACGTCATTATTCTCATTTGCACATGGAAATATGGGAAGCAATGGAATAAAACTGAAAGAAGATACAGATTAGAGTTTAGAAAAAAATTTTTCGACAGTGAGGGTGAGAGCAATGAGTGGAACAGGCTGCCATGAGAGGTGGTGAGTTCTCCTTCAATGGAAGTCTTCAAGCAGAGGCTGGACAGACATCTGTCTGAGATAGTTTAGTGAATTCTGTACTGCATTGAGCAGGGGGTGGACACTATGACCTTTGAGGTCCCTTCTAACGCTAACATTCTATGTTTCTAAAGGTGCGTTTGACATGAAATTCTCACCAGATGTCGGTAACAACCAATCCACGCAGGCAAAGAAATCAAACCATAGCTGTCCAAAAATTAAGGGTGTAATAATGAGAAATGACATAGGGAAAAAGTATTGCTTACACATAAATAAAGAAAAGCAAAAAGCCATGGAAAGTTATGACACCAACTGAAATCTATCAGTAATAAGAAAGCAATCCTGCCACTTAGTGAAAAATATCAGCTGGTTCAACTGATAACCTATAAAAGATGACTCACTGTGGTGGACTTCGGGAAAATGGCCGACGGAGTAAGCATGCACAGATTGAGATCTCGGGAGCCTAGATCTCAATCTCCACATGGGTTGCCTCCAACGGACAGTCTCACGAAGTCCACAGCAGTTAAACGGAATGTCACATTTGACCTATCTAAAATATTAATATGGGGATAAAAACTATAGAATGCTGAAAACAGTCCTAACTGTGTGCCTCATATCAGCTGTGTTATTGCTGAGAAATTATTTTTTATCATTTTAATGACCTGTTCCAGGCTCCAGGGCGGAAACTGTTATAAAGCCATTTCTAAAGCTTTGTGACTTCAGTGAACCACATTATCCACAAATGGCGAAAACATGGAACAGTGGTTAGCCTTCCCAGGAATGGCTGGCAGACCAAAGTTACTCCAAGAACGCAGCAACTTCTCATCCAAGAGGTTACAAAAGAATCCACAACAACATCCAGAGAACTGCAGGCCTCACGTGCCTCAGTTAAGGTCAGTGTTCATGGCTCCACCATAAGAAAGAGACTGGGCAAAAATGGCCTGCGTGGCAGAGTTCCAAGATGAAAACCACTGCTGAGCAATAAGAAAATAAAGGCTTGTCTCAGTTTTGCAAGAAAATATCTTCATGATCCCCAAGACTTTTGGGAGAATATTTTGTGGACTGACGACACAAAAGTTGAACTTTTTGGAAGGTATTTGTCCTATTACATATGGCGTAGAAGTAACACAGCATTTCAAAACAGGAACATCATACCAACAGTAAAATATGGTGGCGGCAGTGTGATGGTCTGGGGCTGCTTTGTGGCTTAAGGACCTGGAAAACTTACTGTGGTAAAAGGAACCATGAATTCTGCTGTCTACCAGAAAATCCTTAAGGAGAATGTCCGATTATCCGTTCATGAACTCAAGCTGTAGCGCACTTGGGTTATGCAGCAGGACAATGATCCAAAACACACCATCAAATCCACCTCTGAATGGCTCAAGAAAAACAAAATTAAGACTTTGGAGTGGCTTAGTCAAAGTCCTGACTTTAATCGATTGAGATGCTGTGGCATGAACTTGAAAAGGAGGTTCATGTTCAGAAACACTCCAATGTGGCTGAATTACAGCAATACTGCAAAGATGAGTGGGCTAAAATTCCTCCAGTGTTGTAAAAGACTCATTTCCAGTAATTACAAACGCTTGATTGCAGTTGTTGCTGCTAAGAGTGGCCCAATCAGTTATTAGATTTAGGGAGCAATCATTTTTTCTCACAGGGCCCTGTAGGTTTGGATTTCTTTTTCACTTAATAATAAAGATCTTTATTTAAAATCTGCATTTTGTGATTACATGTGTTATCTTTGTCTAATATTTAAATTTGTTTGGTGATCTGAAACATTTAAGTGTGACAAACATGCAAAAGAATAGGAAATCAGGAAGGAGGCAAACTCTTTTTCACACCACTGTATACTTAGGGTCGTTGTTGTGCTGAAAGGTGAAATTCCTCTTCATATTCAGCTTTTTAGCAGAGGCCAGAAGGTTTTGATGCAAAATTGACAGATATTTGTAACTGTTCAGAATTCCTTCAATGTTGACTGAAGCCCCAGTTCCAGAAGCCAAAATACAGCCCCAAAGCATAATGCTACTTTCAGCATGCTTCACTGTGGGTAGGGTGGACATGGATGTTTTTCATTGTAAGAAAAGGCTTCCATCTTGCCACCCTACCTCACAGGTCAGATATATGAAGAACACAGGAGGAGACTGACACATATGCAGTACACAACCAGCACTTGCCAGAAATTCCTGCAACATCTTTTCTGTTGCTCTAGGCCTCTTGGGAGCCTCGTGGCCAAATTTTCTTCTTGTCAATTTTTGAGGGATGCACAGTTCTAGCTATGTTTATATGGGATTAATCAGATTGACTGTAAATGATGGCTGCTATGTAACACCACTGCAAATGTGATTTGCTAAATCTGAACAAAATCCCATCACCAATTTTAAGAGGGTGTTGACACTTCTGCAAACATATTTTTATTTCGTAATCCCCTCCCCCTCCTCAACAAAGTTCAGAAATGATTCTTCTAGGTATGATTACATGACAAAACCCTGGAATTTTGTGAAGACTTTATATAACCAAAAAGGCAACAGCAATATAGAAGCGATTCCTTGTCCCCAACACAAAAAATAGGAATATAATGAATGTGTATTTTTATTACTTAATTTTATTTTACTTTGATGAATTGTATATTTGGGGGGTTAGGAGTTGGTATTTATCAAGTAAATTCATTTTTCCACCATTTGTGTATTTTATATACTGAATAGAAATAAAACACTCAGGAAACCAAGAGAATCTAGGCAAGTTTCATGGGGCTTAAGTTTTAAGCTCGGCATGCAACAAAATGACCATAGAGCCAGTACATGATACAAAAGTACATGGAGGGAAAAATCAAAAAAGGAAAAGAGCTTGTGCTATATACAGCCAGGGGCTATATACAATGTGCATCAAACATGGAAAGTGTTAGGCAGTGGATGTGGCCCTGGATGCAAGCAGGGCTTCATACTTCAACTTTGCTTTTTCTCTCAACTCCTTCTCTCTGGTGATGAGCGCGGACTGTTCTTGCTCCCATTCTTTGAGAGAAGTCTCATATTTCTCAATGTCTGGCTTCTCACATTCTTGCAGCCTTTGTTGTACGAAGCTGGTGGTCTTACTCACAAGGCTGGCAGGTTCAATCTTGCCCAGAGAATCAAGTTTTGCACTCAAGTCCTGATAGGAAGACAAAAAAAAAAATAATAATTAACACAACTTCTTGGATCACCCCTTTTGTTGCACTGACCAATGAAGCTGTTGCTCTAATGTCTGACGTACATGTAGGCAGACCACCAAAACAGCTTTCAGAAGTCAAATGGCTCTGGAGTAAGTTATGAATTTTTTGGCATCTAACAATTATAAAAAAATATTTTCCTCATTACTGTGGATTTCACCTACACTCCAAAACATACTTGAATAAAAAAAAACAACCTACAAAGTAATGTGCCCTAACAAAGCGTGCGCTAAGAGACCAAGAAAACGAGGGCAGCCCCAACTGACCTGCTTCCCCCCAATCTCTTCTGGACAGCTGAGATGTGTCTGCTACTGGATGTCTGTGCATCATTTATGAAGGATCTGAGGCGCTGTCAATCTGTGATTTCTGAGGCTGGTAAGTCTGAGGAACTTATCCTTTCCAGCAGACGTAATTCTTGGTCTTCCTTTACAGGGATGGTCCTCATGAGGGCCAATTTCATCAAAGAGATTAATGGTTTTTATGACTGCACTTTTCCAGATTGACCGACTTTCAAGTCGTTAATTATGAACAGTGGTTTACTCTTTTCTTAGTTGAGTGGTTCTTGCCATATTCTTCTGATCAAAATAGTGTCAACTAAGGCTAGGTTCACATTAGTGTGACTCCGCAGCATATCATCCGCATGCATAACGCATGTTTACGCAGCGGTTTTTATGCGCATCATCTTATGCATGACGGAAAAAAACCCTGTGTGTGCATGCATTTGAATTGTTTATGCGCATGCGTTCGATATGACAGACAAAAATGGGCGTCTCATGGGATTTCTATTTACATTTTGAAGAACGCATGCGTACGCATGTCCTTGTGTACCAATGCGTTTTTTTATACACACTCATCTGCATACGCATGCCTGCGCATATTTGATGGATTTTTGACGCTTCAAAAAAAAAAAAGCAACATGTTGCGTTTGCCGGACACCATCGCACACAGCGAATCGACTCATGCGTACGCAGAACCATGTCCCTGCGTACGCCATGTTAAATATATGTAGGCATGACGCATGCGGATCTATGCACATCAAACGCTGCGCGCACAGACGCAGATGTGAAGCCAGCCTAAGCACCCTGTGTTTTTTACATATATTCCTTTTATTTACTTACTGCAGGGTATACGATTATTGTTTTTATTCTAGGTTTTGTCTGTTAATTCCTGAAGCGTAAATGTGCACTAACACATTGCACTTATATTATGCTGACCTAGTCCAACTGATGGACGCAAACACTTCCTGAAGACCAGGGATTCCACAAGTTAACATTTGATGGGGTATACGGGTTCACTCATGAAGAGCGGGGTATAGGGGGGTATTTTAAGGAATCGAAGGCTTAGCACATATTCTGGTTTGTTTAAATCTTGTTGCTTTACTCTTTTTTCCCATATAGGTTCCTTCGTACTTTTGTTGCCTTTAGTCTGAGTCTATAATGTGCACGTTCCAATACAAATACAGACGTATCCAAAGTTTTGACGGCTACTGTATATTGGGACAGAAAGAGTAACGTGCAATAAGCACAATTCTTTGTACATTTTTGCAGTGAACAATGGATAATAAAACACTTTCCACAACACTGTCCCCATGTTGCCAACTAGCGGTCAGAAGATACATCAACATATACATTGTGAGAACAAAGTAACTAGATGTCTCAGGGTTTTTCTATTTCACGGCATCACCAAAGTCATCATCACAGTAACAACTAAATAGCAGGTTGTGTCATTCACTTTTATACTGTATAATACACAACCACATTATCCTTCAAATACATGAAATGATTACTGCATTAGATTGGAACTAATGCTCCCTAGATAGAGACGTGGCGAGCATTGCATCACATCGTCAACCCTCAGAAAGAGACTATAAATTGCCTTCTGTGCGAGTGCTGCTTCCATGAAGAAATATCTAGTGATTGTGGAAGCAATTCAAGGCTTTTTTACTTTGTAATCTTCAGTCTGCAGATTTTAGGAAGCCATTGCAATCACTTATCTTGCTATGTAGCCAGAGCCATAGACATTACCTTAAAATGTAAAAGCATAATCGACAGTAATCGTCGGCTCAAAAAATCTGAGGGACTAATTCAGCAGAATTTAGACTGCTGTGAAAGGAGCCAATAGCGGGACACCCTGTCAGCAGCTCGTTTTTAAGCAAACTCATCTAACAAAAAAAGACAAGCCCTCTAAACTTAGTATTATTACAAACACATTTTGCTTAAAGTCTCCCTGTCCTTTCACACAAAACCTGTAGAAGAGTAGGGGGCCTGCAGTCCCCATCCCATAAAGGGAATCTGTCACCGGGCTATTGCCATGTAATCTGAGAGCACCATAATGTAGGAACAGAGACCCCGCTTCCGGCGATGTGTCACTTACTGGGCTGTATTTTGAAGTTTCATTACAATTAGTGCTTTATAAGCAGGAGATTATCACTACAGGACTAGATGTCTCGCGCCTCGTCGTCCAACCATGCGCCCAGCACCGATTAGTAGCTTGCCTCTATGCAATGTACACAGAAAACTGGTGTGGACGGGGATATACTCAGGTCAACAACTAAGCTCTGCAGCAGAGAAAACTAATTCTAATCAGAATACCGGTATAGGATTAGCATTGTAAGATTAACTCTTGTCTGAGATTGAGACCACGGGGCGAGTGGGTATTCAGCATAAATATCCAAGAGGACTCTACTTAACTTACGTTTGTGATCCCATCCACCAAACCCTATGCCAGAAAAGGAGATTTTTGTGTACTCACCGTAAAATCTCTTTCTCTTAGCCTTTAATTGGGGGACACAGAACCGTGGGTGTTATGCTGCTGTCCACTAGGAGGCGACACTATGCATAATCTGAAAAAGATTAACTTTGGCTCCTCCTCTGCAGTATACACCCCTGGACGGCATCAGCCTTCTCCAGTTTTGTGCCAAAGCATAAGGAGGAACGTAACCAAATAACATAACCATGCCTGTAAGAAGGCTACTATGTACGAGCTCAAAGAACAATATGAGAACTCAACAGTAAACAACGGCCCGTAAGGGCAACAGGGTGGGAGCTGTGTCCCCCAATTAAAGGCTAAGAGAAAGAGATTTTACGATGAGTACACAAAAATCTCCTTTACTCTGTCGCCTAATTGGGGGACACAGAACCGTGGGACGTCCCAAAGCAGTCCCTGGGTGGGAAGCAGTGGACGAATATTGTGTTGACAGTTCCCTAGACTTGGGGTACTGCCGCCTGCAGAACCAGTCTACCTAGGCTCGCATCCGCTGAGGACTGGGTATGAACACTGTAGTGTTTCGTAAACGTGTGTAGGCTAGTCCAAGTGGCCGCCTTACACACTTGTTGTGCCGAAGCCTGATGCCGAATGGCCCAGGAGGCCCCTACTGCCCGTGTAGAGTGTGCCGTGATACCGGCCGGAAGAGGGGAACTGTTAAGTCGGTAGGCCTCATGTATAGTGGACTTGATCCACCTGGCAAGGGTAGCCTTGGAAGCCGGCAACCCCTTGCGACTACCTTCCGGAAGAATGAAGAGGGAATCAGATTTCCGGAAAGGTGCAGTCCTGGACACATAAATCCGCAATGCTCTGACGAGGTCAAGCGTATGCAGAGCCTTCTCCACTCTATGAACCGGAACCGGGCAAAGGGAAGGCAGTGAAATCTCCTCATTGAGGTGAAAGTTGGACACAACCTTCGGAAGGAAGGATGGTACCGTGCGGAGAACCACCTTGTCCTGGTGAAAGGCTAGGAAAGGCCGTCTGCAGGAAAGTGCTGACAATTCCGACACTCTGCGTAACGAGGTGATCGCCACTAGAAAAACCACTTTCTGAGACAGAATGGAGAGTGGAACTCCTCTAAGAGGTTCGAAGGGTGAAGCTTGCAATGCTGTCAGGAACAGATTGAGGTCCCACGTATCCAGCGGACGTTTGTAGGGAGGAACCAATCGGGAAACTCCCTGGATGAAAGTCCTTACTTGCGGTTTAATAGCAATGCGCTTTTGAAAAAGGACTGAAAGCGCCGACACCTGACTCTTAAGCGAACTTAAGGATAGCTTGGCATGTAGGCCCGATTGAAGAAAACCTAGTACCTTCGGGAGGGAATAAGGGAGTGGGACTTGTCCATGAGATTCGCACCAAGAAAAGAAAGCTCTCCAGGTGCGATAATAGAGCTTGGCGGAGGCAGGCTTCCTTGCCCTGATCATAGTTGCAATGACTGCCGGTGAAAAACCTGCCTGGGTTAGAATCCAGGTTTCAAGGGCCATGCCGTCAAATTGAGAGCCCCTGAATTCTGGTGGAAGAACGGACCTTGAGACAGAAGGTCGTGACGGTCGGGTAGACGCCAGGGGGCGTCTGCTGTAAGTTGAACGATGTCGGCGTACCATGTACTTCTGGGCCAGTCTGGTGCGATGAGGATGGTCGGAACTCCCTCTTGCTTGATCTTCCTCACGACCCTGGCGATTAGGGGGAGGGGTGGAAAAATGTACAGGAGTCGGAACTGGGACCAGTCCTGGACCAGGGCATCCGCTCTGAGCAACCGCGGGTCGTGTGTCCTGGCCATGAAATTGGGGACCTTGGTATTGAGATGGGATGCCATTAGGTCCACCTCCGGGGTTCCCCAGCGTTGACAGATCTGGTAAAAAATCTCGGGATGGAGAGACCACTCCCCCGAGTCCATTCCTTGCCTGCTGAGGAAGTCGGCATCCCAGTTTTCTACACCCGGAATGTGTACCGCAGAAAGTACCGACCTCGTGTCTTCCGCCCAGCGGAGGATATGAGCCACTTCTCTCATCGCCTGGGTGCTGCGGGTCCCGCCTTGGTGGTTCACGTATGCCACAGCCGTGGCATTGTCCGACTGTATCCGTATGTGCGAGGCTGCAAGCAAGTGATGAAAGGCTCTCAGTGCCAAGAGGATGGCCCTGATTTCCAGAACATTGATGGGCAATGTCACTTCCCTCGGTGACCACTTGCCCTGTGATGTAGGTGCACCGCCCCCCAGCCTGTCAGGCTTGCATCGGTAGTCAGGATCTTCCATTGTCCTGAGAGGAATGGCTTCCCTCGTGTAAGCGAGGTTGGTTTGAGCCACCAATGCAGAGACCTCCTGGTTGATGACGTCAACCTGAACTCCCTGTCGAGGGAGAAGGGGTTCCTGTCCCAAGACCTGAGTATGGCTAGTTGAAGGACCCTGAGGTGAAACTGGGCAAATGGCACTGCCTCTATTGCTGCTGCCATCCGGCCTAGGACTCTCATGGCAAACCGGAGAGATCGAGGAGGACTGCGAAGGAGTGTGCGAACTCCCAGACGGATGGCCAGTGTCTTGTCCTTGGGAAGGAGTACCAGGCCCCTGGCGGTGTCGAATACCATTCCCAGGAATGTTAGAGTCCGAGTTGGGACAGTCGACTCAGAGTGTCTAGTGTGATTGAGACACTGACCTCGCAGTCCTTGAAAGTGGGAGACTTGATGAGGAGGTCGTCCAGGTACGGGACGACTAGAATGCCTCTTGAGTGCAGGACGTCCATGGTGGCCGCCATGACTTTGGTGAACGTTCTTGGAGCCGTGGCAAGTCCGAACGGAAGGGCGACAAACTGGTAGTGATTTTGGTTGGCCACGAACCTGAGAAACCTTTGGTGGGCGGGAGCAATTGGTATGTGGAGGTACGCATCCTGTATGTCTATGGAGGCGAGGTAGTCTCCCTGGTCCATGGATGCAATGATGGACCGGAGGGACTCCATGCGGAAATGACGGACCCGTACGTAATTGTTGAGCTGTTTTAGGTCCAGAATGGGTCGGACGCCGCCTCCTTTCTTGGGGACTACGAACAAATTTGAGTAGAATCCTCGGAATCTCTCGTTCGCGGGAACCGGCACCACAACTCCTGATTGAAGGAGAGAGGAAACCGCTTGGTGGAAAGCACAAGCCTTTTCTGGTGGTGTTGGAGGAATAGAAAGGAAGAACCGGTTCGGTGGAACGGAAGTGAACTCTATCTTGTATCCGGAAGACACTATTTCCCTGACCCACCTGTCTTCTGTAATAGGTAGCCAGACTTGCTGAAAGAGTAAAAGTCGGCCGCCTACTGGTGGGGTGTCTTCCGGAGGTCGCGAGTCATGATGAAGCGAAGTTCTGAGGTTTTCCTCCCTTGGGTTTCGCTTGGCCTGCTTTCGACTGCCAAGCCCTGTCCGGTTGCTGCTGCGTCCGTGGGTTGTCCCTGCGTGGAGAACGGTTACGGTTTTGCACTGGGCGCGAAACGGACCAGCCCGAGGAATTCCGAAAGGATCGGAATCGCGTCTGGTTTCTTCGTTTAAACGTGCGTTTTGGTTTTAGTTGAGGGAGAGAGGTACTCTTACCCCCAGTGGCATTGGCAATCATGGTGTCCAACTTTTCGCCGAAAAGTCTCCCAGTAAAATACGGAAGTCGCGTGAGGGACTTCTTTGAGGTTGCATCCGCTTTCCATTCTCGCAGCCAGAGGATGCGTCGGATCGTGATGGCGTTTGATGCTATTCCCGCTACACCTCTGGCGGAATCCAGGGCTGCATGAATCATGTAGTCTGCTACCACTGCTATCTGGACCGCTTGGTCCGAGAGCTCAGGATTTGAAGCCTGAAGACCCTCCTGTAGTTTTTTGGCCCAAGCCAGGATGGCCTTGGCTGCCCAAACTGAAGCAAACGCAGGGCCCAGAGAGGCGCCTGCCGCTTCGAAAATAGAACGAGCCATGCGTTCTACTTGCCGATCTGCTGCGTCCCTGAGGGTTGAGCTATCCGGCAGAGAGAGTAAAGTCTGCGCTGCTAGCCTAGAAACCGGAGGGTCCACTTCAGGTGGATCTGTCCATTGTTTGGTGTCTTTCTGTGGGAAGGGGTACTTCGCTTCCAAATATTTGCGATTAGCGAATTTTTTCTCAGGCTGCGCAAACTGTTTGGTAAGTATTTTCTCAAACTCATCGTGATTAGGGAAGACCTTAGGTGGTTTCTGAACACTTTCGAAGCAAATCCTATGTTCTGGGACATCCGGGGCCGACTCTGGAATTTTTAGCACCCGATGAATGGCAGAAATTATGTCCTCAACTAGCGCTGTATTGCTAGGGGGAGAAGGTACCACGGACCTGACCGTTTCGTTATCTGAGTCGGAGTCACAGATGCCCTCCGAATCCTGTGCCTCGCTAAGGAGATCCCTGGAGGGCGACCTGGGGCGGGGGTCTTCTGTGGTGGGGGATCCCTGTGGTAAATTGCACTGTCTGTCTGTGGCAGGGGACTGCCCAGGAGACCTGGAATGACGCTGTCTCTCCCTGGAGGGGGACGACCTTGTGCTATAGTGCGACTCAGATGATCGAGACCTGTGGGTCCGCTTACGTCTGTGAGAGTCGGAAGCAGCATGTTCCTGAGACAAGCTGTCCATTTGCTGTGTACCGTCCATAGCCGGGGCCCGACTCTGCAGAGCTTGCAGCAATGTGGCAGTTAGGTTGTCTATGGACTGTGACATAGACTGAGACATCTGAGTTGCCCATTCCGGCGTGGCCTGTGACACTGAAGCGTCAGTAGGGACTCCCTGGGGTTCTGACCCAGAGTTCTGGATGCAGTCCCGGCAGTGCGGATACGTGCTGCCACTAGGGAGCGTGGCTTTGCAGGCTGTGCAGAATGCATAGAAACATTCCTGCCTGGTTCTCTTCCTTGAGCCCGGCATAGTGCACAGAGGCTGGCTATCAGGGATCGTACAGGGGTGGCTACGCAGAGGGAACCCACAGAGAGCCTTATAGGAAGTATAGATTCACAGCTGAGTATGAGAACCCAGCTGTGAGCTTACCCCACCGGTGTGCCCCTAGGTCCAGCGCCGACAGATCCCAGTTCTGTGCCCCCCGGAGACCGCTGTGATGCTCCTCTCCTGGATCTCATCCAGAAAAAATGGCCACCGACACTCTGAGGAGAGGGAGGAGGAGGCGGAGAGCTGAAAAGGGCACGCTGGGCTGTGTAAAAACGCGCCCTTTCTGCCTCAATCCGCCCCTTCTATGACACTCCAGCGTGTCATTTTGGTCATCCGGGGGGCGGGCCGGGGGTCGGGGAAAAGGCGGCGGCTTCGGCTAGGCCGAAGCCGCGGTCTAAATTAGAGGCCTGATGCCCAGGAGGGCTCCAGAGCGGCGCGGTAGTCCGGGGGGGGAGGGGGCGGATTTGTACCGGACCCCCCCAGAATGGTCGACTGGATAGCGGTGGGGGTAGCAGGGGTAGCGGTTTCTATATGGGGGGCCCCTGAAGCGCTATGGAGCCGCTGCTGTTGCAGAGACAGGGATGCAGAAAAACCCTGTCTCTGCTGTGCCATCCAGTCCGCACCCTCCCCCGGCCCCAACAGGATCCCTCAGCCGGCCTGGGGTCCCTGAAAGCTGCGGAATGCTGCCTGATCTCCGACCCTACCTGAGGCGTCTCAACCTAATGCCCCCTGCGGGGGATTAGGGAGGGTGCGTCTGTCACCGTCAGGGGGTCTTCATCCTCGCCTCAACCTCAACCCAGACCCCTTAAAGGGGTTGGGGAAGGAGGGGGGTCTCGACCTCGAACAAGGACCCGAGGGACTGGGGAGGGAGCGACATGGGGAATAGCCACCTCGACCTCAACCGGGTACCCCTGATAGGGGACCGAGGAGGGAGCCATGCCGGGAGTCTCGCTGGAGACCCACTTTTCTTCATCTGTATTTCCGGACGAAAAAAGGAAAAAAACGGAAGAAAAAAAGGTGTGCCTCCTTGCGACACTATGCAAAAACTGGAGAAGGCTGACGCCGTCCAGGGGTGTATACTGCAGAGGAGGAGCCAAAGTTAATCTTTTTCAGATTATGCATAGTGTCGCCTCCTAGTGGACAGCAATTAGGCGACAGAGTAAACCTAAAAGCAGTTAAATCAGTTTTGTGCACTCTAGCAAAGTGTAGCATTTATGCTGAATAACCTGCTTGCCCCAAGGTCTCATTCTCTGACAAATTTCGGCACCTTGTTGTTTAGTCTGGATGTCAATAGATGGGATGTACCCCACCGCTGATAAATCTTCCTTGAACATCTCTGAACAGCCCATCATCCTGTTAGTAGCTGTTGGAGACTTAAAAAGTCTGCCTTTCACTTGTCTACCGCTGGTATATGAACTGCTGACATTAGAGTGACCTTATCCTCTGTCCACTCCAGAATTATTGCGACTTCCGCCATGGCGGATGGGCTGTGTGTGGCTCCTTGGCTATTGATATAGGCCACAACCTTGGTGTTGTCTCTTTGAATCCCGATGAGAAGCCCTCACACTAAGGCTGCCAATGTAAAAGAGCCAGTCGGACTGTTCTGAGCTCTAGCACGTTGATTTGGAGAAGCCTTTCCTGACTGCTCCAGCTAACCTGGACCGTCGAGTGATGGAAGATCACTCTAAAGCCGGAAAGGTTGGCATCTCTAAGGCCTGTTTCACACTTCCGTTTTTTCAAATCCGTCAAAATCCGTTGGTTTCCGTAAAAAAACAGATCCGCCATTTTTTTGCAGGATCCGTTTTTGTCCCATAGCGGTTACCGCGGATCCGTTAAAAAACGGATCCGTTTTTTTAAAAACGGATCCGTTTGCATCCGTTTCCGTCAAAAAAACGGAAACGGATCCGTTTGGCGGACACAAAAACGGAAGTGTGAAACAGGCCTTAGAGAGATGGTCAGAATGGGATGGAAATAGCGACCCTGATTTACCAGGGGTAACCTCCACCTGAGAGTTTGGCGGAAGTGAAGGGGGAGGGGAATCTACAGATTTAGAGACTGTTTAAACCTGTCCCAAAAGGAAAGTAGCATGTTCTGTATAGGCCTTTACCAAAATTGAGCAAAGGGCCCTGCCTCAAACGTAGCCACCATCTCTGAAAGGACACTTGTGCAAAAAGGGATTCTCATGCAAAAAAGGAGGGAATGCCTGCCCAGACGCTTCAAAATGGACTACTGAAAAGTTAATCTCTTCTCCCCTGGAAAGAATAACAATGCTTGAACAGTGTCGAACTTGATTCCCAGAAATTGTAGCTGCTGTGTCGGAAGCAAAATATATTTTGTCCTGTTGACAATCCAACCAAATCGCTTCTGTGTCTGTAGGACAATCTTCAGGCTCTCTTAATTCTAAGCAAAGGATGGTGCTTTGACAAAAACATCATCCAGAAAGGGGAAAACAATTATCCCCTGGTCCAAAGCAGCACCATAACTGAGGCCAGGATCTTTGTGAGTACTCTGGGTGTTGTGGCCAATCCAAATGGGAGAGCCCTGAACTGAAAATGATCTTGATTGACCGCAAAGAAAAGAAATCGCTGATGGGCTGGAAAAATTGGTACATGTAGATAACCGTCCCAGATACAGCGCCTTGCGAAAGTATTCAGCACCCTGGAACTTTTCAACCTTTTCCCACATATCATGCTTCAAACAAAGATACCAAATGTAAATTTTGCTGAAGAATCAACAAGTGAAACACAATTGTGAAGTTGAACGAAATTTAGTGGTTATTTTACATTTTTGTGGAAATTCAAAAACTGAAAAGTGGGGCGTGCAATATTATGTGCCAAACACAGCGATGCATGCTGGCCAGCGGGACACCAACGATCAAAAAATGGCCTAGGACATTCGAGCACGATCAGCGATATCGCAGCGGGGGGCCGGTCGCCGCTATGTGTCACACGTAACGATATCGCTGGCGAGGTCGCTGTTGCGTCACAAAATCGGTGACGTTTCAGCGATCTCGCTAACTATCTCGCTATGTGAGACAGGGCCTTAAGGATGTTGAACAGAGAAACTTCCCTGCCTACGCAATCTGATCCTTGGCTAAATCCAAATCCTGGAAACCGGACAAAAACTTTGTTGTAAATGCTTAGCCCATGCCACCCCGAGAAAGAAATAGAGGGTGGAGGAGTGTAGGGTTGGGGAGCAGTGGGGGAAGGGGAAAGGAAAAAAAGGAGTCACGCCAGGGTTATATTTACCTTTCCTGAAGATCTGGATCCCTTTAACTTCTGCTCCATGCACATACTCACGCATGTGGGGTGGTGGGAATGTGTGAGCTGCCTAATGGACCTCCGTCCCACTACCTGATTATCAACTGTGTCAATGTACTGTAGTCCGACCACACCAATGCAGGAAGATACAGACTGAACAATTACAGCCTCTAGTCTCTGTCGCTACAAGGGCGAAACAGAAAGCATAATTATGCTCTGTTACCCTGAGACATCCTTTGGAAACACAAAAGCATAATGGTCAATGAGATAGGTCTGAGCCAGACCCAACCTCCAACTGACACTACAAAAGACTGAGGAAGTCTGACTCTAGCAGGCAAGGTATAGTCTTCTGGGAGGAGCCAATTTATATGTAATAATAGGGTCAGCCTCCAGGTGGCAGCAGTGTTTCTCATGGTTCTGTGCCCGCCAATGAGACAAACGAGAAAAAGTAACAGACCAGTAAGTGATCCACTGTTGGAATCTGGGTGTCTGCCTCTGCATCTTGCTGCTCTCAGATGGGGGTAATAAAAACCTGATGACAGATTCCTTTTAATATCTGTCCTTATAGAAAAGAAGAATCAGCCATGTTGAACTTCAGCATCCATTATTCTTTGTAGTGTTGAAAGACAGGGCTGGGTCAAATCATCTGATTTTTCCTCCTCTTCATATTAAAGGAAACCTTCATAATAAGTTAATCCAAGCATGCACAATGGCAATGCTTATCTCAATTTATTCACATTTCCAGGCATTTTAATAGAGGAACACCACAATGCAATGCAAAGTTGTAAGGATACAAGTATTTAATAAAGCAGTCATCATTGGAACGGGCTGTAAGACAAATCTCATTCTACCATGGAATGCAGGGCTGCTCCCAAACTGCACACTTCCACAATAACTAATATTAACTGAACATCCACAAGAGGGGAGAACGGACCCCAGAATATCATCTGTTTAGCCTTCAGAACAGTCAGGGCCAATTAACATGGGTGTTACCACAAGTGAAAATCTAGGAGATTTTCCTCCATGAAATGCAATAATTGCCATTTACTAGTGAGATCGTCATTTACTGGAGACATGACGGACCAGATTTATGTACTTTGCATTTAGTGATCTGTGTTAACACAAGACATCTTTCAAAGATGAGTAATGGTCCTACAATGACATTTTAGCTAATAGGTTTCTGCTTCTTAGAATGACAGCGGGGGATGGGAGACGCCGCGCAGACAAAGGCAAAAGAAAATACAATGCATGTGACCTTGAGTATTGGATCCCCCTTGTGCAATTTCCTCCTGAAGATGATTTACATATAATTCGATGTGTTTTCCATTCAGCGAAGTGTGAAGAAGAAAATGTCAGGACGACAAACAGAAAAACTATAGATTTACATATTAAAGATTTCTTTCCCTTCAATTTCAACTCACCTGAAATCTAGAAAGGTATTCTGGTAGAAAATCTGCCTCCGTCTTCCCCAAGGCTCCATACGGTTCCGATGTATCTCCTGAAACCTCAGTGTCTTCAGTTTTTTCCGACTGACTAGCTATGGCAGCCTTTAAAGCAGACAATAGAACATCAATCTGCGAAAAAGACGGATAAAGAATAGTCATTATTGTTGATAGCAACTGTTCAATTTTTAGGGATTTTAATGGAACCAATCTGTCAGTAAGGTGTGACTCCTCCAACTATTCATATGTACAGCAAATGTAACTCTTTCAAAGACAAGTCCAACAACACCTTTAGATGAGCATTTCTTTCCTCTATTACTAAGAAATCAGTGTTTGAATTGATATGCAAATGATGCTGAAGACCTATTGGTAGATCTGAAATCTCTGTCACTCCAGTTCTATTCCCTGCCCAACGCAGCTTCCTCCTGCTCAACTGATGGCTCCTTTACGTGAAGTCACAGCATAAAGGCTGTTCGTTAAGCAGCAGGAGGAGGTGGTGCTGGGTAAGGAATAGAGCTGGAGTGACAGAGGCTTCAGGTCTACAAACAGCTCTTCAGCCTCATTCGCAGATCAATTCAAAGGCTGATTTCTCAATAATGGAGGAACGGATCAGCCATGTAAAGGTATTGCTGTTAATTGAAAAAGCTACATGTGCATGTAAATAGTTTGGGATGGTGGATGCTTGCTTAAAACCAGCAGCTTGCAAGAGGTGCTAAAATATGGACAAATTAATAACCCTAAAGCCCACAAAGGATCATAGTAACAGTTAGCAAGGCCAAAAAATAGACATTTGTCCATCCAGTTCAGCCTATATTCCGTCAGAATAAATCCCCAAATCTACGTCCTTTTAAAGAGCCTAATAACTGTAAGATGCAATATTGTTACGCTCCATTAAGACATCCAGGTCTCTCCTGAACCCCTCGACTGAATTTGTCATCACCACCTCCTCAGGCAAGGAATTCCAGACTCTCACTGCCCTAACAGTAAAGAATCCTCTTCTATGTTGTTGGAAAAACCTTCTTTCCTCCAGACGCAGAGAATGCTCCCTTGTGGCCGGCACCTTCCTTGGTATAAACAGATCCTCGGAGAGATATTTGTATTGTCCCCTTATATACTTATACATGGTTATTAGATCGCCCCTCAGTCGTCTTTTTTCTAGACTAAATAATCCTAATTTTGCTAATATCTCTGGATATTGTAGTTCCCTCATCCCCTTTATTAATTTTGTTGCCCTCCTTTGTAATCACTCTAGTTCCGTTATATCCTTCAGGACCACCGGTGCCCAAAACTATAATTTTCCTAATAGAAGACAAACTTTGAGAAGAAAAGGGGATTCGAATATCAAATCAACACATGGCCAAAAGTACGTGGAGACTGAACATCAAATCTATCATATAAATTTGCATTTAAATCAGCTCTCACCTGTAACGTCCGTCTGCGGGTCTGGGCTGCAGCCAGGCAACACCCCGAGAAACACTGATACCCTTTACCCCTATACAGGGATCTGGATTTACAACAGAGCCAAGGAGGTAGCTGTCTGAATATGAGCAGCGGCCAGAGCAGGACGGTCGTCAGAGGGAAGTAGGAAAAACGGCAGGCAATAGAAGAGTCAAATTCAGGCCAAGGTCAGAGTCAAAAACCAGGAGGGCGGCAGAGGTACAGAATCGTTAGGAAGTAGCAGAGTCAGAATATCCAAGCCAAGGTCACAAACCAGGAGAGTAGCAGAAGTACAAAGTTGTCAGGTAATAGAAGGGTCAGAAATCCAGGCTGAGGTCAGAGTCAAACAGAAGTCAATCACTAAGTAGCACACAGGGGAACCAAGAATATATCCGGCGGCTTGCAAGCCCAGTCCCAAGGTATTTGAGGGATCAGGTCATCCCTCACAGGCTCCCGGGCTGATGATGTCATCAGGACCGCCCCGAGGACCAGACCTGATGATGATGCACCAACCCCTTCATGACAGACAGAGCGGAGTCTGCGTCCACTAGATGTCTGCGCAGAAGCCCTTTCACTGTTGCCGCCATCACTCAGGCGCGAGCCACGGCGCCTCCTAGTAGCCGAGGGCGGAACAGCAGGCCCCGAGTTCGACGGCGACATGTCAGTCCGGCGCCTCCTGGTGGCCGAGGCCTGGAGAGCAGGCCCCGAGCCCGAGGGCGGCGTGACAGTCCGTCACCTCCTAGTGGCTGAGGGCGGAACAGCAGGCTCCGAGTTCGACGGCGACATGTCAGTCCGGCGCCTCCTGGTGGCCGAGGCCCGGACAGCAGGCTCCGAGCCCGAGGGCGGTGTGACAGTCCGTCGCCTCCTAGTGGCTGAGGGCGGAACAGCAGGCCCCGAGTCTGACGGCGACGTGACAGTACCCCCCTCTCCAGGAGGGGCCTCCGGACCCTCAAAACCCGGTTTGTCTGGGTGAAGGAGATGAAATCTCCTAATTAATGCCTTGGCATGGATGTTCCTTGCGGGGACCCAGGACCTCTCCTCCGGGCCGTAGCCCCTCCAGTGTACAAGATACTGTATGGAGCCTCTCACAAGGCGGGAGTCAAGGATACCCTGGACTTCATACTCCAAGGACCCTCTGACCGAAACAGGAGGAGGACGGGACTGGACAGGGTGAATTGGGGAGCGATACAGCTTGAGGAGAGATTTGTGGAACACATTGGGCAACTTAAAAGACTGTGGAAGTTTTAAACGGAAAGCTACAGGGTTAATTACTTCTATGATTTCATATGGACCAATAAATCTGGGACCCAGTTTGGCAGACGGCACTTTAAGTTTGATGTTTTTGGTAGAGAGCCAAACCTTGTCTCCAACTCCCAGGTGCGGCCCCTTAGATCGTCGCCTATTCGCAGCCGAAGCCTGTCTAACCTGGGCCCCTTTCAAGTTTGAGTTTACCTCAGACCAAATCATTTTTAAACGATGTATATTTCCCTCTACCCCGGGGAGCTCTGACATCCTGGCCGAGAACGAACCAAACCGCGGATGCAGTCCATGGTTGCAGAAAAATGGGGTAGTCTTAATGGAGTCCTGGTAACAATTATTTAGGGCAAACTCAGCTAGTGGCAGATGTTCCACCCAATCAGACTGATGTTCTGACACATAACAGCGGAGGTATTGCTCCAGTGCTTGGTTGGTACGTTCGGTTTGACCATTGGTCTCGGGGTGGTAGGCAGAGGAGAAGGACAGCTCAATCCCAATGCGTTTGCAGAAAGCTCTCCAGAATTTTGAGATGAACTGGGTACCTCTGTCGGACACAATATTCACTGGAGCACCGTGCAGGCGTACAACATGCACAATAAAAAGTTTACTCAAGGTTTCTGAGTTAGGTAACCCAGATAGGGGGACAAAGTGACACTGTTTGCTGAACCTGTCCACCACCACCCAGATACACGTTTTCCCATCTGAGGGCGGCAGGTCCGTAATGAAGTCCATGGAGATGTGGGTCCATGGACTCTCAGGGGTGGGCAAGGACTGGAGCCAGCCGGCAGGGCGATTATGGTAGGACTTGGCGCGGGCACAGACTTCACACGCTAACACATTCTTTACAGTCCTTAACCACCGTCGGCCACCAAAAGTTTCTAGTTACCAGTCGGGTGGTATTATTAAGACCGGGATGCCCTGCCAGAACAGAGTCATGTGACTCTTTAAGAACTTGCATGCGAAACGTAGCCGGGACGAACAATTTTTTTGGCGGCGTAGTGTCAGGAGCCTGTTCTGGGGAGCTACGGATCTCCTCCAGAAGATCCAGAGATACTGCTGACACAACGATCCCGTTGGCCAATATCGGGACTGGCTCACAGTCCTCGGCTTGTGAGGGGCAAAAACTGCGAGAGAGGGCATCGGCCCTCACATATTTAGTACCAGGGCGAAAGGTGATTAAAAAATCAAACCTAGAGAAGAACAAGGCCCACCTTGCCTGTCTAGGATTTAATCTTTTAGTTGACTCCAGGTAGGTCAGATTTTTGTGGTCGGTAATTACCGTGATCTTATGTTTGGCGCCTTCGAGGAAGTGGCGCCATTCCTCGAAGGCCCATTTGATCGCCAATAATTCCCGATTACCTATATCGTAGTTTTTCTCAGTGACAGAGAATTTTCGGGGAAAAAAAGCACATGGGCGAAGCTGAGTGAGGGATGCAGTGCCTTGCGACAGCACTGCTCCCACTCCGACCTCAGAGGCATCCACTTCTACAATAAATGGGTGCTCTAGATCAGGCTGAACCAAAACTGGGTTGGCCACAAAGCACTCTTTTAGTGTAGCAAAAGCCTGAATTGTCTCAAGGTTCCAATTAGCCACATCTGCCCCTTTTCGGGTCAAATCCGTGAGTGGTTTGGCAATTTCGGAGAAACCCCTGATAAATTTACGGTAGTAGTTAGCAAACCCTAAAAATCGCTGCAGCGCTTTTAGCGATTTGGGTTGCACCCAAGCTTTGATAGGTTGGATCTTGGCAGGATCCATACGAAAGCCTTTGCCTGAAACCATGTACCCTAAAAACTGTACCTCCTCAGCAAAGAAAACACATTTCTCCAGTTTAGCAAACAAGGAGTGTTCTCGCAGTCTCTGCAGCACAGAACAGACGTGTTGAGCGTGTGTCACAGGGTCAGCAGAATAAATCAAAATGTCATCTAAATACATGACGACATACACCCCACAAATGTCCCTGAAAATATCATTTACAAAGTGCTGGAACACGGCAGGTGCGTTACTGAGTCCAAACGGCATTACAAGGTACTCAAAATGGCCAAGAGGGGTATTGAAGGCTGTTTTCCACTCATCCCCGTCTCTTATGCGGACTACATTGTATGCCCCCCGGAGGTCAAGTTTAGTAAACCAACGGGCTCCTATTAGTTGATTAAAAAGATCAGGGATGAGTGGAAGCGGATACTGGTTCTTTATAGTGATTGCGTTCAACTCCCGGTAATCAATGCAGGGTCTGAGACCACCATCTTTCTTTTCTACAAAGAAGAACCCGGCTCCAACTGGTGAAATGGATGGTCTAATAAACCCTTTTTTTAAGCTATCTGCTATATACTCATTCATGGCCTGACGCTCTGGACCAGAGAGATTAAATATTCTCCCTTTTGGGAGACGGGCATCTGGAATCAGGTCTATAGGGCAATCATACTCTCTGTGGGGGGGTAGCTTCTCAGAATCTACAATAGAAAAAACATCTTCATAGTCTCTGAAAGCAAACGGTATGAGGGGGTTTTTAACTTTAACTTGGTTTACGGCTAGTGATATGCAGTTATCTTGACAGTGCGAACTCCAGCGTACAACATCGCCTAGGTGCCAGTCGATGACTGGATTGTGCTGGCGTAGCCATGGCATTCCCAAAATGACTGCAGCAGATAAATTATCCATCACAGAAAATGACATAAACTCGGTATGCAACGCTCCCACAGACATAGTGATTTTGTCAGTAACAAATTTAACCCCCTCGCGGACAATGGGTGTGCCATTAATAGCAGTAGTTTTTATAGGGGCATTAAGTCTTAATAGGGGTACACCGAGACTTTTAGCAGCCAAAGAATCCATAAAATTTCCTTCAGATCCACAATCCACATACGCATTCAAACACTGAGATTTCTGACCAAAAGAAAGAGAAATAGGTAATAAAACTTTTGCCGCATCTGCGGGCAATACCTGAGCCCCTGGGCAACCATAGCCAGAGTGGCTGCCCAGAGGCCGACGTCCCAGGAGCATGGATCTCTGAGGTGCAGCTCTCTCCCTGAAGACTCCAGACTGCCGCATAGTTGTCCAGGAAAATGAGAGTGATCTTCCAGGCTGTGCAATGCAACAGGTGTTCAGGCCAAAAATCAGCTCGGTCAGAAGGAGGAAAAAAAAAAGTTCAGGGAGACTGCTTTTGTATATGTTGGGTATATATACAAGAAGCAGTTAATTTTAGGCCGGATATAATGTAACGTCCGTCTGCGGGTCTGGGCTGCAGCCAGGCAACACCCCGAGAAACACTGATACCCTTTACCCCTATACAGGGATCTGGATTTACAACAGAGCCAAGGAGGTAGCTGTCTGAATATGAGCAGCGGCCAGAGCAGGACGGTCGTCAGAGGGAAGTAGGAAAAACGGCAGGCAATAGAAGAGTCAAATTCAGGCCAAGGTCAGAGTCAAAAACCAGGAGGGCGGCAGAGGTACAGAATCGTTAGGAAGTAGCAGAGTCAGAATATCCAAGCCAAGGTCACAAACCAGGAGAGTAGCAGAAGTACAAAGTTGTCAGGTAATAGAAGGGTCAGAAATCCAGGCTGAGGTCAGAGTCAAACAGAAGTCAATCACTAAGTAGCACACAGGGGAACCAAGAATATATCCGGCGGCTTGCAAGCCCAGTCCCAAGGTATTTGAGGGATCAGGTCATCCCTCACAGGCTCCCGGGCTGATGATGTCATCAGGACCGCCCCGAGGACCAGACCTGATGATGATGCACCAACCCCTTCATGACAGACAGAGCGGAGTCTGCGTCCACTAGATGTCTGCGCAGAAGCCCTTTCACTGTTGCCGCCATCACTCAGGCGCGAGCCACGGCGCCTCCTAGTAGCCGAGGGCGGAACAGCAGGCCCCGAGTTCGACGGCGACATGTCAGTCTGGCGCCTCCTGGTGGCCGAGGCCTGGAGAGCAGGCCCCGAGCCCGAGGGCGGCGTGACAGTCCGTCACCTCCTAGTGGCTGAGGGCGGAACAGCAGGCCCCGAGTTCGACGGCGACATGTCAGTCCGGCGCCTCCTGGTGGCCGAGGCCCGGACAGCAGGCTCCGAGCCCGAGGGCGGTGTGACAGTCCGTCGCCTCCTAGTGGCTGAGGGCGGAACAGCAGGCCCCGAGTCTGACGGCGACGTGAAAGTACCCCCCTCTCCAGGAGGGGCCTCCGGACCCTCAAAACCCGGTTTGTCTGGGTGAAGGAGATGAAATCTCCTAATTAATGCCTTGGCATGGATGTTCCTTGCGGGGACCCAGGACCTCTCCTCCGGGCCGTAGCCCCTCCAGTGTACAAGATACTGTATGGAGCCTCTCACAAGGCGGGAGTCAAGGATACCCTGGACTTCATACTCCAAGGACCCTCTGACCGAAACAGGAGGAGGAGGGGACTGGACAGGGTGAATTGGGGAGCGATACAGCTTGAGGAGAGATTTGTGGAACACATTGGGCAACTTAAAAGACTGTGGAAGTTTTAAACGGAAAGCTACAGGGTTAATTACTTCTATGATTTCATATGGACCAATAAATCTGGGACCCAGTTTGGCAGACGGCACTTTAAGTTTGATGTTTTTGGTAGAGAGCCAAACCTTGTCTCCAACTCCCAGGTGCGGCCCCTTAGATCGTCGCCTATTCGCAGCCGAAGCCTGTCTAACCTGGGCCCCTTTCAAGTTTGAGTTTACCTCAGACCAAATCATTTTTAAACGATGTATATTTCCCTCTACCCCGGGGAGCTCCGACATCCTGGCCGAGAACGAACCAAACCGCGGATGCAGTCCATGGTTGCAGAAAAATGGGGTAGTCTTAATGGAGTCCTGGTAACAATTATTTAGGGCAAACTCAGCTAGTGGCAGATGTTCCACCCAATCAGACTGATGTTCTGACACATAACAGCGGAGGTATTGCTCCAGTGCTTGGTTGGTACGTTCGGTTTGACCATTGGTCTCGGGGTGGTAGGCAGAGGAGAAGGACAGCTCAATCCCAATGCGTTTGCAGAAAGCTCTCCAGAATTTTGAGATGAACTGGGTACCTCTGTCGGACACAATATTCACTGGAGCACCGTGCAGGCGTACAACATGCACAATAAAAAGTTTACTCAAGGTTTCTGAGTTAGGTAACCCAGATAGGGGGACAAAGTGACACTGTTTGCTGAACCTGTCCACCACCACCCAGATACACGTTTTCCCATCTGAGGGCGGCAGGTCCGTAATGAAGTCCATGGAGATGTGGGTCCATGGACTCTCAGGGGTGGGCAAGGACTGGAGCCAGCCGGCAGGGCGATTATGGTAGGACTTGGCGCGGGCACAGACTTCACACGCTAACACATTCTTTACAGTCCTTAACCACCGTCGGCCACCAAAAGTTTCTAGTTACCAGTCGGGTGGTATTATTAAGACCGGGATGCCCTGCCAGAACAGAGTCATGTGACTCTTTAAGAACTTGCATGCGAAACGTAGCCGGGACGAACAATTTTTTTGGCGGCGTAGTGTCAGGAGCCTGTTCTGGGGAGCTACGGATCTCCTCCAGAAGATCCAGAGATACTGCTGACACAACGATCCCGTTGGCCAATATCGGGACTGGCTCACAGTCCTCGGCTTGTGAGGGGCAAAAACTGCGAGAGAGGGCATCGGCCCTCACATATTTAGTACCAGGGCGAAAGGTGATTAAAAAATCAAACCTAGAGAAGAACAAGGCCCACCTTGCCTGTCTAGGATTTAATCTTTTAGTTGACTCCAGGTAGGTCAGATTTTTGTGGTCGGTAATTACCGTGATCTTATGTTTGGCGCCTTCGAGGAAGTGGCGCCATTCCTCGAAGGCCCATTTGATCGCCAATAATTCCCGATTACCTATATCGTAGTTTTTCTCAGTGACAGAGAATTTTCGGGGAAAAAAAGCACATGGGCGAAGCTGAGTGAGGGATGCAGTGCCTTGCGACAGCACTGCTCCCACTCCGACCTCAGAGGCATCCACTTCTACAATAAATGGGCGCTCTAGATCAGGCTGAACCAAAACTGGGTTGGCCACAAAGCACTCTTTTAGCGTAGCAAAAGCCTGAATTGTCTCAAGGTTCCAATTAGCCACATCTGCCCCTTTTCGGGTCAAATCCGTGAGTGGTTTGGCAATTTCGGAGAAACCCCTGATAAATTTACGGTAGTAGTTAGCAAACCCTAAAAATCGCTGCAGCGCTTTTAGCGATTTGGGTTGCACCCAAGCTTTGATAGGTTGGATCTTGGCAGGATCCATACGAAAGCCTTTGCCTGAAACCATGTACCCTAAAAACTGTACCTCCTCAGCAAAGAAAACACATTTCTCCAGTTTAGCAAACAAGGAGTGTTCTCGCAGTCTCTGCAGCACAGAACAGACGTGTTGAGCGTGTGTCACAGGGTCAGCAGAATAAATCAAAATGTCATCTAAATACATGACGACATACACCCCACAAATGTCCCTGAAAATATCATTTACAAAGTGCTGGAACACGGCAGGTGCGTTACTGAGTCCAAACGGCATTACAAGGTACTCAAAATGGCCAAGAGGGGTATTGAAGGCTGTTTTCCACTCATCCCCGTCTCTTATGCGGACTACATTGTATGCCCCCCGGAGGTCAAGTTTAGTAAACCAACGGGCTCCTATTAGTTGATTAAAAAGATCAGGGATGAGTGGAAGCGGATACTGGTTCTTTATAGTGATTGCGTTCAACTCCCGGTAATCAATGCAGGGTCTGAGACCACCATCTTTCTTTTCTACAAAGAAGAACCCGGCTCCAACTGGTGAAATGGATGGTCTAATAAACCCTTTTTTTAAGCTATCTGCTATATACTCATTCATGGCCTGACGCTCTGGACCAGAGAGATTAAATATTCTCCCTTTTGGGAGACGGGCATCTGGAATCAGGTCTATAGGGCAATCATACTCTCTGTGGGGGGGTAGCTTCTCAGAATCTACAATAGAAAAAACATCTTCATAGTCTCTGAAAGCAAACGGTATGAGGGGGTTTTTAACTTTAACTTGGTTTACGGCTAGTGATATGCAGTTATCTTGACAGTGCGAACTCCAGCGTACAACATCGCCTAGGTGCCAGTCGATGACTGGATTGTGCTGGCGTAGCCATGGCATTCCCAAAATGACTGCAGCAGATAAATTATCCATCACAGAAAATGACATAAACTCGGTATGCAACGCTCCCACAGACATAGTGATTTTGTCAGTAACAAATTTAACCCCCTCGCGGACAATGGGTGTGCCATTAATAGCAGTAGTTTTTATAGGGGCATTAAGTCTTAATAGGGGTACACCGAGACTTTTAGCAGCCAAAGAATCCATAAAATTTCCTTCAGATCCACAATCCACATACGCATTCAAACACTGAGATTTCTGACCAAAAGAAAGAGAAATAGGTAATAAAACTTTTGCCGCATCTGCGGGCAATACCTGAGCCCCTGGGCAACCATAGCCAGAGTGGCTGCCCAGAGGCCGACGTCCCAGGAGCATGGATCTCTGAGGTGCAGCTCTCTCCCTGAAGACTCCAGACTGCCGCATAGTTGTCCAGGAAAATGAGAGTGATCTTCCAGGCTGTGCAATGCAACAGGTGTTCAGGCCAAAAATCAGCTCGGTCAGAAGGAGGAAAAAAAAAAAGTTCAGGGAGACTGCTTTTGTATATGTTGGGTATATATACAAGAAGCAGTTAATTTTAGGCCGGATATAATGTAACGTCCGTCTGCGGGTCTGGGCTGCAGCCAGGCAACACCCCGAGAAACACTGATACCCTTTACCCCTATACAGGGATCTGGATTTACAACAGAGCCAAGGAGGTAGCTGTCTGAATATGAGCAGCGGCCAGAGCAGGACGGTCGTCAGAGGGAAGTAGGAAAAACGGCAGGCAATAGAAGAGTCAAATTCAGGCCAAGGTCAGAGTCAAAAACCAGGAGGGCGGCAGAGGTACAGAATCGTTAGGAAGTAGCAGAGTCAGAATATCCAAGCCAAGGTCACAAACCAGGAGAGTAGCAGAAGTACAAAGTTGTCAGGTAATAGAAGGGTCAGAAATCCAGGCTGAGGTCAGAGTCAAACAGAAGTCAATCACTAAGTAGCACACAGGGGAACCAAGAATATATCCGGCGGCTTGCAAGCCCAGTCCCAAGGTATTTGAGGGATCAGGTCATCCCTCACAGGCTCCCGGGCTGATGATGTCATCAGGACCGCCCCGAGGACCAGACCTGATGATGATGCACCAACCCCTTCATGACAGACAGAGCGGAGTCTGCGTCCACTAGATGTCTGCGCAGAAGCCCTTTCACTGTTGCCGCCATCACTCAGGCGCGAGCCACGGCGCCTCCTAGTAGCCGAGGGCGGAACAGCAGGCCCCGAGTTCGACGGCGACATGTCAGTCTGGCGCCTCCTGGTGGCCGAGGCCTGGAGAGCAGGCCCCGAGCCCGAGGGCGGCGTGACAGTCCGTCACCTCCTAGTGGCTGAGGGCGGAACAGCAGGCCCCGAGTTCGACGGCGACATGTCAGTCCGGCGCCTCCTGGTGGCCGAGGCCCGGACAGCAGGCTCCGAGCCCGAGGGCGGTGTGACAGTCCGTCGCCTCCTAGTGGCTGAGGGCGGAACAGCAGGCCCCGAGTCTGACGGCGACGTGACAGTACCCCCCTCTCCAGGAGGGGCCTCCGGACCCTCAAAACCCGGTTTGTCTGGGTGAAGGAGATGAAATCTCCTAATTAATGCCTTGGCATGGATGTTCCTTGCGGGGACCCAGGACCTCTCCTCCGGGCCGTAGCCCCTCCAGTGTACAAGATACTGTATGGAGCCTCTCACAAGGCGGGAGTCAAGGATACCCTGGACTTCATACTCCAAGGACCCTCTGACCGAAACAGGAGGAGGAGGGGACTGGACAGGGTGAATTGGGGAGCGATACAGCTTGAGGAGAGATTTGTGGAACACATTGGGCAACTTAAAAGACTGTGGAAGTTTTAAACGGAAAGCTACAGGGTTAATTACTTCTATGATTTCATATGGACCAATAAATCTGGGACCCAGTTTGGCAGACGGCACTTTAAGTTTGATGTTTTTGGTAGAGAGCCAAACCTTGTCTCCAACTCCCAGGTGCGGCCCCTTAGATCGTCGCCTATTCGCAGCCGAAGCCTGTCTAACCTGGGCCCCTTTCAAGTTTGAGTTTACCTCAGACCAAATCATTTTTAAACGATGTATATTTCCCTCTACCCCGGGGAGCTCTGACATCCTGGCCGAGAACGAACCAAACCGCGGATGCAGTCCATGGTTGCAGAAAAATGGGGTAGTCTTAATGGAGTCCTGGTAACAATTATTTAGGGCAAACTCAGCTAGTGGCAGATGTTCCACCCAATCAGACTGATGTTCTGACACATAACAGCGGAGGTATTGCTCCAGTGCTTGGTTGGTACGTTCGGTTTGACCATTGGTCTCGGGGTGGTAGGCAGAGGAGAAGGACAGCTCAATCCCAATGCGTTTGCAGAAAGCTCTCCAGAATTTTGAGATGAACTGGGTACCTCTGTCGGACACAATATTCACTGGAGCACCGTGCAGGCGTACAACATGCACAATAAAAAGTTTACTCAAGGTTTCTGAGTTAGGTAACCCAGATAGGGGGACAAAGTGACACTGTTTGCTGAACCTGTCCACCACCACCCAGATACACGTTTTCCCATCTGAGGGCGGCAGGTCCGTAATGAAGTCCATGGAGATGTGGGTCCATGGACTCTCAGGGGTGGGCAAGGACTGGAGCCAGCCGGCAGGGCGATTATGGTAGGACTTGGCGCGGGCACAGACTTCACACGCTAACACATTCTTTACAGTCCTTAACCACCGTCGGCCACCAAAAGTTTCTAGTTACCAGTCGGGTGGTATTATTAAGACCGGGATGCCCTGCCAGAACAGAGTCATGTGACTCTTTAAGAACTTGCATGCGAAACGTAGCCGGGACGAACAATTTTTTTGGCGGCGTAGTGTCAGGAGCCTGTTCTGGGGAGCTACGGATCTCCTCCAGAAGATCCAGAGATACTGCTGACACAACGATCCCGTTGGCCAATATCGGGACTGGCTCACAGTCCTCGGCTTGTGAGGGGCAAAAACTGCGAGAGAGGGCATCGGCCCTCACATATTTAGTACCAGGGCGAAAGGTGATTAAAAAATCAAACCTAGAGAAGAACAAGGCCCACCTTGCCTGTCTAGGATTTAATCTTTTAGCTGACTCCAGGTAGGTCAGATTTTTGTGGTCGGTAATTACCGTGATCTTATGTTTGGCGCCTTCGAGGAAATGGCGCCATTCCTCGAAGGCCCATTTGATCGCCAATAATTCCCGATTACCTATATCGTAGTTTTTCTCAGTGACAGAGAATTTTCGGGGAAAAAAAGCACATGGGCGAAGCTGAGTGAGGGATGCAGTGCCTTGCGACAGCACTGCTCCCACTCCGACCTCAGAGGCATCCACTTCTACAATAAATGGGCGCTCTAGATCAGGCTGAACCAAAACTGGGTTGGCCACAAAGCACTCTTTTAGCGTAGCAAAAGCCTGAATTGTCTCAAGGTTCCAATTAGCCACATCTGCCCCTTTTCGGGTCAAATCCGTGAGTGGTTTGGCAATTTCGGAGAAACCCCTGATAAATTTACGGTAGTAGTTAGCAAACCCTAAAAATCGCTGCAGCGCTTTTAGCGATTTGGGTTGCACCCAAGCTTTGATAGGTTGGATCTTGGCAGGATCCATACGAAAGCCTTTGCCTGAAACCATGTACCCTAAAAACTGTACCTCCTCAGCAAAGAAAACACATTTCTCCAGTTTAGCAAACAAGGAGTGTTCTCGCAGTCTCTGCAGCACAGAACAGACGTGTTGAGCGTGTGTCACAGGGTCAGCAGAATAAATCAAAATGTCATCTAAATACATGACGACATACACCCCACAAATGTCCCTGAAAATATCATTTACAAAGTGCTGGAACACGGCAGGTGCGTTACTGAGTCCAAACGGCATTACAAGGTACTCAAAATGGCCAAGAGGGGTATTGAAGGCTGTTTTCCACTCATCCCCGTCTCTTATGCGGACTACATTGTATGCCCCCCGGAGGTCAAGTTTAGTAAACCAACGGGCTCCTATTAGTTGATTAAAAAGATCAGGGATGAGTGGAAGCGGGTACTGGTTCTTTATAGTGATTGCGTTCAACTCCCGGTAATCAATGCAGGGTCTGAGACCACCATCTTTCTTTTCTACAAAGAAGAACCCGGCTCCAACTGGTGAAATGGATGGTCTAATAAACCCTGTTTTTAAGCTATCTGCTATATACTCATTCATGGCCTGACGCTCTGGACCAGAGAGATTAAATATTCTCCCTTTTGGGAGACGGGCATCTGGAATCAGGTCTATAGGGCAATCATACTCTCTGTGGGGGGGTAGCTTCTCAGAATCTACAATAGAAAAAACATCTTCATAGTCTCTGAAAGCAAACGGTATGAGGGGGTTTTTAACTTTAACTTGGTTTACGGCTAGTGATATGCAGTTATCTTGACAGTGCGAACTCCAGCGTACAACATCGCCTAGGTGCCAGTCGATGACTGGATTGTGCTGGCGTAGCCATGGCATTCCCAAAATGACTGCAGCAGATAAATTATCCATCACAAAAAATGACATAAACTCGGTATGCAACGCTCCCACAGACATAGTGATTTTGTCAGTAACAAATTTAACCCCCTCGCGGACAATGGGTGTGCCATTAATAGCAGTAGTTTTTATAGGGGCATACCGAGACTTTTAGCAGCCAAAGAATCCATAAAATTTCCTTCAGATCCACAATCCACATACGCATTCAAACACTGAGATTTCTGACCAAAAGAAAGAGAAATAGGTAATAAAACTTTTGCCGCATCTGCGGGCAATACCTGAGCCCCTGGGCAACCATAGCCAGAGTGGCTGCCCAGAGGCCGACGTCCCAGGAGCATGGATCTCTGAGGTGCAGCTCTCTCCCTGAAGACTCCAGACTGCCGCATAGTTGTCCAGGAAAATGAGAGTGATCTTCCAGGCTGTGCAATGCAACAGGTGTTCAGGCCAAAAATCAGCTCGGTCAGAAGGAGGAAAAAAAGGAGATTTTTGTGTACTCACCGTAAAATCTCTTTCTCTTAGCCTTTAATTGGGGGACACAGAACCGTGGGTGTTATGCTGCTGTCCACTAGGAGGCGACACTATGCATAATCTGAAAAAGATTAACTTTGGCTCCTCCTCTGCAGTATACACCCCTGGACGGCGTCAGCCTTCTCCAGTTTTGTGCAAAAGCATTAGGAGGAATATACCAGAAACATAACCATGCCTGTAAAAAAAAAAGGCTACTATAAACAGGCTCAAACAACAATATGAGAACCCAACCGTAACAACGGCCCGCAAGGGCTACAGGGTGGGAGCTGTGTCCCCCAATTAAAGGCTAAGAGAAAGAGATTTTACGGTGAGTACACAAAAATCTCCTTTACTCTGTCGCCTTATTGGGGGACACAGAACCGTGGGACGTCCTAAAGCAGTCCCTGGGTGGGAAGCAGTGGACGAATATTGTGCCGACAGTCCCCTAGACTTGGAGTACTGCCGCCTGCAGGACCCGTCTACCCAGGCTCGCATCCGCTGAGGACTGGGTATGCACTCTGTAGTGTTTTGTAAATGTGTGCAGGTTAGTCCAAGTGGCTGCCTTACACACTTGATGTGCTGAGGCTTGATGCCGAATGGCCCAAGAGTCCCCTACCGCCCGCGTAGAGTGTGCCGTGATACCGGCCGGAAGAGGAGAATTGTTGAGGCGGTAAGCCTCTTGAATGGTGGACTTGATCCACCTAGCAAGGGCGGCTTTGGAAGCCGGTAGGCCCTTGCGAACGCCTTCTGGAAGAAGGAAAAGTGAATCAGACTTCAGGAAAGGAGCAGTCCTAGACACGTAAACACGCAATGCCCTGACAAGGTCAAGCGTATGCAGAGCCTTCTCTACCCTATGAACGGGAGCCGGGCAAAGAGACGGTAGTGATATTTCCTCATTGAGGTGGAAGCTGGACCCGACCTTCGGAAGGAAGGATGGTACTGTACGGAGAACCACCTTGTCCTGATGAAAAACCAGGAAGGGTTGTCTGCAGGAAAGAGCTGAAAGTTCAGACACCCTGCGTAGCGAGGTGATTGCCACCAGGAAAACCACTTTCTGCGATAGAAAGCGGAGTGAGACCACCCTAAGGGGTTCAAAAGGAGGTGACTGTAGTGCTGTCAAGACCAGGTTGAGGTCCCACATCTCCAACGGACGTTTGTAGGGGGGAACCAATCGGGAAACCCCTTGGAGAAAAGTCTACACTTGCGGCTTGTTAGCAATACGCCTCTGAAAGAGCACTGAAAGCGCTGAGACCTGGCTCTTCAGCGAGCCCAGGGATAGCCCGGCGTCCAGGCCTGACTGAAGGAACCCGAGGGCCTTTGGAAGAGAATAGGGAAGTGGAATCTGCCCACGAGAGTCGCACCATGTGAAGAAAAACCTTCCAGGTACGATAGTAAATCCTGGCTGAAGTTGGTTTTCGAGCCCTGATCATGGTTTTAACAACGTCCGGTGAAAAACCTGCTTGGGTCAAAACCCAGGTCTCAATGGCCACTCCGTCAAATTGAGAGCCCTTGAGTTCTGGTGGAAGAACGGGCCTTGTGACAGGAGGTCGGGACGTGTGGGGAGACGCCAGGGAGCGTCTGCTGTGAGTTGCACGACGTCGGCGTACCATGTACGCCTGGGCCAGTCTGGAGCGATCAGAATGGTGGGAACACCCTCTTGTTTGATCTTCCTCAGGACTCTGGAGATCAGGGGGAGGGGTGGAAAAATGTACAGAAGCTGGAACTGGGTCCAGTCCTGAACCAGGGCATCTGCTCCGAGCGATCGCGAATCGCGCGTCCTGGCCATGAAATTGGGAACCTTGGCATTGAGATGGGATGCCATCAGATCCACGTCCGGGGTCCCCCAACGATGACAGATCTGACCGAAGACTTCGGGATGGAGAGACCATTCCCCAGAGTCCATTCCTTGTCGGCTGAGATAGTCGGCTTCCCAGTTGTCCACGCCCGGAATGTGGACCGCGGAGAGTACCGACCTTGCATCCTCCGCCCACTGTAGGATACGCGTTACTTCGGTCATCGCCTGGATGCTGCGGGTGCCGCCTTGATGGTTCACGTATGCCACTGCCGTGGCATTGTCCGACTGTACTCTGATATGAAAGTCTGCCAGCAAGTGATGGAAGGCTTGCAACGCCAGGAAGATGGCCCGAATTTCCAGGATGTTGATAGGCATGGTCGATTCCCTTGGTGACCACCTGCCTTGCGCTCTGTGATGTAGGTGCACTGCGCCCCAACCCATAAGGCTTGCGTCGGTGGTCAAAACCTTCCATTGACCGGAAAGGATTTTCCCCTTGCAAGCGAGGTTGGCTTGAGCCACCAGTGCAGGGACCTCCTGGTGTTTGCTGATAACCGGAACTCCCTGTCGAGGGAGAACGGATTCCTGTCCCAGGACTTGAGGATGGCCAGTTGAAGGGGTCTGAGGTGAAACTGGGCAAATGGTACCGCCTCCATTGCTGCTGCCATCCTGCCAAGTACTCTCATGGTATACCGGAGAGATCTGGGGGACTTGCGGAGGAGTGTGTGAACTCCCAGACGGAGAGCCAGTGCCTTGTCCCTGGGGAGGATCACCAGACCCTTGGAGGTGTCGAATAGCATCCCCAGGAAGGTCAGAGACTGACTCGGGGTAGTCGAGGACTTCTGTAAATTGACTAACCATCCCAGGCGCATCAGAGTGTCGATCGTGATCGAGACGTTGACCTCGCAGTCCTTGAGGGTGGAGGCCTTGATGAGAAGGTCGTCCAGGTATGGAACGACTACTATGCCTCTGGAGTGCAGAACATCCATGGTAGCTGCCATGACCTTTGTAAATGTTCTGGGGGCCGTGGCCAGACCGAACGGGAGGGCCACAAACTGATAATGGTCTTGGTTGATTGCGAATCTGAGAAACCTCTGATGGGCGGGAGCAATTGGTATATGCAGGTATGCGTCCTGTATGTCTATGGAGGCAAGATATTCTCCTTTTTCCATAGACGCAACGATTGACCGGAGGGATTCCATGCGGAAGTGACGAACTCGAACGTACTTGTTGAGTTGCTTGAGGTCTAGTATGGGTCGGATGCTGCCTCCCTTCTTGGGCACCACGAACAGGTTGGAGTAGAACCCTCGGAAGTGCTCTTCTGCTGGGACTGGCACTATGACTCCTGCTCGCAGGAGGGAAGAAACCGCTTGACGGAAGGCCTGAGCTTTGAGCGGGGATTTTGGAGGGACAGATGGAAAAAACCTGTGCGGTGGGCTGGTAGTAAACTCGATTTTGTATCCTGAAGACACTATTTCCTTGACCCACTTGTCTTCTGTAATAGGCAGCCAGACCTGCTGAAAGAGTAGCAGTCGTCCGCCAACAAGTGGGGTGTCTTCGAGAGGGCATGAGTCAGGACGAGGGAAAAGTCTGAGGTTTTCCTCCTTTAGGTTTTGCCTGGCTTGCCTTTGATTGCCAGTTCCTGTCCGGCCTCTGTGCCGCCGTGTGTTGTCCCTGCGGGGGGAACGATTACGGTTTTGTGCTGGGCGTGAGACGGACCAGCCCGAAGAATTCCGAAAGGATCGGAAACGAGATTGATTACGCCTTTTAAACGTGCGTTTTGGTCTTAGTTGAGGGAGGGAAGTACTTTTGCCCCCGGTAGCATTGGATATCATTGTATCCAGCTTTTCACCGAAAAGACGGCCACTGAAGTACGGGAGATTTGTTAGGGACTTTTTTGAGGCCGCATCCGCTTTCCATTCTCTTAGCCAGAGAATACGCCGGATTGTAATGGCGTTTGATGCTATTCCCGCTATTCCTCTTGCAGAGTCCAACGCTGCAAGGACCATGTAATCTGCCACCACTGCAATTTGCACCGCCTGGTCCGCCATCTGAGAATTTGAAGCTTGAAGGCCCTTTTGCAATAGAGCAGCCCAAGCCATGATGGCCTTGGCTGCCCAGACTAAAGCAAATGCGGGAGCCAAAGAGGCACCTGCCGCTTCAAGGATTGAACGAGCCATGCGTTCGACTTGTCTGTCTGCCGTGTCCTTGAGGGTTGATCTGTCCGGCAGCGAGAGAAGCGTTTGTGCTGCCAGCCCAGAGACTGGAGGGTCCACTTCAGGCGGATCTGTCCAATCCTTGGTGTCTTTCTGTGGAAAGGGGTATTTTGCTTCCAAATACTTGCGATTGGCGAATTTTTTCTCAGGCTGCGAAAAATGCTTAGAAAGGATTTTTTGGAATTCCGGGTGATTAGGGAAGACCTTCGATGGTTTCTGAACACTTTCAAAGGAAATGTTGTGTTCTGGTGCTTCCGGGGTTGGATCTGAAATGTCCAGCACCCGAAGGATGGAAGAGACGATATCCTCAACTATCGCAGTATTGCTAGGGGGACTAGGGAGCAAAGCGTTCTCTGTTTCGTTATCTGAATTGGAGTCACATATGCCCTCTGAGTCCTGCGCATCGCTAAGGAGCTCCCTAGCGGGCGAACTAGAGCGGAGGTTTCCCGTAGTCTGGGATCATTGTGGAGATCCGCATTGTCCTTCTCTATCAGGGGACGGCCTCGGTGACCTGAGGCCACTGTGTCTTTCCCTGGAGGGGGAAGACCTATTGCTATGTGAGGACACAGCTGAACGCGACCTGTGGGTCCGCTTACGCCTCGAACTGTCGGAAGCGCCCTGATCATGAGACCGGACGTCCCTTTGCTGGGTAACGTTCATAGCGGAGACATGACCCTGCAGTAATGTGGAGGTCAGGTTATCTATAGACTGTCATAGACTGCGACATCTGAGTTGCCCATTCCAGCGCAGTAGCGGTCGCAGAAGCGTTGGTAGGGACTTCTTGGGGTTCTGCTCCGTTTTTTTGGGTACAGTCCCGGCAGTGCGGATACGTGCTGCCGCTGGGGAGAGTGGCCTTGCAGGCTGTGCAGACTGCATAAAAGCAGTCTTGCCTGGTTCTTTTCTTTGAGCCCGACATAGTACCTAGGCTGATTAATAGAGACCCTACAGGGGTATCTACGCAGAGGAAAAAGGAGTAGGAGAGCGCTATAGGTTATAGGAATTCACAGCTGAGTACCAAGGACCCAGCTGTGATCTTACCCCACCGGTGCTCCCCTTAGGTCCAGCGCTGATAAGCCCCATGTCCTGTGCCCCCCGGAGACTCTGTGCTGCCTTCCTCCAGGTGCAGCAAGATGGCCACCGGATTCTGAGGTGGAGAGGGAAGGGGGCGGAGAGCTGGAAAAGGGCGCGCTGGGCCATGTAAAAGCGCGCCCTTCCTGCCTCGATCCGCCCCTTCTATGACACTGCAGTGTCATTTTCGTCATCCGGGGGGGCGTGCCAGGGGCGGGCCGGGGGGGCGGGGAAAAGGCGGCGGCTTCGGCTAGGCCGAAGCCGCGGTCTAAATTAGAGGCCTGATGCCCAGGAGGGCTCCAGAGCGGCGCGGTAGTCCGGGAGGGGGTCGGATTTGCACCGGACCCCCCCAGAATGGGCGACTGGCTAGCGGTGGGGGCAGCAGTGCTAGCGGTTCCTGTGTGGGGGGGTCCCTGGAGCGCCATGGAGCCACTGCTGCTGCAGAGGCAGGGGCGCAGAAAGCCCTGTCTCTGCTGTGCCACGTCTGCCTGCACCCTCCCCCGGCCCCAGCAGGATCCCACAGCTGGGCTGGGGTCCCTGGTGCAGAATGCTGTCTGTACTCCGACCCTACCTGCAGCGTCTCAACCTAATGCCCCCTGCGGGGGATTAGGGAGGGTGCGTCTGTCACCGTCAGGGGGTCTTCATCCTTGCCTCAACCTCAACCCAGACCCTGAAGGGGGTTGGGGAAGGAGGGGGGGGTCTCAACTTCGGACCAGTACCCGAGGGACTGGGGAAGGAGCGACATGGGGGACCGCCATCTCTACTTCAACTAGGCACCCCTAAAAAGGGGGCCAAGGAAGGAGCCATGCCGGGAGTCTCGCTGGAGACCCACTTTTCTTCATCTGTTCCGACGAAAGGAAAAAAAGAAAAAAAGGTGTGCCTCCTTGCGACACTAAGCAAAAACTGGAGAAGGCTGACGCCGTCCAGGGGTGTATACTGCAGAGGAGGAGCCAAAGTTAATCTTTTTCAGATTATGCATAGTGTCGCCTCCTAGTGGACAGCTGCATAACACCCACGGTTCTGTGTCCCCCAATAAGGCGACAGAGTAAAAAAGTTCAGGGAGACTGCTTTTGTATATGTTGGGTATATATACAAGAAGCAGTTAATTTTAGGCCGGATATAATGTAACGTCCGTCTGCGGGTCTGGGCTGCAGCCAGGCAACACCCCGAGAAACACTGATACCCTTTACCCCTATACAGGGATCTGGATTTACAACAGAGCCAAGGAGGTAGCTGTCTGAATATGAGCAGCGGCCAGAGCAGGACGGTCGTCAGAGGGAAGTAGGAAAAACGGCAGGCAATAGAAGAGTCAAATTCAGGCCAAGGTCAGAGTCAAAAACCAGGAGGGCGGCAGAGGTACAGAATCGTTAGGAAGTAGCAGAGTCAGAATATCCAAGCCAAGGTCACAAACCAGGAGAGTAGCAGAAGTACAAAGTTGTCAGGTAATAGAAGGGTCAGAAATCCAGGCTGAGGTCAGAGTCAAACAGAAGTCAATCACTAAGTAGCACACAGGGGAACCAAGAATATATCCGGCGGCTTGCAAGCCCAGTCCCAAGGTATTTGAGGGATCAGGTCATCCCTCACAGGCTCCCGGGCTGATGATGTCATCAGGACCGCCCCGAGGACCAGACCTGATGATGATGCACCAACCCCTTCATGACAGACAGAGCGGAGTCTGCGTCCACTAGATGTCTGCGCAGAAGCCCTTTCACTGTTGCCGCCATCACTCAGGCGCGAGCCACGGCGCCTCCTAGTAGCCGAGGGCGGAACAGCAGGCCCCGAGTTCGACGGCGACATGTCAGTCCGGCGCCTCCTGGTGGCCGAGGCCTGGAGAGCAGGCCCCGAGCCCGAGGGCGGCGTGACAGTCCGTCGCCTCCTAGTGGCTGAGGGCGGAACAGCAGGCCCCGAGTTCGACGACGACATGTCAGTCCGGCGCCTCCTGGTGGCCGAGGCCCGGACAGCAGGCCCCGAGCCCGAGGGCGGTGTGACAGTCCGTCGCCTCCTAGTGGCTGAGTGCGGAACAACAGGCCCCGAGTCTGACGGCGACGTGACATCACCTCTGCTAAACAGGCCTTCTTTATATCCCTTGGAACTTCCTTATCCCACAACCCCAGTTGTTCAATACTTTTACCTCCCTCCTCCGCCCACCACTACCCCCTCCCGACTTCCCTAATCTCTGCCGAGGACCTTGCCGCACACTTCAAAAACAAGATAGACCAAACACGGCAAGTCTTTATTGCTCAACCACCAAAACCCCTTTGTATACTAGACCAATGCCCAAACCCCATAACCTCCTTATCTAACATCACTGAAGGGGAGCTTGCTCATCTTCTCTCCAAATCACACCTCACCACTTGTGCACTTGACCCTATCCCATCCCACCTCCTCCCCAACATCACCACCGCTCTTATCCCATCCCTAACCCACCTCTTCAACCTATCACTAACGTCTGGTACCTTCCCTTCTGCTTTCAAATATGCCACAATCATGCCTATCCTTAAAAAGCCAACCCTCGATCCAACAGCCACGTCCAGCTATCGCCCAATATCGCTGCTCCCATTCGCTTCTAAACTCCTGGAGCAGCATGTCCACACTGAACTTTCCTCCCACCTCTCATCTAACTAGCTCTTTGACAATCTACAATCTGGCTTCCGCCCCATCATTCCACTGAGACAGCCCTGACCAAAATTACCAACGACCTACATACAGCCAAAGCTAACGGACAATACTCTATACTCCTGCTTCTAGACCGTTCCTCTGCTTTCGACACAGTTGACTGCCGCCCGACTAATTCATCTCTCTCCTCGCTACTCCTCCGCAAATCTGTTCACTGGCTCCCATTCCCTCAGCGGATCCAATTCAAATTACTAATACTGACCTACAAGGCCATCTACAACCTGTTTCCTCCATACATCTCTGAACTAATCTCCCAATACCTTCCCTTACGTAATCTCCGGTCCTCCCAAGACCTCCTTCTCTCCTCCACACTTATTCACTCCTCACCCAACCGCCTCCAAGACTTCTCCCGAATAGCCCTCATCCACTGGAATTCCCTGCCCCAACATGTCCGGCTGTCAACCACACTTGGATCCTTCAGACGGAACCTGAAAACCCACCTCTTCAGGAAAGCCTACAGCCTGCAATGATCCCCGCTGCCGCCTCCACCACTACTGGCGCTACCGCCTCACCATCACTGGAGCTGCTGCAACCCCCCAACCTACTGTCTCCTTCCCCACCATCCTGTAGCATGTACGCCAAAAAGGGCAGGGTCCTCTCTCCCCTCTATATCAGTCTGTGATTGTTATTTTGTTTACTGTAAGTGATATCTGTAATTTGTATGTAACCCCTTCTCATGTGCAGCACCATGGAATCAATGGTGCTTTATAAATAAATAATAATAATATGTACGTGTGGCCTTCTAATTTCACACTAGAGTATTATGTAGTTAGCCCCCTTTACAACAATCCTAAAGAAATGCTATCTTCTACACCAGTGTCCCCCAAACTATCGTTTTCCAGGCTGTTAAAAAAAACCACTCCAATAATGCCGACAGCGCCTAGAATAGGCAATTTTTGTCCTTTCTTCGCATTTTGAGAGCCATATTTCTTTTTCAGGCAGCATGGCTCTATGAGGGCTTTTTTGTGTGTGAATTTCTTATGGCACATTTTTAGATCCATATAACGTATTAACGCCTTCAGAAAAAGCACGTTTGCTAAGCTAAAAAGTATATATTTCTATTTGCACCTTTAATTTTTAACTATTCGCCATGTGGCTAAATTAACGTATTTTTCTTCTTTGGATCAGAATGAATACAGTAGTACCAATCATGTACATTTTTTTCATTCACTACTTCTGCCTAATAAAAAAAAACAAACTTTAAATAAAAAAAATAATTTGTTTTTGAGTCATCACATTAAAAAAAGACAGATTTCTTTTAATTTTCCATTGGTACAGTATGTGGGCTTCTTTTTTTAAACCATTTTGGGGCTCATAAAAGTCAAACAACTAATTTTTAATTTTTTATGATCACAGTGAATTTTTGCAACCATTTAAACAAAATAAAATTATTTTAAATGAGTACAAACATTTTCTTTATTTTCTATGCACATTTTTTCATAAACTTTAATTTTAGATATAGAATTTTTCTTCTTACTTGTGGACTTCACAAAATAATAAAGAAAGTGTGAAAAGTCAGTGATCAACTGCATGTGTCACGGCCTCAGATATACAGCCATCGAAAATCTGGAGTCTTTATTAGGATGCCCACTGGCACCTTACAACACAATTTTGGGAGGCTCAAGGGTGATAGATGAATCCTACTAAAGGCCCCTTTACATTTAGCGATGCAGCAGCGATCCCGACCAGCGATATGACCCGGTCAGGATCGCTGGTGCATCCACAAAGGAAGATCTCACAGCGATGCAGCAGCGATACAGCGGACGATACTTACCTTTCAGACGCGGCGATCCTGACGTCCTCCGTCCGCGTGTCGCTCGTCGGCACCAGCAGGAAGCGCCCAACGAGAAATGGAGCTGCGCGATCAGCGATGGACAGCGGGGGATCCGGTCGGAGGTATCACACATAGCGACATCGCTAGCGATATTGCTGCTGCGTCACCAAGTCGGTGATGCTTTAGCGATATTGTTAGCGATATCGCTATGTGTAAAACCCCCTTAAGAGCGTACATACCAACATTGCTACTGGCAACAGCATCAAAAATCACAGAATGGTAGAGTTGGAAGGGAGCTCCTGGGTCATCGTGTCCAACCCCTTGCTCAATGCCGGGTTCGCTAAACCATCTCAGACAGATGTCTGTCCAGCCTTTGTTTGAAGACTTCCATTGAAGGAGAACTCACCACCTCTTGCGGCAACCTGTTCCTCTCACTGTTCACCCTCACTGTCAAAAAGTGTTTTCTAATATCTAATCTGTATCTTCTCCCTTTCATCTGATTGCTTCTCGTGTTTCCATGTGCTAATCAGAATATTGATGATCCCTCTACACTGTGACATCCCTTCAGATATTTGTGCACAGCTATTAAGTCTTCTCTTATCCTTCTTTTTTTGCAAGCTAAACAAGAAGGTGACTTAAGGAGGTAAGGGGCTGGTATCTCTGGCAGCTTCCAATATAAAAGGACTGGAAATATTTTCTGGAATAATTCTCAGAACTTGTCTAGGAACACCAAACCTTAAAGAATTTTTCCAACTTTCAGAAAAGTAGACTTCAAAGAATTCCAGTTATGTAAAATAATACCAAATAGTACTCGCCCTGCTTCGCTTTAGCTCTCCACCGACGCTCCAATCTCTGGGCTCTGGCTGCAATAATGACATCACGTCAACAGCTCACATACCTACTGTACCCAAGCACCGAGTCCAGCATCTACATCAGCAGAGCAACTGAGTTCAGTGATTGGCTGCAGCGGTGATGTCAGCTGTCGAAAGAACGTCCCCACTAAAGTCAAAACACAACTTGTAAACTAGTGGCAGGGAGCCGTTGTTTGACTTGGGGAGAGCGAGAACTATCAGTTTTTTTTATTTTATAGAACAGAATTCGTTTGGGGGTCCACGTTTCTAGAAGTGGAAAACCCCAATAAATCTATTTACTATGCTGACTGTTATTATCTGTTGCTTTCTGGGAGTGCAATTTCTGCTAAATCAAGACAGTGAGGAAAATTTCTTCCTCATCATGGTCGATTTTATAGAACAAATGAGAGCAGCATATTTTTCTATGATCTTGAACAATGTAGAAACCCTTCACTCAGTAAGTACAAAAGCCCCACAATAAAGGAACAAGGCTGACAAATGTCGGAATTGTGTATTTATCAATCATGGAGAAAAGGAGTGATCCGAGAGAGTCTTCTATTCCTCCCACCACACAATCCAGGTGAGTACTAGAACAATGTGCACGGTCTACAATGAGGAGCGGCAGCGTGTGCTGCGTACACAATCACATTATGGCTTACTCTGAAGCAGACGGGCCCTTCGCCAAGTGAAAAGCTGCATTCTGCTTGTAGCCCTCACAGATAGAGAATGTAATTGGGAAATCCTGGCAGCCGCAAAACATTATTTGGCTATGAACATGAACGTGGCAGGGTAGAATGGCGGCACCTTGGCATCGTCTCTGCTTTCATTCTCCATCTCATTATCAGAATAATCTGACATGAATATAATTAAACAAATACCAGCATGATCCCAGGAGCCTGCCAGTCCTTCCCAGTTATGGGGAACGGCATGAACATCCTGGAGAAAGATCATCCGGTGAGGTCTGCGGTCCTCAGAAGTCACAACAATCAAGGCTTTGCCAAAGCAATAAAGATCTGCATTCACAAGGTGACCCAACGTCTACATGAAGAGAATTAACACAGTATATACTACACAGAGCGCAGCACGCCATACCCAGCGCGCGGGACGTACCCCCAGGACGTGTCACGCCCTACCCAGCGGACAGGACGCCTTACCCAGCGGACGGGACGCCCTAGCCAGCACCCGGGACATTCTACCCAGGGCACGGGACGCACTAACCAGCGAGCGGCACGCCCTACCGAGAGCACGGGATGCACTACCCAGGGCACGGGACGCACTAACCAGCGCGCAGCACGCCCTACCCAGAGCACGGGACGCCCTACCCAGAGCGCGGCACGCCCTACCCAGAGCACGGGACGCCCTACCCAGAGCACGGGACGCCCTACCCAGAGCACGGGACGCCCTACCCAGAGCGCGGGACGTACTAACCAGCGCGCGGCACGCCCTACCCAGAGCGCGGGACGTACTAACCAGCGCGCGGCACGCCCTACCCAGAGCACGGGACGTACTAACCAGCGCGCGGCACGCCCTACCCAGAGCGCGGGACGTACTAAGCAGCGCGCGGCACGCCCTACCCAGAGCACGGGACGCACTACCCAGGGCACGGGACGTACTAACCAGCGCGCGGGACGCCCTACCCAGAGCACGGGACGCCCTACCCAGAGCACGGGACGCCCTACCCAGAGCACGGGACGCCCTACCCAGCACACGGGATGTACTACCCAGCGCGCGGCACGCCCTACCCAGAGCACGGGACGCACTAACCAGCGCGCGGCACGCCCTACCTAGAGCACGGGACGCACTACCCATGGCACGGGACGTACTACAAAGTACAGTTCAATTCCACTGCTTACATACACCTTGGCTAAATTCATTAACCAGTTCATGCCCTGGCTATTCCCCTCATTTATTGACAAAGCTCATTTTATAATGAGCATATTACATGATCTAGAAAGCAACATACAGAGATTTAAACTGATTGCAGGCGGTAAGATGGGACAATGGCAGAAATGTGGCATTGTATTGTGCTCACTTATCCCTAGGGTCTGCCAACCTCATCGTGACGCTCTGTCACAGGCTGGTTGTGACCTGCAGCAGCTCCTACACTACCCATCTGCATGCTGGCACAGCACCAACAGCTCCGAGAAGCAGGCCGGGAAATGTGTCACTGTATAAGAAAGGAAAATATAGCAGATGATTACTCTCCGATTCACTATAATGGGGCAGAGCGCAGCGGATGATATCCAGAGCTGTACATACATGCATGAAGGCTACTCCAGTCAGAGAAGCGGCAGTGCAACAAAAGCCGCAACATTTGTGCGCAACTCCCCTTTGTGCAATGTTGAGGCTTATCAAAGCTTTGACGAAAGTTTTCTGGCATAAAAGCTTTGGTGACTTGGCTCCTTAATCATTTTAATGGAAGCCGTTGTGCAATACCCGGCACTGGTCACTACACATTATAAGGAGCTGCGCTGTTGAGTGTTCACATCCAGCGGTCAAAGCAAGTAACAGCTGACTTGACGGGGTGCTGGGTTTCAGAACCCCAAAAAGAGGCAATGTCAGACCAATCCACCCCTACCAAGCCGTTTATGTGGTCATATTGTTCTGGGAACTATATGATGCATTCATGCCTCTGTTTATGTAACCGTCTGCTCCCTGACTAAAAAAAAAAATTGCAGTTTTACTTGATATATAAATGATGCTTAAGTGCTCTGGGTGTGTCAAAGCACTTGCACAGCCTCTGCCGACTCACTATATTGCCCACCCATCCCTTCTTCTACTGCTTCACTGACTGCTCAATAACTGTGTGGCCGAGACCGTGAGGTGTCACTCAGGCTAAGGAAGGTGGGGATGGGCAAGGCATAGAGTCAGGGAGGCGGTGGCCTGGGAAGTGCTCAGATCACAGCCAGAGTATTATGGACTCATTTGCATATGAATTAAAACAGCACGGTGTGATAGCCAGTGCTTTACAGTTAGTGTCCTTGCCATATACAACATGTGCGCCACAGCAGTTTTAACATGTTTGTCTGTCCCCATATCCTCCACATATCTCGGGCACATATGAAGGGAGAAGAGGTTATGGCTTCCCTTACTATGTCCAGCTGGGGGTGGGTGACAGGTTCCCTTTAAGATGGAGGAACATACCAATAAAGAAACTTGGAGGCCAAGTGTGACGAATTATGGGCTCACAGAATTGATGGTTGGACGTTGCCTGAAGAGAGCTGACGAGGATTCGCCTGGGCTTATTGTGAATCTCTTGGCCGTGTATGTACCTGCTCTGGAGCACTGACTAAAGAACTGTAGGGCTGTCTGTTGTGAAGTAGCGGCAAATGAAAATAAATCACCGACGTGAGTGGAGGGTGGCCAACACTCACATATATCTACAGTGGGGCAAAAAAGTATTTAGTCAGTCAGCAATAGTGCAAGTTCCACCACTTAAAAAGATGAGAGGCGTCTGTAATTTACATCATAGGTAGACCTCAACTATGGGAGACAAACTGATAAAAAAAAATCCAGAAAATCACATTGTCTGTTTTTTTTTCCTTTTATTTGCATATTATGGTGGAAAATAAGTATTTGGTCAGAAACAAGCAATCAAGATTTCTGGCTCTCACAGACCTGTAACTTCTTCTTTAAGAGTCTCCTCTTTCCTCCACTCATTACCTGTAGTAATGGCACCTGTTTAAACTTGTTATCAGTATAAAAAGACACCTGTGCACACCCTCAAACAGTTTGACTCCAAACTCCACTATGGTGAAGACCAAAGCGCTGTCAAAGGACACCAGAAACAAAATTGTAGCCCTGCACCAGGCTGGGAAGACTGAATCTGCAATAGCCAACCAGCTTGGAGTGAAGAAATCAACTGTGGGAGCAATAATTAGAAAATGGAAGACATACAAGACCACTGATAATCTCCCTCGATCTGGTGCTCCACGCAAAATCCCACCCCGTGGGGTCAGAATGATCACAAGAACGGTGAGCAAAAATCCCAGAACCACGCGGGGGGACCTAGTGAATGAACTGCAGAGAGCTGGGACCAATGTAACAAGGCCTACCATAAGTAACACACTACGCCACCATGGACTCAGATCCTGCAGTGCCAGACGTGTCCCACTGCTTAAGCCTGTACATGTCCGGGCCCGTCTGAAGTTTGCTAGAGAGCATTTGGATGATCCAGAGGAGTTTTGGGAGAATGTCCTATGGTCTGATGAAACCAAACTGGAACTGTTTGGTAGAAACACAACTTGTCGTGTTTGGAGGAAAAAGAATACTGAGTTGCATCCATCAAACACCATACCTACTGTAAAGCATGGTGGTGGAAACATCATGCTTTGGGGCTGTTTCTCTGCAAAGGGGCCAGGACGACTGATCCGGGTACATGAAAGAATGAATGGGGCCATGTATCGTGAGATTTTGAGTGCAAACCTCCTTCCATCAGCAAGGGCATTGAAGATGAAACTTGGCTGGGTCTTTCAACATGACAATGATCCAAAGCACACCGCCAGGGCAACGAAGGAGTGGCTTCGTAAGAAGCATTTCAAGGTCCTGGAGTGGCCTAGCCAGTCTCCAGATCTCAACCCTATAGAAAACCTTTGGAGGGAGTTGAAAGTCCGTGCTGCCAAGCGAAAAGCCAAAAACATCACTGCTCTAGAGGAGATCTGCATGGAGGAATGGGCCAACATACCAACAACAGTGTGTGGCAAAATACTTATTTTACACCATAATATGCAAATAAAAGGAAAAAAAAACAGACAATGTGATTTTCTGGATTTTTTTTTCTCAGTTTGTCTCCCATAGTTGAGGTCTACCTATGATGTAAATTACAGACGCCTCTCATCTTTTTAAGTGGTGGAACTTGCACTATTGCTGACTGACTAAATACTTTTTTGCCCCACTGTATATGACAATTGTCTCTGACCTCAATGACCCTGCGGGTGCTTGTATATTTCCATGTTTGTTATTCTCTATGTATCTTATGGAGGACTTGGGTAATAAGGATGGGTTTTTTTTCACATTCTGTTAAGTTTTCTTAAACAAAAATCAATAAACATACAATGATTTAAAAATGTATTGCTGATCGCAGCAAGTCTCCAATCGTCACAATCCAAAAACTAAAGAGAAAATGTCTCTGATCACTTATTGGTTCAACAAATGATAGTTTTTGTTGTGAGATCGAAATATCCATTGCCCGTCATTGAGGAACACAGGATACAAGATCTATAGGCAGCAGAAGAAACGCTGTGTAGACAGAATGGCTTTATCTAGGCTTACTGGCTGTAATAGTTAATAAGCTCAGGATATGACTGCAGTCTGACTGCCCAGAGGGACTTATTAAGAGCAAGGCCGGAAATCAGATCTAAGGCTTTAGAGCGACTGAAAGCAGCTGATCGTTCAGTGCCGTGTGTATACCGAGGACTTGGATGCTTAGGAATTAGTCCTAATATAGTGGGAATAGAATTTCTTTGCCTGTTCTGAGTGATGTGATGAGTGACACTAGTAATGCCATTCTTATGGCCGGGACACAAGACCCCCTGCCCTGTGTCTGCCAATTAGCTGAGGTCAAATAACAGATAACCTTGGAGAACTCTATTGAGATCTAGTGAGGACCAGGCCCGTGGAGTCCGAGTCTGTGACCATTTTGGTGGAGTCAGTATAAAAATGGACCGACTTCGACTACTAAAATATATAATAAATTGAGTACAGTAGTACAAACCAGGATGCGCTGTAAATGTTATCATAAGAATTTGGGAAAGTTATGAAATGTCCTGTAAATGTCTGTTCTGTTCCTGATCGAAGGATCTCGGCTTTTAGCTGAGATGAATCTGTGCTGCACTTTATGCACATGCTCAGTAGTGACCAGGGCTGTGGAGTCGGGAGTCAGGGAAATTGAGAATTTGAGATCAGACATTTGGCTTACGGACTCCACGGCCCTGGTGAGGACAGTGGCATCTTGGACACACAGACGTCACATCCAGCATTATTACTGGGATGAACATGTCCACATGCATTCGGAATCTCAATAGAACTTTTTCAACTGAATGTCAAAATTGACATACTGTATTTAAAATAATTTTTCACCATTAAAGAACCTATGACGTAAGAGTCATTTATGCCATCAGAACAGTGGACACAGAACACATGCAGTACAGCCCCCTGATCTGGAATTCATGCACTGCAATAACTTTATAATAGACATGAGTGACAATTTGGGAGACGGTTCGAAAACAGTAGTGTTACCACAAGTCAAATGGCAGACAAGAGTAATTTTCAGGACTAATGAATTTCAACTTGTTTCTCCTAGTCCATAGAATTTCATTTCAAGCTAATAAGGAAAGGGCCAAGGATCTATCCTTTCTTATGACAGTGGCTCCCACCAAGGACATCTGCAAGGAGTTTGTATGTTCTCCCCATGTTTGGGTGGGTTTCCTCCAGGTACTCTGGTTTCCTCCCACACTCCAAAGACATACCGATAGGGAGACTGCATTGTGAGCCTCAATGGGGATAGTGATTATGATGTTGGCAAAGTGCAGGGGAATTAGTGACACTATCTAAGCGACTGAGAAAGAAAGAAAGAAAGAAAGAAAGAAAGAAAGAAAGAAAGAAAGAAAGAAAGAAAGAAAGAAAGAAAGAAAGAAAGAAAGAAAGTTGATTTGTGTTTGGTTTGGATGCGGCTCATTGCAGCTGTGCATCCTCTCACTAGATGAGGCAAGCTGAGTAACATTAGCCTAACAAATCATCTTGGTCCCAATGCCAAAGATGAAAGCAAGCATGATGCCAGTATTTGGAATAATACTTGGTATAACATGGCGCACACTCACAGTATCCTTGCATATCTTGCATTCTCCAGGCATCTGAGACACCTTCTCCATAACATCCAAGGCTCTTTGAAAATAACCTGGCTTCCACATCAGGGGCATCTGGGTGTAGACCGCTCGTAGACCTTTGGAGATTTCGATATTTCCTAAACACAACAGAATATACATATAAACTGGTCCATGCACATTTGAGGAATCAAGTTAGATTTCCATATTTTAGATTTTCATTTCCTTCCACAATTTTGGCACAGATGCCAAGTAAGAGGACCGTATTTGATAAACTGGCTGCAGACCAGCAATAAACCTTTCCCGACAGCTGCGGTGGCTCCAGTGGTTTAAGTACAATCCTGTATTTAAAATACTTCTGAATGCCAGAGATTATCGGAATCCTCCTTCCCATAGGGAGAAATTCTGAAATTCGTTTTCCAACCATTTCCATCCTTTCTTGAGACACTTAATTAGAATGTTACATTTTCTCTTTTTGGGGGGTTTTGCTCACAAAACAAAATCCAATATAATTATAATTTGCCAAGAGCAGCATGGTGAACTCTTACCGCTGGCCTTAAGCCTAAATAAACAGCCATCTTGAGGGGGATAATCTTTATCTTCAGAAAAAAGCAGCTGCTGCAGTGCGTATTGTATGACTTCCAGGACAGAAGTCTCTAGAGCAATTATCACCTTCATTTGTCCCTCGCACATAATATTTTTCCCCTTCTGGCAACACAATCCCGGTGTTTAGAGAGCAAGCAGCAATAAAATCCATGTATCCCTGGAATGAGATAAGCTAACTGTATTTTCCCAATTTCAAAATGGCATCTGTGGCTCGGAGGGCAAAAGATCGGTGACAACGTTCGCAGACGCGACCGGCCCATTATACTACATGTAGCCTTTGGGGACAGGCTGGGCCTCCAGGCTTTAGTGGAGAAATGTGCAATTAGATTTTGTGAGCTAGCAGGAGACATGACCGTAAAGGAGGCAGAGATCAGAGACGGTCCATGTAGGACGATGTGATCAGATGCAGAGATGACCTCCCCTCCGAACTGACTGTACGTGACACGGCAGAAGCCCCTAACATATCGATTGTTAGCAGTAAGAAATATCTGTCCTGGCTTCATATATACAGAACACTTTGGCAGTCCCTTTTTATGAAAAGTAGCAGAGGGGCATACAACAATCTGCCATAACTTTTTATTCTATTTTTTTACTTTTGCACAAATCTAGCCCAATGAAGGCCTGTTTTTTTTCTTGGATGGGTTAATGTTGATAAACCAGAAAACAAAGAGCATTTCCGCTACTATTTTTCTCTGTTTTAACTTTATTCAGCCATTTATACAGGTCGTTATGATTCTGACAGTACCAAATATGTAGATTTCTACAACGAATGATTAAAAAAAAAATAAATAAAATAATGAAAAATTATTTTCTGCAACTGCCAGGGTCCTCATGACAGTCCTTGAAGGAGTTCTTCGCAGACCATGATGCCATGGTTGCTATTGACTGCAGCATCTAAGGCAGGGGGTCCCCAACCTTTCCCACCGCGAGAGCCACATTCAGTACCTCCTCTCTCGACAGCAGTGTCGGTGAGAACCTGGGATAAAGTCAGCCAAAACTTCTGTACAAACAGCACGCCGTGAACTTGTGCTCCTTCCTTTATAGGCAGGATACTTACCCCTTATTCAGTATTCTTACATCAAGCATACCTACCACACCATGGCATCCAGCTCCATGCACCCCTCTAACTGGTAGTATCATTCCATCTCCAGCTCCCCCCACCCAGTAAACGCTCCCAAAGCCCCCATCTGGAGACCTGCTCTGTTTGACAGACTTTGTGCCAATGCAATAATCTGGCAGCTAGCCGAAAGACACACATCACAGGTCCACAAACCACAAGTTAGGGACCTGTGATCTAAGGGGTTAAAAGGAGTCTGTCAGGACAGAATGAGTGTGCAAACCAAAAAGAGGTGCTCCGTGTACCCTTTGTGTGGCTTAACAGACCAGTGCACCTTTCCACCCCCTCCTCTTCGACTGACAGAAGATGCTCTTTGAAACCACTTTTGCCTCCGGCCAATGGATGAGAACCCTACATGAGGAACTTCATAAATGGCCCCAGAAGGCCATAATACATTTAAAATAAATGCATAAAACCAGAGAGTCCCCTTAACTCTATAGGTCGCCACAACTAATACCCCATTATATACAAGTATGATACATGAGTGTTAATCATGACAGATGATTCTTACCCAACAGCGTGTATCCATACAGCTGAGAACTGAGCCCAACTGTGTTCTCCTGATGCAAGCCTGCCAGCACCAGCGATGCGCCAAGATTTCTTTCTTGCTCCCACTAAATTGTCAAAAAAATTTTTTGACATAAAACAAGTGTCAAACAATATGTTAGTCTTTCCATGGCACTGGCACAAAATTCAATTCCCTTTATTAAAAAGAAGGAATGTCTTTGATTAAACTAAAGGGAGTAAAGATCAGGCCGTGCTCTACCCAGCCCGCCTTAGCTGGCAGCAACAAAGAGCTGCAGATTTTCTTGTGTTAAAAAAAAAAAAAAAGAAAAAATCAGCATCTTAGAAAATGGCAATCTACAGGGTCATCTGTCATTATATGCCTCCGACTGTGTACTGGCAACATAACAAAAGCTGCAACCAGCCTTCTGCAAATATCTCCTGTTACTGCAGCCATGGTAGGTCTTATGGGGATTTGCTGATCTTTTGTAATTTGTATCCCATTCTGGGTACGAAACACTGATGACCATAAGGGCCCCGTTACACGCTTCAATGTCCCAGCGATCCCACCAGCGATCCGACGTGGATGGGATCGCTGGGACATAGTTAGCTGATCGCTGGTGAGCTGTCACATAGGCAGACTCACCAGCGATCAGGATCAGCGAGCACGCTGGTATCCAGGGTAAACAGCGGGTAACTAAGAGTCGTGCAGCGCTTAGTTCCCGCTGTTTACCCTGGATACCAGCTCCCAGCATCTGCTGTATGGCGCTGGGAGCTCGCTGATCGTTGTTCTCTCGCTGTCACACGCAGCGATGTTTGCTGCCCAGCGGGAGACTAACGATAGATTTGTGGCCCAGACGATTAGGCAATGATTAATGATCAGCCAACTGATCTTTGATTGTTGCTATGTGTCACGCGCAACGATGTCATTTCGACATCGCTGCAACGTCACCAGTTTGCGTGTAACGGGGCCTTTAGTCCAGCATACAGCGGCATGTAAACGTTTCAGCACCCCTGGTCAAAATTTACTGTCATTGTGAACAGTAAAGCAAGTTGATGACATGATCTCTAAAAGGCCTAAAGTTGAAGATGACACAATATATAGTCTTTGCTTTAAATTTTAAAAATTACAAAAGGGAAAATGGGACAAAGCAAAAGTCCCTATAACCTTGTGCCAAAAAACAGCAGCCAAGGGTTCTTCTAATCAGCTGCTGCCTAGCAGGAGAAGGCTATAAAAAATAGCAAAGTGATTTCAAGTTGCCCTTTCAAAATATTAAGAAATGGCAGTTAACAGGAACAATGGAGGTCAAGATAAGGTTTGGACGACCAAGCAATATTTTAGTGAGCGCTGCTTGAAGGATTGCTAGTGAGGCAAATCAGAACAGCCGCATGACTGCAAAAGAGTTTCAGAAAGATTTAGCAGTCTCTGGAGTTGTGATACATTGGTCCACCTGCACAAATATGACCTTTATGGAAGAGTCATCAGAAGAAAACCTCTCCTGCATCCTTACCATAAAATTCAGTGTTAGAAGTATGCAAAAGAACAGCTAAACAAGCCTAACGCATTTTGGAAACAAGTTCTGTGGATTGACGAGGTTAAAATAGAACTCTTTGGCCAGTATGATTAAATGTAAGTGTAGAGAAAAAAGGGCAAAGAATTTCTGGAAAAGAACATCTAGCCAACCATTAAGCATGGAGGTGCTTCAGCCAATGGCACTGAACATTTCACGGATAGAGGGAAGAATGAATTCAATGAAATTTCAACAAATTCTTGATGCAAACATAACACCAGCTGTAAAAATAACTGAAGTTGAAAAGAGGATGGCTTCTACAAATGGATAGTGATCCAAAACACACATCAAAATCCACAATAGACTACCTCAAAAGGAACAAGCTGAAGGTTTTAAAATGGCCCTCACAGTCCGCTGATCTGAACATCATTGAAAATCTGTGGCTGGACCTCAAAATAGTAGTGCATGCAAGACGACTCAGGAATCTCACAGAACAGTAAGAATTTTTCCAAGAAAGAATGGATGAAAATCCCTCAAACAAGAATTTGCAAGTGGTGATACTTTCAAAAGTGGGTGCTACTAGGTACTAACCATTCAGGGTGCTCAAACTTTTGCATGTGCCCATTTTCCTTTTTTGTAATTTTAAAATGTAAAAGATGAAAACTTATTTTGACCTAAAATAAAGAAGCATTGTGTCATCTTTAATTTGAGCCCTTTTAGAGATTATATCATTTTCAACTTAACTGTTCACAATAGAAATTTTGAGCAGGGGTGCGCAAACCTTTACATGTCATTGTATATCTCCTGCTTGCTGTGCTTTTTTTATCATTTATGCACAATACGTTCTTTATTTGCAGATTTTCCCTACAGACTTGAATAGTTGAAAAATCTGCAGACAAAACCAAACAAACAAACATTCGTTTCTATTGCTTTTCTACAGTGGAATCGCAGTAAACACTCATGTAATCTGCACATCAATAAAGTTTAATGAAAGCTAAGTAATGGGAAGTGGCCAAAATGAAGCCGTTTTATTTATCGTAAGCTAGGTCATACCAAAAAGGAGACAAACACTGCAGAGGCAAAAGCAGGATAAAAAAACTATAAAAAAAAAAATGCATTAAAGGTGCAATTGAAAAAAAACCCACACAGCTGGAGGGCTGGGAGTGGCGTCAAACAGGGAAAAGCAGAGAAAAATCAGAAAAATGCAATTTACATTAAATACAAAATAATTCCACATAAAAAAATATAAAATGTTACCGTTAATTGTGGATTTCCAGACAGATACTTGTGCAAAGCATAGAGAGAGAGAAGTTGTGTGGAGACGTTATCGAAACTCTCCTGCAGCATTATCTCAACCACCACCGAAACGGCTCCTGGGAGACGCAACGTGGAGAGAAGACCACATGATAAAGATCGACCGTGATTCATGAGCCACATGTACTTTGTAATAACCGCTCACATCTTCCACACTGTGACCATTCCATACAAACATTCCATGTTTTCCCCTAGGTGTAGTTTGCTCTAAAAAATAATCCAAAACGGTGTTTTCCTCACCTCTCCCCTGTGCAGCGCTGAGTCTCCGCGGCTTTTCCCGCTGTCTGTTATGGTCTGCAGTGATGTTGACTGTGGCACAAGCCACATGGAGCTGCTAAACTCACCTGACGGGCTGCAGCGGTGTCCACATGATGTCGGCGCTGCAGACAATAAAATACACCAAGAGCAGCGGAAGAGAAACAACGCTGGACCTGAACAAGGTGAGTAAAGCACAATTTGGATTTTTTTTCTTTTAAAACACACTGCAGCTGGGGAGCACGGTTTTGTTTCTGAAGCCGGTAAACGCTGACCTCCTGATGATGTAGCATTCCCTGTAAGAAGCATCATTTCGCCCCAATTAAAACATTTTCAGCACATTACATGGTAAAGTGAATGATGGAACTGCAACTCAGGTCCCAAAAACCAAACTGGGCCATCAGCTAGATCAACAGGAAAAATCAAACTCTCTCTTGGAAAATGGGGCTGGGGAGAAAAAAAAAGTGAAAGTGCAAAAAAGAAAATGAGCTTTGATGGTTAGGCTAAGTTGACTCTGGGCTTTTTTTATGTGTTTTTTTTTCTGCATCAGAAAGGAAGCTGCAGCCAAAACACAGGTTTCGCTGCACTTTTGGTGAGTTTTTTGTACATTCAATTCAATGGGTGAAAACTGAGGAAAAAAACTCTGAAAGAAGCGACATACTCTATGTATAAAAACCATGCAAAGCACAAAATACTGGTGACAAAAAAAACCAAGCTGTGTGTATGAGATTTCTGAAATCTCAGACATAGGAAACGTAGCTGAAAATTAGCATAAAAAAAAAAAAAAACGCAGCAAAAACGCCCAGTATGAACTTGTACAGAAAGCATGCGGCAATGTATTACACCTCACACACTAGTGAATGGAGAGAGCCTCATGAGTATGGCCACCTCTTCATCACCAGCAGTATGCGGTAGATGTAGGTCCATCCTGAGGACTGCGCCCTAAAAGGCTGTGTGCACACGCTGCGGTTCCGCTGCGGTTTTGGCCCTGCGGAACCGCAGCAGTTCCGCAGACATGGTACAGTACCATCTAACCTTATGGGTTTTCAAAACCGCAGTGCTCACGCTGCGTTTTTTTCCACGCGGTTTTGCTGCGGTTTATTAACCGCAGCAAGTCTATTGTTTCTGCGGATTCCGCTGCGGTTTCACACCTTTAACATAGTAGAGGTGTGAAACCGCAGGAAAACCGCAGGTCACTTTACCTGGGTTTCCGCGGGGAAAAACCCGCAGGTGATTCCGCAGTGTGTGCACATAGCCTAAGACATCTGCTGGATAAGCCATACATTGCTGAGATCACCGTGTCCTTTTAATAATACGGCATGCTTCATCAATAAAAGTAAAGTCTCACAGTGAGCGGAAACCTCACACACGGCTGTGTAATGCAATGATGGACAGACACACATGAAATATAAGACATGGCATAAAAGACGGGCATAAAAGCGCACACCGTACCTTCCCAATGTTCATTCTTTATGAAAGTATCAATTAATAAGTTAAATGTGAAGTCATCTGGGAAAATGCCATACTGAACCTATAAAGGCGACAGACAATTATTTCTGAAATGATCACACAAGTAAGGACTTACAGCAGCACACTACTTCCTATAGTGGTACCCATAGCTGCAGGATAAAACACGAGGAAGGGTCAGCGTATTAACTCAAATTACTGAAGAATTAGGAAGGGGGATTCAGGTTAGTTTAGGACCCTTTTGGTGTTTAGACCTGATGAAGCTGGTATACACACTTTGAAGATATAACCCTTTATGATAGTGTTCTCTGCCACCTAGCTGATTGACAGCCCCTCACCGTCCCTCCGGCTGCTGAGATCTCACACTGCTCAGTACAAGCTGCAGCCATCAGTCTGGTGGGTGAGCGGGGACTGAATACACATTGACTCATGAGCTCTCTCCCTCTACAGCTGGACTCATAACATGCTCATCTTAAAGGGAACCTGACATCAGGATTTACAATAGGAGGTATTAGGAGAACTTTGTCAGACTCTTAATAGTTCTATAGCTAAACTCTACGTGTGTGGTTAAAAACAATGTTGAATCCTCCCTCCTTGCGGGTACAGACAATTCAGGGACTGCTGTCAATCATTAATACGACAGCAATGTGACCGTCATCCCTGCATGTGTAGGGAGTGAAGGGGTCTCTCTTATCTGACTGCCTGCCCTCCATGCACACAATGGGATCTCGGTCACTCAGAAAACCTCCTATGGGCAAAGCTGCTGTCAGGTTCCCCATAATATCAGGATTATACAGTCACTCCGACAAAGTCAAGTTCTCCAGACTCAGATCTAAGATATCCAGTTCTTGCTGCCGTTTTAGAAGTAAGTTTTTATTTTAGAATACCATGTAATTTAATGTGACTACTGGCCATGAGGCTATATGGTCTGAACCTTATTGGCAAGCCTCAAAGAATGCCTCAAATGTTTTTTTTCTTTTCAAAGCAATGAGAAGGGTCCTAGAGGAAATAAGCCATACCTTATTCTTCAACGTATACAAGGCTTTGTCTGAAGCTCCATACTGGAGACATTTTCTAATCCACCCATGTATCGTCCAGTTCCTCAGATACCAACAGTTCGGACTATGACGAAACCTGGAATAAAAGCCACAAGATTGGAATACCACGATGCAGAAAAGGAGTCCGCTCACCACGGACAGAAGCATCTTCATCGCAAGGAGCCTCCCTAGTCTGGGACGTGTACCACAGTGCAGAAAGGAAGAAAGTTTTCTCTCCAGCTTTGACCAGAATGCAAAAATTAAACAAAAAAAAAAAAAATCACATTTATTAGTCCAATATTAAAAATATACACACTCGCAGCCACTAATGTCCATAAAAAAAGATGCTTAATCATGATTAAGGTTTTTAGCTGAAACGCGTCGTTTTTTTATGAACATTAGTGGCTGCGAGTGTGTATATTTTTAATATTAGACTAATAAATGTGATTTTTTTTTTTTTGTTCAATTTTTGCATTCTGGTCAAAACTGGAGAGAAACCTTTCTTCCTTTCTGCACTGTGGTACACGTCCCATACTAGGGCGGCTCCTTGCGATGAAGATACATCTGAACGTGGTGAGCGGACTTTCCCTTATCCTACTCAATCTCTAGAAGATTGGAATACGGTACAATCATTAATAATAATAATAATAATAATAATAATAATAATAATAATAATTAAATTGATTAACAAACTGAAAAACAATTAGAAATAGTGACATATGAGGTCAGCAAACAAGGAAGGTGTATATGCGTGTGTGGACAATGTACCAACGCCAGCAATCTGCTTTACCCAGATTTACATCACATTCAGTTCTATAAGATTTGTTAGGACAGGACAAACAGCATGTGTCTACGCTACATTAGAGCTGTAGAGAGTTCCAAAAAAAAAGTGAGCCAGCGCTTCTCAAACTTCACATCTTCTTTATTGCAATGTTAATCCACGAAAACAGGAAAAAAAAACAAGTATTACAAAATCCTGCATGTTTCGACAAGCATCAAAGGCAATCTGTCAGCAGGTTTTTGCTTTGTAATCTGAGGGCAGCATGAGGTAGGGGCTGAGACACTGATTTCTGGAAAGTGTCACATATTAGGCTGTGTGCTGTTGTTTCCAAACAATAAACGTTTTCTCAGAAGGTTATTATCACTGCCCAGACTACAGCCTCTTGAGCCTCCTGGTCCAACCACACCCCCTCCTCTGATTACAGCTTACTGTCCATACATAATGTATGCAGTAAGCTGCGGTGTGGGCGGGGGTAGCTTTCTGAGCTCTGCTATATGCAAAAACACTGTCACACAGTAAATACTAAGTTACCGTATACAACGCTGGAATTAAAGTCTCTTTTCCGACATTACGCTGCTCACAGATGACGTAGCAAATACCTGCTGACAGATACCCTTTAAAGGCCGGCCTCCATTTAGTTCTATATCTCTTGGATGGTCGGCTTACATCTCGCCCTACTGTGCCAGCGATACTGATCTGTGAATCGGAGAGCGTTGCGTATTGTTGCTCTCAGGCACTTCTTACGTGCCATGTAACAGTGTTGTTTTGGGCTTTTGCTGCTGTCAGGTTATTAGGGAAATGTCTGTAGTAAGTGGATGTCATTGCCCTCCGCTCTGTATTGTAAGCATGAGTGTTCAAGGGAGTCCCAGATTAACTCCTCATTATCTGTAGCTGGAGAACTTGGCTCTCATTTGCAATGCAAAGTGAAGTGGAAGCCAATGTTGTAAAAAGAAGCAAATCAGTAATGTACTGGTACCTCGTGCCTTGTGGGACCTCTGGGGCATTATGACAGTACCAATCCCTTATCAGTGTGTGGTGACGTCCGGCCTGTCCTAATGCCACGTTACTGGCATGTCGGTGCCAGAGCCGGTGTGATACAGTAGTAGCTATACAGAATGAAGGAGAATTGCTGGGTCTGCCGCCTGCTATAGAGACATCCAGATGCCGGCCGCCTCCAGCAGCGTTCTCCAGCGCTTCATGTCAGGGATATTTCTTCCATCTGATTGAACTTGCTTTCCAGAACATTTACCATATTATTACAGCTACCAGCTCTCCTCCAAATTACCCCGTGTCTCGTCTGCTAGGAAACACCGCTCCAGGCGACTAGAAGGACCACTAAACCCTGCCTAGTGTAATAAGATCACAGCTAAGGACAGGGTGAAGTATAATGGACCTGAATGCTCTGGAGACGCACGCAGCCTGCGCCACTTCTTAAGGCACTTTAATACGTGAAGTTGCGCGCTTTATTGAAGTGTTAGCCGTTAGGTTGCTGTAAGACCATGCTCACACATTGCAAAAAGTTTACACCAGATTTGGTAACAATCTGCAACCAATTCTCCAGGTGACTTTAGGATATCACCCTGCCCCTTTTAAAACAGTCTAGGAAATCTGGGAAAATCAGCCAAAGATGAAAAATTCACAGCGTGATCTCATTTCACATGGATTTTATCCGAAAAGCGTAAATAAGGTTCTGAAATCCTCATTCACTTGTGAAAGTCTGTGGATTTGAGGCGTGGAATCTATAACACAAATCCACAGTAAATCCGATGCACGGTAAACTTCATCCCTTCCAAATGGCGATGTGGTAGGCAAGCCGTGCAAATCTAATTTCTGACCTGTCAAAGCGGTCAGTCATCCTAAAACCTTCATACGGTGTAGCAATATGTATTTTGGATATAAATCCTTTATGAGATTTGTGTTCTTTACCTATAAACTACTACTGATGGGCACCGAGCAATCCTCCAAAAGCTCCTTCAGCCGACAGCTACCTACGGATGGAGACCGGTACTTCAGCTGCCCGAAGAGTAAAAGGATTAGGCATTGTTGATATCCCACTGCCCGATCCTCCTTTCTCCCATCTGTCATTGTGTAACAAATGCTGACAAGTTTGCTAACTTTAACTGAAAGTGTTTGGCCTTAATTAATACAAGTGTCTGGTTGTGCACTTTGGTCCCTAGACTAACAAATGGTAACTTTGTGCATCACCGACCATTGGGTTGATTTACTTTGCTACCTAATGAGTACATCACATAGCAGAAAAAGGAGATCCAGGAATCAATGTGTTGAAAATTGCGGTTTTATGAGTCAACACATTTCAAAGCTTACAAACCACATATGTGGTTCTGTCCTGAAGAAGTCTGTGACCTCTGAAATGCGTTGACTAAGAAACTGCAATTTTCAACGCATCGACTCCTGGATCTCATGCTTCGTCGTACAGTGTCTTCGGCAGCGTTGTTAACCCATCCTCCATGGTTTTTCCTTCCATTGCATGTATCCTGGATCTGCAGTAGCCGTTCTACTGAGCTTTCCGCACACAACCCGGCCAGGTGAGGACATCCCTGCACCTATCGTTCTCATGGCCTATATCCGGGCAAGACCCAATTATTATGCGCTATTGTCTTCGTTTTCTCCTACTGGATTCAGAGTGAGCATGTCACTTCTCTTAATTACTTCAGGGTTTCCGAACCCTGACATTGTAAAAGTGACATAAAACGTAACATTTTCATTCTATGAGTTGTTTTTTCCCAGCTTTTTCAGGGAGATTCTGCCTTAATATGACGCAGCGTGCAAATAGTTTAAGGGTATGTTCACACGTGGTGATTTTGCTGCTTTTTTATGCAAATTTTAAGCTGCATTTTACAGTATCAGCAAAGCCCATGAGATTTCAGAAATCTCATGCACACACCTTTTTTTCCTGACTGAATTGGAAAGCTGCTTCGTTTTTGCAATCCGCAGCATGTCACGGCTTTCAGCGTTTTTTCATTCATAGAAAGCAATGAGTAAGTGCAAAAACGCAGGCATCAGGTTTTGCTGCAAAAACCTTAAGGAAGTTGATTCATGTTTTTTTGGGGGCAACTAAACTTTATCACCAAGCACAAGAGACCATAAAAACGCAGCAAAGCCTACTTTTTGTAAGCAGCATCTTTACTGCCAAGAAAGCAGGTTTTGCTTGCAGAAAAAAAGGGAACAAAAACACAACGTGTGAACATAGCCTGAATCATACATGTAGCCTTTGGTGCAAATTTTGGGCCAAAAATATAAGTGTATACAAAAAGAATATGACGGGAAAAACCAACACTTCCCCATTTGGAATCCCCTCCGAACACTGCATAAAAAAAACAAACAATAACTGGACATTTAATTCCAGTCCTAGAATAGCTTGTAGCAAGATCTTGACACTCGCAGTTCTGCAGCATCTCCATCTTTACCGCAGCCATTCCAATACAAGCCAATCAATCCCCCCACACTAAATCCTACACTGGGGATATGGCATTTTAAGGACCCGTGTATGAAAGGCTTGAACAAACATTAATTTGTCAGTTCCCTCCTCTTCTATTGTTAATATTGAAACAGATGACCAACCTCAGTGAATCCATTACTCTACAATCCATGGGGAGCCATAACATGCATGAACGCATCCAAATACCCTCATTTCATCCCCAAGTAACAGGTGCAAGCACAATCCGAGACTAGCTATTCTCCGGCCACAATCACGGGCTTCCATTTACCAGTCCGCCTCTCGCCATAAAATACACTTTACATCAGCGACAATACGCAGTGGGCTCCTATACACGGAATTCAGGAAGAAAATACCAGAGAAAAGATAGTGAAACGTAGCAATAAAAAAGGAGTAAATTGTCGTGCTGGCCATAGTTACAGCATAAATTTCAACTTTTTATTCTTCCATATTCTTGTATTAAGATTATAAAAAAGTAAAATATGGTATCTAGAATAAATAAATATTAATTAAAATTAACCCACTAAACCAGCCAATTACCCTTGTTGCTTGGGTACTTCACTTTATAGCCAGATGCTCAGACATATAGGCGCCAGATTCATCAACACTGCTGTCTCGCACGCCAGCCTTAATGAAGGTCGTCAGTAAACGACACTAAATTAATTCAGAGCATTTTATTAGTGCCCCGATCCTCGCCAGAATTACGACTCTAGTCATGGACTGAAGATTTCTGGTATAGGAAACGCTACCATGCCCCTTCCCACCCCAGTACTTTTTTGAGGAGAAAGTTGAAAATTGGGGTGAAAATACCAAAAGTCGCAACATTTTTGTGGAGCTCTACGTTACAGCAGAAAAAAATTGTGTGACTTTTCAAAGTGATCTGCGCCAGTTTTATAGGGAAAACACTTTTATGAATCGATCTGCAAAGACTTTCAAACCAAATTATAAAGTTAAAAATTAAGCAAATTCTCAACAGACTCGCAAAATAAACAGACAGCCCTGGCACACCGGTCTAACCAAAGAACTGAGGCGGGCTTCCAGGGCTGCTGAGCGGAGATGGAAAAAATCCCACTCCAATGAGGACTTCATCACATTCAAACAGTCCCTCACTACTTTCAAGGTCACACTCGCTGCAGCAAAACAAACCTACTTCTCATCTCTCATATCCTCCCTGTCTGTCTCACAACCCTAAACAGTTATTCAAAACCTTCAATTCTCTCCTCCTCCCCCCAGCACCTCCTCCCTCTCCACTCATCTCAGCTGAAGACTTTGCCTCATTTTTCAAGGAGAAGATTGATAACATCAGAGCCAGTTTTGGTCAACAACCCCCAGTGCCCTTCCTTCTACCTGCCCTGCCCTCCTCCTCCAAAACCAACTTCTCCACCATTACAGAAGATCGACTCTCCACTCTACTCTCAAGATCACATCTCACTACCTGTGCACTTGACCCGATCCCATCCCACTTCATCCCAAACCTCACCACAGTCTTCATCCCAACCCTAACCCAGCTCTTCAACCTATCACTAACAACTGGTGTTTTCCCCTCAAGTTTTAAACATGCCTCAATCACACCTATCCTCAAAAAGCTCTCTTGACCTATCCTCTGTATATAGCTATGGCCCTATATCACTTCTCCCCTATGCCTCAAAACTACTGGAACAACACGTCCATCTTGAACTATCCTCCCACCTCCCTTCTTGCTCCCTCCTTGACCACTTGCAATCCGGCTTCCGGCCACACCACTCCACTGAAACTGCCCTAACTAAGGTCACCAATGACCTACTAGCCGCCAAGGCCAAGCGACACTACTCTGTCCTCCTCCTCCTGGACCTGTCCTCTGCCTTTCACAGAGTGGACCATTCCCTATTACTACAGACCCTCTCATCTCTTGGTATCACAGACTTGGCCCCATCTTGGATTGCGTCATATCTAGCAGACCGGACATTCAGCGTCTCCCATTTGCACACCATCTCCTCACTGCGCCCCCTATCCGTCGGAGTCCCACAAGGTTCAGTCCTAGGGCCCCTGCTCTTCTCCGTTTACACCTTCGGCCTCGGACAGCTCATAGAATCTCATGGCTTTCAGTATCATCTCTATGCTGATGACACACAGATCTACATCTCTGGACCAGATATCACCTCCCTACTAAACAGAATCCCTCAATGTCTGTCTGCTATTTCATCCTTCTTCTCCGCTAGATTTCTAAAACTTAATATGCACAAAACAGAATTAATCATCTTTAGCCCATCTCACGTGACCCCCCCAACGGACCTATCCATTAAAGTAAACGGCTGCCCACTCTCTCCAGTCCCACAAGCTCGCTGCCTCGGGGTTATCCTTGACATTGATCTCTCTTTCAAATCACATATCCAAGCCCTTTCCGCTTCCTGCCGACTTCAACTCAAAAATATTTCACGGATCTGTACATTCCTCAACCAAGAATCTGCAAAAACCCTAGTCCATGCCCTCATCATCTCCCGCCTTGACTACTGCAACCTCCTGCTCTGTGGCCTCCCCTCTAACACTCTCGCACCCCTCCAATCTATTCTTAACTCTGCTGCCCGACTGATACACCTGTCCCCCCGCTATTCCCCGGCCACTCCCCTCTGTCAATCCCTGCACTGGCTCCCCATTACCCAAAGACTCCAGTTCAAAACCCTAACCATGACATATAAAGCCATCCACAACCTGAGTCCTCCGTACATCTGTGACCTAGTCTCCCGGTACTTACCTGCATGAAAACTCCGATCCTCACAAGATCTCCTTCTGTACTCCCCTCTTATCTCCTCTTCCCACAATCGCATACAAGATTTCTCCCGCGCATCCCCTCTACTCTGGAACTCTCTACCACAACATATCAGACTCTCGCCTACCATGGAAACCTTCAAAAAGAACTTGAAGACCTACCTCTTCCGACAAGCCTACAACTTGCAGTAACCACCGATCCACCAAACCGTTGCACGACCAGCTCTACTCTCGCCTACTGTATCCTCACCCATCCCGTTGTAGATTGTGAGCCCTCGCGGGCAGGGTCCTAACTCATCCGTACCAGTCGTGACTTGTATTATTTAAGATTACTGTACTTGTATGTATTATGTATACCCCTCCTCACATGTAAAGCGCCATGGAATAAATGGCGCTATAATAATAAATAATAATAATAATAATAATAATAATAATAATAACAGACCATGTTTAAAATTCCGTCGTTTCGCTTCTATGCAGACATTGCATCTCTATGGAAACCGACATGGTGATCCTGCAGTCTTCCTGTCCCATACCGTCAGTGAGCAGACAGATGACTGGTTAGTCAGACCAGACGTGGAGAATACACAGAAGTGACTGCAGGATTGCAGGACTACAGGAGTTTGTTTGTTGTCTGTTACCATGGAGATGAGGTCTGCACAAGAGCTGTAGAAACAAAAAACTGTAGAACGCTTTTACCCCCAACGTGCTTCATTTTTTCCAGTTTATTGGCAACCAGAGAAAATAAATGCTTGCAAAAATGTAGGCACAAATGGGTTGTCTCAACCTACAGTCATGGCCAAAAGTTTAGAGAATGACACAAATATTAATTTTTACAAAGTCTACTGCTTCATTTCTTCTAATGGCAATTTGCATATACTCCAGAATGTTATAAAGAGTGATCAGCTTAACAGCAATTACTTGCAAAGTCAATATTTGCCTAGAAAATGAACTTTATCCCCAAAAACACATTTCAACATCATTGCAGCCCTGCCTTAAAAGGACCAGCTAACATCGTTTCAGTGATTGCTCCATTAACACAGGTGTGGGTGTTGATGAGGACAGGGCTGGAGATCAATCTGTCATGATTAAGTAAGAAAGACACCACATAAGGAGGCTGGTGCTTGGCATCATTGTTTCTCTTCTGTTAACCATGGTTATCTCTAAAGAAACACGTGCAGTCATCATTGCACTGCACAAAAATGGCCTAACAGGGAAGAGTATCGCAGCTAGAAAGATTGCACCTCAGTCAACAATCTATCGCATCATCAAGAACTTCAAGGAGAGAGGTTCCCATGTTGCCAAAAAGGCTCCAGGGCGCCCAAGAAAGACCAGCAAGCGCCAGGACCGTCTCTTAAAAGTGTTTCAGCTGCGGGATCGGGCTACCAGCAGTGCAGAGCTTGCTCAGGAATGGCAGCAGGCAGGTGTGAGTGCATCTGCACGCACTGTGAGGCGGAGACTCTTTGAGCAAGGCCTGGTCTCAAGGAGGGCAGCAAAGAAGCCACTTCTTTCCAGAAAAAACATCATGGACAGACTGATATTCTGCAAGAGGTACAGCGAGTGGACTGCTGAGGACTGGGGTAAAGTCATTTTCTCTGATGAATCCCCTTTTCGATTGTTTGGGACATTTGGAAAACGGCTTATTCGGAGAAGACCAGGTGAGCGCTACCACCAGTCTTGTCTCATGCCAACGGTCAAGCATCCTGAAACCATTCATGTGTGGGGTGGCTTCTCAGCCAAGGGAATGGGCTCTCTCTCAGTCTTGCCTAAAAACACAGCCATGAATAAAGAATGGTACCAGAATGTCCTCCAAGAACAACTTCTCCCAACCGTCCAAGAGCAGTTTGGCGATCAACAATGCCTTTTTCAACATGATGGAGCACCTTGCCATAAAGCAAAGGTGATAACTAAATGGCTCAGTGAACAAAACAGAGATTTTGGGACCATGGCCTGGAAACTCGCCAGATCTTAATCCCATTGAGAACTTGTGGTCAATCATCAAGAGACGGGTGAACAAACAAAAACCTTCAAATTCAGACAAAATAAAAGCATTGATTTTGCAAGAATGGACTGCTATCAGTCAGGATTTGATCCAGAAGTTGATTGAGAGCATGCCAGGGAGAATTGCTGAGGTCCTGAAGAAGAAGGGTCAACACTGCAAATATTGACTTGCTGCATTAACTCATTCTAACTGTCAATATAACCTTTTGTTACTCATAATATGATTGCAATTATATTTCTGTATGTGATGAAAACATCTGACAAACACACATAAAAACCAGAGGGCAGCAGATCATGTGAAAATATAATATTTGTGTCATTCTCTAAACTTTTGGCCATGACTGTACAGTAGGCCTTTATTAGATAACAATATCTTATGCCTTTATGATAGTAATAGATGACTTTTTTTGTTTGATTTTTTTTTAAGTTCGTGATTTTTTTGTTTTATTTTAATAAATATCCTTAGCCAAGGTCCACTTTCATTGCTCCTACTTTCTGGGTTTCGGTCCAGGCTGGTGAAGAGAATGCAAGGCAAGTGTTCTCCCACTACGGATGTACTATAGCAACCGGCTCTGGGTACGAGCCTGCACTTTCCAGGCTCATACATGCTCAGAAAGATTTCAGGTTTTTCAAAAAAACATAAAAGCAGAATTGCTGCAGAAGACTGCCCAAGTCAGAGAACGTCACATCTATAGAAATGCCTTGGCCCAGTCTACAAACATCAGTCTCACAGTCACAGCACCTAACTGGAAATGTCCACCACAATGACGACAACTGAAGGACATGTCCAATAGCAACCAAAGAAGTGCTAAGGGCACAGATGCAGTGCGACATGTGCCGGGAGCAGATACATGTGCATGCTTCCCACCCAGCATCCATGTTACAAGCAATCCAAGTGGTCAATGGAGGTCTCATAACCAGGACTAGAGATGAGTCGAACTCCAAACACAGATTCTCCTTCAAGTCCATTTTACAGTTCAGGAGTAAGGGGGGAGAGATTTTTCAGATCCAAAGTTTGGGCCCTCATTGATTTTTATGGGGTTCGGGTACAGTTCAGGCACGAAGGTTCGGTCGAACAAGATGGATCTGAACTTTCAAGGTTACGCTCATCCCTAATCAAGACTAAGCTGTTCAGTTCATTTCAAGCCTTTTCACATATTAGACAACTAAAAAACAAACAAACACAGGTACCCTTTAAACTTATGAAATCCAGAAAAGACATAGCTTAAAACCCAAACCTAAACCTGTCACATAGGGCCCCAACTATGACGCATCATATTTCCAGAGCCCAGGAACACCTCTGCAGGTGCTACACTTACACCTCTGGAGGACTCAATCCCCTTTAGATGTTTTGTCCGTATGTCAATGTTAGAAAACAAGAGTAAAAGTTACAAAACTACAGCAACTATCCCAGGGTTCATTTACACTGGCTGTCAGAGGACAATAAAAAAACCACCAATTGGTTACTTGCACACTAGACAGTTTAGACAGTCCAACCACACTTCATGCACACAGGACAATCGCTAATACGATTGTTGTGAATACATAGAATATCATTCTTTTCAGCAGCACTTGTCCTGATTAACAGGATGTTGTGCAGCCGAGAACAAATCAAGCTTAAAAATTGGATCATTTGATGAATGAGCATTTTGCTCGTTTGTCTGATAAACAAAAGAATGGTTAGACTGATTGATCGGGAAACGCGCTCTTAGGAAGGAAGATGCTTTCCGGATTATTGGTTGTACCTTGAAAGAAACCTATCTGGCAACTCATGATGCCCCCAAAAAATGGATAATTTTGCAGCATATATTGCAGCCAGTTATATTATTCTCTGAAACGCGTTTCAGAGAAAATATATTTTGATGATCCGGCCGGCAACCATAAAGAGATGAGACTAGTCCGATGCGGACCTGGCCGGCTCTTACCTGTGGGTAATTATCAGGTCTCTTCCTCACGTGTACAAAGGGAGAGACCTGTCAATCACCTCTAGCAGTGAGGAGAATAGCCGGAATAGTCCCGGCCAGATCTCCAAAGTGTATTTTCTCTTAAGAAAATCTGCCCAGTTATGAAGGTGGTTAGAAAAAGCAGCAAGACTACTTTCCATATCCTTTTGGTATGGAGACCTGACGGCTAAAACTGTAGCAAGGAATTTTGTGAATAAAGAAACAGGTCATACACATATACTGCGTAGGTAGAGACTTGCAATGCAGCATATTGAGCGCTGCAATCAATTATAATGAAACAGATCCGCAGGAGAAGACCGCGATCAGAATACCAATGATCAGGTATAAAAAAAAAAAAGGAAACATTTCACTCATCTTCATGCGGTGCCTCACAGCCATTATAGGGCACGAACTAAATGAGTTAATCTACGTGAAAATGCAGCAAAATATCGCACCCACAGGATCTGGTCCAGAGGTGCAGAAATGTAAAAAGAGAAAGGAAAAAAGGTGGCCGGTGCACCTGCCTCAGGAAGGAGCTAGATCAGCTCTGAAACAAGTAGCAATTCATAAAAGTCCAGTCGTATGATATTCCTTTGTGATATCGCAATCTATACAACCCCGACAGGCAGGTCCGCGCCCAGCGCAGGCAGGTCCGCGCCCAGCACAGGCAGGTCCGCGCCCAGCACAGGCAGGTCCGCGCCCAGCACAGGCAGGTCCGCGCCCAGCACAGGCAGGTCCGCGCCCAGCACAGGCAGGTCCGCGCCCAGCACAGGCAGGTCCGCGCCCAGCACAGGCAGGTCCGCGCCCAGCACAGGCAGGTCCAAGCCTGAAACAAGCACAGGCAGGTCCACGCCCAGCACAGGCAGGTCCACGCCCAGCACAGGCAGGTCCATGCCCAGCACAGGCAGGTCCACGCCCAGCACAGGCAGGTCCACACCCAGCACAGGCAGGTCCACACCCAGCACAGGCAGGTCCACACCCAGCACAGGCAGGTCCACACCCAGCACAGGCAGGTCCACACCCAGCACAGGCAGGTCCACATCAAGTACAATAACTTAACTTTTTTTTTTTTTACTACAGAGACAGGAAAAAACAGAAGTAACTTTTATTAAATCTGATAATAGGTGCCCACGGTAAGGAAGAGGAATTATCACTTTTTTCTGTAAGTTGAAAGGTCCTGTGTGGGAACTAACCCAATGGAAGAGGCAGCTGTTATCCCTCCAAGCAGACTTCTGCTGAAGAAAGCAATTACAGCAGAAAAAAAAAAACAGACTTGTAATGAGACGCTATCAAGGAATCTAATAACTTCTCAGATCTGTGTCAATATGAAGCGACTGCAATGCGCTGGCAGGGGAGAACTGTTTTTTTATGAAAGCCATCTGATCTCATTTTTCCCAAGGTGCATTACAGGAGCGGCGTGTGAATAAAAATACTGTACCGATGACATCCCGACGGCAGGACCGGTGATAGGCTGAGCACGATGAAGAGACTGGTGGGGTGAGCGGTTGCTATAGTAACCCCGGAGAGATGAGGGGTTTTCTGCCTTATTTCCAGAGTCCCAGAGCAGGCTGAATGAGCTCTAATTTACAACCTACACAAGCGTTAATTATATAACGCACTCAGACTCCCCGAGCCTTGGAGGTCGCCCTCTGCTACTAGGTAAAGGAAAAACTAGTAATGTGCATGGCCTTCATCTGGATTCTGCTCATACAGGTCCCGGGGTTTCTTTTGGAAGAATTCTCATTATTTGCTGTAGAATTTAGCTCATGAAGCGTTAACAGTGGGCAGCAATGCCGAGGCTCCATGGCTACTGAATGTCAAGAGGTGTGATCCCAGCTTGACACGTATACATTATAAATGAAGTGATGGCTGAAAGCGAGTCATTATTACTATGGCTGCCTTCATTACATGGAATATGCTGCCGTGGTCCTGGAGGGTCACAGGTAACCGCTGCCCCCAATTCCAGCGCATGGTGATCGGTAATTCTGCTCCTTTTCGCCCTCCTGGCTGCCTCAGCAGCTCTTTAAACACCACTGTGAAATTCTGCCAAGCGACAGCCCTTCTAATGACTGCAGTTTAATGAAGCACAAAGACGCCTAACCTGAGGACTGAATGAGGACTGAATGGGAACAATGGAAGGAAATATTTTAAAGGGGTTGTGCAGCAGCTCTCACTTCCAAATCTGGTACCAGAAGACGCTGCTGATGGTGCGACCATCAGATTTTATGTATTTTACTCATTTCCAAAGCACGATCATACATCACAGTTTTACAGACATCATCATTGTCCCCATTGGGCTCCCAATCTAAATTCCTCATCAGTATGTCTTTGGCGATAGATGCAGAAGTGTGCACAATACCAGCGTAGGGCCTCTCAGTGCCAGGATGAAGGACAGAAGTGGCCGGCTTTTCTTCTTATTTTATGTCCACTGCTCCCCTGAGTATTACCTTTTTTGTTTTTTTTCAAATCAGCCATATGGTTCCAGAGATATGGGCCAGTGTGCCCGGTATCATAAAGGTTGTGGTCTTTGCGAGGAAGCGATACTCACGGGTTAGGATATCACAAAAGCATATAGAGATGACCCAAGACACCCCTTGGGTAACGACCACTAAATAAAAAGACCCTCACCTCTGAATCCATTTTGACCTGGGGACCGGTCCTCATACATGAAAATATGCCTCACCTCTCCTGACAGGTGTCTTTTAGTAAATCATTTTACTCTTCATGAAGTAACAATTCTGGATCATCTTATGTTGTGCTGTTCCTCTGGTATTCCTCACAGAAAGTTAGGAATACAAAACAGCAACTGGGTGTTACAGATTATGGGTGTCCCCCTTCTCTGTTGGGTACTGGCTAATCAGTGCTGGTAAAGGAAATGGTAACACCCAGTTGTCAAATTATTTACAAATTCCATGGTGAAATAACAGAGGAATAGAACTATGCAGAGGATTAAGAAAGGATTCTCCGGAATTGTTATTTCATGTGAAATACAAGTAATTATCAAAGCAGACATGTCAGAAGAGGTGACATGTTCTCCTCAAAGGGTTTGTCCAACAAAGTTGATTTTAATCATTAGACCTTGAAATAATAATTTCCACAATTAGATGTGTTTACAAAAAATGTTCCTGTGCCGAGATAATCTTATAAATGTGCCCCTGCAGTGTACTGTGTAATGGCTGTGTCTGTACAGGGACATGGTCTGATCATACCACAGCTCCTGGGGGGGGGGGGGGGGGGAAGAGTATACAGACAGGACAGCAGAAGATCGCAAATAATTATTTTTTGGTGGCAAAACATTGTTTAAAGACAGGCAGGGAAATGCTTTCTCTCACGGCAAGAATCGGCTGAAGTAAGAAGGAGGACGTCATCTCTAGAAGTTGGGAGGTGCCGAACCGGACTGCGACACCCACCGCACCCGCCCCCCGGTGAGTATAATCTAAAGGTCCCGATACATTTAGCAATGCACCAGCGATCCCGACCACGATATGACCCGGTCAGGATCGCTGGTGCATCGCTAAATGGTCGCTAGTGAGGTGCCAAACAGGCAGATCTCACCAGCGATGCAGCAGCAGTCGGCGGTCGTTACTTACCTGTCAGACGGCAGCTCTGGTGACGACTTCCTCCTGTGTACATGGAGTCGCTCGTCGGCGCCAAAAGGAAGCCGACGACGAGAAATGGACCAGGACGATCTCGCGCGATCAGCGATATCCAGCGGGGAGCCGGGTCGGAGGTAAGTGTCACATGTAGCGAGATCGCTGCCGATATCGCTGCTGCGTCACAAAATCAATGATGCTTTAGCGATATCGCTAGTGATCTCAGTGTGTGTGAAGGGGCCTTGTTTTTCTTATCTTTAGGTAACATTGGGGGCTTATCTACAGCATTACAGAATGCTGTAGATAAGCCCCTGATGGCGGTGGCCGCAGCTTATAGGCTGAAAATGGGGTGACAGATCCCCTTTAACTGAGTCAGTCAAATCTGCAGCAAAAACGCAGGTATAAAAAGGTTTTCGGATTTGCTGAGTTTTTGTTGGCATTTTTTTCCTATGGTGTCTCCCATGCTGACATCTGTGTGACAGCGGGGGAAACACCAGCATGATGGATCTCATCGGCGGTAACGGTAACAATGTATGTGTGCCCCCCCTACCCCCCTATTTTTACGATTTGCTTTGGCAATGCTAACATGTACTCAGACCTGCCAATAAAGCTCATTTGAATTGAATTGTGTGTGTGTTTACTTAGGCCTCTTTCACACTTCAGTTTTTTGCATCAGTTCAAATCCGCCATAAAGTCAGACAAGCGGATCCGTTCTCAAGTGATGTGAACGGATGCCACAGGATCCGTTTTTAGACGGATCCTGAAAATGAGGAAATTTAAAGGAAACGCTGGCCGGGGAGAGGGAGAGAGAGGGAGAGAGAGGGAGAGAGGGAGAGAGGGAGAGAGAGGGAGAGAGAGGGAGAGAATCCGCCAGAGAAAAAAACGTTACAAGCTCCGTTTTGAAATCTTTGAGGATGGTTACGGACAGCAACTTTTGGCGGATCCTCAAAAAAAAAGGATGCAATGGACGGCAATCCGTCACAATCCGCCAATAATGGAAGTCAATGGGGAAAAAAAACGGATCCTCAAAAGAAAATTGAGGATCCGTTTTTTTTCAAAACCTGGCGGATTGTGACTGATTGTAAAAAACTGAAGTGTGAAAGAGGCCTTATCGGCTTAGTTAGGATGTCGGGCTGACAACTTTTCATTACTAAAGCCCCCGACTCACATAGCGAGATAGCTGAAGCGTCACCGATTTTGTGATGCAACAGCGACCTTGCCAGCGATCTCGCTACATGTGACACGCAGCAGCGACCGGGCCCCCCGCTGGATATCATTGATTGTGCTCGAATGTCCTGGGCCATTTTTTCGTCATGGGCGTCCAGCTGGCCAGCGCGCATCGCTGTGTTTGACGCCGACGAGCGACCTCGTTGGCAACGCAGAACTCAGGGACGCAGACGGGAATCGTCTGAAAAGCTGCTGTGTGACAAGGTACCAACGACCGCCGAGGTCGTTATATGGATCGCTGCTGCGTCGCTGAAGAGATCTGCCTGTTTGGCAGCTTACTAGCAACCATTTAGCGACGCACCAGCGATCCTTACCAGGTCGTATTGTTGTCGGGATCGCTGGTGCGTCGCGTAGTGAAACGGGATCCTTAGCCTAGGGCTAGGTGTCAATCACAGCTGCTGACAACAAGCCCTAATCCCTTTACTCTGATGCCACTGCATCAACATGAAAAAGGTGGTGCAGAACCAAGAAAATACATTTTTTTTTTTTTTTTTTTTTTTTTTTTTTTTAATATATTTATTTAGCTAAAAAAAAGTCTTCATTGCTGTAAAAAACGCACCAAAAATGTATGTTTTTGCGGAAGGGTTTTTTCCTGCCAAGAGATGCAGAAACCTTGCAGAAATTTCTGCAAGCAAATACTTAAAGGGAATCTGTCACACCATTTTAGCCCTATCAGCTGCAGCCACTGCCATCAGGGGCTTATCTACAGCATTCTGTAATGCTGTAGCTAAGCCCCCAATGTAACCTGAAACATAAGAAAAATAAGTTAGATTATACTAACCCAGGGGCGGTCTGGGTCCGGTTCGGGTCCAATGGGTGTAGCAGTCTGGTGCCTCCCATCTTGTAGCAGTGACGTCCTCTTCTTGGCTTCTGTGGAGGACACAACACAGGACCCGTTCCTCCCACGTCACCAATGTGACATAACTACACAGGCACAGCTCTCCGGCGCCCCCTTGGTCTCTCAGGTCAGTAAGGGAACTGCACCTAGAGCAAATGGCCGCCGGGGAGGATGTCCTGTTACCCGCTGGGTATTCTAAGATTCGTGATCAGAGTAAAAGCATCAGCCCAAGATTAATTTTATAGTTTAATTGCCTTAAGGGCGCACTAGATAATTACAGAAATATACAGAAAGCTATACAATGGAATTACAGTGTATTTGCAGTCAGAGTAAAATATAACAATAAGGATACAAGACTTAGAGATATTAAGCTGGAGGTCAATTTACCAGATTGTAGGGTGCATGTGGGTGCCGGGAGCTCTGCAGTCCACAGGTACAAGAATCTTAGTTGCCTGACAGACCCCCAAAGCACGGGCTGCTGCTCCCCTTGGCAGGTCTGTCCCCAGTTCCTTCTTAGATCACCATCGTCTGGTTCTTCTGTGTGAGTGTCTGTCTCTGCCATGGGCTGCTAGTTCTTAAACACGCTAGGTTCCTCCCCCTGTGTCAGGGGGTGGGCTAATAATCTCCACCCTTTAGCTCTCTGCAGAACTTATTCCCAATATCTAAGAAAGGGGGTAACTTTCAACAGCATGATCGGATCAGGACATGAGAGGTACCAGTGAAAGCGGTTTGTTTTGCCTGTCGTATGGAGAGCAAACATGGCCCCATTGGCCCTCCACAGCGACCCAATCTATGTATCTCAGGTCCCAGAACCCTCACCGACTCAGGAGTCACACTGCCAGATGCGCGATTTCCTCAAGGCCACTCGGATATTTTTCATGAGTCCATAACTCGAAAGATGTGCTCATAATCCATGATCCTAGGATGGAGCCGGAGAGGCTGGGAGAGACAATGGATGTGTATTTCTGTGTCTAGCTGGCAGGTACCTTCTAATTGAAGCCCTCAGGCATCTTCCTGCCCCATGCTGGCGTGGTTCCTTACCTAAGCTTTGAAGTTCTGTTTTGGGCCTTATCTCATTATCATACTAAAAGGCCTTGCTATTTAGCATTGGAGCACTAAATCCTGCTTTCTTCAATATGTTTACAGGCCCAGGGGGGTAGGAGCAGTTAACTCCTTCATCACAGCTTCCCGTTGCGGGTCCGGAGCAGGCTTTGAGCTTTCCCAGCACCTGCGCACTGCAGGACTCTGCTCTGCCCTCTACAGCAGGGGTCCCCAACCGCCGGTCCGCGGCCCAGCACCGGGCCGCTGCAGTGCCCTTGCCGGTCCGCGGACACAAGGGGAGCCAGGGGCGGTCAGTGGCGTAGCGGGGGCTGGGGCGGCGTGTGTAGCGGCGGCCATGGAGCGATCCAAGCAGCTCCGCTGCCTGCAAGAGGGAATAGCAGGAGCGGAGCTGCAAGGACCCGTCCAGCTTCCTGCCCGCCGCCCGCGCTTCCTGTCTCTGACTGACGCAGAGAGGAGCGCGGCCGCTGCTGTGTCAGAGCGAGGAAGCGCGGGCGGCGGGCAGGTGAGAGGAGAGAGGTGGTGTGTGTGTGTGTGTGTGTGTGTGTGTATGTATGTCTGTCTGTGTGTGTGTTGGTCTGTGTTTGTGTAGCCTGGCCCTGGAGGAGATGGGGACATGAGGAGAAGGCCATGAGGGGAGTGATGGAGAGACAGCAGTGATGGGGTGAAGGCAATGATGGGGAGAAGGGAGTGATGGGGAGAGGGGAGTGATGGGCTGAAGGCAATGATGGGGAGAAGGGAGTGATGGGGTGAAGGCAATGATGGGGAGAGGGGAGTGATGGGGTGAAGGTAATGATGGGGAGAGGGGAGTGATGGGGAGAAGGCAGTGATGGGGAGAGGGGAGTGATGGGCTGAAGGCAATGATGGGGAGAAGGGAGTGATGGGCTGAAGGCAATGATGGGGAGAAGGGAGTGATGGGCTGAAGGCAATGATGGGGAGAGGGGAGTGATGGGCTGAAGGCAATGATGGGGAGAAGGGAGTGATGGGGTGAAGGCAATGATGGGGAGAGGGGAGTGATGGGGTGAAGGCAATGATGGGAGACGGCAGTGATGGGGTGAAGGCAATGATGGAGAGACGGCAGTGATGGGGTGAAGGCAATGATGGAGAGACGGCAGTGATGGGGTGAAGGCAATGATGGGGAGACGGCAGTGATGGGGTGAAGGCAATGATGGGGAGACGGCAGTGATGGGGTGAAGGCAATGATGGGGAGAAGGGAGTGATGGGGTGAAGGCAATGATGGGGAGAAGGGAGTGATGGGGTGAAGGCAATGATGGGGAGAAGGGAGTGATGGGGTGAAGGCAATGATGGGGAGAGGGGAGTGATGGGGTGAAGGCAATGATGGGGAGACGGCAGTGATGGGTTGAAGGCAATGATGGAGAGACGGCAGTGATGGGGTGAAGGCAATGATGGGGAGAGGGGAGTGATGGGGTGAAGGCAATGATGGGGAGACGGCAGTGATGGGGTGAAGGCAATGATGGGGAGAAGGGAGTGATGGGGAGAAGGGAGTGATGGGGTGAAGGCAATGATGGGGTGAAGGCAATGATGGGGAGAAGGGGGTGATGGAGCACTTATTCAAAACCTATGGCGAGTTGAGTCACATTATAAATGTTATTTAATTATAAGTATGCACTGCTACACTACAACCGTGTCCATAGCCCCACCCCCTTATGACCAAAGCCCCGCCCCTGCCACACCTCCATCCCCGCCCTGCCGGGCCATGGAAGAATGGTCTTGCTTGAAACCGGTCCCTGGTGCAAAAAAGGTTGGGGACCACTGCTCTACAGGGTAGAGCAGCAGTACGCCTGCGCCGGAACCGCGACGGGAGGCCAAGAGGAGGACATCAACGCAACAAGATGAGAGGCACCGGACCGGACCGCGACACCCATCGGACCAAAACCGGACCCAGACCGCCCCTGTGTGAGTATAATCTAACTTATTTTTCTTCTTTTTCAGGTTGCATCGGGGGTTTATCTACAACATTACAGAATGCTGTAGATAAGCCCCTGATGGCGGTGGGCTAAAATGGGGTGACAGATTCCCTTTAAGGTGCGCACATAGCCTAAAATTAACTTTGTTTCTGGGAAAACCCCTTTAAGGCCACTCCTTTAAGGGATCGAATGGGGTTACTGAAGCAGGAATTAGTTGTTACACCCGAATGTATAGAAGCACTTTTTTTGCATTCTACCTTTTGCAAAGCATTTGGCAAAATCAGTATGTAAAAAAAAAATTGCCCGATCCTGGTAGTCCATGTAATCATTACATGTAAGGCTAGTAGCAAATCTGAACTGTTGGGTGATGAAGAGGTTGAGTCTAATAATACCGGTCTATGAATGTTATAAATGGGGTACCCTGCCGAAGATCCCCTTTCTATGCTTATTACATTGTAATGAGTGCAGAGCCCAAATCCAGCAGAATATTTGCATGTTAGCGGCTCCCTGCTCTGGCTTATAATGGAGACAGTTGGCAGGGTGCCCCATTTATAACACCCACAGACCATAAAAGAACAGTATTATAAGATTAAGATTCTCCATCACCCAACAGTTCAGAACTGCCAGTGGCCTTACATGCTCTAAAATGAGAGGATTCAGTCACCAAGAGATTTCTATCCTTTTATGCATCAATAGGCAGAAGCTAGGCAAATGATAATGCAGCTTATGACCTTCAAGTACAAGTCTCTCCACAACACTGTACATTACTGCATCTCACTTATCCTACTTGTGCTCTCTAATCTGCCATTCATACGCAGCTACAATACATCAGCATTGAACATAACCTCCCACTCAAGTACACGACTTCTCTAAGCTGCGCAGTAGCCGTATTCTGGGATGCGTCTCCACACACCATCATGTTGGCAAATAATGGCTCTAGTCCCAGGCTCTAGTGAGAGAGCAGGAGAGAGAGAAGGAAAGAGCGAGAGCGCGAGAGAAGGAAAGAGCGAGAGCGCGAGAGAAGGAAAGAGCGAGAGCGCGAGAGAAGGAAAGAGCGAGAGCGCGAGAGAAGGAAAGAGCGAGAGCGCGAGAGAAGGAAAGAGCGAGAGCGCGAGAGAAGGAAAGAGCGAGAGCGCGAGAGAAGGAAAGAGCGAGAGCGTGAGAGAAGGAAAGAGCGAGAGCGCGAGAGAAGGAAAGAGCGAGAGCGCGAGAGAAGGAAAGAGCGAGAGCGCAGGAAAGAGCGAGAGCGCGAGAGCAGGAAAGAGCGAGAGCGCGAGAGCAGGAAAGAGCGAGAGCGCGAGAGAAGGAAAGAGCGAGAGCGCGAGAGAAGGAAAGAGCGAGAGCGCGAGAGAAGGAAAGAGCGAGAGCGCGAGAGAAGGAAAGAGCGAGAGCGCAGGAAAGAGCGAGAGCGCAGGAAAGAGCGAGAGCGCAGGAAAGAGCGAGAGCGCGAGAGCAGGAAAGAGCGAGAGCGCGAGAGAAGGAAAGAGCGAGAGAAGGAAAGAGCGAGAGAAGGAAAGAGCGAGAGAAGGAAAGAGCGAGAGAAGGAAAGAGCGAGAGAAGGAAAGAGCGAGAGAAGGAAAGAGCGAGAGAAGGAAAGAGCGAGAGAAGGAAAGAGCGAGAGAAGGAAAGAGCGAGAGAAGGAAAGAGCGAGAGCAGGAAAGAGCGAGAGAAGGAAAGAGCGAGAGCGCGAGAGAAGGAAAGAGCGAGAGCGCGAGAGAAGGAAAGAGCGAGAGCGCGAGAGAAGGAAAGAGCGAGAGCGCGAGAGAAGGAAAGAGCGAGAGCAGGAAAGAGCGAGAGCAGGAAAGAGCGAGAGCAGGAAAGAGCGAGAGAAGGAAAGAGCGAGAGAAGGAAAGAGCGAGAGAAGGAAAGAGCGAGAGAAGGAAAGAGCGAGAGCGCGAGAGAAGGAAAGAGCGAGAGCGCGAGAGAAGGAAAGAGCGAGAGCAGGAAAGAGCGAGAGCGCGAGAGAAGGAAAGAGCGAGAGCAGGAAAGAGCGAGAGCGCGAGAGAAGGAAAGAGCGAGAGCAGGAAAGAGCGAGAGCAGGAAAGAGCGAGAGAAGGAAAGAGCGAGAGAAGGAAAGAGCGAGAGAAGGAAAGAGCGAGAGAAGGAAAGAGCGAGAGAAGGAAAGAGCGAGAGAAGGAAAGAGCGAGAGAAGGAAAGAGCGAGAGAAGGAAAGAGCGAGAGAAGGAAAGAGCGAGAGAAGGAAAGAGCGAGAGAAGGAAAGAGCGAGAGAAGGAAAGAGCGAGAGAAGGAAAGAGCGAGAGAAGGAAAGAGCGAGAGCAGGAAAGAGCGAGAGAAGGAAAGAGCGAGAGCAGGAAAGAGCGAGAGAAGGAAAGAGCGAGAGCGCGAGAGAAGGAAAGAGCGAGAGAAGGAAAGAGCGAGAGAAGGAAAGAGCGAGAGAAGGAAAGAGCGAGAGAAGGAAAGAGCGAGAGAAGGAAAGAGCGAGAGAAGGAAAGAGCGAGAGAAGGAAAGAGCGAGAGAAGGAAAGAGCGAGAGAAGGAAAGAGCGAGAGAAGGAAAGAGCGAGAGAAGGAAAGAGCGAGAGAAGGAAAGAGCGAGAGCGCGAGAGAAGGAAAGAGCGAGAGCGCGAGAGAAGGAAAGAGCGAGAGCGCGAGAGAAGGAAAGAGCGAGAGCGCGAGAGCGCGAGAGAAGGAAAGAGCGAGAGAAGGAAAGAGCGAGAGAAGGAAAGAGCGAGAGAAGGAAAGAGCGAGAGAAGGAAAGAGCGAGAGAAGGAAAGAGCGAGAGAAGGAAAGAGCGAGAGAAGGAAAGAGCGAGAGAAGGAAAGAGCGAGAGAAGGAAAGAGCGAGAGAAGGAAAGAGCGAGAGAAGGAAAGAGCGAGAGAAGGAAAGAGCGAGAGAAGGAAAGAGCGAGAGAAGGAAAGAGCGAGAGAAGGAAAGAGCGAGAGCGCGAGAAGGAAAGAACGAGAGCGCGAGAAGGAAAGAGCGAGAGAAGGAAAGAGCGAGAGAAGGAAAGAGCGAGAGAAGGAAAGAGCGAGAGAAGGAAAGAGCGAGAGAAGGAAAGAGCGAGAGAAGGAAAGAGCGCGAGAAGGAAAGAGCGAGAGAAGGAAAGAGCGAGAGCGCGAGAAGGAAAGAACGAGAGCGCGAGAAGGAAAGAGCGAGAGCGCGAGAAGGAAAGAACGAGAGCGCGAGAAGGAAAGAGCGAGAGCGCGAGAAGGAAAGAGCGAGAGCGCGAGAAGGAAGGAAAGAAAGAAAGAGCGAGAGCGCGAGAAGGAAGGAAAGAGCGAGAGCGCGAGAAGGAGAGAGCGAGAGCGAAGGAGAGAGCGAGAGCGAAGGAGAGAGCGAGAGCGAAGGAGAGAGCGAGAGCGAAGGAGAGAGCGAGAGCGAAGGAGAGAGCGAGAGCGAAGGAGAGAGCGAGAGCGAAGGAGAGAGCGAGAGCGAAGGAGAGAGCGAGAGCGAAGGAGAGAGCGAGAGCGAAGGAGAGAGCGAGAGCGAGAGAGAGGGAGAGAGCGAGAGAGAGCGAGAGAGAGGGAGAGAGCGAGAGAGAGGGAGAGAGCGAGAGAGAGGGAGAGAGCGAGAGAGAGCGAGAGAGAGGGAGAGAGCGAGAGAGAGGGAGAGAGCGAGAGAGAAGGAGAGAGCGAGAGAGAAGGAAAGAGCGAGAGCGAAGGAAAGAGCGAGAGAGAAGGAAAGAGCGAGAGAGAAGGAAAGAGCGAGAGAGAAGGAAAGAGCGAGAGCGAAGGAAAGAGCGAGAGCGAAGGAAAGAGCGAGAGCGAAGGAAAGAGCGAGAGAGAAGGAAAGAGCGAGAGAGAAGGAAAGAGCGAGAGAGAAGGAAAGAGCGAGAGCGAGAGAGAAGGAAAGAGCGAGAGCGAGAGAGAAGGAAAGAGAGAGCGAGAGAGAAGGAAAGAGCGAGAGCGAGAGAGAAGGAAAGAGAGAGAGCGAGAGAGAAGGAAAGAGCGAGAGCAAGAGAGGAGAGAGCGAGAGAGAAGGAAAGCGCGAGAGAGAGAAAAGGAAAGCGCGAGAGAGAGAAAAGGAAAGCATGAGAGAGAGAAAAGGAAAGCACGAGAGAGAGAAGGAAAGCACAAGAGAGAGAAGGAAAGCACGAGAGAGAGAGAAGGAAAGCACGAGAGAGAGAGAGAAGGAAAGCACGAGAGAGAGAGAGAGAAGGAAAGCACGAGAGAGAGAGAAGGAAAGCACGAGAGAGAGAGAAGGAAAGCACGAGAGAGAGAGAAGGAAAGCACGAGAGAGAGAGAAGGAAAGCACGAGAGAGAGAGAAGGAAAGCACGAGAGAGAGAGGGCGAGAGAGATGGAAAGAGCGAGAGAACGAAGGAAAGAGCGAGAGAACGAAGGAAAGAGCGAGAGAAAGAAGGAAAGAGCGAGAGAAAGAAGGAACGAGCGAGAGAAAGAAGGAACGAGCGAGAGAAAGAAGGAACGAGCGAGAGAAAGAAGGAACGGAGCGAGAGAAAGAGAAGGAATGAGCGAGAGAAAGAGAAGGAATGAGCGAGAGAAAGAGAAGGAACGAGCGAGAGAAAGAGAAGGAACGAGCGAGAGAAAGAGAAGGAACGAGCGAGAGAAAGAGAAGGAACGTGTGAGAGAAAGAGAAGGAACGAGCGAGAGAGGAGAGCGCGAGAGGGAAGGAAAGAGCGAGAGAGTGCGAGAAAGAAAGAGTGAGAGAGAGAAGGAAAGAGCGAGAGAGTGCGAAAAAGAAAGAGAGAGAGAGAAGGAAAAAGTGAGAAGAGAGATCTATCCATACTCAGCATTAGGCCGAAGTCACACTACGGTAGAATACCGCTGAGTACTATGTGAGAAAACATCACATAGCACTCGGACCAGTGTTAATCTATGGGGCAGCTCACATTACAGTGTTTTTTCTCAGGCGTATTTGACGTGCGTGTAAAAGCGCAGCATGCTGTGACTGTACGCATATATCATCCGAGACTCACCAATGCAAGCCTATGGGTGTGAGAAAAACTTGGACACCACACGGACCATTCATCTAGCTTCCTACAAATACGCACACATTTTCCTCATTTCAACCCATTGAGCAATTTGAGAAATTTAATTCAATGGGGAAAGTCAGTGAGAAATGTAAAGCCATACGGATGTCATACAGATGCCATACAGATATATAGGTCCAAGAAAATCGCATCATTGTATTGCAAACGCATTGCACTCGGATGACCATACGGAGAACACTCGTGCAACTCTCGGCAGGGAGACTTGGACCAACTTTCCATACGTGTGATTCCGGCCTTAATGATGTACAACCCCTCAATTTGCAGCACAACCCCCATCTGTGGACGTTGTGCACTCAGACCATCCTCATGGAATCGGTTTCTAACAGTTTGTGCAGACACATATGTGGCCTGCTGGAGGTCATTTTGCTGGGCTCTGGCAGTGCTCCTCCTTGCACAAAGGCGGAGGTAGCGGTCCTGCTGCTGGGTTGTCGCCCTCCTACGGCCCCCTCCATGTCTCCTGGTGTACTGGTCTGTCTCCTGGTAGCGCCTCCAGCCTCTGGACACTACGCTGACAGACACAGCAAACCTTCTTGCCACAGCTCGCATTGATGTGCCATCCTGGATGAGCTGCACTACCTGAGACACTTGTGTGGGTTGTAGAGTCCGTCTCATGCTATCACGAGTGTGAAAGCACAACCAACATTCAAAAGTGACCAAAACATCAGCCAGAAAGCATTGGTACTGGTTCCATCTGTTATCTACTCCATTTGCACAACAGTATGTGAAATTGATTGTCAATCAGTGTTGCTTTTTAAGTGGAATGTTTGATTTCACAGAAGTTTGATTTACTTGGAGCTATCCTGTTGTTTAAGTGTTCCCTTTATTTTCTTGAGCAGTGTATATACACACACACATACATACACACACACACATACAGTGCCTACAAGTAGTATTCAACCCCCTGCAGATTTAGCAGGTTTGATAAGATGCAAGTTAGAGCCTTCAAACTTCACACAAGAGCAGGATTTATTAACAGATGCATAAATCTTACAAACCAAAAAGTTATGTTGCTCAGTTAAATTTTAATAAATTTTAAACATACAAGTGTGGGTCAATTATTATTCAACCCCTAGGTTTAATATTTTGTGGAATAACCCTTGTTTGCAATTACAGCTAATAATCGTCTTTTATAAGACCTGATCAGGCCTGCACAGGTCTCTGGAGTTATCTTGGCCCACTCCTCCATGCAGATCTTCTCCAAGTTATCTAGGTTCTTTGGGTGTCTCATGTGGACTTTAATCTTGAGCTCCTTCCACAAGTTTTCAATTGGGTTAAGGTCAGGAGACTGACTAGGCCACTCCAACACCTTGATTTTTTGCCTCTTGAACCAGGCCTTGGTTTTCTTGGCTGTGTGCTTTGGGTCGTTGTCTTGTTGGAAGATGAAATGACGACCCATCTTAAGATCCTTGATGGAGGAGCGGAGGTTCTTGGCCAAAATCTCCAGGTAGGCCGTGCTATCCATCTTCCCATGGATGCGGACCAGATGGCCAGGCCCCTTGGCTGAGAAACAGCCCCACAGCATGATGCTGCCACCACCATGCTTGACTGTAGGGATGGTATTCTTGGGGTCATATGCAGTGCCATCCAGTCTCCAAACATCACGTGTGTGGTTGGCACCAAAGATCTCGATCTTGGTCTCATCAGACCAGAGAACCTTGAACCAGTCTGTCTCAGAGTCCTCCAAGTGATCATGAGCAAACTGTAGACGAGTCTTGACATGACGCTTTGAAGTAAAGGTACCTTACGGGCTCGTCTGGAACGGAGACCACTGCGGTGGAGTACGTTACTTATGGTATTGACTGAAACCAATGTCCCCACTGCCATGAGATCTTCCCGGAGCTCCTTCCTTGTTGTCCTTGGGTTAGCCTTGACTCTTCGGACAAGCCTGGCCTCGGCACGGGAGGAAACTTTCAAAGGCTGTCAAGGCTGTGGAAGGCTAACAGTAGTTCCATAAGCCTTCCACTTCCGGATGATGCTTCCAACAGTGGAGACAGGTAGGCCCAACTCCTTGGAAAGGGTTTTGTACCCCTTGCCAGCCTTGTGACCCTCCACGATCTGGTCTCTGATGGCCTTGGAATGCTCCATTGTCTTTCCCATGTTGACCATGTATGAGTGCTGTTCACAAGTTTGGGGAGGGTCTTAAATAGTCAGAAAAGGCTGGAAAAAGAGATAATTAATCCAAACATGTGAAGCTCATTGTTCTTTGTGCCTGAAATACTTCTTAATACTTTAGGGGAACCAAACAGAATTCTGGTGGTTTGAGGGGTTGAATAATAAATGACCCTCTGAATAAACTTTTCACAATTTAAAAAAAAATTAAACAAAGAAATAACATTCTTTTTTGCTGCAGTGCATTTCACACTTCCAGGCTGATCTACAGTCCAAATGTCACAATGCCAAGTTAATTCCGAATGTGTAAACCTGCTAAATCTGCAGGGGGTTGAATACTACTTGTAGGAACTGTATATATACATTTAGGTCCATATATATTTGGACAGACAACATTTTTCAAATTTTGGTTCTAGACATTACCACCATGAATTTCAAACAAAACAATTCAGATGCAGTTGAAGTTCAGACTAACAGCTTTCATTTGAGGGTATCCACATTAAAATTGGATGAAGGGTTTAGGAGTTTCAGCTCCTTAACATGTGCCACCCTGTTTTTAAAGGGACCAAATGTAATTGGACAATTGACTCCAAGGCTATTTCATGGACAGGTGTGGGCAATCCCTTCGTTATGTCATTCTCAATTAAGCAGATAAAAGGCCTGGAGTTGATTTGAGGTGTGGTGCTTGCATTTGGAAGGTTTTGCTGTGAAGGAAACATGCGGTCAAAGGGGCTCTCCATGCAGGTGGAACAAGCCATCCTTAAGCTGCATAAACAGAAAAAACCCATCTGAGAAATTGCTACAACATTAGGAGTGGCAAAATCTACAGTTTGGTACATCCTGAGAAAGAAAGCACTGGTGCACTCATCAATGCAAAAAGACCTGGGCACCCACGGAAGACAACAGTGGTGGATGATCGCAGAATAATCTCCATGGTGAAGAGAAACCCCTTCACAACAGCCAACCAAGTGAACAACACTCTCCAGGAGGTAGGCATATCAATATCCAAATCTACCATAAAGAGAAGACTGCATGAAAGTAAATACAGAGTGTTCACTGCACGGTGCAAGCCTCTCATAAGCATCAACAATCAAAAGGCTAGACTGGACTTTGCTAAAAAAAACATCTAAAAAAGCCAGCACAGTTCTGGAAGAACATTCTTTGGACAGATGAAACCAAGATCAACCTCTACCAGAATGATGGAAAGAGAAAAGTTGGCGAAGGCGTGGTACAGCTCATGATCCAAAGCATACCACATCATCTGTAAAACACGGCGGAGGCAGAGTGATAGCTTGGGCATGCATGGCTGCCAGTGGCACTGGGTCACTAGTGTTTATTGATGATGTGACACAGGACAGAAGCAGCCGAATGAATTCTGAGGTATTCAGAGCCATACTGTGTGCTCAGATCCAGCCAAATGCAGCCAAACGGATTGTCCATCTGTAGTATGAAACGACGACCAATGACCCAAAACATAAAGCCAAAGCAAGCCAGGAGTTTATTAAAGAAAAGAAGTGAAATATTCTTGAATGGCCAAGTCAGTCACCTGATCTCAACCCAATATAGCATGCATTTTACTTGTTAAAGACTAAACTTCAGACAGAAAGGCCCACAAACAAACAGCAACTGAAAACCACTGCAGTGAAGGCCTGGCAGAGCATCAAAAAGGAGGAAACACAGCGTCTGGTGATGTCCATGAGTTCAAGACTTCAGGCAGTCATTGCCAACAAAGGGTTTTCAAACAAGTACTAGAAATGAACATTTAATTTACAGTTATTTAATCTGTCCAATTACTTTTGGTCCCTTTAAAAAACAGGGTTGCACATGTTAAGGAGCTGAAACTCCTAAACCCTTCATCCAATTTTAAATGTGGATACCCTCAAATGAAAGCTGAAAGTCTGAACTTCAACTGCATCTGAATTGTTTTGTTTAAAATTCATTGTGGTAAGGTCTAGAACCAAAACTAGAAAAATGTTGCCTCTGTCCAAATATATATGGACCTAACTGTATACACACACACATACATGTATACTGCCTAAAATACAAATGAAATCTGTCAACTTTAACTTAAGCCCTTTTAGAGATCATTCATCTTTAACTTCCTTAACTGTTCACAATAACAGTAATTTTCACCAGGGGTGTCAACACTTTTACATGCCACTGTATGCTAGACTTATAGTCGTCAGTGTTTCGCACCCAGAATAGGATCCAAATGACGATAGATCAGCAAATCCCTATAAGTTCTACCATGGCTGCAGTAACAGGAGATGTTTGCAGAAGGCTGGTTGCAGCTTTTGTTATGTTGCCAGTACACACAAGGAGACATGTAATGACAGATGACCCTGTAGATTGCCATTTCTGTAGACTGTCTCTAGATCTTTACCAATAATCAGTAATAAGTGCATTACCATTGTTTGTGGGTGTTTTTGTGCATTATGGAGTAAGGTATATGTACAGAACCCTGGCTGGGAAGAATAGGCGCACACATAAAGTGATGTAGTGTTTATATACCATATATACTCGCCTGTATAACCTCCCATCTATGCGCTGGCAGGCTGCAGCAAATAGGAGCAGGTTGCCAAGCAGAGCAAGGCACGGCAATGATACTGATGGAGGTGGTTGGAAAGAGAACCTCACAAGGGAATTACAAGAATGGGAGGTGGAGAACTAATTAATGGGATACGGGAAATGACAAGAGCACATTGCTCGCTCGGCACACATAATATCAGCAAGTCCCAAGTCATCCATCCCCTGCACATTCAGAGAACTACTGCTGCATCAAGTACCAGTAACTACACAGCCCAATGATTACACATAATGAGAGCTGATCATTAGAAATCCATGCTTTTCTAAAGCCGGGCCATGCAGACAGACGTGCAGCTGTAAGCACAATACAATAGATGTCTGATGGCTGTACAGACCCGGGACACCCCAGGCCTTTATACGGTTGCATTACACTGCATGACTATTAGGAATGCTCGTCTCCTGATAATCCTGCAGTGTAAACAGGCTGCCGATCATCCAAAAAACAGGAAAAATGCTCATTCGGTGAGATTTAGTTTACTTAAAGGGAACCTAACAGGTCGATCCACGGGCAGCATGTATCAGACACGGGCAGCAAGAGCCATGTATGACTGACTCTGAAACGGAGTTTTAGAGAAAAGAAACACTTGAGAAGCCATGGTGCTATAAAAAAAGCCACTGCAGCACCTCAATTCCTTCTTTATGGAGATCAGTTACAACACAGCACACTGGTCCATGTTGGCTTTCATACTTATTTCAAGAATGCATGTGACTGTCTTGTAAAATCAGTGTTTTATCAGCAGTAGATTATCATTAGAGGACTAGTACACCTGCTGCCATGTAGTCGAGCAGCGGTGTGGGTGGGTTACACACAGAGCTCATCACCGAGACGTCTAGCAGATAAAACAGAGAATTTATCAAAACTACAGCAAGCAGCCCAGTTAGTGATACATCACTGAAATTAGAATCTCTGCCCCTACACTATCTCAGATGGGGCAGCAATACCTGGTGACAGTATCCCTTTAGTAAAAAAAAAAAAAAGAAAACCGGAAAATAAATTTAGTTGCAAAAAAATACATATTTTTATATATAAAAATGCATTTATTGTTCTGCGGGGGAATTGATGTAGCTCTGCAACTCACATCTGCAATACCAAACAGAAAGAAAGTAGTTACTAAAACCAATGCAATCTTGGTCGTCCATTAATTGTAGAAAGTTCTCCTACAACCGCTTATAATGAAAGCCACAATCTGGTCATTATTGTAATGTGGCAGCACAGTTTTGTTAGCTCATCAAAGTCATAGGTGGAACATGTCAGTGGTGACAGGTCCATAAAAAATTAGGTCCATAGAGTCACTCTTTTCAGTTGATAGCACTGTGACTATGCTCAATGTGTTATGTATTCCTGTAAGAACGCAGGATCTTATAAATATATTACACCGCCATATTATATAACATCAGCTGTACAATTGATAAATCATGCATTAAAGCTAAATAATCAGTGTCACAGATCAGCTACAGGTCCACTAATGACTCAAACTACTTTACAAAAATAATATTTGAGGATTTTTTTGGCAGGAAGATTTATGACAAATCTTCTGACACAAATATGTGATGAGCAAAGGCCCAATACACGCAATACATCATCTAATTGCTAATGTTAGCGAGGATAAAAAAACATCTATTTCCATGTGATGAGCGAGCATAAGCCCACAGTAAAATCAGGGGATCCATAAAGCAGTTTAGGCTTCATGGCTTCTCCTTGTAACTAAAGCAATGATGGAGTTACAGATCCTACACCAAACACATCCCACAGGACAGATGGGCACTACTGACTTACAACAGGGTCCATTGAAGCGCCATCCAGATTTCATCTCTTTGGACAATGGTAATACCAAAGCATTCATTGCTATTTTTAATAGGGAATGAAACCACAAATGGATGAACAGAATGTAGCAGAGCTGGAGTGACAGAGGCTTCAGATTTACAAACAGCTCTTCACTATCATTTAAATATCAATTCAGATGCTGATTTCTCAGTAGTGAAGGGATGGACCGATCATGCAAAGATATTGCTGGATGGGTTTTGAATGAGATAAATGCACATATACACACAAAATTGTCAAAAATGGTCAAAATTGTTGGTACCCCTCGTTTAATGACAGCATTCAACACTGTGGATCATCAGCTCCTCCTCACTATGCTCCATTCCATTGGTCTCAAGGACACCGTCCTCTCCTGGTTCTCCTAGTATCCTCTCTAACCGCTCCTTTACCGGTTCCTCCTCCTCTCATCTTCCCCTTACTGTAGGGGTTCCTCAAGGATCAGTCCTAGGCCCCCTTCTCTTCTCTTTGTACAATGCCCCTATTGGTCAATCAGTAGATTTGGTTTCCTGTACCATCTCTATGCTGACGACACCCAATTATACGATTCTCCTGACATCACGCCAGCCTTTCTAGAAAACACCGGTGATTGTCTAAATGCTGTGTCTAACATCATGTCCTCACTATATCTGAAACTGAACCTGTCAAAGACTGAACGCCTTGTGTTTTCTCCCTCTACTAATGTACCTATACCCGACATTGCCATTTCTGTGTGTGGTTCCACTATTACTCCCCAGCAACATACCCGCTGTCTTGGGGTCATACTTGATTCCGAGCTTTCCTTTGCCCCCCACATTCAATCACTGGCTCGCTCTTGTTATCTGCACCTCAAAAACATTTCTAGAATTCGACCTTTTCTTACTTTTGACTCCGCAAAAACTCTTACTGTTTCTCTTATTCATTCTCGTCTCGACTATTGTAACTCTCTTCTAATCGGTCTCCCCCTTACAAAACTCTCCCCTCTCCAATCTGTCTTGAATGCTGCTGCCAGGATCATATTCCTCACCAATCGTTACACCGATGCCTCTACCTTGTGCCAGTCATTACACTGGCTACCCATCCACTCCAGAATTCAGTATAAACTTATTACCCTCACCCACAAAGCCCTCCATGGCTCAGCACCACCCTACATCTCCTCCCTTCTTTCAGTATACCATCCTACCCGCGCCCTCCGTTCTGCTGATGACCCGAGGTTAGCATCCTCAATAATCAGAACCTCCCACTCCGGTCTCCAAGACTATACACGTGCTGCGCCAATTCTTTGGAATGCACTTCTCAGGTCAATACGATTAGTCCCCAATCCCCACAATTTTAATCGTGCCCTCATTTACTCAGACTGGCCTACCACCTCAACACATTAACCTAATCTATCCCTATGTGGCACAGCCAAAAGTTTTTACCATAACCAGGTTCCCCGTATCATGTTCCCACATGCTTTATGCATCCATTAGCCCTCTGTGTCTGTACTGTTACACACTTAACATTATGGCTGGTCCATACAATCAGGGCAACTGTTACCACCCACCTTTCGGGTCTACCTCTTTCCTCATAGACTGTAAGCTTGCGAGCAGGGCCTTCATTCCTCTTGGTATTTGTTATAATCTATGTGATTATTGTTATGGTGTAATGTCTATTGTCTGTACAAGTCCCCTCTGAAATGTAAAGTGCTGCGGAATATGTCGGCGCTAAAGAAATAAAAATTATTATAATGACAGAAAAACCCACAATGGTCACAGAAATAACTTGAATCTGGCAAAAGTAATAATAAATAAAAAATCTATGAAAACGAACAAATGAAAGTCAGACATTGCTTTTCAACCATGCTTCCACAGAATTTTAACCCCTTCATGACCCAGCCTATTTTGTCCTTAACCCCTTCACCCCCAAGGGTGGTTTGCACGTTCATGACCGGGCCAATTTTTACAATTCTGACCACTGTCCCTTTATGAGGTCATAACTCTGGAATGCTTCCATGGATCCCGGTGATTCTGACAATGTTTTCTCGTGACATATTGTACTTCATGATAGTGGTAAAATTTCATTCAAGTAACTTGCGTTTATTTGTGAAAAAAATGGAAATTTGGCAAAAATGTTGAAAATTTCGCAATTTTCCAACTTTGAATTTTTATGCCCTTGAATGACAGAGATACGGCACACAAAAAACTTGATAACTAACATTTCCCACATGTTTACTTTACATCAGAACAATTTTGGAACCAACATTTTTTTTTGTTAGGAAGTTATAAGGGTTAAAAATTGACCAGCGATTTCTCATTTTTGCAACACCATTTTTTTTTTTTTACGGACCACATCACATTTGAAGCCACTTTGAGGGGTCTATATGATAGAAAATACCCAAAAGTGACACCATTCTAAAAACTGCACCCCTCAAGGTGCTCAAAACCCCATTCAAGAAGTTTATTAACCCTTTAGGTGCGTCACAGGAATATTTTTGAATATTTAAAAAAAAATGAACATCTAACTTTTTTTCACAAAAAAAATACTTCAGGTTCAATTTTTTTTATTTTACCAAGGGTAACAGGAGAAATTGGACTGCAAACGTTATTGTGCAATTTGTCCTGAGTACGCTGATACCTGATATGTGGGGGGAACCACTGTTTCGGCGCATGGCAGAGCTCAGAATGGAAGGAGCGCCGTTTGACTTTTTCCATGCAAAATTGGCTGGAATTCAGATCGGACGCCATGTCACGTTTGGAGAGCCCCTGATGTACCTAAACAGTGGAAACCCCCTACAAGTGACCCCATTTTGGAAACTAGACCCCCCAAGGAACTTATCTAGATATGTGGTGAGAACTTTTAAGCCACAAGGGCTTCACAGAAGTTTATAACGTACAGCGGTACAATTAAAAAATCATATTTTTTCCACAAAAATGATCTTTTCACCCTCAATTCTTATTTTTCCAAGGGTAACAGGACCCTAAAAGTTATTGTGCAATTTGTCCTGAGTACGCTGATACCCCAAATGTGGGGTAAACCACTATTTGGGCGCATGGCAGAGCTCGGAAGGGAAGCAGCGCCATTTGACGTTTTGGGCTGGAATTGAGATCGGACACCATGTCGCGATTGGAAAACCCCTGATGTACCAAAACAGTGGAAACCCCCCACAAACGACACCATTTTGTAAACTAGACCCCCCAAGGAACTTATCTAGATGTGTGGTGAGCACTTTGAACCCCCCCAAGGGCTTGAAAATAAAAAATTTGTATTTTTTCCACAAACATGATCTTTTTAGTCTTTTAGTCTTTTTTTATTTTCCCAAGGGTACCAGGAGAAATTGGACCCCAAAAGTTGTTGTCCAATTTGTCCTAAGTATGCCGATACCCCATATGTGGGAGAAAACTACTGTATGGGCACATGTCGGGGCTCGGAAGGGAAGTAGTGACGTTTTGGAATGCAGACTTTGATGGAATGGTCTGCGGGTGTCATGTTGCCTTTGGAGAGCCCCTAATGTACCTAAACAGTGGAAACCCCCCACAAATGACCCCATTTTGGAAACTAGACCTCCTAAGGAACTTATCTAGATGTGAGGTGAGCACTTTGAACCCCCAAGAGCTTCACAGAAGTTTATAATGCCCGGGCATGAAAATAAAAAAATCGTATTTTTTCCACAAACATGATCAATTAGTCCCCAATTTTTTTATTTTCCCAAGGGTAACAGGAGAAATTGAACCCCAAAAGTTGTTGTCCAATTTGTCCTGAGTACGCTGACGCCCCATATGTGGGAGAAAACTACTGAATGGACACACGTCGGGGCTCGGAAGGGAAGTAGTGACATTTTGCAATGCAGACTTTGAGGGAATGTTCTGCGGGTGTCATGTTGCCTTTGGAGAGCCCCTAATGTACCTAAACAGTAGAAACCCCCCACAAATGACGCCATTTTGGAAACTGGACCCCCTAAGGAACTTACCTAGATGTGTGGTGAGCACTTTGAACCCCCAAGTGCTTCACAGAAGTTTATAACGCTCGGACGTGAAAATAAAAAAATCATATTTTTCCACAAAAATGATATTTTTGCCCCCAATTTTTTATTTTTCTAAGGGTAACAGGAGAAATTGGACCCCAAAAGTTGTTTTTCAATTTGTCCTGAGTAGGCTGATACCCTACATGTGGGGGTAAAACACTGTTTGGGCGCATGGCAGAGCTTGGAAGGGAAGGAGCATCATTTGACTTTTTCAACTTAGAATTGGCTGGAATTGAGATCAGACGCCATGTTGCATTTGGAGAGCCCCTGATGTGCCCAAACAGTGGAAACCCCCAATTCTAACTCCAGCCCGAACCCCAACACACCCCTAACCCTAATCTCAGCCCTAACCCTAGCCCTAACCCTAGCCCTGGACCTAACCCTAATGGGAAAATGGAAATAAATACATTTTCTTTTAAGTTTATTATTTTTCCCTTACTAAGGGGGTGATAACGGGGGGTTTGATTTACTATTTATGGCGGTTTTTATGTTTGGCAGCTGTCGCACGCTAAAAGACGCTTTTTATTGTAAAAATAGTTTTTGCATCACCACATATTGAGAGCTATAATTTTTCCATATTTTGACCCACCGAGTCATGTGAGGTCTTATTTTTTGCGGGACGAGTTGACGTTTTTATTGGTACCATTTTCGGGCACGTGACATTTTTTGATCGCTTTTTATTCCGATTTTTGGGACGCAGAATGAACAAAAACCAGCGTTTCATGAATTTCTTTTGGGGGGGTGCGTTTACACCGTTCCGCGTGCGGTAAAATTGATAAAGCGGTTTTATTCTTCGGGTCAGTACGGTTACAGCGATACCTCATTTAGGTCATTTTTTATGTTTTGTCGGTTTTATGAAATGAAAACTATTTTATATAAAAAATAATTATTTTTGCATCGCTTTATTCTGCGAGCTATAACTTTTTTATTTTTTCGCTGATGATGCTGTATGGCAGCTCTTTTTTTGCGGGACAAGATGACATTTTCAGCGGTACCATGGATATTTATATGCGTCTTTTTGATCGCGCGTTATTACACTTTATGTTTGGCGGTATGATAATAAATCATTATTTTTTGCTTCATTTTTTTATTTTTATATTTTAAGGGGTTCGCTAAAGGGGTTAACTAGTGGGACAGTTTTATAGGGCGGGTCGTTACGGACGCGGCAATACCTAATATGTGTACTTTTATTGTTTTTTTTTTATTTCCAAAAAATGGATTTATTGGGGGAATACTTTATTTTTTTTTTTTCTAATTTATTTGGCGATTTTTTTTAAATTATATTAACACTTTATTTATTTATTTTTTTTTTAACTTTATTACATAGTCCCAGGTGGGACTTAACTGTCCTGTGACAGATCACTGTGACAGATCAGCGATCTGTCACAGGCACTACTGCAGACTTCCTCATGCCTGCGCTTTGCAGGCACTGAGGAAGTCAGCTCCCTGCAGGCCCCCGTCGCCATCTTGGATTCGGGGGGCCTGTAGGGAAAGAGAACCACGCAGCAGTGCTGCACATTGCGCTGCTGTGGGGGGCTCAGGGAAGCACGGAGGGAGCCCCCTCCCTGCCGATGCTTCCCTTTAACCCCCGGTACATCGCGATCATGTTTGATCGCGGTGTGCAAGGGGTTAACGTGTCGGGGGCAGTCCGTGACTGCCCCTGACACATTGTGCCGGGTGTCAGCTAACCCTAATTCCAATCCTAACCCAAACCCTAATTCCAGTCCTAACCCTAATTAACCCTAATTCCAACCCTAATGGAAAAATAAAAATATTTTCTTTATTTTATTATTTGTCCCTACCTATGGGGGTGATAAAGGGGGGGTTATTTACTTTTTATTTTGATCAGTGTGATAGTTTATCACAGTTATCAAAATGAATGAATGAATCTGCCGCATGTGCTCAACATTTTGCAAGATGGCGGCGCCTATGATCCGGGAGGGCGGGACACCGGGATGGCCAGAGGGACATAGGAAGTACCAGGGGGAAATCAGAAGGCGGGGGGAGCGGCGGGAAGGGGAAGGGGAGCAGATGATGACGGTGGCGGCCGATCGGCGCCGTCAGTCGGTGTCTCCAGCCATGGCAGATCCTATTGCAGCATCGGCCATGGCTGGATTGTATTATTTCACCAAATATCATTGGTGAAATATTACAAACCGCTCTGATTGGCTGTTAAAAGTGAAACAGCCAATCAGAGCGATCGTAGCCATGGGGGGGGGGGTAAGCCACCCCCCCTGGGGTGAAGTACAAAGGGTCCTGTGTGTGCGGGTCGGGTGACATTTCAGTGACCCCGGTCACTCGACCCGCAGGGGGGCTATTAATTCATGACGCCACATAGGCTTCATGGGTCGGACTGGCACCGACTTTCATGACGCCTACGTGGCGTCAAAGGTCGGGAAGGGGTTAAAAAAATAAAACTCATGAAATATGCATGGACAGAAAATAATGTGACAAAAGGGACATGTTAAATCAAGGTTTGTTCACTAATTAGCATCACAGGTGTCTACAGTCTTGGAATCAGTGAGTGGACCTGTATAGAGGGCTACAGATACTCACTGTGCTGTTTGGAGACATGATGTGTATCACACTCAACATGGACCAGAGGAAGAGAAATTAAGAGCTGTCACAGGAGATTAGAAAGAAAATTATAGACAAACATGCTAAAGGTAAAAGTTATAAGACCATCTCCAAGCAGCTTGATGTTCCTGTGACTACAGTTGCACATATTATTCAGAAATTTAAGATCCATGGGACTGTAGCCAACCTCCCTGGACGTTGCTGCAGGAGGAAAATTGATGACAAATCAAAGAGACGGATAATATGAATGGTAACAAAAGAGTCTCATTGACAGTTACAGGAATCGTTTGATTGCACTGATTGCCTTCATGAGTTTTATTTTTTAAAAATTCTGTGGAAGCATGGTTGAAAAGCAAAGTCTGACTTTTGTTTGTACATTTTCATAGATTTTTGCTTTATTATTACTTTTGTCAGATTCAACTTATTTCTGTCACCATTGTGGGTTTTTCTGTCATTAAACGAGGGGTACCAACAATTTTGACCACGTGTAGTAGGTGCATAAAATTCTGGTGACAGGTTCCCTTTAAAGATTTTAAAAAATGCTAGATAATCATGACTCATATACTGCATTTCCATTGGCAGAAATGCCAAGGCTGAAGGGTAATGTCAGCAATACTACCTGTGATCTGTCATTCTCAATCTATATGACGAAGAAATGCTGGGCTAGAAATTATCTGGCACTATTTAAGTTTCATGAATATTACATGCTTCTCCAATTGCATTACATTTGCACAATGACTGAAATGATGGAGGATTATACTTCGGCAGAAAACATAATTGGGATCACTTAAGCTCTACGAGAAACTACTCCATTGTACTGTGACAACTGTACTTGCAATGCATTATTATTAAGAGCCCTCCACTCCGCAAGGGACATAAAGAGCCCACCTCTCCATGAGGGGCATAAAGAGCCCTTTCTAGCACCCAAAAATGAAAATGGGATTATTTTGCCTTTGATTAACGTTTCTTACTCAGGAGCATGTACACCTGCAGAACTCACCAAATCTTATTCTACCAGTATTTAATATGCTTTCGAAAACACTTTATTCAGGAAGAAAGGTCAGCTCAACACTAAGGGACTGCTATAGATAAAGGCAGATGTTGTGTTGCTTGTCTCTAAAGCCACAGAATTCTACAACTAACCTATTTCTAATGGGGTTTATTCAAAATCAAAATGTAACCCTATCCACGAGATGTGTGGTAAATGTCTGATGCAGAGGGCCAATCACTCCACAAGAACAGAGGTCCTGTGTCCACTATTTTAATGACTTGACATTCATGCATTACTAAAAACTTTGAAAAAAGGCTTACAGCCTGGTATTATAGACAAGGTTTCTCATCCAAGATTGGAGTTTCCTATAAACATTTTCCAAATTACCTATTTTGAAATTTGGATGTAAGAGATGGGAGTTGATTAATAAACTTTTGTCTAGTAGTGGTCAACTTTTTTATGAAACAAAAAAAACCATTAAGATAAATAAGACAAAAACACTACTTACTTATAAAGGTAATAATCACCCAGTTCAATTTCTTCTTTGCATGTAATATTGTCAATAAACTGAAAAAGAAAAAAAAAAAACAAGATGTGTGACAATGAGCAAAGTAATTGTGATTACAGCAAACAAAAAGTAAAGGAATTATCCAGATTATTAAAACTGAAGGCCCATCTTTATTATAGGCTGTAGTATTACATTCTACAATGTTATAGCAGAGTATGAAGCAATAGATTGTATGCAGAAATAGTATTGTATGTAATTGCATTCTATAACGCAATGGTATTGCATGTTAGAGGGAAAATAGATGTTATAGTATTATATAGTGTGGTAGTATTACATGTTATAGTATATGATGCAGTAGTATTACATGTTATAGTATTATATGGTGTGGTAGTATCACAGTGCATGTAGTTCTACTGTACCACATATTATAACATGTAATACTACTGTACCATATAATACTACAGCACCATATTATACTATAACATGTAATACTACCGCACCATATTATACTATAACATGTAATACTACTGTACCATATAATACTATAACATGTAATACTACCGCACCATATAATACTGTAACATGAAATGCTACTGCATCATATGCTATAGCTTGTAATACTACTGTACCATATAATACCATAGGTATCAGGTGGTTGAGAAATCTCTGGGGAGACCAGACATTACTACACCCCTCTACTGGGATACCCAAAAGGGGGTGGGATCACATATCTACACCCCTCTACTGGGATACCCAAAAGGGGGTGGGATCACACACACACACACATATATATATACACACACACACACACACACACACACACACATATACGTTGTCTTCTTCCCCACCAACTCCATCATTGCCCATTCCACCACCTCCATCATTGCCTTCTCCCCCACCACCCCATCATTACCCATTCCACCACCATCATCGCCTTTTCCCCCACCAACCCATCATTGCCCATTCCACCACCTCCATTATTGCCCTTTCGACCACCAACATCATTGTCCTTTCCACCACCTCCATCATTGCCTTCTCCCCCACCACCATCGTTGCCCATTCCACCACCTCCATCATATACTCCGTCTCTGGCCAGTGGCCCGTCAGGGGCGGATAAACTGGCCAGATTGCCCTCATTATTAGCCGCCCTCCACCTCCAGGCCCCGGTGGAGTCGCACCGGCTGCACATGCAGTATGTCCGCCCCAGTCGGTATAAGTAAAAATCAATGTAAGATCAGAAGTGACATTTGTTCTAGAAGGAAAAACGATCATTTGTCCATTTTCCTAACAAATGCGTCAAAATAGGATAACACCGCACAGTCTCATTGAACACACATTACCATTTTCAACGACTATGGTGTGCAAATTCAATTCAAAAGGTAAGTGGTATAATTGTAGGTATAAGTCAAGAACCATTTCCCACGCGTTTTGGAAAATTAACATTTTCCTTCATCAGGGATTCCTGATGAAGGAAAACGTTAATTTTCCGAAATGCGTAGGAAATAGTTCTTGTAAGTTTATGTTGTGAATGAGTGCACATCTGTGACCGCAGGATAGTCACGTGACTGAAGACGTCAGACAGAATCTACAGGTCCTACAAGCGGTACACACGCTGACACGCGCTCCTCTCATACCACAGGACATCGTTTTTTCAGTGCTGTTACCGGCCGGGACAGTACTGCAATATAAGAATATACACTGACCTATACCTACAATTATTCCCTAACTTGGAAGTGGTTTCCTTGGATTTTTTCGGGGGATCAAAGGACGGAAGCTATTCTACAGGACCTTTACCTCATATCATCAGAATCAAGGTAACGGAACTCCGCATTGACTTGAATAGCGTTCTATCATTATATACAGATTGTCTCATCTAACTGGGGACTAGTTAATATTTCACACATAATACATGTGGAAATTAGCATAGTTTTATAGGACCTTTACTGCACAGCGCTACAATCAAGGTAACTCCGCATTGATCAGAGTATCACTTTATGACTATTTACAAGATTGACTCTAATTAAACTTGGGGATTAGTTTTTAATAAATTATAATAAATTATAACAATTCATTTTAGTGTGAAAATCAGCTCGGATCTGCAGGATCTTCACTGTGCAACGTTACATTAAGGTAACAGTCTTTCCTCATTGACTAGAGTAATACACTATGGCCGTATATAAATCCTCATTTTTTAAATGGAACTTGGAAATTAATTATACATTTAAACCTGATAATAAGCGCAAAACATTTTATCTAATTTGTTCACTCATTGGGTCTTGTTGGTATAGACCCCTGTTTTTTTGCTGCGGTTCTTCAGGAAGGTTGCTTGCGCCACTATTTTAATCTTTAATACTATTATATATATTAGTTAGTATTATAGGAGCCAGAGAAGGGCAGAGATAGTTGGAAAATAAGGAGGTATGAACGTGCATTGAACTGCTCAATCACACCAAGCGCCTGTGCTTGGTTTTAAAGGAAATTTTGGGCAAGACTATCTTTAAGCCAACAACCAACTTCTATACAATGTGTAGCACTTTACGACTGGCTACTATGTCAGTGTTACTTATCTATAAAGATTAGTAGAATTTCCTTACCCTTGCAATGACCAGAGAGCTCACTGGTATCTTTCTATCATGGCACTTATCCATAAGTGTTGCCAGGTCAGCTGCAAAAGATAAAAAAATAATCTAACTGTAACTCACCTCCAATGCATCTGCAGCGCTATAAAGTACAATACACTTTGGTACAATACAGTGTACTATAAACCATCATCCTGCCCGTATTTTCGCCTGGATTAGTTGCCTAGAACTAATAAAATAATCTGCTTGTAGGACAGAAATGACAACATCTGAAATCAGATCTAAGAGTGGAGAAGTAAATCTGTGCGTCGTACTGCCAGGAGTGATCAGAGAATATGCCAGACACACTTGGGAGGCTGAGGGATCCGGGATGGTAGAACTCCCCCAGATGGCTATTTGCTTTTGATGGTTTAAAGGGATTGTCTGGCCTTAAGAGTGACTGCAGACCTGTAGACTATGTGACTGTAGAGTAGACTTGTGAATTTTCTTATCGCACACTGTGAGGATTCTCTTGTGACGGCGGGCATGACCACAAGTATGTGATTTGCACACTGACGTCCACATCCCAACTAGTAGATTGTATCCGACCTCACTGAATACACTTGCATTGAGTGAGGCCGTGCCCATCTAGTCGGCACATGACGGCATGTACTGTATGCACATCACATACTTCAGGTCACGGTCCTGCTACCGGAGTACCCTCACAGTGAGTAGCGTGTACGATGTGAGAGTTCACAAGTCTTCGGTCACATAGTGTAGCCTACGGCCGGACGGCCCCTTTAAGCTAAGGATGGGCATCCTAAAGCTGCTTAAGCTATGCATACAGCAGCAGCAAAAAAGGGGCATTCAACCTAATGAGGGGAACGCAATGTAATGTTTTTTTAGGTGAACGGCTCATTACATGGATAAAAAAGTACTCAAGAAATAGATCCAGCACTCAGCCTGGCTTTGAGCGTCGGCAGCAGCGAGCACTTACAGGAATGTAACAGATGGAAGTAGAAATCCCATCTATAACTCACACACACCAATTAAACCCATCTGTTAGTTCCTTAATTTCCTTAGAAAGCATGACTCCATTAGTCTCAGACCACTCGTGGCCATGATCACACTAATCGGCACTAATCCATCCTTTATTCTAATATTCTAATGGAAGCCGCAAACTTGCTCCTTTATTCTCCCGACCTCCTACAATTCTGTGCTTCACTCTCCATGGTAGACTATCAGAAATGAAGGGGCACCATGCTCAGCGTAGCTTGTCGCCCCCTACACATTGCAGTTTTCAGTAAGGGTCTAATCTCCTGGACGCCCATTCATTAAAACATTAGGACATATTTTAAATAATTGTCTTTTTTAGCTCCACTTAATGTTCCCTTCTGGGCTTTTTTTTCCCTTTCTTAAAACAGGCGATCTCTTGTCACCTAACAGGGAGATACCAGCACATGGACATATCTGGGGTGCTTGGAAATAGTTTCCAACCCAGATGCAAGTAAACACCGAACCCTGCACACTCCAAAGAAAAGAAAACCTTTTCACAACATACTGAACAGTCTGCAAAAGGGCAGACCAGAAGGACATCAGAGTATATAACCTATATACCGTAATAGAAGGACCAACGGTCTGGGATAAATCCAATATGAAATGTCCACTACCTTTGTTTAGTTTAAATAGGTGTAAAATATTAAATGAATGTGTTTAAAAATGAAAAATATTTAATAGTATCACACTGACAATGCAAAAAGATTGAAAAAACAAAACAAAACTTATTTACTGGGACAAAAGATTCCAAAATAGCATGTATAACATGCAGAGGGGCAGAGAAACTGCAATGGAACTGATGCTACATGATTAGAAAAAATCAAATTCTTAAATGTGAAAAAAGTGATAAGGAATAAGTAGGCAATACTGTCCCAAGGGGCTGTAGAATAAAACCGCATACAGTGAGAAGGGTTATGTTGATGGCTGTAGAGCGGTGGTAGAAATAGAAAAGAAAAAAAAAATAGAAGGAGCTCTCAACTGTTAGGAGAACATAACCATTCTGAGTGCAGTGGCTCAGTGGTTTGTAGCAGGATAGCACAGTGGCTCAGTGGTTAGTGTAGGGTCGAGCAGGTCCTCAGGATGCAGTGATGAGACAGGGTATGACTTGTAAATTAAACTTTTATAAATTGGAGCCACTAGGGCTATGCTGAACAGGCAAAAAGGGGTAACACAAATCTGTCCTCGCAGGGACTCAATAAAATAAACAATACTTTTCTCAGTAACTGGGAGTAACCCGGCTAGTCTAGGTGTCGAAGGCCGGAATATGGCCAAACTATGGTACCTATTGCTATAGTCCACTTATCCCTCCATGCGTCACTCGGGATCGCAGATGCGGCCGCTTAGAGTACGTTGATGCGGCGGCCTTGACGCCACGATATTCCGGGAAGATTTAGGCTCGACAGGCCCTGAAGAAACTATGCCGGTGGGGCGCAACAGGCCCTGAAGAAACGATGCCGGTGGGGCGCAACAGGCCCTGAAGAAACGATGCCGGTGGGGCGCAACAGGCCCTGAAGAAACGATGACGGTGGGGCGCAACAGGCCCTGAAGAAGTGATGCCGATGGGGCGCAACAGGCCCTGAAGAAACGATGCTGGTGGGGCGCGGTAATGACGCAGTTCCCCCAAATGGCCGTTGGCTGTCCTCCGCTAAGGGTCCCTCCGTAACCGGGACATGCGCCTCTAACGTCACCTGTGGCGTCCCCTGAGGCTGGTGATGACGAGGTCGCCGCGGTGGGAGAAGGCCGGGGGGCAGTGTCCAGGCCTCTGTGGCCGTATTATCTGTAGTCACAGCCGCGACCTGAGGTAAAGGATCTCTCCCACAAAGGCGGGGGTAGGCGGGCGTGGCTCTTGAGAAAGTGGCCTCCGGTAAAAGTCTCTCAAGTCTCACTTGTCGGCGAGTGCGCAGTCTCCTCCTCACAGGCTCCTGTCGGTGTCCCCTCCAGTCACCCGGCTTCCTGCCTCCTGTCACACTCTCTTCCAACTGAGCGCACCCCCTGCTCCTTTTATCCTCGTCCCGCCCCGTTTCCCTGACAACTCCGGTCATGTCTCTCCCTTTACTGTTCTCCCAGTATTGTTCCCTCAGGAACCCAGATGGCGGTCCCCTGGGTACCGGCCCGGTCACTGTCTGGGAGTCCACTTCCCCACATAGCACTGTAGCTTTTTAACACTGGGGGGGTTCTATATTCAAAACCCCTGAAGGAGTCTGTATGAATTTTCCCCCCAAAACTTTTAAAAACATACTGATAGGGAGTTTAGTTTGCGAGTCCCACTGGGGACAGTGATGATAAAAGTCTGTATAAGCACTGTGGAATATGATGGCGCTATATAATAACACAAGTATGCAAAATTTGAGTTTATGAAAATTGTTTCAAATCCAATGACTGATTATGTTTTTTTATGCTATGATTAAAAAAAAATCACTTCCATTTTTAACCATCACACACGGATTTTGCAAAAAACGCGAGTGAAATTATGTACAAGCGAGATGAACAAGAAAAATCTGTATTGTAGCCAAAAATGTACACAATATACTTTATTGAATATTCATTATGCAACTTTATTGGAAATTAATTCTTGCGCCTTCTCCTTTTCTCTTTGAAGCTTCTCTTGATACCTTTTCTCTTATAGAAGGCCTGCAGATCTTCTCTGTGAAGCAGTAGTCCCCCATCATGACATGTTCACATTCCATCTACCTTGGTATCATTGTTCAATCTTCTTGATATCCTGATGAAATTTTTCTCCTTGCTCTTCGCTAACAGCACCAAGGTTTTCATGAAAGTAGTCCAAATGGGAATGGAAAAACTTAACTTCAAATTCATCAGACAACCCAAGGAGTTGCATCATGATCTCCATGATGGACTTATGTTTTGGATCTTTGCTATCTGGAAATTTCTTCACAACTTCTTTAAAAGAATCCGTAGCCTTTTTCTCAACAGCTTTCATTTTTGTTTCGAACACATTGTCATTCATGAGTTTCCGGACCCCCAAAAATGCTTTCCTTCAGTTTTGCTTTGGACAGTCCCTGAAACTCAGTGCACAAGTTATTAGATGTCTCTCCTTCTTTCGGTAGAGCTTTCACAAACTGCTTCATCAGTCCAAGCTTAACGTGGAGTTGTGGCAGGAGAACTTTTAGTGGGATCAACTAAACTTTCCCAACTATGTTCTTGAGTCCAGGTTGCAGTGATGTTCTTCCTAACCAACTTTTTTGGCTCCAGTTATGAGTGTTATCTCGGCTGTCCCATTCACACAAAAAGCATTGGTAGTCCGTGTATCATCCTTGCTGCCATGGAACAAAAAGAGAACTTTCAGATCACCAGATATTGACCATCCTTGATCCTCGTAGTTAAGTTTCTTGAGAATAAAGTCTAAATTTTCATAGCTTTCCTTCCAAGTACACAGAATGCCCTACAGGCACTCAATCATACTTGCTGCCATTGTGCAGCAGCACAGCTTTAAGACTTTTTTGGGGCACTGAAGCATACTTGCTGCCATTGTGCAGCAGCACAGCTTTCAGACTTTTTTGGGGCACTGAAGCATACTTGCTGCCATTGTGCAGCAGCACAGCTTTCAGACTTTTTTGGATGAATCAATAAAGAGTATCCGCTTGCTCACCTTGTGCTCAAGGTTACATTTTTCCATCAGCCCAGGAATATCAATGCAATACGCTAGAGCACGATCTTTAGAAAAGTATGGAAGGAATTCCTTTTCTCTGCTTCTGTACCATGAAAAAATATTTCTAACCAAACTAATGACAACAAAATCATCCACTAAAGGTCACGCAAAGGGATCAAAGTATGGTACAAGAAAAAGCCCATGGAGTCAGTGTTTGTGAAAAAACTGTACATGAAACTTTTTCCATATTTTTACTGAGTTCAGCGAAAGTATCTAAAAATCACCTCTTACTTTTCAAAAAGGTTTACCCTAGGAGACCGATGATAAAAGAAGCATATAAGCAAGGTCCACTCATTTCAGTGAATCCATCCAAAAAACATCTGACTCTAGTGCATATTTGCACCGATAAATACTGGAAGTAATGAAATAATAGAATGGGGCTACACTCCTCCTGAACAACCACTGCAGGAAAAGCATATACTGGCATGAAGGGAGTAACCTCTACCATTGCCTGGAGTAGTGGTCTACCACAACCTGCGGCTGTCAGAACATGAAATTACAAACATGCTTTTTTGGGGTTGAACATTAGGGTAAAAAGCAGATCTAAATTCTTTATTTAAGTAAACTCTGAGCAATCTCCAAGTCTGGACTTGCACCAGATACTGCAAAAAAAAAAAAAAAAAGTAATAATAATAAACAAAACAGAACTAAAGCTATAGCACCCCCTAGTGTTCACCAGGCAAAGGGCAACAGAAGGAAAACAGGCACACTTTTTTCCTTTCTAAAATTGTGTGGAATCCAAGAGAAAAAACTGTGCATCTATGTAGGAAAGTGAACACTTCTAGGGATACAGTAAAAGTCTCATGAACCTCTATAGAGGAGCTATTTTGGAAATGTTCACAAAGAAGCCAAGTGTATGAGATTTTATACTGTAGGCCAGTGTATGAAACATTGATTATATAAGGAGGCTCAATCTTTCCATTAGCAGACACGTAAAGACACAAAGCTTTATAAAAAGTAATCAATTTTATTCAGTCTGTATCCCATAAGAGCGCTTCAGTCGCATTTCCTAGTCTTGCAGCTTTTTCCGCTATGCATACATGTAAGTTGTATGTCACGTCCTGTCTGCCTTAGGTGGAATTGAGACATCCATGTTTCACAATCCAGAAACGGACCACAAAGCACTGATCAAACGCGGGTGTCCTGACCCAAATTTGAAGCCTCATATATGGTTAAGCGACCTTTAGCTCGGGCAGGACAGCGATCTGTCTACACACTATGAAACACGGACGTCTGAGTGACCCTAAGAAACGGATACTAAAGGCCCTTTCTCACATAGCGAGATCGCTGAAGCGTCACCGATTTTGTGACGCAACAGCGATCTCGCTACATGTGACACGCAGCGGGGACCGGACCCCCGCTGCAATCTCACTGATCGTGCTCGAATGGCCTGGGCCATTTTTTTGCCGCCGGCGTTCCGCTGGCCAGCGCGCATCGCAGTGTTTGACGCCAACGAGCAACCTCGCTGGCAACGCAGAACTCATGGACGCAGGCGGGAGTCATCTGAATAGCCGCTGTGTGACAACGCACCAACGACCGCCGAGGTCGTTATATGGATCGCTGCTGCGTCAGTGAGTAGATCTGTCTGTTTGACAGCTTACTAGCGGTCATTTAGCGACGCACCAGCGATCCTTACCAGGTCGTATCGTTGTCGGGATCGCTGGTGTGTCACTTAGTGTAACAGTACCCTAAGAGTTGCATTCGTATTACAGTACAATTCCTAAAATCCAGCAGATAGTGGCCAGATAATTACAGGGTGATCGAAAAGTATATCCCGTTTGTGTCTCTACAAAGTTTTCTGCATCTGAGAAATTGCACTTTCTATAGTCGTTCTGTCCTGAAAACGAGATTTTGAGATTTTCTGGGTCTGAGAAATGCTACCGTACAATCAGACTCCCCTCCTGTACTAATTTCTGACTCATGGCCACTTACCAGCTGCATGTACAGTCATGGCCAAAAGTTTAGAGAATGACACAAATATTATATTTTCACAAGATCTGCTGCCCTCTGGTTTTTGTGTGTGTTTGTCAGATGTTTTTATCACATACAGAAATATAATTGCAATCATATTATGAGTAACAAACGGCTATATTGACAGTTAGAATGAGTTAATGCAGCAAGTCAATATTTGCAGTGTTGACCCTTCTTCAGGACCTCAGCAATTCTCCCTGGCATGCTCTCAATCAACTTCTGGATCAAATCCTGACTGATAGCAGTCCATTCTTGCAAAATCAATGCTTTTATTTTGCCTGAATTTGAAGGTTTTTGTTTGTCCACCCGTCTCTTGATGATTGACCAAAAGTTCTCAATGGGATTAAGATCTGGGGAGTTTCCAGGCCATGGTCTCAAAATCTCTATGTTTTGTTCCCTGAGCCATTTAGTTATCACCTTTGCTTTATGGCAAGGTGCTCCATCATGTTGAAAAAGGCATTGTTGATCGCCAAACTGCTCTTGGACGGTTGGGAGAAGTTGCTCTTGGAGGACATTCTGGTACCATTCTTTATTCATGGCTGTGTTTTTAGGCAAGACTGAGAGAGAGCCCATTCCCTTGGCTGAGAAGCCACCCCACACATGAATGGTTTCAGGATGCTTGACAGTTGGCATGAGACAAGACTGGTGGTAGCGCTCACCTGGTCTTCTCCGAATAAGCCGTTTTCCAGATGTCCCAAACAATCGAAAAGGGGATTCATCAGAGAAAATGACTTTACCCCAGTCCTCAGCAGTCCACTCCCTGTACCTCTTGCAGAATATCAGTCTGTCCATGATGTTTTTTCTGGAGAGAAGTGGCTTCTTTGCTGCCCTCCTTGAGACCAGGCCTTGCTCAAAGAGTCTCCGCCTCACAGTGCGTGCAGATGCACTCACACCTGCCTGCTGCCATTCCTGAGCAAGCTCTGCACTGCTGGTAGCCCGATCCCGCAGCTGAAACACTTTTAAGAGACGGTCCTGGCGCTTGCTGGTCTTTCTTGGGCGCCCTGGAGCCTTTTTGGCAACAAGGGAACCTCTCTCCTTGAAGTTCTTGATGATGCGATAGATTGTTGACTGAGGTGCAATCTTTCTAGCTGCGATACTCTTCCCTGTTAGGCCATTTTTGTGCAGTGCAATGATGACTGCACGTGTTTCTTTAGAGAAAACCATGGTTAACAGAAGAGAAACAATGATGCCAAGCACCAGCCTCCTTTTAAAGTATCCAGTGGTGTCATTCTTACTTAATCATGACAGATTGATCTCCAGCCCTGTCCTCATCAACACCCACACCTGTGTTAATGGAGCAATCACTGAAACGATGTTAGCTGGTCCTTTTAAGGCAGGGCTGCAATGATGTTGAAATGTGTTTTGGGGGATAAAGTTAATTTTCTAGGCAAATATTGACTTTGCAAGTAATTGCTGTTAAGCTGATCACTCTTTATAACATTCTGGAGTATATGCAAATTGCCATTAGAAAAAATGAAGCAGTAGACTTTGTAAAAATTAATATTTGTGTCATTCTCTAAACTTTTGGCCATGACTGTAGTGTCAATCACAGGGCACAAAAAGACGACATCTCACTAATCTTCCTGATGATGTAACCTTTTGTATCAGTGATTGTAGAATAAATGCAAGATTCAGACTAGTGTCATGGCTTCTGTCCACAAAGCTATGCCAGACAAGCTTTCATATATAGGCATACCTTTAAAAAGGGATATTCCACTTTCAGAAAACTAAACTCTAAACACTCAAAAGAATTAAATAAAGTGAGCAGGTAATCATTCTCCCCAGGCCCAGCGCAGGATCCCTGCCGATGCTTGGGACTAGGCATTTTGGCTGCAGTGGTGACATCACGTTGACAGTTTGCATCCCCACTGTAGCCAATCACCAGGCTCAGCAGCTGTGATGATATAGACAGCATGAGCCGCTAAGCTCAGTGTTAGGCTAAGTGGGGATGCAAACTGTCAACGTGATGTCACCACTGCAGCCAAAACATCGAGAGCCGAGCAACGGCAGGGAGCAGGCACCGGAGCCCAGCAACGGACGGCAGGGAGCAGGCACCGGAGCCCAGCAACGGACGGCAGGGAGCAGGCACCGGAGCCCAGCAACGGACGGCAGGGAGCAGGCACCGGAGCCCAGCAACGGACGGCAGGGAGCAGGCACCGGAGCCCAGCAACGGACGGCAGGGAGCAGGCACCGGAGCCCAGCAACGGACGGCAGGGAGCAGGCACAGGAGCCCAGCAACGGCAGGGAGCAGGCACCGGAGCCCAGCAATGGCAGGGAGCAGGCACTGGAGCCGAAGAAGAGGAGTGTATGCTTTGTTATTTTAGGGCATTTGGGGTCCACTTTCCTGAAAGTGGGAAAACCCTTCTAACCTTTTAATTGGGTCAATCTGAGGTTTTGGTATCTTTAGTAAGAATATTGCTGTAGACGGGGCTATACTTGTAAAAAAAAAAAGAAGATGAACAAAAACAATAAACATAAATAAAACCTAAAGACATATTCAATGTAAAGCGGGCTGTTCTATATATATATGCCATTTACAAATAGCATAATGCTTGAGGTTCAGGTGTGGAGGGAACATGAACTCATAGTAGAATACCATTATTTTATGATCTTACCAGGACTTACCTAAACTATGTGTCTCTTTCTCCCATTTCTCCCACGCTTTGTCATTGATGTATGCTGGAGAAAGTAGGAACCGTTTTCCTGCAGAATAAGGAATTGAGTGAGTAAATTTCACATAGAGCCATGGGTATACGTGAATTATCAGAGCATGGAATGTATGCAGGTCTGTAGCTAAGGAAGGCCTTTGCTATAGCTCTGACTCAGGGCACTGCACACATTACAGGAATCCTAAAGGGGTATTGGAGGAACCCCATGTACAACTACCTAGATGCCACTGTTGCTATTGTGTGGCTGCTGCGCTGGCATGTCAGATGTGTATTATAGCGGCATCTGCTGCTGATCACGATGACACAACTCCGGTTAAAGCAGGGTGCATGAATGAGTTAGTGTGTAGCAATTTAAAAGTGGTGCCTATGTTTGTGTGTTTGAAATGTACAGGTGCTTCTCACAAAATTAGAATATCATCAGAAAGTTCATTTATTTCAGTTCTTCAATATAAAAAGTGAAACTCATATTATATAGAGTCATTACAAACAGAGTGATCTATTTCACGTGTTTATTTCTGTTAATGTTGGTGATTTTGGCTTACACAGTCAATGAAAACCCAAAAGTCATTATCTCAGGAAATTAGAATACTTTTTAACACCAGCTTGAAAAATGATTTTAAAATCCAAAATGTTTAGCCACTGGAGGCAGTTTCCTATGTAGGCACATGATCGGGGCAGAATGTAAAGAGGAAGGATGACCGACCCATCTGAATATCTAACCAGCACCCTCCTCTATCTATTCATCAGCCATTTCAGAACATGAGGCTGGGTTAGCCATTAAAATGAACAGTCAGCTAGTCCCACTCATACATGCCAACGCCTGGGAGAGGGAGGAAGCTGCCTTTCATGTTTAGAAAAAGATGAAACTGGGGATGCTGGGACTGCTTGCAATAGAAGTAGATGAAGGCAACTTTACAATGATATTGGTAACTTGTATGCATTTATAGATAAGATTTTTTTTCAAGTGGAAAACCTCTAAAGTTTATAGGAGAGCTTGGTTTTTTTAAAATCACACCACTTATCATATAAACTGTGTTCCAAATTATTATGCAAAAAGAGTTTAGGAGTGATAAGGTTAGAATTTTTTTGTTTGTCATTTAAACTCATTGATGGTGATGTGTGTCAGGGCTCTTTATATCACTGAAAGCAATTGCAGATACCTGTGCAAATGAGTTTGGCAGGTGTGTCCAAATAAAGGCAAGACTACTTAAGAAGGCTGTTCCACATTATTAAGCAGCCTACATTTTTTGCCAAAATGGGAAAGAAAAAGGATGTGTCGGGTGCTGAGAAGCAACAAATTGTGGAGTATTTAGGTCAAGGCATGACTACAATCAACATTGCCAAGACACTTCATCGTGATCATCGCACCATCAAGATGTATGTAGCTGATTCCCAGCACACCCATTGAGAACCTCTGGAGCATCATCAAAAGGAGGGTCAATGATGGCGGGAGGCAGTTCACATCTAAGCAACAGCTCTGGGAGGGTATTCTGTCCACATGCAAAACAATTGAAGCACAAACCATCCAAAAACTGACAAATTCAATGGACGAGAGAGTTCAGAAGCTTCTTTCGAACAAGGGGTCCTATGTGCAAATGTAACATCACCTAGAATAAAGTGTTGACTTGAAAACTGTTTGATTTCATTTTGTAATAAGCTGATAATGCTTATAATTTCACAATTGACCATTTTTTTGCTCAAAATAAAAATAAAAAGGTTGAAAACTCTGCTGTGCATAATAATTTGGAACATGCATTTTGAATGTTTATTATTTTTAAAAATATATTGTTTTCATAGGAAGTTTGTTCAAAAACATTGCAATTATACTAGAATATTAGATGTCTGGAAAATAACAATGACTGCAATTCATATAGGTAATTTAGAGAAAATAGGAGGAAATATTTTTTGCATAATAATTTGGAACACAGTGTATTATTTTTATTTTATACATGAGTTGAGTGATCTTTTATTTTTTTACTAATAGTTCACAGCATAGGTTGTTCTAACATTACATTAGCCTAGCAATAACATACATTAAGGATAGGGCACAACTAATAACACCATTAACTTTCCAACATATAGGCATCTGAAAAAGAGACTAAGGGTACGTGCCCACGATCAGGAACTTTTGTGGGTTTGGGGCTGCGCATTTATGCAGCGGCCAGGTGTTACAGCATAGTGGATGGTATGTCGAGAAATCCCATGTCCACTATGCGTGCACAGACACCCGCAGGGACGGACATGCGGAGCATCTCTCCAGACCGCAGCATGTCATTTACTCTTGCAGAGAAGCTACTCTTGCAGAGAAGCTAGTCTCCGCAAGATAAATTTCACCATTAGAATGTATTGGACGTGGTGAATCTTAATAGTTCAGTGATCACATGTGGATTCACCTGCAGACAGGTGTGGATGTGCTGCATCCAAAGCATTGCTACTTCCAGATGGTGGGCCTTAGACGTTTCATACATAAGGGTGGTTGTGGTGCCAGTTATGATGAAGGATGCACTGGAGTAAGATGCGGCAAATTCATCAAAAGGAGTGCACCTCCTAATGAATTTGGCACAACTTTCAGTTGCCATAGCTGTCATAGTAACTCCTTAATGACCAGGCCAAATTTTACAATTCTGACTAGTCTCACTCTCTGTGGTAATAACTTCTGGAACGCTTCAATGGATCCCACTGATTCTTTGTCTGTTTTGTCATGACATATTGTACTTAACGACAGTGGTAAAATGTCTTCGATATGAATTGCATTTATTAATGAAGAAAAAAAAAGAACGGAAATTTGGCAAAAATGTTGCAATTTTCAAACTTTTAACTTTGATGGCCTTAAATGAGTGAGCTATCTCACACAAAGTAGTTAATAAATAACTTTCCCAAATGTCTACTTTCATCAGCACAATTTTGGAAACATAATTGTTTTGTTAGGAAGTTATAAGGGTTAAAAGTTGACCAGCGATTTCTCATTTTCCAACAAAATTTACAAAACTTTTTTTTTTCTTTTTTTTAAGGGACCACATCACATTTTAAGTGACTTTGAGGGATCTATATGATGGAAAACACCATTGTAAAAACTGCACCCCTCAAGGTGCTCAAAACCACATTCAAGAAGTTTATTAACCCTTCAGGTGCTTCACGAGAACTGAAGCAATATGGAAGGAAAAAAATTAACATTTAACTTTCTTCACAAAAAAAATACATTAGACCCAAACTTTTTTACTTTCACAAGGGTAACAGGAGAATAAGGACCCCATAATTTGTTGTGCAGTTTCTCCTGAGTATGCAGATACCCCATATGTGGGGGAAATCTTCTGTTTGGGCGTACGGCAGTGCTTGGAAGGGAAGGAGCACCATTTGACTTTTTGAACTCAAAATTGGCTGGAATTCAGATCAGACGCCATGTCGCGATTGGAGAGCCCCTGATGTGCCTAATCAGTGGAAACCCCCCACAAGTCACCCAATTTTGGAAACTACACCCCTTAAGAACTTTATCCAGGAGTATAGTGAGCATTTTAAACACACAGGTATAACACAGAATTTGATAACATTAGGTCGTCATATTGAATATGTCATCATTAGTGTTGACCGCAAGTGCGCGATACTTCAGTTTGCATCGGATATTGCGAATGCTTGAGTGACATGATCGAGTCCCTTATCAGCATATGTTCGCCGACAGCACTTCAATCGGGAGATGCACATTCTGGTCCAATGACCCAATTAAAGCATATACCATCAAGTAGGAAAAAAGAACAGCATCCCTTCCAGGTGATTAGAAGTTTTCAAAAACTTTATTCTACCAAAATGCAACATTTCGACCTTTGCAGGTCTTTGTCAAGCATACAAGATCCATAAGATGGCGGTCTTATATAGTGAGGGGGCTCACACAATCCACTCCCACATCAAAAACCGCCCACTCTTATCAAATACAAAATCATGTGCTAATGTGCTATATATGTGCGCATCAGAGCCCCACCTCTATAAAGAGGCACCCGACCACTTATAAACACAGCGATCCAAGCATCCTCTCATCGTCATGGTGATAGAAAGTTACCTGACCACATCCCCATGGTGTTGTATTAACCCTTAAGGGCACTATATATTATCAAATCCATGACAAAAAAAGATTTTTTTCTTTTATAATGGGCCCAATTGTATATGAGGACAATGCTAGATAAAACACACGAATGATATACAGGCGAGTTTTTTAATGCTGAAATTTTTCTAAATCACCATGACGATGAAAGTGCATAAATATAGCACATGAGCATTAGGTTGAAGTGATTATATCACTATGATGAGGGATTAATGTCCCATGTGCCTGTTTTTGTGTGCTGTGTCTGTGGGCGGTCACATGACTGTCATGTGCCTGCTGGTGGACTATTGTGCATGCACTGAGACACAGGAGGCAGAGGAAGGAATAACATCACCTGTAACACACAATGCAGCATTGTGAGTCAATCGGATTTGCTAAAGACCTGAGTGAAAGACGAATGCTGATTGGGTCTAAAGGTACTGTCACACTTAGCGATGTACCAGCGATCCCGACCAGCGATATTACGCGGTCAGGATCGCTGGTGCATCGCTAAGTGGTCGCTAGTGAGCTGCCACACAGGCAGATCTCACCAGCGACATCGCAGGGGTCGGGGGTCGCTACTTACCTGTCAGATGAGGAGATCATGATGTCCTCCCGCCCGCGTCCACGCAGCGCTCGTCGTCACAGCAGGAAGCTGACGACGAGAAATGGTCCAGGACGTTCTCGCGCGATCATCAATAATCAGCGGGGGAGCGGTCGGAGGTAAGTATCAAACATCGCGATATCGCTAGCAATATCGCTGCTACGTCACAAAAACCAGTGACGTTATAGCGATATTGCTAGCGATATCGCTTAGTGTGACAGGCCCTTAAATGTAAACATGCAATGGGATTAGGTGTGATTGGATTGTGGTCACCATATTAACATACTGTGCTGGGTTATATGATTGGATGTGCTTTTATGTGCACTTTCTATATCTTGTTGTTGTTGAATATTTGATGTATTTCATATGTGATTGATATATTTGTAAACTCTGAATGTATTAATGAGAATTACTATTTTTTACTATGTATAATTTTTGTATTTAGTAAGAGTGGGTGGTTTTTTGATGTGGGAGTGGTTTGTGTGAGCCCCCTCACTATATAAGACTGCCATTTTATGGATTTTGTATGCTTGACAAAGACCTGCAAAGGTCGAAATGTTGCATTTTGGCAGAATAAAATTTTTGAAAACTTCTAATCACCTGGAAGGGATGCTGTTCTTTTTTTCTACTTGATGATCGAGTCCCTGTCCGGCATGTTTTGCGGCTGTTAGACACCCCAAAAAAAAAAAACATGCGGGGAGGGATTCGCGACACTCCATCCATACCTGATGCAAACTCAAATAGCGAGCACTTGCACGCAACACTAGACATCATATCATTTTTTTTTTTTAATTTTGAAAACCACCAATTCTAACCCTTACACAACCCTAACCCAACCTGTCACATCTTGGCACTGTCCAGGTTGAAAAATGTTTATCCCCAGACACAGTTTACGGCGTGGGACAGAACGACGGACAGGTGAGGGATATGGTTGTTTTTCTATTTTTGTTATATTAAAGGAGACGAGAGATTCAGTGGAATGGGGGATGACATGAGTATGGTTTAATTCAGAATCATTAAAGGCGTCTGTGTCATTCTTTCAATTAAAAGACTTAATTCTGGCTGTGTCTTTATTTACCATGTAACTATAGGATTAGTAATGGATAGGTGTCTTATAGACGCCTCTCCATTACTAAACGTGGGCTTGATGTCACCAGACAATAAAAAGGTGACATCAACCCCACAAATATGAACCCACTTGCCACCGCTACAGGGCAAATGGGAAGAGCTGGGCAAAGCGCCAGCCAGAATTGGGGCATCTAATAGATGTGCCTTTTCTGGGCGGCTGCGGGTTTAAGGCTGGAGGTGGGGAGGCAATCTCAATGGCCCATTGCCAGCCTGAAAATACCAGCCCGCAGCTGTCTGCTTTAGCAAGGCTGGTTGTCAAAACTGGGGGGACCCCCACATTGTTTTTTTATTTAAATAATTTAAAGAAATGGAGCGGGACCCAGCTATTCTCGATAACCAGCCTTGCTAACGCTGACAGCTGAGGGTTGCAGCTCACAGCTGTGAGTTTTTCCTGGCTGGTTATCAAAAATACAGGGGAACCCATGCCAGGTTTTTTTTTTCAATTATTTATTCAGAGTGCAGGCTGGTGAATACTCATGAGCCGCTCCTGCTCTCGCTGTTATTAGCTGCAGCAGGCATAGGCTGATGGAAACAGTAGTCCCATCAGCAGACCCCTGTGACCGGAAGCAAACTTTATACCTATAATCACAGCCGTGCGCTCACGATGTCATTTGACAGCATGGTAACCGCGGGAGTCCGACCGGCGGCGATGATTTTACCACCGATCAGAAGTGGTGTTTGCCGTGCTGTTATGCACATGACAGCGCCACAAACACCCAGTGTTCAGGGGGCTGAACACGAACAGTAACACAAACTTCCTGGTGAAGTCCATGTTCGGTGTCCGTGCCCGAACAGTAGGTGCTCAGTACGGAAACCAAACTTTACTGTTCGAGTTGGCCCATCTATACTTATGACTTTCGCCGAGGCTCCTTAAAGTTACTTTTAAAATTAATACTTCCAATAGGTGGCACTAGAGTTACAGTCTTCTTCTCTGAAGAGAAGCATGCAAGACGTTTGTCTCCTCACTCTGACATGCCAGACCTGGCTTGTCACTCTCCCCAATGAGAAACATTACCCCTTATATCTCACTCTATAAACAATCATTCATGGAGTCATCAGCCTGCGTAAAAAGGCTTTAAAAAGTTTGTCGAGCATAGCTCACTTTTGCCCAGGGAGGACAGTGGCACATGTGACCGCACATCTTCACATACCCAATAAATACCTTTTAATAACAATTACAGATGCATGATTCCTGCCGATTGTGTAAGCGTCCCAGCAGTTACTTGTAGGAACTTCATCAGCAGCACTCGCCTCCACCCCCCCCCAGCAGCGCTCGCCTCCACCCCCCCAGCAGCGCTCGCCTCCACCCCCCCCAGCAGCGCTCGCCTCCACCCCCCCAGCAGCGTTCGCCTCCACCCCCCCCAGCAGCGCTCGCCTCCACCCCCCCCAGCAGCGCTCGCCTCCACCCCCCCCAGCAGCGCTCGCCTCCACCCCCCCCAGCAGCGCTCGCCTCCACCCCCCCCCCCAGCAGCGCTCGCCTCCACCCCCCCCAGCAGCGCTCGCCTCCACCCCCCCAGCAGCGCTCGCCTCCACCCCCCCCAGCAGCGCTCGCCTCCACCCCCCCCCAGCAGCGCTCGCCTCCACCCCCCCCAGCAGCGCTCGCCTCCACCCCCCAGCAGCGCTCGCCTACTGATCACATTTGCTGCTCCCTTATGGTTACATAAAGACACTGAGAAGCTCTGATGTGAGATGTAACAGCTGCAGCCACAGCTCAGTGTCAGGTGCAGGACTCTGCAGCCCCTCGTGTGCCCAGCCACTGACATCAAGCACAGACTGTGATATTGATGAGGACACACATGACATGGGCCCCCCCCCATTATAGTTACATGGGCCCGCTCACTCTGCCTCTTGTGTGCACTGACAGGAGGACACTGGAGCGGTCAAAATGTCATGTCAGAGAGGGCAGCAGGTACAACGCCCTCATCGCTGCAGCCACCACACAAACGTCTCGCAGCGCTCCGGACACGTCCACTCACAACTGCTCTCTTACCTGTCACAGCGGCGCCTAACGAGAGCCCCCGGCAGCGGGAGAGAAGCATGTACCGGCTCAGCATGGAGGCCGCCATATTGGAACGTTACGTCCTACTGTCCCCTGGTGATGACGTAAGTGGATATCGACACGTGACCCCGGCGATCCAAGTAACTTCTACTACTATGCTTTCCATCAGCCTGTGACAAGTGTTCACGAAGATCTCCCCCTAGTGGCACAGGCGCACATTACACGCACATTTTATTAATAGTCTGCACCTGTTTTATTAACCCCTCCCCTGCAATCCTTCTGCACCTTCATGTCTTCAGCAAGCAATTTTGCTATACCTTTATTTAAACGGGTTGTCCAGACAAAAGGTAACAGGGGCTTGAAGAAGTGTCGTAAGAAAAATTAATGATGGGCAACTATGGGCACCCACCCGGATCCATATCAGGTCGTACTGTGGACTGCGGCGACCCAGGTAATGAAAACGTCATCTCTCAATAAACCAGAATACCTCAGTGGCCTGTGATTGGCTGCAGCAGGCAGGTGACTTGAACAGTCTTGAGGGTATGTTCACACGTGGCAGATTTGCCTGCAGAATTTTCTGCACAGAATCTTAATCTCCTGGCAGAAAACGCAAGTTAAAATCCTAGATTAAATAGGGGATTTGTTGCCCAAATATCCTAGATTCATATACGCCAAGGCCCGAAAACCTATGTCTTATGGTGGCACCTACCACAATAATAATCAAGCCCGCAACAAAACGAACTTTGCGACAAACACTCCTCATTAATCCAGGCACACGGACCTTTGGTTTCATGGCATGTGGTAGAGGTTCTTGTTGCAACAGAACATCAACACAAAGAAAGTTACATTCATCCTTCACAGATATGACCAATAACAATTTTAATATCAAAGATGAAATAACATGCCAAACAAAGGGAGCGATATCCATACTTAAATGTCATAAAGTCTACGTAGGCAGGACTAAGAGATGCCTAATGGGCAGGATTAAGGAACACTTGGATAATATCAATAAAGGCTTCCATGGCCATCCATTAGCACGCCATTTTTTGGACAAACACAACCGGTCCTATAAGGGGGTGTCATATTGTGGAATCCAGGTGGTCCCCCAAAACCCAAGAAAGGGTAACTACCTGAAGGCCATGTCACGAGTGGAGTCCAAATGGTTATACACTCTGGACAGTTTAGCTTCCATTTCCACAAAAAAGTTTTTCTCCATATTTTACATTTCTTATATAACGCCTAATAAAACGACAATGACTGTCCCAGAGGACGAAAGCAGAGGACTAGCAAAACGACACCCCTCCCCCTTTCCCCCTCCCCCTTTTCTCAGCAGGCTAATCAGTCATGTATTATTCAGTCATGTATAGTTTTTTAATTATTTATTTATATATATGCTAATTTGTATACACCCGTGCATTACAAATACTACCAGAATTTTTTGCATGCAGGTATCTTATATATAATTTTTACAATATTTTTAAATATTTTATATATATATATATATATATATATATATTCATAGCTACATATATGTTTTTTATCCTAAAATATTTTTTTGTATTAATTCCTTCAAGCTCGGTGTAATAAAGAAAAATGTTTATAGTCTCATTAGGTGCTATCACTTTTAACTCTTTAAAATTAAAAGTTACGTTACGTTTTATTAGTACATATACACAGTCAGCCATACCCTCTTTTATAAGATATATATTCATCTGTCATCCTATAGCAGTCATCTGTATCCTCCAATGATCAAAGCAATGACAGTGCTGCACCATTAATTAATAAAGACATGGCAATTACCATAGGGAGCGTTTTAATTGAATACATTTTACTAATCACCGCCAATCAAAGGCAACAATCACAGTTTTATGAGCTACTATTTAAGGACGGGCTGACAGGCATGTAGCACAGCCCTGACGAAGAGGGGAGACACCCTCGAAACGCGTTGGTTTGTGCCTCTCGCACACCCGTCCTTGCCTCTGTTGTGACGTCACAGTAGCTCCACCCCCGATCCCGCCGCGTCCTCAGCGTTGCTTCCAGCCAGAGCACGCGAGGTCTCCACTCCACGCTCTGTACCGCCCGGTACCCCCACCGGCAGACAATGCTCCTGCCCTACTACTACTGAGCAAGAATCAGCACAAGTAAGCGCACATCAGTACTATTAATTTAGGACTGTCAGCCCAGCTCATTGCTATTGCTGTAACATAGCGGACATTCTTTGTTGTGCTTCTAGGTATCAGTCGGGGAGGAAAGAGGAAGACCCCCACCCCAGCACCTGAATTTAGCCCCTGAGGGTGTGGCCGGACGCCCCTTCCCCTCTCTTCCCGTTGGTCAGTGGGGCGTCCTAATTATGGTATCACCTTGGTGGGAGTACTGGGAGGGGGAGACACTGCACGGAGTTCGCTTCTAAATCAAATCCATGGGGGCTCTGCAGTCAGATGCACGATCTTTAAGCAGTACCGTGCCTGCCAGAACCATAATCCTCACAGAAAAGTCCACATTCTCTCCACCAACAAGTGAGTATTAACATATTTTATAATTTTTTTATTATTAGTATAACCATTGTCTATCTGCAATTAGGAACAATACATTCTCTCAGTATAGCGCAGTGAATTGTACAATTGCATTTCTGGCAAGTTAAAATCCGCTAGTTCTTTATGCTTATTTGATGCGTTTTTCCATGCGGATTTGTATGCGTTTTTGTCAGCTAAATAAAAATCTATTATTTAACAAAAAAAAAAGTTGTGATGTAATTTCCTTGTCCAACCTCCTCTTTTGCATACTCCATTGAAGAATAATGTTTACACACACAGAGATAGATAGATCTATAAATAGATAGATATAGATAGATATATATATATAATATGAAGGCCGATGTTTATTAATGAACAATGTTTAATTTTGAAAAAAAAATGGTGTGGGCTCCCGCGCAATTTTCTGCGCCAGAGAGGGAAAGCCGATGACTGGGGGCAGATATTCACAGCCTAGGAAGGGACCATGGTTATTGCGCCCTCCCCCCCCCGGCTACAAACATCTGCCCCCAGCCGCCCCAGAAATGGTGCATCTGTAAAATGCACCAATTCCGACACTTAGCCTCTCTCTTCCCACTGCCCTGTAGCGGTGGCATATGGGGTAATAGGGGGTTAATTTCACCTTTGTATTGTAAGGTGACTTTAAGCCTGGTTGGTAATGGAGAGGTGTCAATAAGACATCTATCCATTACTAATCCTATAGCTTTTAAGGGTTAAATAAACACACACAGCCAGAAAAAAGTCTTCTAATGAAATAAAAAAAGACAACGTTTTCCCATTTTATTGTACGCCTAATCCATGCAACGCCTTCGATCTCCTGAAAAAAAAAATAAACAAACAAATACTACCTGTTCTGACTTAGTCCATTTAATAATGAGTGTGCCACGATGATCTCCCCTATAGAGCTGTCACATCAGGAGATGTGACCTCTCTACAGGGGCTCCAGTGACACACTGACAGGAGACAATGGCTCCTGCAGTGCATCACTGAAGAGGTTACCTGAGTTCATCCTCTCACTTTACGGCAATGCTAGGTGAGAATTAGGGTTAGGGGACCTCTCTCCTGGCGGCGGAGGGATACCACGCAGAGGATTGCCTCCGCCTGTCAGTTTATCGCGGGAGCCACTGTAGAGCACTGATATCACCCGATGTCAGTGTTCTTCACGGGAGATCGTCGTGGGACACTCGTTAGAAACTGGACTACGGCGGAAAGGTAAATATAGGTTGGTTTATTATTTTTATTACAGGAGATCCAGGGCTTCGGGGACTAGGTGATTGGTGAGTATGTACTCTGTTATATGCTGTATGTACTGGCTGTAATGTATGTGTATATGTATGTACTGTAAATTCTGTATTTTTTTTGGGGGGGGGTTTACTGCTGAACACATGCATTGTCTGAGGGGACTACTTTCCCATCATCCGCAATGCTATCACTGTGAGCATTCATAGCCAAATGGGAGCAGTAGTCCCATCAGACAATGGCTGCTTAGGCTGGTTTCACATTTGCGTTTTTTAGCGCTGGAAAAAAACGCATATGTGCGCATGCGTTTTTTCCCCTATATTTAACATGGGTGCGCATACCTGCGCGCTTGTAAGCGCATGTATGCGATTTTCATGCGCTGCGTTTTTTTGGGGTGTGCGTTTGTATTTTCTAGACGCAGCATGTTGCATTTTTTGGCCCTGCAAAAAAGCGCATGCGCACATATGCGCACGTTTTGTGCTAAAAATGGCCATTATAGCCTATGGATGCGCATATGTGCGCACTGGCATGCTCATGTATGCGTTTTTTTGCATATGCGTTTTTTTTTTTTAACCATGGAATTTAGGGGTTTGAGTTAGAGTTAGGGTTAGTTAAGGGGGTTTAGGGTTAGGGTTAGGGTCAGGGTCAGGGTTGGGGTTTGGGTCAGGGTTAGGGTTAAGTATGGTTTTGTTAAGGGTTAGGGTCAGGGTTAGGGTCAGGATTAGGGTTAAGTATGGTTTTGTTAAGGGTTAGGGTCAGGGTTAGGGTTAGGGTTAGGGTCAGGGTTAGGGTTAGGGTCAGGGTTAGGGTTAAGTATGGTTTTGTTAAGGATTAGGGTCAGGGTTAGGGTCAGGATTAGGGTTAAGTATGGTTTTGTTAAGGGTTAGGGTCAGGGTTAGGGTTAGGGTCAGGGTTAGGGTTAGGGTTAGGGTCAGGGTTAGGGTCAGGGTTAGGGTTAAGTATGGTTTTGTTAAGGATTAGGGTCAGGGTTAGGGTTAAGTATGGTTTTGTTAAGGGTTAGGGTCAGGGTTAGGGTCAGGGTTAGGGTCAGGATTAGGGTTAAGTATGGTTTGGTTAAGGGTTAGGGTCAGGGTTAGGGTTAGGGTCAGGGTTAGGGTTAAGTATGGTTTTGTTAAGGGTTAGGGTCAGGGTTAGGGTCAGGGTTAGGGTCAGGGTTAGGGTTAGGGTTAGTTAGGGTTTAGGGTTTGGGTTAGGGTTAAGTATGATTTGGTTAAGGGTTAGGGTCAGGGTTAGGGTTAGGGTCAGGGTCAGGGTTAGGGTTAGGGTCAGGGTTAGGGTTAGTAAAGTCATGGTTTGGGTAGTGTGAGGGGCCACCTAAAAATGTTGGAAAAAAACGCAAACGCGGTAAAAACGCACTAAAAACGCATACAAACGCATAAAAACGCTGTGTTTTTTTCATGCATGCTCATAAAAATGCTTGAAAAAAACGCAGCAGTTGTATGCTTATGTATGCGTTTTTTCAATGCGTTTTTTTGCGGGAAAAACGCGCTGCAAAAAAAAGCAAGTGTGAAACTAGCCTTACACAGACCTGCACACACCAGCACACACACAGGGACACACAGCACACACACAGGGACACACGACGTCGGACTGGAGCACCTTGGGCCCACCAGAGAAAATCATTCTTAACACACACAGCACCACACCACATACACACACAGCACCACACCACTCTCTCACACACAAAGCGCTGCACCATACAGTATACACGCACACAGGCAGACAGACAGACACACTCACTTCTCCGCAAGTTCATTACAGCACATCCCGGCAGTCTCTTCCTCGCCGGCAGCTTTCTGTCTGAAACAGCACGCTGGATGGCATAATCCAGCTGGGCTGTCTCAGACAAGAAGCGTCGGGCAGGAAGCAGGACGCCGGGATGTGCTGTGGGGAACGTGCGGAGAGGTGAGTGTGCTGTCAGTCTGCCTTAATTGCGTGTATTTGGTGCTGTGTATGAGTGTGCGTGTGATGCGGTGGTGTTGGGACTTTACATGCGGGCAGCGCTAGCCTCACCCTACGGCTAACGCTGCCCATGATTAAAGAGAAATGGTATTCACTCCTCTCCACGCCGATGGGGGCGTGGGGAAGCATTAATATTCATTTCTCTTTAGCAGCGGGGACAGGCGTGGCTTCCTGTTACCCGCTGCTGCTCCGCTGGCACAGGGTGAGCCCCCTTGACTCAGGGGCCCCATAGCCACTGGCTGAGGGCTCCTGGAGCAGTGGGGGCCCTAGGCAGCTGCTGGCCAGTATGCCAGCAGGTGTCAGTTCCTGGGCTCACCGAAGAATCCTCCAGTTCTCCGGTGGGCCAGTATGACCCTGCGCACACACATACACGCAGACCCCTGCACACACAGACACGCACACAGTCTCCGCCCACACACTTCCCTCCTCCCGCTCTGCAGCGTTTCTAGTACCCACATCCGCAGCAAATCCGCAGATCTTTTTACATCTGAAGTTTTGATGCAGATGTGCCTGACTCAATGGAAGTCAATGGGTGCATTAACGCTGCAGATCCACAAAAAGAATTGACATGCTGCGTAAATAAAACGCTGCAAATCTACGTGGACTTTTCCGCAGCATGTGCTCAACAAATCTCCATTTCCCATAGATTAACATTGGTTGTGCACTACAATGAGGATTTGATGCGAATCTATGAGGCCAAAAACGCTGCGGGTCCGCATCTAAATCTGCAACGTGTGCACACATCCTTAGGAAAATCACTGGATGACGTGCTGCTAAAGTCACCTGAGCAGTCATATGCCACTTCAATCCTGTGGATGGCTGATTGATGACATTTTCAGTTCCATGCAAACCACGGAGGGCCTGTGCTGGATCAATATGGAAGCCAGTAGAGGTCGCTGATTTTAGTATTTTATAACCTCTGAGCAATGTTACCTCCTGCCAGACAACACTGTTATGAATGGGTCACCGAGGAGGAAAAAACAGCTAAGTCCCAGAAAAACCAGAGAGGTTGGTAACTATGCAGATTGCAGATCCCTGATCCTAACCACACAACTAGCAGCAGCCGTGGAGCGTACCTATGATGATCCTAGACGCCTCGTCACCGCCGGAGGACTAAATAAGCCTAAAGCAAGAAAGGGGAAAACTAACTGCCCCAGAGCAGACCCCAAAGGAAAGACAGCCCCCACACATGTATTGACGGTGAAACAAGATGAAAACACAAACACAGGTAGGAAAATAGGCTGAGCAAACGATGGGGCCCAAACTAACGAGAAAGGATAGGAAAGGAGAGACACTGTCTGCAATCTGCCAAAAACCCTACAAAAATAATGTCCAACACTTCTGATAACAAAATTAACCCTGAAGTCACCAGACTTCTCCCACTATATCAGCACTCTGAAATATTCTGACACAGAGCAAAAAGAGGCCACTCTAATGGGGACAAAAAGCAGATTGGCAAATACAGATAAATAAGAGTGGAAATTCAGCACAGCCCCATTCGGGGCTGGCTGACCACACAAAAAACTGAATAGACCAACAAAATCAAGTGTGAACATTAGCAGAAAAACTTAGCTTGAAATGACTGGAACAGAGCTGAACACCAAGAGCTGAAAAACCAGAAGGAATGACCAGCACCAGAATAGGGCGTCGGCTGACTTAAATCCAGTCTGAAATTCCTGAGGTCCAATCGTCATCCTCATTATCAGGTGGCAGATCTCTACTGATTAAATCAGCCTCACTACCTCCTGTTACCACCAGAGGGAGCCTGGAAGGAGAACTCACAACTGGTAGACCAGAAAATGAACTCACAAGAGTACTCCCCCTTGAGGAGGGGTCACCGAACCCTCATCCACGCCACCAGGCCGATCAGGATTGGTTCGTGCTTTTCACCGGGCCCATCTATTGGCATGAATATCAGAGGCAGAGACCCAAGAATTATCCTCCTGGCCATAATCCTTCCATTTGACCAAATACTGGAGTCTCCGTCTAACCAAACAAGAATCCATTATTTTCTCTACCTCATATTCCACATTGCCTTAAACCAACACAGGGTCAGGAGGTGCTGCCATAGGAACCACTGGCTCAACAAACCTCTTCAACAGAGATTTGTGAAATACATTATGGATCTTGAACGTAACTGGAAGAGCCAATCGAAAAGAAACAGGATTAAGAATCTCCAAAATCTTAGAAGGTCCAATAAATCTTGGTTTAAATTTTGGAGATGCAACCTTCATAGGAATATTCGTAAACGACAACCAAACCATATCACCCACTTTAAACCGGGGACCAATGGTCCTATGCCGGTTGGAAAATCGCTGGGCCTTTTCCTGAGAGAGTGACAACTTATCCACCACTTGGTCCCATATCTGCTGCATTCTCTCAACCACAGTGTCCACACCTGGGCAGGACGAAGATTCCACTTGCCCTGAAGAGAATCGAGGATGAAACCCAAAATTAGAGAAAAAGGGTGACATCAAAGTGGCAGAACTAGCTCTATTGTTCAACGCGAATTCGGCCAAGGGCAAAAATGAGACCCAATCATCCTGATCAGCAGATATAAAACATCTTAAATAAGACTCCAAGGTCTGGCTTATTCTCTCAGTCTGTCCATTGGTCTGGGGATGAAACGCGGAGGAGAAGGATAACTGAATTCCCAGATTGGAACAAAAGGCTTTCCAGAATCTGGAAACAAACTGGACTCCTCTGTCAGACACAATGTTCTCAGGAATCCCATGTAACCGAACCACCTGTTGTAAAAACAAGGGCACCAACTCAGCGGAAGATGGCAACTTTGGGAGTGGTACAAGATGGACCATCTTCGAAAATCTATCACAAATCACCCAGATAACAGTCATTCTCTGAGAGACAGGAAGATCAGAAATAAAATCCATTGAGATATGGGTCCATGGCCTCTTGGGCACTGGCAGGGGCATCAGCAACCCACTAGAACGAGAACAGGGTTTAGACAGAGAACAAGTCCCACAGGACTGTACAAAATTCCTGACATCACGAGATAAGGCAGGCCACCAAAAAGACCGACTCACCAAATCTCTGGTACCAAAAATACCTGGATGACCAGCCAATGCGGAGCAATGAATTTCAGACATCACTCTCTTTCTCCACTGGTCAGGAACATACAATTTTCCCATAGGGCAACGCTCAGGTTTATCCTCCTGAAATTCCTCCAGGGCGTGTCTCAGATCGGGCAAAATGGCAGTAAGAACTACCCCCTCACCTAGGATGGTAGTAGGCTCAGTCACATTAAGAGAATCTGCAAAGAAACTCCTAGAAAGGGCGTCTGCCTTAACATTCTTAGTGCCCGGAAGAAAAGAGACCACAAAATTAAAACGCGTGAAAAACAAGGCCCATCTAGCCTGTCTAGGATTCAAGCGTTTGGCCGACTCCAGATAAATCAAATTTTTGTGATCAGTGAGGACCACAACTTGATGTCTGGCTCCCTCCAACCAATGTCTCCACTCCTCAAATGCCCATTTCATGGCCAACAATTCCCGATTCCCCACGTCATAGTTGCGTTCAGATGGGGAGAACTTTCGAGAAAAGAAGGCACAGGGATTCATCTTAGAAGTCACAGGGTCCTTTTGGGACAAAACAGCTCCTGCACCAATCTCCGAAGCATCTACCTCCACCTGAAATGGAAGTGAGACATCAGGTTGCCGTAAAACTGGAGCTGAAGTAAATCTCCGCTTAAGCTCCTGAAATGCTGAGACAGTCTCAGGAGACCAATTCAGCACATCAGCGCCCTTCTTGGTCAGATCAGTCAGTGGTTTTACAATACCAGAAAAATTACCTATAAATTTATGATAGAAATTAGCAAAACCCAAAAACTTCTGGAGGGCCTTCAAAGAAGTAGGCTGAACCCAATCATGGATGGCCTGTACCTTGGCCGGGTCCATTTCAATAGTCGACGGAGACAAGATAAATCCCAAAAAAGAAATCCTCTGTACACCAAAGAGGCATTTCGATCCCTTAACAAACAGGGAATTCTCCCTCAAAATCCGGAACACAGTCCGGACGTTTTCCACATGAGAATCCCAATCACTAGAAAAGATCAAAATATCATCCAGATAGATGATCAAAAACATCCACAAAGTCCCGGAAAATATTCATAAAGGACTGGAAGACAGAAGGGGCATTAGTGAGCCCAAAAGGCATCACCAGGTACTCAAAATGTCCCTCCGGAGTATTAAACGCCGTCTTCCATTCATCCCTGTGCTTGATGCGAATAAGATTATGCGCCCCCTGAGGTCAAGCTTAGTAAACCAGCAGGCACTCTTAACTCTGGAGAATAAATCAGACATCAGAGGTAACGGGTACTGATATTTAACCGTCATCTTGTTAAGGGAACAATAATCAATACACGGTCTTAATGAACCATCTTTCTTGGCCACAAAAAAAAAAACAGCACCTAAAGGTGACGAGGATGGTCTAATATGACCCTTCTCCAACGACTCCTTAATATAGGATCGCATAGCATCATGTTCAGGTACTGATAAGTTGAAAAGCCGACCCTTGGGAAATTTACACCCAGGCATCAACTCAATTGCACAGTCATAACTCCTATGAGGAGGCAAAGATGCAGACTTACTCTCACTAAATACATCAGAAAAATCGGCCAGATAATCAGGAATATCATGAAACTGGGGAGAGGTGGAGAAAACAGGAGCGTCCCTAAGAACACACTGACAATCCCAACTCACCACAGACCCAGATTTCCAATCCAAAACTGGATTATGAGTTTGCAACCAGGAAAAACCCAGAACAATAGTATCATGCAAATTATGCAGCACCAAAAATTTACAATTTTCTTGGTGGTCTGGGGCAACTCGCATTATCACCTGGGTCCAAAACTGAGGTTTATTCTCCGCCAATGGAGTAGCATCAATACCCCTCAAAGGAATAACAGCCCCTAGACATGTATTGACGGTGAAACAAGATGAAAACACAGGCAGGAAAGTAGGATGAGCAAACGATGGGGCCCAAACTAACTAGAAAGGACAGGAAAGGAAAGACACTGTCTGCAATCTGCCAAAAACCCTACAAAAATAATGTCCAACACTTCTGATAACAAAATTAACCCTGAAGTCACTAGACTTCTCCCACTATATCAGTACTCTAATAGGGGACAAAAAGCAGATTGGCAAATACAGATAAATAAGAGTGGAAATTCAGCACAGCCCCAGCCGGGGCTGGTTGACCACACAAAAAACTGAACAGACCAACAAAATCAAGTGTGAACATTAGCAGAAAAACTTAGCTTGAAATGACTGGAACAGAGCTGAACACCAAGAGCTGAAAAGCCAGAAGGAATCACCAGCACCAGAATAGGGCGTCGGCTGACTTAAATCCGGTCTCAAATTCCTGAGGTTCAATCGTCATTCGTCATCCTCATTATCAGGTGGCAAATCTCCACTGATCAAATCAGCCTCACTACCTCCTGTTACCACCAGAGGGAGCCTGGAAGGAGAACTCACAACTGGTAGACCAGAAAATGAACTCACAACACAACACTTTGAATAGGTTATCATTTTTTTAGGAATTGCATGAATCCAAATGAATTTCTTTGGGTGGGAGAGGGGAAGACACAGGTACGGTACTAGAGATGAGAGGATTGCTGGGCCACAGTCCAGGTCAATGCACTCTGGTCATGGACAGGAGCAAATTTCCTGATTTTCCAGGATCCTCCGCTCCTCCTTTGATTTGCTGAGCTGGCGAGTCATCACAATTCCGGTGCACAGATGACATCACGCCAGGCAGGTGAATCAAGTGCCGCACCAAGGAACCCAAAAGATCAGAAAATTCGCACAGTTCCTGTCTATCCTTGTCCCCTGTTTTCCCACTACTGCCCCATGACATTACCTAATTAAGTGGAGTCTTTAAGCTGTGGGTCAGGTGTGCAGCGTGGAACAGAAGTGATGATGCAGCAGAGCAGGACTTTCTAGATGGAACATTAATCAGCAAGGACCAGGACACCAGGATTATAATAATAATTTTTATGTCCGTAGCACCATCATATACCACAGCTCTTAACAATTCAGAGAGTACTTGTACAAACAGGATAAGACATTACAGAGTAACATATAGTTTACTTTTGGTGTCATAAGAGGCAAACCCCATCTTTACCTGACCCGGGAAGCATCAGAAATGTAGCTTCTTCTGGGAGTGCAGTCAGACCTTATGTCTAGGATGTTCAGATGAAACCAGGGTATAGTTGGATGATTTGGTTATAGTCACTCCATAATTTACTCATTCTGCCAAGTATATGTTAGGAATACCTACCATGGATGCAGTCATCCTCCGGATTCCAGATTGCTCTGCCGGTCTTTCTGCACTGTGAGGAAAAGCTATCACACACTTGGATGGTGCGACTACTCACATTGGTGCCTCATGTGTAGAAGTGGTGAGCAATGTGGCATCACGGGACGCTGTGCTTCCCACTTGTTTTGCGGGCCGGGAGACATGGGACGCTGTGTCTCCTGGTTGCCAGAGATCATAGGACACTGCCTGGCCTAGTATTAACCATTGGTCGGAATGTGTTCACCCTACTGTACAAGTGAGCAAGGAGTGGCTCCCTGGACATGACTGGGAGGAAGGCACCATCTGATTATTATCCTTAGATTTAGGTTGGCTCTTTAAATCCTGCTTCTAATCTAGTTCAGTGCAGTTTATTCAGTTACTGTGCATAGTGGTATGGTGACTCATGAGTGCTTCCTGGTTGGACTCTGGTTGCTTCTCAGCAGTTGCTAATGGTCATTACTGGTACTTGTTTATTAGATATTCATACCTTCCAATTTTTGAAGAAGGGAAAGAGTGACAAAGGCTGCGGTGTGCGCAGCGCGCCATGGCAAATTTTAGGCCATGCACCTGACCACAACCATTTCACAACTAGTCACACCCATGTCCAAGCCCAATCCGCACCCAAATAGCACTGCTGATTACACTGACTGGTACTGAGGGCACAGTGGCTGACATTATGGTCACAGTGGCTGGCATTATGGTCACAGTGGCTGGCATTATGGGCACAGTGGCTGGTACTGTGGGCACACTGGCTGGTACTCAGGAAAAGAAAGAACAGAGAGAGAAAAAAGAAAACAGAGAGAGAAAGAAAGAAAGGAGAGAAAGAGAAAGAAAGAACAGAGAGAGAAAGAAAAAAGAACAGAGAGAAAGGAAGAACAGAGAGAGAAAGAAGGGAAAGAAAGAAAAAACAGCAAAAGAAAGAACAGAGAGAGAAAAAAGAAAACAAAGAGAGAGAAAGAAAGAACAGAAAGAACAGACAGAAAAAAAAGAATGAACAGAGAGAGAGATAAGAGGAACAGAGAGAGAAAGAGGGGAAATAAAGAACAGAGAGAGAAAGAAAAAAGAGAGAACAAAGAGAAAGAAAGAAAGAAAGAAAAAGGGGGAAAAAAGAGGAGTGAGGAAGAAAGAACAGAGAGAAAGAAAGAGGGGAGATAAAAGAACAGAGAGAGAAAGAAAGAGGGGAGAGAAAGAAAGAGGGGAAAGAAAGAACAGACAAAGAAAGAAAGAACAGAGAAAGAAAGTGGGGAAAGAAGGAACATAGAGAGAAAGAAAGAGAAAGAAAGAAAGAAAGAAAGAACAGAGAGAGAAAGAAAGAGGGGAAAGAAAGAAGGAACAGAGAGTGAAAGAAAAAACAGAAAAAGAAAAAAAGAAAATAGAAAGAAAGGAGAGAGAGAGAAAGGAAGAACAGAGAGAGAGAAAGAAAGAGGGGAAATAAAGAAAGAACACAGAGCGAAAGAAATAACTGAGAGAGAGAAAGAATGAGGGGGAAAGAAATAACAGAGAGAGAGAAAGATCAGAGAGAGGTAAAGAACCAAAGAAAGAACAGAAAGAAAGAAAGAAAGAACAGAGAGAAAGAACAAAAGAGGGGGGAAAGAAAAAACAGAGAGAAAGAAAGGGGAAAGAAAGAACAGAGAGAAAGAAAGAAAAAAAGAACAGAGAGAGAAAGAAAGAACAGAGAGAAAGAAAGGACAGAAAAAAGAACAGAGAGGAAGAAAGAGGGGAAAGAAAGAACAGAGATAAAGAAAAAAGAGAGAAAGAAAGAAAACACAGAGAGAGAAAGAAAGAGGGGAAAGAAAGAGAACAGAGAGAAAGAGGGGAAAGAAAGAACAGAGAGAAAGAAAAAAGGGAATGAAAGAACAGAGAGAAAGAAACAGAGAGAAAGAAAGAAAGAACAGAGAGAGAGAAAGAAAAATGAAAGATTAGAGAGGGAAAGGAAGAACAGAGAGAGAAAGAAGCAGAGAGAGAAAGAAAGAAAGAAACAGAGAGAGCAAGAAAGATTAGAGAGGGAAAGGAAGAACAGAGAGAGAGAAAGAAACAGAGAGAAAGAGAGATTCTCTAAAGATACTATAGCAGCCTGGCTCCCATTGTAATGGCTACCTGAGCCTCCCGATGCAAGACATATCATGATCCGCTCACATGGCCGGCATCTCCGATTCCAAGGCGATCCCGCTGTCCGTGCTGTCAGAGGAGGACACGGTGATGGATCTGAAGCATTCCCTGAAGTGCCTCCATGGTTCCGTCACAATCTCCCGAAATTACCTCATTTCCAGTCACGTGCGAGGTTTAAAGTGCTGCTCGGGGCTCCGCCGGGTACTCCTGTGTCCGCCGGAAAAGTAAGCTCCCGTCCGGAACAGCGGGCAAACTCTCAAAATCGGGACTGTCTCGCTGGATCCGGGACGGTTGGGAGGTATGAATGCTCCCCACCATACACCTTGTACATGCACGGCTCTGCACACCTCATACACACACGGCTCCACACACCTTGTACACGCGCAACTCCACTCCGTACACCTCGCGCACACACGGCTCCACTTAGTACACACATGGCTCCATGCCGTAAACCTCGTACACATGCGGCTCTGTTCCGCTCCGTACACACAAGGCTCAGCTTCATACACTTCGTACACACAGGGCTCCGTTTTGTACACCTCGTACACACGTGGCTACGCTCCGCACACCTTGTACACGCGCAGCTCCGCTCTGTACACATCGTACACCCACAGCTCCACTCCGTACACCTCGTACACGCGTGGCTTCGCTCCGTACACCTCGTACATGCGCGGCTCCGCTCCGTACACCTCTTACATGCGCGGCTCCACTCCATACACCTCGTATACACATGGCTCTGCTCCTTATACCAAGTACATACACGGCTCCGCTCCATACACCTTGTACACACACGGCTCCGCTCCATACATCTTGAATACACGTGGCTCCACTCTGCACACCTCGTACACACATGGCTCCGCTCCGTACACCTTGTACACACAGCTCCACTCTGCACTCCCCATACACACGCGGCTCCGCTCCATACACCTTGTACACATGCGGCTCTGCTCCGTACACCTCGTACACACACGGCTCCGCTTCATACACCTCTTTACACACACCGCTCTGCTACATCCACACTGTAAACCCCTCCTGACCCCACACATAAGCTTCCCCTCATCCAGCACCATGACAATCAGCACAGAAGAGTCCTGCATACAACAGGGCCCCTGATTATGTGACCCCTGACTCCTCCCCTTATGTGACCTCATCACAGGTCCTGTGCGCACAGAGCAGCCCAGTGATGTCATTGCTGGGATTTATCAGTGAGGGGCTGTGGTGGGTCTCTCTGGGAGGGCGAGGAATGGATGGGGTCGGTGCATGGGGGGGCGTGGCTGCTCAGTGCAGTGCAGGAAAAATAATCTCCCGCCCGGGACAGCGGGGCAGGAAGTCAAAATTGGGACTGTCCCGCTAGATCCGGGATGGTTGGGAGGCTTGGATATTGTCCTGGGGGTTCGATTTGGTTTTCATTTGTGTTTATGATGCTAGCTTTGGATTTACTCTTGTACCTGACTGTATATCGTTCGTGTCACTAGACCCCAGCTACTCTGCGACAGCAGTCTGGGAAGGGCTCCGTAAAGCCCCTGTCCCCTTTGGGAGTGTTTGAAGAATATCCGGGCTTTAAGGGCTTTCCTAGCTGTGGTGGCTTGTGCAAAGTGCATCTGTGATTGTGCGTTTGCTGGTCCAATCCAAGTGGCTACAGAGTTGTAATTCCTGCACATAACAGTACTGTATATAGGAACTTGACCCTTTTATTTTGGAGAGGGGCTCTGGGGTTTTGAACTCCAAAGACAATAAATCTGAGAGGGAGCCATTTACTTTATAGAACTTAGACATCTTGAGGTGCATTGCAGATGGCATCTATTCCCAGAACTCTTTTTATGACTTCAGTCCAGTTTGGACATTTATAAAAGAATTAAAATTTAGTTTGCAACGAAAAGAGAGGAGGCAACTAGACTGATATTGCAGTTATAAAAAAAAGACGCTAGATGGCAGTAGAGTAGAGGTAGAAAGGCATAGTTTAAGGCTAGAAAAATATTCAGAATTGAGAGTCCTCAGTGGTTGATACCTTTTAATGGCTAACTGAAAAGATGGTAACACATTGCAAGCTTTCGAGACTATTCAGGTCTCTTCTTCAGGCTAGACTAATACAAAATCTGATGAGTCACATATTTATGCACAATACAACACAGAAAAAATGCAATGGAAAAGACAAGTGATGTGAAGCAGAACTATCAATATGGGAGAGGGAGAAACATAAATATTGGACCAGTACATAGATAAGGAGTCCGGATGTTTTATAGTCCTCTCATTGGGGTCTCCTAATGTGTTGTGATGCTCCCACCAGGTCTTGAAAGCAAATTCCTTAATTGATGTAAAAAGACATAAATCCATGCGACACATTCATTCCAGCACTGAGAGTGTCAAAGGTCGTCATAAATTTATACTCCCAAACATGTCTCTCTCTCTGGGAATTTAAGTTACCTTTCAATACCAAAATATTCAGGATTGAGAGTCTTCAGTAGTTGATACCTTTTAATGGCTAACTGAAAAGATGGTAATACATTGCAAGCTTTCGAGACTACTCAGGTCTCTTCATCAGGCTAGACTAATACAAAATCTGAAGTCACATATTTATGCACAATACAGCCTAGAAAAAATGCAATAGATAAGACAATACCAGTAATTTCATATCCATGTTGCTGTGATCAGGGATACAAAAATGGTTTGCCACAGGTAGATCCATTCTTTTTTCTCTTATTGTGTGACGATGAGCATTCATCCTTGTTCTAAGCTTTTGCCCTGTCTCCCCCACATACAGACCCCCAGTTATTAATGTCCAACTGGGGGTCTGTATGTGGGGGAGACAGGGCAAAAGCTTAGAACAAGGATGAATGCTCATCGTCACACAATAAGAGAAAAAAGAATGGATCTACCTGTGGCAAACCATTTTTGTATCCCTGATCACAGCAACATGGATATGAAATTACTGGTGTTGAAAGGTAACTTCACATCTCAGAGAGAGAGACGTGTTTGGGAGTATAAATTTATGACCTCTGACACTCTCAGTGCTGGAATGAATGTGTCACATGGATTTATGTCTTTTTACATCAAATAAGGAATTTGCTTTCAAGACCTGGTGGGGGCATCACAACACATTAGGAGACCCCAATCAGAGGACTATAAAACATTCGGACTCCTTATCTATGTACTGGTCCAATATTTATGTTTCTCCCTCTCCCATATTGATAGTTCTGCTTCACGTCACTTGTCTTTTCCATTGCATTTTTTCTGTGTTGTATTGTGCATAAATATGGGACTCTTCAGATTTTGTATTAGTCTAGCCTGAAGAAGAGACCTGAGTAGTCTCGAAAGCTTGCAATGTGTTACCATCTTTTCAGTTAGCCATTAAAAGGTATCAACCACTGAGGACTCTCAATTCTGAATATTTTTCTATCTACTGGCTAACACGGTACAAAGATATACATCTTTCTAGTTTAAGGCTAAGTTCACATGTCCAGTAATCATCCATTAGAACTGATCCAGCAGCAATCTGTTGACAAAAAGGTTGGGCAGTCACAACTTTTTTGTTCAGCTGAAAGAAAAAGATTTCAATTGGATCCATTTTTTTAACATTGAAGTCTATGGAAAAGGTATCTGTTATATTTTGTGTTGTTTTTCTATGGAGGCTGTATAATTGCAATAAGATTTTTGGAGTATATTATTGGCCTATATCTTTTTTGAACACACCATTCCCCATCCTGAGATATTTTTTATATGTCCTTGTCTTTATATTGTTTTATATGTAGTTCATGTATCTAATAAAGTGAATATTTTAAACACATGTTTTTGTCTGTTTTGAATACCTTCTTCTCGGTTTGCTTTCGTATTTGCTATTCCAAGGCTTACCTCTAATAATTTATTTTTGGTACTTTTTATAGTATTAATTATTTAGACAAATTATTATTTAATTGTCTCTTAATAACAATTTGGGTAACAGATTGCTACTGCATCAATTCTAACGAATGATTACTGGACATGTTAGCTTTGCATTAGAACTAGAAGCAGCTATGCACTCATTAATTGATGCTGCTGGTGCATGATGTGAGTACTTGGTATATAAGCTGGAGGCTTAGTATATGAACTGGAGGAACAAAGTAATATCAACATATTATAATAGAGCAGGAGTGGAAAGGGAGGTTGAGTTTAAGTAAAATAACCCCTGGCCTCCAGATCACACCCAAACTACTCCACACATATCATACCCAAACTACCCCACACTGTCACGATTCCTCTGCTCAGAGTTTCTGGGACTTGGTGATGGACAACTCTGTCATCTTATCCTGTGGTGGGGCATGCTGAGCTGTCAGTGCTTTGATTGACAGCTCGGTTAACCTGAGACTGGAAGGTGCAGAGATTTCTACAGGTGTTCCCTGTTCTTGGTAATTGCCCTGCTATTTAGGTGAGCTGTCTGGCCCAGATCACTGCCAGTCAAAAGCTTGTTCTAAGCTTTGCTCCCTGGTATGTGTTTGCCTGTTCCCTGTGCTGTAAGTTCTGATCTGCTGCTGCCGACCTTTGTACCGTTGCATCTGATATTCTGCTGGTGACCTTCGGTTCGTGTTCTGACTACCTGCTTGTTATTGCCCCTTTGCTTATCCACTATTTCTCTGGTATTCTGACCCTGGCATGTGACCTGACTTAAGACTTCATATTTTCCCTTGGTTAACTACGTAATCTTTTGGTATGGACCCCGGGACGTCTGGCTACGATAACTCACAGCCTGTCCGTGGGTTGTGATTAGTATCATACACACGTATCACACCCAAAATACCCCACATGTATCACATCCAAACTTCACCACAGTTGCATGGAAAGAATGACAGAACAAAGCAACAAAGGACTTATGATGTCCTTCCACATATCTGGAAATACTGTGCATGGGTGGATCAACCAAGGAGACGCTGACCTAGAAATCCACCTCCTTACCAAGCAATAGATACCAGGAATGGGCCAAACCAGAATACCAAGCATGGATATGGCATTTACATCTGCTGGCAAAGCAAGCTATTCTACAAAAGAGCACTGAAGGTATAATGTCCTAGCAGGATTCTCTATCCTCATGAGAGCAACAGGAGCCATTATAGTTGAAAGGCCACGTTCCCACGATGAGCTTTTGGAGAGTTTTTGAGGCTGTGTATTTTTAATGCATCAAAAATGTAGGCTCTTGTAGTTCCAGCAAAGTGGATGGGATTTATAGAAACCTCATGCCGACTGAGCTTCTTTTTAACACTGCGTAAAGTGACTTGCGGTGCGTGTTAGAAATCTGCAGCATGTCAATTTCTCTTGCGGTGCACGTTGAGTTTTATGTGTGGATCTTCCCCATAGACTTGCAATAGGTGAACACACATGTATTTTTAGTACTCTTCCGTGGTGGAATCGCGTCCAAGACGTATGTAATCCACACCTAAGTAAATCAAAGGGAGTCAAAGTTTGACTTAGCTTGCAGGAAAGGGGACATTCTTTATCTGAACAACATCAACCTTATTTATTATTGGAACACTACACATGCGATTATGCTGCAGTGTAGGTGCCACGGCCGACACCTGCCTGCAGAAGGGTTTCTTTTTTTCAGTATGTACATATTCATGTGTTGTGAAAAAACAGCAATAAATGCCTCTATGATAAAGTACTGTAAACCTTCTAAACAGTTAGCCACAATTAGGTTAAAGTCATCTGTAGACTAACAACCTGAATATAAGAATCCCACAAGACGACTCAAACCACACAGCAAAAAGAAAGGAGAAATTCAGCAGAGAATAAAAGGCCAACAAGGAACTGAAAGGGGGAAAGTGGAAGTTTTCAATTGTATTGATAACAATTGTATACAGATATTGAAGTAGAAAACAGGAAGAGGGAGAGAATAAAGCAGAGGTGGACGTGTTCCAAAACCTTCCTGACATGAACACAGATCGTATCTTCAATCCTATTCAACATCATTTACTCACAGTTTTCATTACCTAAGTTCTTTGTTAATTAACATAATATGGGGACCAGTTCTCTCCTATGAGCAAAAATGGCAAAAAATACATATTGTAAAGAAAATTCGAGAGCAAATTAAAGTCTTATCCAGGTTAAAAAATTTGATGAATAAAGGTAAAACTGCTCACCTTGTAAGGTTGTGTGACACAGCACCTAAAGACCAGATGAAGCAGCCTCCGTAGAATATCAAATAAGGTAACCGGTTTGGAAGTATTTCTGCACTCTCTGGAGTTATGACAAGTAGTAATAGATAAAATTGCAGGTTTAATGTCGACACGTTTCAGGGTCCACCGACTCCTTCCTCAGGAGATTTGACGCACCCGAGGGGCCATGGGATACTCGGTACCAGGCCCGTTAACTTCATTGGGAAATGTAACAGTGGCAGTGACCCGGTCTGTGGTCCAGGCGGTCATGTAAAAGGGGTAGAATTGAATGGGGATAAAGTTTATGTAGTGATTCGTGACGCCAGTTGGAGTGTTCGACTGTAGAATAGCCGGCACTGCAGATGATCCCTGGGGGAGTAGATGCTGATGGCAGTGCAGATGTTAAACCCTCTCCAACCAGGACAGACCCCAGAGATTGTGATGGAAGTAGAAGGCACGAAGTAATAAGGCAGTAGACAAGGAAAGTCACTTTATCATTTAGGCTATGTGCACACGCTGCGGTTTTTGCTGCGGTTTTGGCCCTGCAGAACCGCAGCAGTTCCGCAGACATGGTACAGTACCATGTAACCCTATGGGTTTTCAAAACCGCAGTGCTCACGCTGCATTTTTTTCCACGCGGTTATGCTGCGGTTTATAAACCGCAGCATGTCAATTGCTTCTGCGGATTCCGCTGCAGTTTCACACCTTTAACATAGTAGAGGTGTGAAACTGCAGGGCAAAACCGCAGGCCAAACCGCAGCAAAACCGCAGGTCACTTTACCTGCGGTTTTACGTGCAGTTCCACGGGTAAAAACCCGCAGGTGATTCCGCAGTGTGTGCACATAGCCTTACTGTAGTTCAGGTGTAGTTCAGAGGAGATATTACAACTCTCACCAGGTTACAGTCTGCTCTGGAGAATGGGAGTTATCTTTCCCTCTCTGCTATGACTCAGTGTAAGCTTCCTGCTATTCTAATCCCTTCTGGGACCAAGGCTTCCCGGAGTTTAGAACTTCCATTATTGCCTCTACTCACTGTGTATTTCTCCTTCAGCAACTTGCAGCTTGAATCCTTTGTGAAGCAGCTCAAGTTCCCACTTGCACTATCATTCACTGATCCTAGGTTGTTGCAGTATTTCCGAGGGAAAACACTTTACTGCTGGTTGTATAATCCCACGCAGTCTCTCAGCTTACCACCCTGCTCTGAAAGCATGGATGGTCTAGGGACTGGTTCCCTGATACTTCTTTAGCTGTACTCCTGGTAGAGCACATGTCTTAACATGGCTTCCAAGAGCATTCTCCATCTTTCCTCCTCCTTCCTCACTGAAAACAACAACTTTTAACTCCTCCAACTCCCATTTAGGGCATGACTGCAAAGCTCTAAGCTTCAGACAAGTAAGGGAGTGAGGCAAATGGTGTGTGTGTTGTGGTCTCTAGCAGAGAAAGCATAACTCCCATTGCTCACAAAACACATACAGAACAGTACATATTTAACCCTTTTGTGGCGATAAAGACGCAGGGCGCCACACATTCCAAAGCTGCATAGTTTTTATTTTATTTTTCATTTTGAAAGATCAGATTTTTTTTAAAGCAGTGATATCAAATAAGTGTTTTTTTAATTTTTCTGATTTCTTAATGTGTGAAAAGGGGGATAGTTTGAACTTTTATTTTTATTTTTTTCATATATTTTAAGCATTTTTTTTACTGTTCACTCTATTTGTTTGTCCCTTTATTGGAACTGAACTTGCAAGCATCAATGCCTTTCACAGGAGTACTGTCATGACAGGAACATGGGTTTTCAGCAGATCCTTGACCATCATGGCAACCTATCAGAGCCGTGCCAGGGTGGTAGTCGTGGCAACAGACTGTACGGTTCCCACACCCTGGCACCCCACAGATAAAATACAATGTCCCTTCTGCTGCATGTGCAGCGTGCACAGCAGTACACTCATGGTTACTGCCAGTGTCCCCTTGGCTTCTGTCACTCCGGCTCCGCATTCCCGAGCTTCACAAACCATCTCAGAGACATTACTCATTTCCAACAATTTAACTTTACTGAGCAGTAGAGTATTTATTACACATGCAGCACAGTGTAGCATCTCTCTAGCTTTCTCAGCCTTCTGGGCAGCCTCTATTCTTCCTGATAACTCTATCTCTCTTCTGGCAATTCCTGCCTCACTTCTGCACAATCCCTGTCCCATCCATGTCTTCAATCCCACCAGCTTCCTACAATCCCCTGGCCTTGCTTCAATAGGAAAAGGTGCCAGGTTCGCCATCTCAGCTTCACCCTGGCCTGGTCGTAGACTCAGGATCCTTCTTGGAACAGTCCTGTCTTTGCTGGTGAAATCCTGCACAACTCTCAGCCTGGGACCCCTTCCTGCCGTATCAGCGTTATCTCCACTGCTGGCAGACTGTCTTTCTCACTGCTGCTCCTTACTCCTTGCCCTGTGCAAGGCTGCTCGGGCTCTGCTGCCTAACCAGGAAGTATCTCTCCTATATTCAATTGCTCTGTACTACACATGATGTCCCAGATGTGCTCAATCGGATTACCTAATGGCAGTCAGGCTACCTCTGTTGAGCACATGGAGGGCTGTGCAGCCCTCCGAAGAAAACCCACCGCACACCTTTACTGACCCACTGCCAAATCAGTCATGCTGAAGGATGTTGCAGGCAGCACATCGCTCTCCATGGCTTCTCCAGACTCTGTCACGTCTGTCATATGTGCTCAGTGTGAAATTGTTTTCATCTGTGAAGAGCACAGGGCACCAGTGGCAAATTTGCCAATCCTGGTGTTCTATGGCAAATGCCAAGCATCCTGCACGGTGTTTGGGCTGTGAGCACAACCCCCATTTGTGGACGTCGGGCCCTCAGATCATCCTCATGCAGTCGGTTTCTAACCATTTGTGCAGACATGCACATTTGTGGCCTGCTGGCAGTCATTTTGCAGGGCTCTGGCAGTGCTCCTCCTGTTCCTCCTTGCACAAAGGCGAAGGTAGCGGTCCTGCTGCTGGGTTGTTGCCCTCCTACGGCCCCCTCCACGTCTCCTGGTGTACTGGCCTGTCTCCTGGTGGCGCCTCCAGCCTCTGGACATTACGCTGACAGACACTGCTAACCTTCTAGCCACAGCTCGCATTGATGTGCCATTCTGGATGAGCTGCACTACCTGAGCCACTTGTGTGGGTTGTAGAGTCCGTCTCATGCTACACGAGTGTGAAAGCACAACCAACATTCAAAAGTGACCAAAATATCAGCCAGAAAGCATTAGTACTGAGATGTGGTCTTTGGTCCCCACCTGCAGAACCACTCCTTTATTGAGTGTGTCTTGATAATTGCCAATAATTTCCATCTGTTGTCTTTTCCATTTGCACAACAGCATGTGAAATTGATTGTCAATCAATGTTGCTTCCTAAGTGGACAGTTGGATTTCACAGAAGTTTGATTTACTTGGAGTTATATTCTGATGTTTAAGTGTTCCCTTTATTTTTTTGAGCAGTGTATTTATTTTGACATCACCTTCCTTTTTTTCCAATTATTAGCATTAAACTGGAATTTTGTAAATTATTTAGCATTACTAGAATCATAAATCTGATATAAAGGAGACAACTCATTGCCATATTAATGTTTTACAATGTGTGGTGTGATGGTCACACTGCACATTGGCCTCAAACCTGTGACTCTCAAGCTGTTAAAAATCTACCCAGTCTGGTAGAGCATGCTGGAGTTTATAGGTTCTCTACCAGGTCCGCCATCAGGGCACTACTGCCCTTACTGCTGTATGAGGCCTGGTGAACAGCAGTACAGAAGGGGACCCGCAGGTCATCGGTCCCGCTCCTGTGCTTCTAGTCATCGGGCTCCAAATGTGCGCTGCGGTCGGGCCCCAAGTGTGTGCTGCGGCCGGGCCTGCAGCACACACATCAGCAGAGCCGCCACAGCTACCAACATCTGAAAGCTACAGAAGTGCTGAAGGACCTGTGCTGACATCATCATTATCACAGGCCTTCACCATTGATCAGCTCCGCCCCCTGATCACATGACGATGACATCACCACAGGTCCTTTCAGCTCACACAGCATAAGCTCCATCTTCACCGCAGGAGCGCGGCCAGGTAAGAAGAAAGTTTTTATTTTACTTTATTATTGAAAGGGGCAATATGTTTCCCTGGCAGGATGGAGACACACAGAGGCAGAATGGAGACTCGTGGGCAGGATTGAAAACACACAGGGGCAAATATGTAGACACGGGGGCAGAATGCTAGATATGGGGGCAGGATACAAGACATGGGGGCAGGATGCAAGACATGGGGGCAGAATGCGAGACATGGGGGCAGGATACAAGACATGGGGGCAGGATGCAAGACATGGGGCAGAATGCGAGACACGGGGCAGAATGCAAGACACGGGGCAGAATGGACATGGGGCAGAATGCAAGATATGGGGGTAGAATGCAAGACATGGGAGCAGAATGCAAGACATGGGGGCAGAATGTGAGACATAGGGGCAGAATGCAGGACATGGGGGCAGAATGCAAGATGGTAGAATGAACATGGGGCAGAATGCGAGACATGGGGTAGAATGCAGACATGGGGGCAGAATGTGACAGTAAAACATAGCAGGGGGCAGAATGTGACAGTGAGTCACAGGAGGGGGTAGAATGTGAGACATGGGGGCAGAATGCGAGACATGGGAGCAGAATGTGACAGTAAGACACAGGAGGGGGCAGAATGTGACAGTGAGACACAGGAGGGGGCAGAATGTGACAGTGAGACACAGGAGGGGGCAGAATGCGAGACACGGGGGCAGAATGCGAGATATGGGGGCAAAATGTGAGACATGGGGGCAGAATGGACATGGGGACAGAATGTTACAGTGAGACAGGAGGGGGCAGAATGTGACAGTGAGACACAGGAGGGGGCAGAATGTGACAGTGAGACACAGGAGGGGGCAGAATGTGAGGCACGGGGCAGAATGTGACAGTAAGATGCAGGAGGGAGCAGAATGTGACAGTGAGACACAGGAGGGGGCAGAATGTGACAGACACAGGAGGGGGCAGAATTTGAGACATGGGGCAGGATGGGAAACACATGGTGCAGGATCATGGGGCAGGATGGATACGTTGTAGACAGATGGGGCCCGATCAGGAGATCATTTGGGGGCAGAATAGATACTCATGAGGGCAGGATGAGAGAAAATATGGCTGGAGCCAGGAATGAGACACACAGGGGCCTGGATGGGTAATATTATTACCATAGGGGCCAATTAAGGGATATTATTACTGCAGTGATGTATTTATTTTATTTTTTTTGAGGATACTGTTTTAAATGGGGGGAGGTTCTGCTACTGTGCAGAGCGACACTATATCACCTTTTTTTCTTCATCTGGTGTAGTGTAGAAGTTGGGAAAAAATTAAGTAATGTGTTCTGCAAGTGGAGCTCTGGATAACTGTGTAATTTTCTACAGAGACGAGCCCTGGCTGGAAGATGTGATGGCGGTCTGTGCTGGATGAAAGATGAAAAGCAAAGATGAAGGACTTTACCTAGAGACGTCACTGGTGAGTCAGTGTGTTACCTGTACACTGACACTATACACTATATACAGAGTGCCATTGTACAATGTCACCAGTGATCACTGTATTACCTGTGCACTGACACTATACACAGAGTTCCTGTGTACAATGTCACCAGTGATCACTGTATTACCTGTACACTGGCATTATATACAGAGGTCCTGTGCATAATGTCACCGGTGATCACTGTATTACCTGTACACAGACACTACATACTAAGTACAAATCTCATGTGTATAATGGCACTTATGGTGATAGTATTGTTTTTTTATTAATGATCAGTATTGTAGTATTCAGTCACCATGTGTTGGTAATATGTGGTCTGGGCATGATGTGGTGGTATTTGTCCCTTGTATGTGCTATTATTCTGTCTCTGTGGTGGTAATAGGCGGTCTGGTCATGATGTGGCTGTATTTGTTCCTTGTATGTGGTATTATAGGTCACTATGTGGTGGTAATATGTGGTCTTGACATGGTGCGGTGGTTTTTGTCCCTGTCACGGATCAGGGAGTATGACTTTTGGCCGCACATGGCTATCACAGGCACAGGGGGCTTATCTTAGTTATCCCACCGCTGCCACCATGTGATAAAAAACAGCAAGCTAGTCTTGCCCTAACAATTTACCGCAGGGGGGTTTATTTTAGTTATCCCACCACTGCCACAATATGTTACAAGCTGTCGGGATTTATGGATATACCACTTTCCAGTCCCAGTTTGGAACTTGCAGTTCTCCACCACCCCCCTTACCCTCAGGTCAGTCTGGGAACTACACCTAGGATAATTAGTCGCTGGACGGGCTACTTGTGCAGTGGCTATTAGGCCCGCTTGCAGTGAGGGAGTTATAATGCTTTGGCCGCAGCCACACAATCAGCCTATAAAACCCACTAAGGTCACTGCCAGCGCTACCCACCTAGCCAGAACACACTTCGCTGCCACCAGCTTCAGATTTCTCTTATTAATATGTAAAATTAATAGAAGCGTATGAAGCAAACCCAAATCAGTAGCGTAATTAGCTTACAGGCATGTGAATTCGTCACAGAGCAAAGAGACTGAACTAATACATTTTATAGTTTATTCCCAAAACTTGGGCACTGTTTACAGACGATAAAAAGGTTTTACGATATAAGACAATAACAGTATGTACAATGCAACTACAAATAAAAGGGATTTAAAAAAAACAGAGAAACTTAGATATTGCTTAGATCATTTCAGGCAGAACCATGCTGGGGGTGGAGCCATATATCATAATTCATGGACGAGGTCTTGTGGCAACAGCTCCCAAGCAGCAATTCCCTGGGGGGTGCTCAGTTGCAGACTTATAAGTCTGGACTTGTGACATCACTAAAGGGGCTGGCTGGTGACAGTCCTCTCCCCTGATTTCACAGTTACAATCTGGCTAAAAAACTTGTCATAATCATAACTCGCAGAATGTACCTCGTATAGAAACGCACATAGTATCATCTTTTCCAGCTTGTCACTGGCATTCATCCAAAACCAAACTCGAACTAGTTATTTCACACTGTTCCGGAGAAATCCATTTCTCTGGTTCTGTTGGTGCTGGAACCGTGAAAAAACATGGGCTATGAAGCTGAGTTGACGCACATCGCAGAAATGTAATTTTCATATTCCTGTGACTGATTTGGTCCGAGTTACGGCCTCTTTAATATTTCCCACACTTATATCCACGCACTTGGGCTTAGACAAAGAAAAATTCTCTCCTGGCTAATTAACATTCCCTTGGGGAGCGGAGGGGGGAAGCAGGAAGGAGTGAGTGGCTATAGTCTCATGTTACAGTGAGTGTGTGTGAAGCTGCAGGCAAAGTAGAACACAAGGCTGCAATGTGTGACAAGGGGGGAAGAGGGGGGTCGCTTGGCTCTGTGCTGCTATGAATCATTCTAGAGGATGCAGAGAATGGAAGATTCTGGAATGTTCTGGAAAAGTCATACAAGATATTTTTACATTATCTTTACAGTCCCTTTGGATGTGATATTATTGGTTATTTTAAAAATGGAAAAATATGTAAAAAATATACCTAAATTGTATTGGATATTTTATCTAATGTTTAATAGCTTAGAGCAGAGTGGGGCCCGGCCAAAAGAGTCTACCTTGTCGTGGTGGCAGATTTAAAAAATCTTTTGGCCAAAACAAGAGCTGCTGGCTATGTGTGTGATCTGGAGATGGGAACTGTTAATGTGTGATTGGTGAGAAGTGGAGTTTTTCCAAGAGAGAGAGGTGGGGCTGTGGACAGTTCGAGGGGTGGAGCCTCGACAGAGTCTCAAGAAGGCCCCAAAAATGTTGCCAGTATGGGGCCCCGAAATTCCTAGTGGCAGCCTGTTTTCTACAGCTACGGAACCACACGTTAGATGGTAACTGCATTTTGCTTCTTCTGAAGGACAGACATTTTCACATTTGGCCAAGGAGAATTACTTGAAAATGTCTCTTCTCTAAGTGATACTAGTGATAGCTTCCCAATATTAGAATATAAAATTAAAAAAAAAGAAACCACCCTAATTTTAATTCATTGGTTTTATTATTACTGTTTTATTATTATTATTAAGCACTCAGTAAAGAGTACAGTATATTTGCTATAAATTATATTATACAACTGCAGGCTGGTAATGGCTGTTCATGCATAGTCACATATTTGGCCTATTGTACATCAAAAAAAGTGCAATTATGGAAATATGACTACAACCTTTGATAAAACAGTGCTGGACAGACTAGGGAATAGTATTTCATTTCCGTGAGATAATATGAACCACCTCTGTTTGCTGAGTTCAGATTCTTTGCAATGAATGTTACTTTATATATTTAGGTGTCTTGTTACTTCTCTTTGGTCCATTTATGGTTTATTCCACTAACTGCTCATCTGTGTTTCTGTTCTTCATATAAAAGAAATAAGGAACAGATAGTCCTAAACTTCCCCCTTTGAAGCCTAGGTCCACACTTTTCCCTTCCTCTTTGGGCTGGTGACTTATTCTTTCTGCACCGCTGTCTTTGTGGAGAATCTCACAATTGTCCTTGTTTGGCATCTCCTTGAAGTTGCTCAGATGTTCCTCAGAACAATGTGTTGGCTCTTTATAGATGTCTTCTTGAAATATGTCCTGAACTTTGTATCTGTCTTCTTCCTCATCCTGGAAAGAATTGTTCTTTACACTTTCTTCATCTGAATGATAAGTTGATTCTTCATCTCTCCTTTTTCTGGATAAGTCAAAGGGCTCTTTCTGTTCTACACTATGAAGGACAATTGAGCGAGATTGATTTGCTCTTACACGGGCAAAACCTGAAGAAAGAAGGAAATTATTTAGTATGGAGATTTTTCTCAAAAAGGCAGTAGAATGTCAAACATCCTCATTAAGCTTTCCAGTTGGGGTCCAAATCTTAGGGGTGATGATGTCATCTTGTAGTTCACAGGAACTTAGAGACTGACCTCCTGTCTACATAGTCTACATAGTTGAACATAAACTGGACTACTTATCAGAGTGAAGATTAGATGACACTTCTGCCCAAAATGAAAGGGTCCAAAATGTATGGTTATAACAATGCATAACTACCAGGGTAGCAGGCATTGCAGCTACTCTGTGACTTACCACTGAAAGCACCACTCCAGAACTTTTGTTTATTTCAGGACTGGAGTGGTGGCTATAAGAGAGTGAACTTTGATTACACCAGGAGATCACTAGGACCTTGTGGTGTTTGCCTGCTGGAGCTAAGAGCAGGTGCTGCGAGTGCCTGGGAATCGGTGTGTGCTGGGGGGTTGGGGCCTAGTGTCAGCTGTCTAGAGCTGTAAGGGAAGCTTCCAGAAGAAGAGAGACTGCCCTGAGAGACATTGTGTGTGTGGAGCAGCTTGTGAGAAGCAAAGAGATCGAACGCTGTAAGAGACTGTTTACTGCAACCTCTTCATCTTGGGAGCCTGAGGTTTTGCTGTGAAACAAAGACAGAGCGTTCCTGAGCACTGTGTGACTGTGGAGCTCTATGAAGTCCCTGTTGTGATGAGCTGAGAAGCAATATTTGACAGATATTTTATACAGAAACAGGCTTATTGCTTCTAGGAGAATTCGTGAGGACTACAGGAGCAGAGACGTCATCTTGAGGCAACAGGACTATAAGTCTCCGGCGTTTGGGCCCGGCACCGGCCAATAAGACGAGGAACCTTGTGTTGCTGAAACTGATTGGCGCCGAAGATTTGGGACTGGCTGCAGCCGATGCAGTCTATATGCCTGAGAGGAGACTCACCTCAGGTTAAAGGTACCATAGTCCTAGATAGCCGGGTATCCCTAGTTGAAGCGCTTAGGGACCTTCGCATTATTTTGAAATATATTGTTATTGTAGGTTTGTGTAGGTTATACTCAGTGTGCCATTCCAGGGAGTCCCTAGATATCACTACATTCGAGGTAAATTTATTTCAAATCCCAGTGTAATACACTCTTTAGTGAACCTTGGATTGGCATAGTGATTTCAGCTTCGGCTGAGTGAGCGTACTTTATAAGGGTAATCAATCTGTTTCTTCCACATTCTAAGTTCTACTATATCTGCTGTTTGAGTAAAGACTCTCTTGGGATTTCTGCCTCAGCCTCGGTTTGTGACCCACATGGCACTAACGTAAAATCCCTGGCCCTAGTACTATACAGCTCTGGCAAAAATTAAGAGACCACTTTCAAATGTTCAGTTTATCTGATTTTTCTCTTTATAAGTATATTTTTGAGTAAAATGTAAATTGTTATTTTAGTCTATAAACTTCTGACATGTCTCCGAATTTCCAAGCAATAAATTTTGTATTTTTTTTCTGACAAAGAAAAAGGGTCAAAATTAAAAAAAAACAAAAACAAACAAACAGTGCTTTCAGACCTCAAATAATGCAAAGAAAACAAATTCATAATCATTTAGAAACAACAATACTAATGTTGTAACTCAGGAAGAGTTGTGAAATCAATATTTTATGGAATAACCATGATTTTTAAAAGCAGCTTTCATGCGTCTTGGCATGCTTTCTACCAGTCTTTCACACTGCTTCTGGCTCAATATTTTAAGCAGTTCTTCTTTGTTTGATGGCTTGGGACTATCCATCATCCTCTTGATTATATTCTAGAGGTTTTCAATGGGGTTCAGGTCTGGAGAATGGGCTGCCCATGGCAGGGTTTTGATGTGGTGGTCTCTTAATTTTTGCCAGAGCTGTACTTACCAGGTGTCATCTTCAGCTGTTCCTGGCACAGCTCCGGTCCAGCTGCACCATTTTGTGACTGCAACTTCTAACTGACTGTAAGTCAGAGGTAACGATCACAAGTTCTCAGTGTAAGTCTATGAGCTCCTTCTTCTGACTTGTTCTGGCTCTCATAGACCTACATTGAGTTGTGACTTCCAGATCTTCCAGCAAACACTGGAGTGATCTGTCAAATTGCTGGAGACTGACTGGAGATTTGCCGATAACTGATGAAGCTGATAAGTATATTACTAGAGGCAGGGAACATAGATTAGTGACACCACTCCAGCGCTGAAATTTGCAATTGCAGCAAGGTATATTTTTGTCATAAATGCTACAGAGTTTCAGAGAAAATGTATTTAGAAGATCCAGCTGGGTATTGTAGGGGGTATGTTGTATTACGTTATACCTTTGCCCTTCTCTTTCGTCCCGGTGCCATGTATTATCAGTGTCTGTATATTTGTTAATACATAATGGTACTGCTACACGATTAAGTGTATTACCATTTCTATACAATGGTACTGCTACACTGTTATGTGTATTTCCGTGTCCTGCTGAATATATATATGTATAATGTTATACCTTTGTAATGCTGCTATGTATTATGTATAGAGTAAGTGCAGTTATTGGATTGGCCACTAGATGGGGGCATTATAGTGTACAGAGCTTTCAGCTAGTGTATAGTGAAAGGGTTAACTATAGGAGGGGCTGCTGTGTGGTAAGCTTTGAATGTTCCCTTAGGTAGGCAGAACGACCCGGGCGCCGGAATAGTTCACATGGGCTCTAGGCCCAGGACTCCACAGCAGCCACATAACATTATAAGAAGAGAAGCTTAGCCATTCGGAGTCTATAGGACAGAAGTATGGTATCAAGCAGCAGGATTGCAGCAGTTCATAGCTGGAGAAAGGAAGCGGACTGAAATAGTACAGGGTACAGATTGTTCAACATGTGGCAGATTATTGCATGGGCCAATGCTCTCAGGACTGGGGTGAAACGGATTAGAGAATCCCCAAGCACAGTAATTCTGAACAGGGAGAATGCTGCGGTACCGCCTAAGGCCCTATTATCCCATAATGTACTGGAGGACGTGGAACTGAGTGCAGGGAAAGAACAGAATGAGAACTGCATGGAACTTACTGTTGATGTTGCTACTGACAAGAATGTGCTGCCAAGTTATTCAAGTAAAGATTCACATGTTGCATTTGAACTGGACTGTGTCTCAATTTTTGCAAAGTCAATTACAGAAAGGCTTCAGCATCACAGTGGTATCCGTGATGGCGCAGTGAGAGAAGACACAGGTATCCTGGTTATTGAATGCTGTTTTCGTGTGAGAGGAGGCCAGGGCACAGATACACTGGAGTGCTTGGCCATGACTACAGCCCTGGCAGCCTCTTACAGTATCATAGCTGGATATGCGACTAGGATGGCGCTGCTCCAGGTGATTGACAGATCTATTCCACAGCAAGAGATTGTGTCAATCATCTCTAGTAGGGCTGAGAACAGCAGTCCGATGTTTTCTTGTAAACTAGTCTCAACTCAAGGAATGGTCCCAGATTTTCTCACTGTGACATTTTGTCATTTCAGAGAAAAATATACCTGGCTGCCACCATACAGCTAGGCTTTGATTCATGGTGAGCTTGGTTTCTGTAATATGAATTGGGAGACAGGTTCCCTGTGAATAATCTGCTACATGTGCCATAAAGAAGACATGCTGGTATATGTGCACTAACACTGTCAGAGTTAGCATTACGACTTATGCCGTTTATTTTTTACCTCGAGGGTGGATGCCTCTTTCGGTGACACCATGTTTGACCTTCATATGGCGAGTCAGGTTTCCCTTTAGTGTGAACTTGCTGGGGCAGTAGAGACATTTGAAGGGTTTGCTGTCTGAGTGCAGATGCATGTGGCCCATTAAATTGTGCATACGATTGAACTCCTTCCCACACAGCTGTTATTAAAAAAAAAAAGAGGTTAAAAGAAAAATCAGACCTAAGTATGGATAAGTTCAAGAATGGATATTATTCTTTAATATTAACTCTTAGACACTTCCTTGGGGGCGGCCAGAATACAGGTGCAAATTACTTTTCTACATTTTTTGACAATTTGATTCCTTTATGGCAGCTGTAATAAATAAAGGTTTATGGGCAGAGAAATGTCATAGATATGAATAAAGCGCAGGCCCTTAACTAAAGCTCGAGGAGATAGTTTTTATTTCAATATATTTTTATACGGTTATTACATAAAAAGTTTAATTCAAAAATACATTTACTAAGAATCTGATTTGTACATCATGTCATGTTCATACTTTAACAGTCATCAAAAGTTTTCTGATCATACAATTATTATATAAACTTTTCCAACCAATGTTTTATGGAACTTTATTAAAAGGGTAAAAAAATAATAACTAAAAGATATATCATTATAAATAAATTCTTAAATACATTTAATTAGCACAATCACAATAATTTTGTCCAGGAAGGTCATCACTACAAAATTAAAATGGCTGCTACCTGTCCTAGAATTTGAGCATGTGCAGTAGGAAGCTGCTCTCTCCTTCATATGTAGGAAGTGTGAGGCAGTGAGGGGGATCATATGCGAGGATCGATATGTATCCCCCAGGATGCGCATAGAAGTGTATTGAGGCCGCTGGAGTGAACTGCAGTCACAGGCATAGCTGTGGTTGCAGTGCATAATAAAAGTAAGCATGGACCTGGTCAAGTTATTTGGCCAAGGCAATTGTTAGGAAATCCCGTTAAGTGCTTTTATTTTTGGAGTGAACTACAGGATGGTAGAGGGGCAGTCCACTCCCTCCAGCCGGGTCTTACAAGTGGCCCATGGCCACAGATTCCATTTTAAAAACCCTGCAGCAAAGGTTTGGGTGTGTCAGTGTTGGTTTGCAAGCTGCAGAGCAGGTGGCTCTGCAACATGCAGCTTATGTGTGCAATTAACACAGAGCCAGGGGAAGCAAACTCCTGGCGCTCCCTCAGCGTGACATGGTGGTGCAGTCGCTCACGGCAACCGGTCTTGGATAAGGACTGTCTTGACGCCCCGGTTGTGATCAGGAGGATACCATTTTGCCTTTTCATTTGTGAGTTTTTGGACATTGAATGACATTTTGCTTTGAACTTTACTGGGTCACTGCCTCATTACTGCACGGTGTGAGCACCGCCGCACTACAGAAGGTGGTCTTCACTAATACCACTGGAGATACCAGAGGTGCTGAGGTTGGAAGATGCCACTCAAACTTCTGTGTGCCCTGTCTTTCTGAATAATAATATTAGTATCTCCAGGTCCCAGCAATCGAACTTCATGGTGCACAGGCTCCTGTCCTAACATTGTAGGAGAGGTTTCTCTCAGTGTGGTGGTAATTTTAATTCTATAGAGATGACCCCCTAGACAAAATGATTGGGATTTGCTAATTAAATGTGTTTAGCAATTGATTTACAATGACATTTCCTTCAGCTATTTATTATATATACCGGGAGAACGCCTTTACGTTTGCTTGTGATTTTGGTCACAGCTTATTTTCAAGATTGTAGCTTTTTTATCTCCATCTATCAAGCATTCGTTAAGCCTGTGACTCACTCTGTTATCACATTATGTCACATAGGACTTCTGATGAATTGACTGGGTACAATTACGGTATATTGCATTATGTATGCACGCTGTCAGGCAGCACTTTGCGCTATATGCACTTTCATTTACATCTGACTAAAATTAGATCTATACTTACCTATGTGGACATGTGGTAGGATTTAAGTAAGGTAAAATAAATGTGATTTGCTCTCATCTGACTAATATATGGCATTTGCAGCCTCTGATACTATATTTGTATATTCTATATGGCTACCGTATTTTACATTACTTATTTAATAAATAGAATTTTTTTTACAATACTTGTACTCTCTTTTTCTTGGTAAATTTATAAATATTAAGTTATAGAGTTATGTACATTTTTGTATAGTTTTGAGTATTAATTGTTGCTCTTATGGGTGCAAGCTAGGCAAAGTTTTTATGCATATCTAGGGGACTAAATTAGCACCAGGACCAATTGTGTAACTCCTATTATTTACACTTAGACTGTTAGAGTCCCGTCACACATACGCACCAGTGATCCCGACAACGATATTACCTTGTCAGGATTGCTGGTGTGTCGCTACATGATCGCTGGTGAGCTGCCAAACAGGCAGCTTCACCAGCGATCAGCACCAGCGACGACAAGCTCGCGCTTAGAAACCCGATGTGTACCTTTCATAAACGCGCGCTGGTGCAGGAAGCTGGTAACCAAGGTACACATTGGGTTTCTAAGCGGCGCGCGGCACTTAGAAACCCGATGTGTACCTTGGTTACCAGCTTCCTGCACCAGCGCGCTGGTAAGTAAGGTACACATCGGGTTTCTAAGCGCTGCGCGCCGCTTAGAGTCCCGATGTTTACCTTAGTTACCAGCGGCAGCTTGCTGATCACTGGTCTCCCGCCTGTCAAACGCAGCAATGCGTGCTGGCCAGCGGAAGACCAGCGATCAAAAAAATATCCAGGCCATTCCAGGACAATCAGCGATACCCGGCGAGAGGGCTGGTCGCTGAGAAGTGTCACACACAGCGATCTCGCTGGTGAGATCGCTGTTGCGTCACAAAACTTGTGACTCAGCAGCGATCTCACTAGTGAGATCGCTATATGTGACGGGGGCTTTATTTCGTATAGGCAGGGTCTCAAATTAGTGGGATGAAGCACTGCAGAATATGTTTGTCACGTTTCCGCCAGACTTAGGGCCTGCTGTTCCGGTCGTGGCCTCTAGGAGGCGCCGGACCGCCACTTTATCGTCAGACTCAGGGACGGCTGTTCCTGCCTCGGCCACTGGACAGGGCCGTGGTTCTGTCACGTCAGGCTCAGAGCCTACTGTCCCGGCTTTAGCCTCTAGGAGGCGCCGGTCTGTCACGTCGCCGTTAAATTCTGGGTCTGCTGCTCCTGTCGCGGTCACTAGGAGGCGCCATGGCTCGCCCGGGAGTTATGGTGCTGACAGAGTAAGGGCACCTGCGCAGCCATCTGGTGGACGCAGGCTCCACCCCTCTGTCAGTCATCAAGAGGTTACTGCATCTCCATCTGGCCTGGTCCTGGGGGCGGTACTGATGACATCATCAGTCCAGGAACCTATGAGGGGTGACCTGATCCCTGAAATACCTTGGGACTGGTCTTGCAAGCCGCTGGATATAGTCTTGGTTCCCCTGTGTGTTACTGTGTGAATTGCTTTCTGACTGACTGACTTTGGCCTGCACTTCTGACTCTCCTTCTGCCTAACGATTCTGTACCTCTGCGACTCTCCTGGTTTATGACTTTCGGCCTGAATCTGACTCTCCTTCTGCCTAATGATTCTGTACCTCTGCGACTCTCCTGGTTTATGACTTTCGGCCTGAATCTGACTCTGCTTCTGCCTAACGATTCTGTACCTCTGCTACTCTCCTGGTTTATGACTCTCGGCCTGAATCTGACTCTGCTTCTGTCTACCGTTTTTGTACCATTGCTGCCCGACTGGTTTAGACTCGCATATCTCCTCGTTTGTGTCCTGTATTGGAACACCTTTCTGGCGACCGTCCTGCTCTGGTCACTGCTCCTATTCAGACAGCGCCTCCTGGGCTCTGCTATAAATCCAGATCCCTGTATAGGGGTAAAGGGTATCAGTGTTTCTCGGGGTGTTGCCTGGCTGCAGCCCAGACCCGCAGGCGGACGTCACATTATATCCGGCCATATAAAAAAAAAACTGCTTCTTGTGTATATATCCAGCATATACAAAAGCAGTCTCCCTGAACTTTTTTTTTCTCTCCCTTCTTCTGACTGAGCTGATTTCTGGCCTAAACACCTGGTTCAGTGCACAGCCTGAAGGAGCACTTTCATCTTCCTGCACCAGTATGCTGCAGTCTGGAGCCTTCAGAGAGAGAGCTGAGCGTCAGAGATCCATACTACTGAGACATCGGCCTCTGGGCAACTCTGGCTATGGTTGCCCAGGGGCACAGGTATTGCCCGCAGATGCGGCTAAAGTTTTATTGCCTATTGCCCTTTCTTTTGGTCAGAAATCTCAGTGTGTGAACGCATATGTGGATTGTGGATCTGAAGGGAATTTTATGGATTCTTTGGTTGCTAAAAGTCTCGGTGTACCCCTATTAAGACTTAATGCCCCTATAAAAACTACAGCTATTAATGGCACATCTATTGTCCAGGAGGGGGTTAAATTTGTTACTGACAAAATCACTATGTCGGTGGGAGCATTGCATACCGAGGTTATGTCATTTTTTGTGATGGATAATTTGTCTGCTGCAGTCATTTTGGGGATGCCATGGCTACGCCAGCATAATCCAGTCATCGACTGGCACCTAGGCGATGTTATACGCTGGAGTTCACACTGTCAGGAAAACTGCATGTCGCTAACAGTAAACCAAGTTAAAGTTAAACCCCTCCACATACCGTTTGCCTTCAGAGATTTTGAGGATGTCTTTTCTATTGCAAAATCTGAAAAGCTACCCCCTCACAGAAAGTATGATTGCCCTATAGATCTGATTCCAGATGCCCGTCTCCCAAAAGGGAAAATATTTAATCTCTCAGGTCCAGAGCGTCAGGCTATGAACGAGTACGTAGCTGATAGCTTAAAAAAGGGGTTAGACCGTCCATTTCACCAGTTGGAGCTGGCTTCTTCTTTGTAGAAAAGAAAGATGGTGGTCTCAGACCCTGCATTGACTACCAGGAATTGAATGCAATCACTATAAAGAACCAGTACCCGCTTCCACTCATCCCTGATCTTTTTAATCAGCTAATGGGAGCCCATTGGTTTACTAAACTGGACCTCGGGGGGGCATATAATCTAGTCCGCATAAGAGACGGGGATGAGTGGAAAACAGCCTTTAATACCCCTCTTGGCCACTTTGAGTACCTGGTAATGCCCTTCGGACTCAGTAACGCACCTGCCGTGTTCCAGCACTTTGTAAATGAGATTTTCAGGGACATTTGTGGGGTGTATGTCGTCGTGTATTTAGATGACATTTTGATTTATTCTGCTGACCCTGTGACACATGCTCAGCACGTTCGCTCAGTACTGCAGAGACTGCGAGAACACTCCCTGTTTGCTAAACTGGAGAAATGTGTTTTTTTTTGCGGATGAGGTACAATTTTTAGGATATGTGGTTTCAAGCACAGGCTTCCGTATGGATCCTGCCAAGATCCAACCTATTAAAACTTGGGTGCAACCCAAGTCGCTAAAAGCGCTGCAGCGATTTTTAGGGTTTGCAAATTATTACCGAAAATTCATCAGGGGTTTCTCCGAAATTGCTAAACCACTCACGGATTTGACCCGAAAAGGGGCAGACGTGACCAATTGGAACCCTGAGGCAATTCAGGCTTTTGCTACGTTAAAAGAGTGCTTTGTAGCCAACCCAGTTTTGGTTCAGCCTGATCTGGACCGCCCGTTTATTGTAGAGGTGGACGCCTCTGAGGTCGGAGTGGGAGCAGTGCTGTCGGAAGGCACTGCATCACTCACTCAGCTTCGCCCATGTGCCTTTTTCTCCCGCAAATTCTCTGCCACTGAGAAGAATTACGATATAGGTAATCGGGAGTTATTGGCGATCAAATGGGCCTTCGAGGAATGGCGCCACTTCCTCGAAGGCGCCAAACATAAGATCACTGTGATTACAGATCACAAGAATCTGACTTACCTGGAGTCAGCAAAAAGATTAAATCCTAGACAAGCGAGGTGGGCCTTGTTCTTCTCTAGGTTTGATTTCTTAATAACCTTTCGTCCTGGTACCAAAAATGTGAGGGCTGATGCTCTCTCTCGAAGTTTCTGCCCCTCACAGGCTGAGGACTCGGAGCCAGTTCCAATACTGGCCAATGGTATTGTTGTGTCGGCTGTGTCTCTGGACCTTCTGGAGGAGATCCGTAGGTCCCCAGAACCAGCCCCTGACTCGACGCCCCCCAGAAATTGTTTGTTCCAGCGCCGTTTCGCCTACAAGTTCTGAAGGAGTCGCACGACTCCGTCCTGGCAGGCCATCCTGGGGTCAATAATACCGCCAGACTTGTGACTAGGAGTTTTTGGTGGCCAACGGTAGTTAAGGACTGCAAGGATTATGTACTGGCTTGTGAAATCTGTGCTCGCGCCAAGTCCCCTCACAATCGGCCTGCCGGCTGGCTCCAGTCCTTGCCCGCTCCAGAGAGTCCATGGACCCACATCTCCATGGACTTCATTACTGACCTACCACCCTCAGAGGGGAAGACATGTATCTGGGTGGTGGTGGACAGGTTCAGTAAGCAATGTCATTTTGTTCCCCTCTCTGGATTAACTAATTCAGAAACTCTGAGTAAGTTGTTTATTGTTCATGTAATAAGGCTGCATGGCGCTCCAGAGAATATCGTGTCCGACCGAGGTACCCAGTTTGTTTCCAAATTCTGGAGAGCATTCTGCAAACGTATTGGTATTGAATTATCCTTCTCCTCCGCTTACCACCCTGAGACCAATGGTCAAACGGAGCGTACCAACCAGGCTCTAGAGCAATATCTTCGCTGCTATGTCTCGGAACATCAGTCTGATTGGGCGGAACATCTCCCATTAGCTGAGTTCGCTCTAAATAACCAGTACCAGGAATCTATCAAAACCACCCCGTTCTTCTGCAATCATGGTTTGCACCCACGTTTTGGTTCATTTTCGGCCAAGATGTCGGAGCTTCCGGGAGTAGAAAATTCCATACGTCACTTAAGGACAATCTGGTCGGAGGTGAACACAAACTTGAATGGGTCCCAGGTCAGGCAGGCTTCGGCCGCAAATAAACGGAGGTCCACGGGGCCGCACCTAGGAGTTGGGGACAAAGTTTGGCTGTCTACCAGAAACATTAAGCTTATGGTGCCATCTGCCAAACTGGAGCCCAGGTTTATTGGTCCCTACGAGATATTAGAAGTAATTAACCCGGTAGCCTTTCGTTTAAGGCTCCCTCAGTCTTTTAAAATTCCTAATGTTTTTCACAAATCCCTTCTCAAGGTGTACCGCTCCCCAATTCATCCCGTCCAGTCCCCTCCTCCTCCAGTTTTGGTCAAGGGTGCCTTGGAGTACGAAGTCCAGGGCATCCTTGATTCCCGTTTAGTGAGAAAGTCTGTGCAATATTTAGTTCATTGGAAAGGCTATGGCCCAGAGGAGAGGTCCTGGGTCCCCGCTAGTGACATTCATGCCAAGGGGTTGATTAGAAGGTTTCACCTCCTTCACCCTGATAAACCGGGTTTTGAGGGTCCGGAGGCCCCTCTTGGAGGGGGGGGTACTGTCACGTTTCCGCCAGACTTAGGGCCTGCTGTTCCGGTCGCGGCCTCTAGGAGGCGCCGGACCGCCACTTTATCGTCAGACTCAGGGACGGCTGTTCCTGCCTCGGCCACTGGACAGGGCCGTGGTTCTGTCACGTCAGGCTCAGAGCCTACTGTCCCGGCTTTAGCCTCTAGGAGGTGCCGGTCTGTCACGTCGCCGTTAAATTCTGGGTCTGCTGCTCCTGTCGCGGTCACTAGGAGGCGCCATGGCTCGCCCGGGAGTTATGGTGCTGACAGAGTAAGGGCACCTGCGCAGGCATCTGGTGGACGCAGGCTCCACCCCTCTGTCAGTCATCAAGAGGTTACTGCATCTCCATCTGGCCTGGTCCTGGGGGCGGTACTGATGACATCATCAGTCCAGGAACCTATGAGGGGTGACCTGATCCCTGAAATACCTTGGGACTGGTCTTGCAAGCCGCCGGATATAGTCTTGGTTCCCCTGTGTGTTACTGTGTGAATTGCTTTCTGACTGACTGACTTTGGCCTGGACTTCTGACTCTCCTTCTGCCTAATGATTCTGTACCTCTGCGACTCTCCTGGTTTATGACTTTCGGCCTGAATCTGACTCTGCTTCTGCCTAACGATTCTGTACCTCTGCTACTCTCCTGGTTTATGACTCTCGGCCTGAATCTGACTCTGCTTCTGTCTACCGTTTTTGTACCATTGCTGCCCGACTGGTTTAGACTCGCATATCTCCACGTTTGTGTCCTGTATTGGAACACCTTTCTGGCGACCGTCCTGCTCTGGTCACTGCTCCTATTCAGACAGCGCCTCCTGGGCTCTGCTATAAATCCAGATCCCTGTATAGGGGTAAAGGGTATCAGTGTTTCTCGGGGTGTTGCCTGGCTGCAGCCCAGACCCGCAGGCGGACGTCACAATGTTGGCATCAAATAAAGATTATTATTTTTATTATTATTACTACCTAACAAAATAATTTTAGAAAATAAAACTAATAAAAATTACTTTTTTTCCACTCTCTGAAAATTACAATATCACAATTTTTTTTTCTAAACCATTCCAAAGTTTGTTCAGCTCTGCGGAGGAAAGTTGAGGTCTCTGCACTGCTGGTGAAGTTCGACAGAAGAATGCAGGACAAATAGAGGTTGAAGACATGCGGCTTTATTATCGACATGTTTCGAAGTTATCAAACTTCTTCTGGATACAACCACAGGATAACGTCGAAACGCATCGAAAATAAAACTGCATGTCTTCAACCTCTGTGTGTCCTGGATGCTTCCTGTGGGACTTCACCAGCAGCGCAGAAAAATCATTCAATTTTCCTCCACAGAACTCTCTTGGTTTTGTGACCTGTTTTCTGCAGCAGATGTTCTACCAAAGCTTTGAAATTGTTGTGGACTACACAACCCCATCAGATGAGCATGTACTCAACATTAATATACCTATTGCTATTTGGATTAGACCCTATGGTGTTTTTTTGCTCTCCAGTGCCCGGGGAACACTCCTGACTAAAAAAGTAAACCCATGCAAAGCACATTTAATCAATCAATAGCAATATTTATCATGCCAGTAAATGTAAAAGCCTGCATTATGACATAACAAGGTGAAAAAAGTTTAGACTCTGAAAAAATCCTACGTAAAATGTTTTACGTGAAATTAATACAAACAGAAACCTTCAAGGAATGTGATTAAGTTCCCGTACACACCTAATAAGTACGGCACAAAGTGTGTTTTTTTTTTTTTTCATTTTGTTTTTCAGATTCACTTAGAGGAATAAGGAATGGAAACCTACAGCCTGCAGAGAGCTACAAAGGCTGCCACTGAGCTGTCTTCCTTTATAAGAAGGGTGTTTCTTTCCTTAGAGAGGCAGAGAGAGAAAACCAGAATGAGAATGACTGTAAACTGTCCAAAAAGACCGTGAGAAAACAGGAAACTTCGAGAAGTACAAGAGAAAGCAAGATGAAATCTATTTGTAAGCCATTCCCAGGGGACATGTGAGCCATTGTTATGGAGGCAGTTCAGTCAGTTATATCCTTCCTTCTCCTGAGGAGGAGCTCAATGCCAGAAAGTTGCTATCTGGTCATTGCCTTAATCCTGCTGAACATCGGCCAAAAGTCAAAATTGTGCTACCAGGATTCCTTTGAGCTCTTTGCCATGTTGGCAGGGGGTGTGCGAAAGTCTAAACACGATGCATTTGTTCTCTCTTTAGTATTGAAAGATGAAAGGGGCACATGCAGAGTCGGAGAACTCAAGTGTTAATATGTCTATCAGACAAGTGCACGGCCATTGCTGGAGCCCGCTCGTATCCCACTTCTGTTTCCTAGTAATCAGTCATATTCACAAGGCACGACGGGGAGCACCACTGTTACTGCACAAGCTGTTCTATTCCTTTGTAACGGAAAGTCATGTTCATCTTTCAGTTTGGAATATAACAAATTACGGTATTTATCATGTGAGGGGTTTAGTATCTTTATCATTAAATGATTTGAAAGCATTACACTGTGAGCACACTTATTATTACACTGTGTGCACACTTATAAGGCAATTTGTGTTTTTGATTAATTTTATGACTGACCAACTACAGAGCTGTCGGACAATCCAAAAAGACGATAAACCTGAAACTTGAATTTTTAGGAAACTAAAAGTGAGGTTTTCTCTTTCTTAAGAGAATATTTGGGTGCGCAGAGTTATTAGGCAAAAATTAGTGTGCAGAATTATTAAATGTAAATTTTGCCATCACATTTAAGTGTGAATAATAACCAAAATGTACAAAAAAATACATTTCTGACATCTCTAAAAAAAATAGCGGTGACCAATGTAACCACTCTTCTTTTCAATAACAGTCAAAAGCTCCATTAATGGAGTCTGTCAGTTTCTTAATCTATTGACAATCAACTTTTTAGGCAGCACCAACCACAGTCTCCAGACACTATTCAGGAAGGAGACCATTTTCCATCACCATAAATCTGCCATTTAAGAAGGACACACAAGTTCTTCTTAGGGTTTAGGTGTCATGCTGTGACAGTCTTTGGTGAGGAAGAAGGGTTTCAAACTGTGCCTGGAACTGGGACCCTAACTATCCCTGTCCTGGGGGTACTCTTGAAGATAGAGAGGCCCGAGTCTCCGACCTTACTATGCTCATGTTAAACCCTTATGTTTCCTCCCCCACTCCATGAGACATGGGACCAGAATGTAAGGTAAAGAAGACACAAGGACAAAACGGTGATAACAGAAAACCTCAATCATACAAAAGCCCTAACCAACAAAAGGAAGGAGGATAGGGACAGGGAGGAATAAACTAAATGGGATCAGGGAGCAATAGATAAACACATCTGTACTACAGCAAAGTACAGAACACTACTCCAACCACTCTACTCCCACCACAGGAAGGAAAATCTTTCACCGGCAAGAACAAGAAGGTCTGACCAGTTTTTCTAGGTAGAGGTAATGACCAGATCAGAAGCAGCTGAAATGGTGCTGCATGTTTCTGACAAGCATTAAAAAGGGTGTTAACCTCTTCAGCACCAGAGGAAACTAAATCCATTTAATATGGGACACAAATCACACCTTCTCTAAAGAAGACCTGCGATTCATTACCCGATGTCACGATCTAACTCCAGGTCTTCAAAGGTAACGTGACACCCTCCTGACATTAGGTCAAAAGAGGACGGGGCCATGTAAATATTCTTTCATTGTTAAGGCCTTCACTGGCAACCAAGCAGTGGAGACTTTGGTGCATTCGATGGAGTTATGTCCTGCATATCCCTGCATGAATATCTAATATATAATTACTTTCTAATGTCTTCACATCCTGTTCCATCCAGATGTGTACCTCTGTCCTCCATATCTTCACTCCACAACACGGACAGTGCCACCGCTTTCTACAACACCACTTTCACATCAGCAATAGACTCAGTCGCTCCTCTCATGCATGGCAAAGTGCGACAAACCAATAGGCAACCCTGGCACAACAACCTCACCAAAAAACTTCGACAAGCATCCAGGGTCGCGGAACGGCGTTGGAAGAAAACACGCCTGCCAGACGACTTCACCACTTTCAAACAAGCTACACTTGCCTTTAAATCAGCCCTCACCTCTGCTAAACAGACCTATTTCACAAACCTTGTATCTTCATTATCCCAAAACCCAAAACAACTGTTCAGCACATTTAACATTCTCCTCCGCCCACCACTACCACCTCCAACGCCCCTCATCTCTGCTGAGGACTTTGCCACCTACTTCAAAAACAAGATCTACCAAACAAGGCAAACCTTTACAGTTCCACCACCCCAAATGCTCCGCATACCAGACCTCTGCCCTTCCATAATAACCTCCCTCTCCAACATCACTGAAGGAGAGCTTACTTATCTCCTTTCCAAATGACGCCTCACCACCTGTGCACTTGACCCCATCCCTTCCCACCTGCTCCCCAACCTCACTAACATGATCATTCCAGCCCTAACCCATTTCTTCAACCTATCCCTAACTTCTGGTACCTTCCCCTCTGCCTTCATACATGCCACCATAACACCCATCCTCAAAAAATCAAACCTTGACCCAACTGCTATGCCCAGCTATCGCCCCATATCACTGCTCCCGTTTGCTTCCAAACTCCTCGAACAGCATGTCCATGCTCAACTTTCTGCCCACCTCTCATTTAACTCCCTTCCTGACATCCCGCAATCTGGCTTCCACCCCCAAGACTCCACTGAAACTGCCCTGACCAAAATTACTAATGACTTACTCACAGCCAAAGCTAACAGACAGTTCTCCATCCTCCTCCTTCTTGACCTGTCCTCTGCCTTTGACACAGTTGACCATTGCCTACTGCTACAGATTCTTTCTTCCCTTGGCATAAAAGACCTTGCCCTGTCCTGGATTTCCTCATACCTTTCTGACCGCACATTTTAGCGTTTCCCACTCCCACACTACCTCCTCATCCTCTGTTGGAGTACCCCAAGGCTCTGTCCTGGGGCCCCTACTTTTTTCCATCTATACTCTTGACCTAGGACAACTCATAAAGTCCCATAGCTTCCAGTACCACCTGTATGCAGATGACACTCAGATCTACCTCTCTGGCCCAGATGTCACCTCTCTGCTGTCCAGAATCCCAAAGTGTCTATCAGCCATATCCTCCTTTTTCACCTCTCGCTTCCTAAAACTCAACGTAGACAAAACTGAACTCATTATCTTTCCTCCATCTCAGGTATCTTCCCTACCCGATCTATCTATTATGGCAAACGGCATCTCGCTCTCTCCCGCACCTGAAATCCACTGCCTCGGAGTAACTCTCAACTCTGCCCTGTCCTTCAAACCACACGTCCAAACTCTTCCACTTCCTGTCGTCTCCAACTCAAAAATATTTCCAGAATCCATCCCTTCCTCAGTCCTCAATCTACTAAAACTCTTGTACATGCCCTCATCATCTCCCGCCTTGACTACTGCAACACTCTCCTCTGTGGCCTCCCTGCCAACTCTCTTGCACCACTCCAGTCTTACCTCAATTCTGCTGCCTTACTCCACCTCTCTCCTTGCTACTCCCCTGTCTTTATCCTCTGCAAATCCCTCCATTGGCTCCCAATTCCCCAACAAATCCAGTTCAAACTACTAACACTGACTTACAAAGCCATCCTCAACCCTTCCCCTCCCTATATCTCTGAACTAAACTGCCAATATCTTCCCTCATGTAATCTTCGATCCTCCCAAGACCTCCTACTCTCCTCCACACTTATTCGTTCCTCACACAACCGACTCCAAGATTTCTCCCGAATATCCCCCATCCTCTGAAATACCATGCCTCAACACATCTGATTATCCACCACCCTCGGATCCTTCAAACGGAACCTGAAAACCCATCTTTTCAGGAAAGCTTACAGCCTGCAATAACCATTCTGCCGCCTCACCACTGCCTGAGCTGCTGCACCCCCGACCTTCTGTCTCTTCCCCACTATCCCGTAGAATGTAAGTCCACAAGGACAGCGTCCTCTCCCTTCTGTACCAGTCCGTCATTGTAAATTTGTTTACTGTTAACGATATCTATAACTTTGTATGTAACGATATCTATAACTTTGTATGTAACCCCCCTTCCCATGTACAGCACCATGGAATTAATGACGCTATATAAATAAATAATAATAATAATGTGTCCAGATCCCAGAATTCCAAGTGGTAGAAGTTCACCAACCACCATATTGGGACACCCAAGTGATGGGTGTCTCAATATGGAAACGCTGCTGGCACTAGCCTCTTGCGCGGTACCACCAGCGGAACACCGTTGTACCACACACACACAGGAGGAGTGCATGCACAGTTTTAATGTGACCACCGCTATCTGTCTGCACAAAGATAGCGGCAGTCTGATTTACTATGCCTGCCCGAATTTCGTGCAGGCGCAGTAAATCATTCGGCTGATCCCGGCGGCAGATGCGCGACATGTCTACAGACAGAGGAAGCCGGTCACATTAAAGGGGTTTTCCCACGAACGAAAGTTCATTTTAAAAATTGTCTGTGTCTGATCATGTACGGAGCATACCACATCTCCTGGGCAGGGGAGGAAGCAAAAGACAATACTGACATTACAGCAGGGGATCACAGATGATTCAATTTGTGAGGTAAAATATTTCACTGGCTGTTTTAAACAATATTTTACCTCACAAAATGTATTATCTGCGATCTCCTGCTGTAATGTCAGTATTGTCTTTTGTTTCCTCCCCTGCCAAAGAGCTGTGGTATGTTCTGTACATGGTCAGACACAGACAATTTTTAAAATGAACTTTTCGTGCGTGGGAAAACCCCTTTAAATAGAAATTCTTCCTGACATGCTGTGCACTGGCTGTTTAGTGATGAGGTACACAGGTCAAACAAGAGATGACATGAGAGGAGAAGACAGCAGATGGGGGAGAGAGAAAGCACACAGGGGTGAGAAAGACAAAGCACAAGGGGGAGACAGCTCAAACGGGACAGCACATGAGGGGAGAACACAGGAAGGAGAGAGACAGCAGACAAGGGGGACAGCACATGGGGTAGACAGGTCAAAGAAGAGAGCACAGACGGAACAAGTCAGCACATGGGGAAAGAGAGAGTGGATAGGTGGGTGAGCACATGGGGGGAGAGATTCTCAATGCTGCAAAGTCTGCCCCCATTGTGACATTACAATGCGATAGCATTGTGCCTCCATCTAGTTCCTTAGAATTACAATTCTAATTCACTGCAAAGTCCTTAGAAGCTCAGCTTTACTTCCTTTTCAACTCCTGACTCAGGGGTTCTCTCTGCCAGGACCATTTTATTATTGAAAGTAGCTGTACAGCTTAGTAGGCCCCAGAAGAGCAATGAAAAAAATCAAGTTTTGATGCATGTAAATTAGCCTGGACGAAAATTGGGGTGATTCAGTGCACTATGACATGCCTGGCGGGCCACATCGGCCAGTGAGTGTTCCTCTGTGACCCACAGACACTCACAGCCAGAGGGCTGGAATCCTCACCTTTGTATGTGAGAGTTAACCCTTACCTCCCTCTTAGCTCCCAGCTTGTAATGTTGTATGTCCTGTGCAGGACTGGTTAGGTTAAGATCCCCATAGTGCTCCCCCTGTGATCTGTGGCTTATCACATCCACTTCATAGACTGCAGTAAGGATTCCCACCCCCAGCCTGTCACCTCCTTCCCCATATGTGATGTGGATCTCTGCATATGGAGTAGAGGTGGGAGAAAACTTTTTTCTAATGTTCCCAATTTATTGCTTGATCAACTTCTATTACGTGTTACTATAAGCTTTATTGCAACAAGTATTGTCAGACTATGTTCACACAACTGTAATATTTGTCCAAGTGCTGTCTATGAAAAAAATAACCCGACCTCAGACAGAGCACTAGGAGCAATGTTATAGAATTGAGCTATTTAGATTACAGCTTGAAAATGTCTGTATGGGAAATGTCACAGCACCCACCGGTCTCTTCTGTATTTCGGATCAGACGCGCCTGTTGAAGTCTATGGGTGTGCAAAAATAAAAAAATTGGATCCCATATGAATCATCCGATTTTTACAAATACATTTCTATTACAAACACAGGACACTGTATTTCTTCTTTAAAAATTTATTCACTTCTGATGTCTAAATATGGATGCCATACGGATGACAATGCAGATGGAAAGTTGTCATTTTCTAGATGAAAATAACATTTTTTTATATGCTCATGTAAACTTCATCACATAAGCAACTGCTTTTTATAAAGTGACAATTTTAATATGCAGAATTAAGGGTGATCTGAAACCAAAGGAGACTTTCATACTAAATTTAATTCATACTCTAATCACTTTTCTATTATATTTCAGTTAAAACATTTCTACCTTTTCCTCTCTGCTCTAACTTCCCGTCTGTTTGTGCTTTTTTTTTACTTCCAATTACATTTTGTTTGAGAATCCCAGTGTAAAGGGTAACAAGCAGGAACGTAGGATGCAGTGACGGTACGCAGGCAACAGAGCAAGGGTTAACAGGGTTTATTTACAGGGGTAATACTCCACGCAGGGAGGTGTAGAATTAAACAGTGTAAAAGGTACGGTACAATATAACGGTTCAAATATTAGCAAACGTATAAGAAAGTCCTAATACTGCAGCTTAGTGGTGCCGGCAACTGCTGACGCAGTGTCCTCATTAATGGGGTCAAACAGACAACAATACCTCCATCTTCTGGTGACAGTGGTTGGTATCCGGTACCTTCCACTGCCCCAGTCCATATTCTGTAGTGGCCAAGCATCAGTAATTGTCAAAGCACACTCTAAGCTTGACGAGACTCCAGCACCACTCTCCTCACAGTGTCAGTCAAGCGTACCAAAGTGGCTGATGGAAAAAGGGGTCACGATTTGATACGGGCCCCACGTGGCTCAGAAGTTGTTTAACGGCATGGTTAGGGTACATGGATCTGTCCTGTATTCGGTCACTAGTATGGGGCACGTGTGTAGTACTCACGGACACGGATTGCCCTGCTGTCACGTTTCCGCCAGACTTAGGGCCTGCTGTTCCGGTCGTGGCCTCTAGGAGGCGCCGGACCGCCACTTTATCGTCAGACTCAGGGACGGCTGTTCCTGCCTCGGCCACTGGACAGGGCCGTGGTTCTGTCACGTCAGGCTCAGAGCCTACTGTCCCGGCTTTAGCCTCTAGGAGGCGCCGGTCTGTCACGTCGCCGTTAAATTCTGGGTCTGCTGCTCCTGTCGCGGTCACTAGGAGGCGCCATGGCTCGCCCGGGAGTTATGGTGCTGACAGAGTAAGGGCACCTGCGCAGGCATCTGGTGGACGCAGGCTCCACCCCTCTGTCAGTCATCAAGAGGTTACTGCATCTCCATCTGGCCTGGTCCTGGGGGCGGTACTGATGACATCATCAGTCCAGGAACCTATGAGGGGTGACCTGATCCCTGAAATACCTTGGGACTGGTCTTGCAAGCCGCCGGATATATTCTTGGTTCCCCTGTGTGTTACTGTGTGAATTGCTTTCTGACTGACTGACTTTGGCCTGGACTTCTGACTCTCCTTCTGCCTAACGATTCTGTACCTCTGCGACTCTCCTGGTTTATGACTTTCGGCCTGAATCTGACTCTGCTTCTGCCTAACGATTCTGTACCTCTGCTACTCTCCTGGTTTATGACTCTCGGCCTGAATCTGACTCTGCTTCTGCCTAACGATTCTGTACCTCTGCTACTCTCCTGGTTTATGACTCTCGGCCTGAATCTGACTCTGCTTCTGTCTACCGTTTTTGTACCATTGCTGCCCGACTGGTTTAGACTCGCATATCTCCACGTTTGTGTCCTGTATTGGAACACCTTTCTGGCGACCGTCCTGCTCTGGTCACTGCTCCTATTCAGACAGCGCCTCCTGGGCTCTGCTATAAATCCAGATCCCTGTATAGGGGTAAAGGGTATCAGTGTTTCTCGGGGTGTTGCCTGGCTGCAGCCCAGACCCGCAGGCGGACGTCACATTATATCCGGCCATATAAAAAAAAACTGCTTCTTGTGTATATATCCAGCATATACAAAAGCAGTCTCCCTGAATTTTTTTTTTCTCTCCCTTCTTCTGACTGAGCTGATTTCTGGCCTAAACACCTGGTTCAGTGCACAGCCTGAAGGAGCACTTTCATCTTCCTGCACCAGTATGCTGCAGTCTGGAGCCTTCAGAGAGAGAGCTGAGCATCAGAGATCCATACTACTGAGACATCGGCCTCTGGGCAACTCTGGCTATGGTTGCCCAGGGGCACAGGTATTGCCCGCAGATGCGGCTAAAGTTTTATTGCCTATTGCCCTTTCTTTTGGTCAGAAATCTCAGTGTGTGAACGCATATGTGGATTGTGGATCTGAAGGGAATTTTATGGATTCTTTGGTTGCTAAAAGTCTCGGTGTACCCCTATTAAGAGTAATGCACCTATAAAAACTACGGCTATTAATGGCACATCTATTGTCCAGGAGGGGGTTAAATTTGTTACTGACAAAATCACTATGTCGGTGGGAGCATTGCATACCGAGGTTATGTCATTTTTTGTGATGGATAATTTGTCTGCTGCAGTCATTTTGGGGATGCCATGGCTACGCCAGCATAATCCAGTCATCGACTGGCACCTAGGCGATGTTATACGCTGGAGTTCACACTGTCAGGAAAACTGCATGTCGCTAACAGTAAACCAAGTTAAAGTTAAACCCCTCCACATACCGTTTGCCTTCAGAGATTTTGAGGATGTCTTTTCTATTGCAAAATCTGAAAAGCTACCCCCTCACAGAAAGTATGATTGCCCTATAGATCTGATTCCAGATGCCCGTCTCCCAAAAGGGAAAATATTTAATCTCTCAGGTCCAGAGCGTCAGGCTATGAACGAGTACATAGCTGATAGCTTAAAAAAGGGGTTTATTAGACCGTCCATTTCACCAGTTGGAGCTGGCTTCTTCTTTGTAGAAAAGAAAGATGGTGGTCTCAGACCCTGCATTGACTACCGGGAATTGAATGCAATCACTATAAAGAACCAGTACCCGCTTCCACTCATCCCTGATCTTTTTAATCAGCTAATGGGAGCCCGTTGGTTTACTAAACTGGACCTCCGGGGGGCATACAATCTAGTCCGCATAGGAGACGGGGATGAGTGGAAAACAGCCTTTAATACCCCTCTTGGCCACTTTGAGTACCTGGTAATGCCCTTCGGACTCAGTAACGCACCTGCCGTGTTCCAGCACTTTGTAAATGACATTTTCAGGGACATTTGTGGGGTGTATGTCGTCGTGTATTTAGATGACATTTTGATTTATTCTGCTGACCCTGTGACACATGCTCAGCACGTTCGCTCAGTACTGCAGAGACTGCGAGAACACTCCCTGTTTGCTAAACTGGAGAAATGTGTTTTTTTTGCGGAGGAGGTACAATTTTTAGGATATGTGGTTTCAAGCACAGGCTTCCGTATGGATCCTGCCAAGATCCAACTTATTAAAACTTGGGTGCAACCCAAGTCGCTAAAAGCGCTGCAGCGATTTTTAGGGTTTGCAAATTATTACCGAAAATTCATCAGGGGTTTCTCCGAAATTGCTAAACCACTCACGGATTTGACCCGAAAAGGGGCAGACGTGACCAATTGGAACCCTGAGGCAATTCAGGCTTTTGCTACGTTAAAAGAGTGCTTTGTAGCCAACCCAGTTTTGGTTCAGCCTGATTTGGACCGCCCGTTTATTGTAGAGGTGGACGCCTCTGAGGTCGGAGTGGGAGCAGTGCTGTCGCAAGGCACTGCATCACTCACTCAGCTTCGCCCATGTGCCTTTTTCTCCCGCAAATTCTCTGCCACTGAGAAGAATTACGATATAGGTAATCGGGAGTTATTGGCGATCAAATGGGCCTTCGAGGAATGGCGCCACTTCCTCGAAGGCGCCAAACATAAGATCACTGTGATTACAGATCACAAGAATCTGACTTACCTGGAGTCAGCAAAAAGATTAAATCCTAGACAAGCGAGGTGGGCCTTGTTCTTCTCTAGGTTTGATTTCTTAATAACCTTTCGTCCTGGTACCAAAAATGTGAGGGCTGATGCTCTCTCTCGAAGTTTCTGCCCCTCACAGGCTGAGGACTCGGAGCCAGTTCCAATACTGGCCAATGGTATTGTTGTGTCGGCTGTGTCTCTGGACCTTCTGGAGGAGATCCGTAGGTCCCCAGAACCAGCCCCTGACTCGACGCCCCCCCAGAAATTGTTTGTTCCAGCGCCGTTTCGCCTACAAGTTCTGAAGGAGTCGCACGACTCTGTCCTGGCAGGCCATCCTGGGGTCAATAATACCGCCAGACTTGTGACTAGGAGTTTTTGGTGGCCAACGGTAGTTAAGGACTGCAAGGATTATGTACTAGCTTGTGAAATCTGTGCTCGCGCCAAGTCCCCTCACAATCGGCCTGCCGGCTGGCTCCAGTCCTTGCCCGCTCCAGAGAGTCCATGGACCCACATCTCCATGGACTTCATTACTGACCTACCACCCTCAGAGGGGAAGACATGTATCTGGGTGGTGGTGGACAGGTTCAGTAAGCAATGTCATTTTGTTCCCCTCTCTGGATTACCTAATTCAGAAACTCTGAGTAAGTTGTTTATTGTTCATGTAATAAGGCTGCATGGCGCTCCAGAGAATATCGTGTCCGACCGAGGTACCCAGTTTGTTTCCAAATTCTGGAGAGCATTCTGCAAACGTATTGGTATTGAATTATCCTTCTCCTCCGCTTACCACCCTGAGACCAATGGTCAAACGGAGCGTACCAACCAGGCTCTAGAGCAATATCTTTGCTGCTATGTCTCGGAACATCAGTCTGATTGGGCGGAACATCTCCCATTAGCTGAGTTCGCTCTAAATAACCAGTACCAGGAATCTATCAAAACCACCCCGTTCTTCTGCAATCATGGTTTGCACCCACGTTTTGGTTCATTTTCGGCCAAGATGTCGGAGCTTCCGGGAGTAGAGAATTCCATACGTCACTTAAGGACAATCTGGTCGGAGGTGAACACAAACTTGAAAGGGTCCCAGGTCAGGCAGGCTTCGGCCGCAAATAAACGGAGGTCCACGGGGCCGCACCTAGGAGTTGGGGACAAAGTTTGGCTGTCTACCAGAAACATTAAGCTTAAGGTGCCATCTGCCAAACTGGGGCCCAGGTTTATTGGTCCCTACGAGATATTAGAAGTAATTAACCCGGTAGCCTTTCGTTTAAGGCTCCCTCAGTCTTTTAAAATTCCTAATGTTTTCCACAAATCCCTTCTCAAGGTGTACCGCTCCCCAATTCATCCCGTCAAGTCCCCTCCTCCTCCAGTTTTGGTCAAGGGTGCCTTGGAGTACGAAGTCCAGGGCATCCTTGATTCCCGTTTAGTGAGAAAGTCTGTGCAATATTTAGTTCATTGGAAAGGCTATGGCCCAGAGGAGAGGTCCTGGGTCCCCGCTAGTGACATTCATGCCAAGGGGTTGATTAGAAGGTTTCACCTCCTTCACCCTGATAAACCGGGTTTTGAGGGTCCGGAGGCCCCTCTTGGAGGGGGGGTACTGTCACGTTTCCGCCAGACTTAGGGCCTGCTGTTCCGGTCGCGGCCTCTAGGAGGCGCCGGACCGCCACTTTATCGTCAGACTCAGGGACGGCTGTTCCTGCCTCGGCCACTGGACAGGGCCGTGGTTCTGTCACGTCAGGCTCAGAGCCTACTGTCCCGGCTTTAGCCTCTAGGAGGCGCCGGTCTGTCACGTCGCCGTTAAATTCTGGGTCTGCTGCTCCTGTCGCGGTCACTAGGAGGCGCCATGGCTCGCCCGGGAGTTATGGTGCTGACAGAGTAAGGGCACCTGCGCAGGCATCTGGTGGACGCAGGCTCCACCCCTCTGTCAGTCATCAAGAGGTTACTGCATCTCCATCTGGCCTGGTCCTGGGGGCGGTACTGATGACATCATCAGTCCAGGAACCTATGAGGGGTGACCTGATCCCTGAAATACCTTGGGACTGGTCTTGCAAGCCGCCGGATATATTCTTGGTTCCCCTGTGTGTTACTGTGTGAATTGCTTTCTGACTGACTGACTGACTTTGGCCTGGACTTCTGACTCTCCTTCTGCCTAACGATTCTGTACCTCTGCGACTCTCCTGGTTTATGACTTTCGGCCTGAATCTGACTCTGCTTCTGCCTAACGATTCTGTACCTCTGCTACTCTCCTGGTTTATGACTCTCGGCCTGAATCTGACTCTGCTTCTGCCTAACGATTCTGTACCTCTGCTACTCTCCTGGTTTATGACTCTCGGCCTGAATCTGACTCTGCTTCTGTCTACCGTTTTTGTACCATTGCTGCCCGACTGGTTTAGACTCGCATATCTCCACGTTTGTGTCCTGTATTGGAACACCTTTCTGGCGACCGTCCTGCTCTGGTCACTGCTCCTATTCAGACAGCGCCTCCTGGGCTCTGCTATAAATCCAGATCCCTGTATAGGGGTAAAGGGTATCAGTGTTTCTCGGGGTGTTGCCTGGCTGCAGCCCAGACCCGCAGGCGGACATCACACCTGCATCTCGCTTACTGGAAGTCACCGACACACACTGTTCGTCTCTCTCGCTCTCTGTCCCCGGCTGCTGGCGGCGGGAAATGACGGTCACTGGTCTGCGGGGCACTGGTACCTCCCGGACAAAGCACTTGCGGGGCACTGGTACCTCCCGGACAAAGCACTTCTCTCTCTATGGCTGCAGCAGGACCGGCTCTGCTCTGTCCTGCAGCGTCTCTACACTGTTCTGCACCCGGCTTCTCTCCTGGCAGCGGTCCTGCTCTAAACGGTCGGACGCTGCCGCAATGCCAGTACCTGGTGAGGGAAGGGGCAGCCGAGCACGCAACTCACCACACTCCTGCACACTGCTCTGCTCTGGCGCCAAACTCCCCTGTTTTGCGCCCTTTGTCCTTTTATCTGCCGGCTGCTGTGTGCCCTTTTCCTCAGTCTCCTCCTACTTCCCTCGGTCAACAGGAAGGAGTCTCCCCCCAGGCTGAGGGGGAAGGTCCACCTCCTCAAGGCTATCCCCCGGGAACAGAGGATGCAGCCTCTTCAGTTTCAGACCCGGCATGCATGTACCCGCGGTTTGGTCCATCCCCTTACAGCAGTGCATTTTGGGGTACTCACACGGGACATCATCAGGGGGCAGAGTATACGGTCACTGCCACAGCTGCTTTCACCACCATGAAAAGCAGCAGCATCTGTTTCAGAGACTGGAATGGTCCCTGCCGGGTCATCTCTTTTCCAAGGAAGCGCACTGTCACTGTGAATTCAAAGAAATATAGCACAGAAAATTCATACTGAGTATGCATCGAATTTACGTATGATGCATTATCAGGTGAGCAGGACTAGCTGAACCTCCAAAATAGACATCACTGATGGCGCCTAATTTCAGAGAGGGCGCAGAGGCTGTGGCAGTGTCCGCAGCGTCTGCCCCCTGATGACAGCTCATTCAAGAATCCCAGCATGCACTGGTCAATCTTCAACAAAATGTCATGGGTTGTTAAAAAAAAAAAGACAGGAGTCAGAATGTAGAGGTACGTTCGGGAATTTTTCATTGAAGTATATTAGAAAACAAGATTAGATTATTACACTGAATAGATATACATTTAATATGAAATTCAACTTTGGTTTTGGACCGCCCCTTTAAGTTCAGTCGACTGGTTCGGCCCTCCACAGCAGTGCCAGTTTCTCATGTGGCCCCTTGGGAAAATTAATTTCTCACTCCTGCACTATGACATCAATACACTTCCAGGACACTTAGCCTGTGACTTCAAAGCTTGATTCTCAGCTCTTGCGATAGATTAGTACAAAACAGGTATCATTATTGTTCCTGTGCAAGGAACTACCGTATATTCTCGTGTATAAGCCGAGATTTTCAGCAATTTTTTTGTGCTGAAAATGCCCCCCTCGGCTTATACACGAGTCATTGTCCAGAAAGCCAGCGGGGGAGAGGAGTGGCGGAGCAGCAGGAGCCGGCGGGTTTGACATCATACTCACCCTCCTCGCGCCGTCCCTGAATGTCCCTGCATCCCCATTGTCCTGGCGCGGCAGCGCTTCCTGTGCTCAGCGGTCACATGGTACCGCTCATTAAGGTAATGAATATGCACGCATCTCCACTTCCATAGGCGTGGGGCGCTTATTCATTACCTTAATGAGCTGTGCCACGTCACGGCTGAGCCCAGGAACAGCTGCCACGCCGGGACAACGGAGATGCAGGGACGTGCAGCGATGGCGTGAGGAGGGGGGAGGACAGAGGAGGATGGGGGGGAGCCAAGCCATGCATACAACGATGGGACAGGGAGCAGAGCCATGCATACAGCGATGGGACGGGGGAGCCATGCATACAACGATGGGACGGGGGAGCCATGCATAGCAGGACAGGACGGGGGAAGCCACACAGAGCAGGACAGGGATGAAGGGACAATGCATACCCGGCTTATACTCGAGTCAATAAGCTTGCCCCCTTTTCCGTGGCAAAATTAGGTGCCTCGGTTTATACTCGGGTCGGCTTATACTCGAGTATATATACGGTATATAGTTTCTAGATTCAAATTGTCTTGACAGATTTCCTGCAATACAGACACTAATCGGACTATGCTTATTGTTCATTCCTCTGTTCTGCTGGTGAACTCTGTTCTTCTAATAAGTTCGGCCTCCTGCTTGCTGCAAAATCCTTCTTCCACAGCTTATGATAAAACTATACCCTTACTATACTATTGATGCTTGGTAACATATTTTATAATAATGACAATCAACAGATCACCTCCTTCTACAAGAACAAACTGATTATATCCAGCTGCTGTCACCAATTATGGTTACCAATAGGCTTCTGGAAACTTTTAGATGTTAGAAGTCATAACTTTAAATTTCTCAGTCCTGATGCAAAATCTGTAACAGGGTCATTTCATCTATAAATATTATATTTAGTACTGGTATCCAACTCTTATATGTGCCAGTGAACACCATTGTCCATCTCAGTCACAAGCTACCAGATGCAACCCATATCCCTTAAAGGGAATCTGTCACTAGGTTTTTCCCACCGGAAAGCTGCATGATGTAAGGGTAGAGACCCTGATTCCAGTGATGTATCATTTACTGGACTTCTTGCTATAGCTTTGATAAAATCTCTGTTTTATCTGCTGCAGATCTACCAGTTCTCTGGACACTGAGTGCATTACAACCCCGCCCACACCACTGATTTGCTTCTTTCTGTGTACACTGTGCATAGGCAGAAAGCTGCCAATCAGTGATGGAGGTGGGGTTATACAGAGCTTATGATTATGCAGGATTTCATAGCAGAAGGTTTTTGTAGCCCTCCAGTGAAATAGAAGATAATCATTTTGTTTTGTTTTTTACTCAAAAATGTTAAAAAAAATAAAATGATTACTTATAAAAATTTTTTTTTACAATCTCCCAGTAACTCCTAATGATAAAAAAATCATATTAAAGGTCTTAAAAACGAAACACTGATCTATTGGTGTTTTTCATACATTGGTTTTCCATCACTTTTTAAATGTTAAAACAGTGCTATCTCTAGTGCCCAGCAGATCCTATTGTTGACCCAAAGTCAATGATAACCATTTGAAATGATTCATTATAGACTTCATGGATCTGTTACCGAAAGCAGGGCCGTATTTCCCAGTAGGCACTCGTGGGCCTGTGCCTGGGGCGGGACTCTGTGGATGGGCGGCACCTGAGCAATGTTTTTTTTTTTTTTTTGTCCGGGTCTCCATCCCTCCTCCCCCTCCCCCTCCCTCGATGACATCATACTCACCTCCTCCAGTGGTGCCTGCAGCTCTGATGATCTCCGGCGCCGCTATGCTTCCTGACTGTGTGCGCGGTCACGTGGTACCGCTCATTACAGTAATGAATATGGACGCCACTCATAGGCGTGGCATCCATATTCATGACCTTAATGAGCAGTACCACGTGACCGCGTAGACAGTCAGGAAGCATAGCGGCGCCGGCTGGAGGTAAACAACATGCACGTGCAGGGACCGCGCGACTCGGAGGTCTCAGGTGAGCCCGCGGGGGGGAAAGAGCTCGGAGCCATGCATACAGGGGGAGCTAGAGGATGAGCCCGGAGCCATACATACGGGGGGAGAGGATGAGCCCGGAGCCATGCATACAAGGAGGGGGAGAGGATGAGCCCAGAGTCATGCATTCAGGGGGGGAGAGGATGAGCCCGGAGCCATGCATACAAGGGGGGAGAGGATGAGCCCAGAGCCATGCATACAGGGGGGGAGAGGATGAGCCCAGAGCCATGCGTACAAGAAGGGGGGAGAGGATGAGCCCGGAGCCATGCATACAGGGGGGGAGAGGATGAGCCCGGAGCCATGCATACGGGGGGGAGAGGATGAGCCCGGAGCCGTGCATACGGGGGGGAGAGGATGAGCCCGGAGCCATGCATACAGGGGGGGGGAGAGGATGAGCCCGGAGCATGCATACAAGGGGGGAGAGGATGAGCCCGGAGCCATGGATACAAGGGGGGAGAGGATGAGCCCAGAGCCATGCATACAAGGGGGGAGAGGATGAGCCCGGAGCCATGCATACGGGGGGGAGAGGATGAGCCCGGAGCCATGCATATGGGGGGGAGAGGGGGGAGAGGATGAGCCCAGAGCCATGCATACAGGGGGGGATGATGAGCCCGGAGCCATGCATACAAGGGGGTGGAGAGGCTGAGCCCAGAGCCATGCATACAGGGGGGGATGATGAGCCCGGAGCCATGCATACAAGGGGGTGGAGAGGATGAGCCCAGAGCCATGCATACAGTGGGGGCAGAGGATGAGCCTGGAGCCATACATGCAGGGATGGAGAGGATGAGCCCGGAGCCATGCATACGAGGGGGAGGTGTTATGATTGGGTCACCAAGGAGGAAAGCAAGACCATGCTGAGCCACAGAAAACCAGAGAGGTTGGTAACTAAGCGGATTGCAGACCCCTGATCCTATCCACACAACTAGCAGTAGCCGTGGAGCGTATCTACGATGATCCTAGATGCCTCGACACAGCCGGAGAACTAAATAAGCCTAAAGCAAGAAAGGGGAAATCTAAACTGCCCCAGAGCAGACCCCAAAGGAATAGACAGCCCCCAAACATATAATGTCGGTGAGACAAGATGAAAACACAAACGCAGGTAGGAAAATAGACTGAGCAAACGATGGGGCCCACACTAACTAGACAGGAAAGGAAGGACTCTGTCTGCAATCACGCAAAAAACCCTGCAAAAAAGGCCCAACACATCTGATACAAAATACTGAAATCACTAGACTTCGCCCACTATATCAGCACTCTGGTATATTCTGAAAGCAGAGCAAAAAGAGGCCAATCTAATAAGGGACAAAACCAAACTGGCACAAGCAGCAACACAAGGATGGAAATTCAGCACAGCTCCAGCCGGAGCTGGCTGAACACACAAAACTGAAATAGACAAAACCAGATCAAATGTGAACAATAGCAAAAGAACACTTAGCTGAGCATGCAGGGACTGAGCTGGAAACTAAGACCTCAGGAGGCAGGAAAAACTCACCAGCAGGGATAGAGTGAGTCGGCTGTCTTAAATCCAGTCAGAAACTCCAGATCTCCAGTCATCCTCCTCATTATCAGGTGGCAGGCCTCTGTTAATTAGATCAGCTCCATTACCTCCAGTAACCACCAGAGGGAGCCCGGAAATAGAACTCGCAACCCCTCTGTCAATATATCCAGCTCCACTACCTTCACTAGTAACCAGAGGTAGGCCAGAAAGCGAATTCACATCAGGGAGGAAAGGATGAGCCCGGAGCCATGCATACAGTGAGAGGAGAGGATGAGCCTGGAGCCATGCATGCAGGGTGGGAGAGGATGAGCCCGGAGCCATGCATACAAGGAGGGGGGAGAGGATGAGCCCGGAGCCATGCATTCAGGGGGGGAGAGGATGAGTCCGGAGCCATGCATACGGGGGGGAGAGGATGAGCCTGGAGCCATGCATGCAGGGGGGGAGAGGATGAGCCCGGAGCCATGCATACAAGGAGGGGGGAGAGGATGAGCCCGGAGCCATGCATTCAGGGGGGGAGAGGATGTGTCCAGAGCCATGCATACGGGGGGGGGAGAGGATGAGCCTGGAGCCATGCATACGGGGGGGAGAGGATGAGCCCAGAGCCATGCATACGGGGGTGGGAGAGGATGAGCCCGGAGCCATGCATACTGGGGGGGAGAGGATGAGCCCGGAGCCATGCATACAGGGGGGAGGAAAGGATGAGCCCGGAGCCATGCATACAGTGGGGGAGAGGATGAGCCCGGAGCCATGCATACAGTAGGGGCAGAGGATGAGCCCGGAGCCATGCATACAGTAGGGGCAGAGGATGAGCCCGGAGCCATGCATACAAGGGGGGAGAGGATGAGTCCGAAGCCATGAATACATGGGGGGTAGAGGATGAGCCCAGAACCATGCACACAGGGGGAGAGAGGATGAGCCCAGAGCCATGCATACAAGGGCAGGAGAGGATGAGCCCAGCGCCATGCATACAAGAGAGGGAGAGGATGAACCCAGAGCCATGCATACAGGGGGAGAGGATGAGCCCAGAGTCATGCGTACAAGGAGGGCGAGAGGATGAGCCCAGAGCCATGCATACAGGGGGGGAGGATGAGAATGAGCCCAGCCATGCATACAGTGGGGAAGGATGAGAATGAGCCCAGCCATGCATACGGGGGGGATGAGGATGAGCCCAGCCATGCATACGGGGGGATGAGGATGAGCCCAGCCATGCATACAGGGGGGGATGAGAATGAGCCCAGCCATACATACGGGGAGGATGAGAATGAGCCCAGCCATACATACGGGGAGAATGAGCCCAGCCATGCATACGGGGGGGGAGGATGAGAATGAGCCCAGCCATGCATACGGGGGGGGGATGAGAATGAGCCCAGCCATGCATACGGGGGGGAGGATGAGAATGAGCCCAGCCATGAATGCAGGGGGGGAGGATGAGAATTAGCCCAGCCATGCATACAGGGGGGGGGAGGATGAGAATGAGCTCAGCCATGCATACAGGGGGAGGAGGATGAGAATGAGCCTAGCCATGAATGCAGGGGGGAGGATGAGAATGAGCCTAGCCATGCATACAAGGGGGGACCCGGAGTGTGCGGCTGCATGAATTTCTACGTAGCTGATCACTCTGGTCTCGAGTGCCGCTGGCAGTGCCATGTATTGAGGTGCGAGACTCGTACGAGTTTGTCGCAAGTGTGACCCCGGCCTAATGCAGATTTTATGTGTGTGTTTCTTTATTTCACTCTCTATGTACCATTTTATTATAAATATTACTAAACATCGGGCTTGGTATTATCTTGGTATTAGATATATACAGTGCCATGCGAAAGTATTCAGCCCCTGGAACTTTTCAACCCTTTCCCACATATCATGCTTCAAACATAAAGATACCAAATGTAAATTTTTGGTGAAGAATCAACAACAAGTGGGACACAATTGTGAAGTTGAACAAAATTTATTGGTTATTTTAAATTTTTGTGGAAATTCAAAATCTGAAAAGTGGGGCATGCAATATTATTCGGCCCCTTTAAATACTTTTGCTGCAATTACACCTGCAAGTCGCTTGGGGTATGTCTCTATCAGTTTTGTACATCGAGAGACTGAAATTCTTGCCCATTCTTCCTTGCAAACAGCTCTAGCTCAGTGAGGTTGGATGGAGATCATTTGTGAACAGCAGTTTTCAGCTCTTTCCACAGATTCTCGATTGGATTCAGGTCTGGACTTTGACTTGACCATTCTAACACCTGGATACGTTTATTTGTGAACCATTCCATTGTAGATTTTGCTTTATGTTTGGGATCATTGTCTTGTTGGAAGACAAATCTCCATCCCAGTCTCACGTCTTTTGCAGACTCCAACAGGTTTTCTTCAAGAATGGTCCTGTATTTGGCTCCATCCATCTTCCCATCAATTGTTACCAGCTTCTGTGACGTCCGTCCGCGGATCTGGTCTGCAGTAGGGACAGCACCCAGAGAAACCCCGAGACCCTTAATCCCTATACAGGGATCTGGAATTGTAGCAAGGCCCAGGGGGTGGCTGTCTGGTGGAGCCAGTGTGCCAGAGCAGGACGGTCGCCAATAGGGAAGAAGGCGGGGAACCAAAAACGTAGTCAGAAACCGGGAGAGCAGCGGAGGTACAGAAACGGTAGACAGTGGCAGAGTCGACAGTCCAGGCCAAGGTCACAAACCGGGAGAGCGGCACGGTACAAAATCGTCAGGCAGTAGAGGGGTCAGAAATCCAGACTGAGGTCAGAGTCAAACAATAGCAAATCACACAGTAGCACATAGGGGAACCAAGAATATATCCGGCGGCTTGCAAGACCAGTCCCAAGGTATTTGAGGGATCAGGTCATCCCTCACAGGCTCCAGGACTGATGATATCATCAGGACCGCCCCCAGGACCAGGCCAGATGGTGATGCACCAACCCCTTCATGATTGACAGAGGAGCAGAGCCTGCGTCCATCAGATGCCTGCACAGGAGCCCCTTCTCTGTTGCCGTCATCACTCGGGGCGAACCACGGCGCCTCTCAGTGGCCGAGGCAGGAACAGCAGGCCCCGAGTCTGACGGCGATGTGACATTCCGGCACCTCCTAGTGGCCGAGGCCGGGACAGCAGGCCCGAGTCTGACGGCGACGTGACTGTCCGGTGCCTCTTAGTGGCTGAGGACGGGACAGCAGGCCCCGAGTCTGATGGCGACAAGACTGTACGGCGCCTCCTAGTGGCCGAGGTCGGGACAGCAGGCCCCGAGTCTGACGGCAACGTGACAGCTTCCCTGTCCCTACTGAAGAAAAGCAGGCCCAAACCATGATGCTGCCACCACCATGTTTGACAGTGGGGATGGTGTGTTCAGGGTGATGAGCTGTGTTGCCTTTATACCAAACATATCATTTGGCATTGTTGCCAAAAAGTTTGATTTTGGTTTCATTTGACCAGAGCACCTTCTTCCACATGTTTGGTGTGTCTCCCAGGTGGCTTGTTGCAAAATTTAAACAACACTTTTTATGGATAACTTGGAGAAATGGCTTTCTTCTTGCCACTCTTCCATAAAGGCCAGATTTGTGCAGTGTACGACTGATTGTTGTGCTATTGACAGACTGTCCCACCTCAGCTGTAGATCTCTGTAGTTCATCCAGAGTGATCATGGGCTTCTTGGCTGCATTTCTGATCAGTCTTCTTGTTTGAGATGAAAGTTTAGAGGGACGGCCGGGTCTTGGTAGATTTGCAGTGGTATAATACTCCTTCCATTTCAATATGAACGCTTGCACAGTGCTCCTTGTGATGTTTAAAGTTTTGGAAATCATTTTGTATCCAAATCCGGCTTTAAACTTCTCCATAACAGTATCACGGACCTGCCTGTTATGTTCCTTGTTCTTCATGATGCTCTCTGTGCTTCAAACAGAACCCTGAGACTATCACAGAGCAGGTGCATTTATACGGAGACTTGATTACACACAGGTGGATTATATTTATCATCATTAGTCATTTAGGACAACATTGGATCATTCAGAGATCCACAATGAACCTTCTGGAGTGAGTTTGCTGCACTGAAAGTAAAAGGGCCTAATAATATTGCATGCCCCACTTTTCAGTTTTTGAATTTCCACAAAAATTTAAAATAACCAATAAATTTCGTTCAACTTCACAATTGTGTCCCACTTGTTGTTGATTCTTCACCAAAAATTTACATTTGGTATCTTTATGTTTGAAGCATGATATGTGGGACAGGTTGAAAAGTTCCAGGGGGCCGTATACTTTCGCATGGCACTGTATAGATAGATATATCGATATATCGATAGATGATAGATCTATCTAATATCTATATATCTGAGTGTGTAAACATTATTCTGAAAAGTTTGAACAAGAAATGACATCACAATTCTTTTTTTTTTTTGGTATTAATAATAGATTGTTATTTAGCCTACAAAAATGCATACAAATCCGCATGAAAAAACGCTTGGAAATCTGCATAAAAAATGCACGGATTTTCACCGGCATTTTCTGCTAAGAGATGCAGATTCTGTGCATAAAATTCTGCAGACAAATCTGCACCGTGTGCACATACCCTAAGGCTATGTTTCCACGTTCAGGAAACACTGCAGAGAGGACGCAGCTCCATCCAAAGCTTTGCCGGCTTTTGTACGTGCAGTGATTCCGCATGTGTTCATTGAACCATGTGGAATCACCGCATCCTATTCATAGAACTGGGTTATTTATCTGAGCATCTCCACGAGATAAACAGACATGCTATGGTCTAGAAATATGCGCCACATGTGCGTATACGCGGCTCTGCCACCTGCATGTTAGAACACATAGTGGAGATGGGATTTCATAAAATCCCCTCCACTATGCTGTAACATCTGGACATATTGGACATATGAATAAGGCCTTAGTCAGAGACTGGGAAGTAATAGAAGAATAAAATCCATCTAGTAATCCTCCAATGTCTGCTGGACATGGTATGGGGAGAGATTATAGGTCAGTTAGTGCAGACACCAGACTGCTTGTTGTTAACCAGTTAATGCTCTCTTGTCCACCACACTGCAGTGTCAAAAGAGGAAGACAGCAAGACAGGCAGCAACATCGCATCAGAGAGCTCGTGACCTCGAAACAGAAGATCCTCAGATCCTGGTATTGTGACATAATATTAAGAATAATATTTATTCATTGATATTGCGCTATTAAGGCCAGGTTCAGATTGCGTTTTGCAGCCCGTTCAGCGCATAGCATTGACGGGCTGCGCTAACAGTATAGCATAACGCGATCGCAATTTTTCCGTTGCTGCAAGTACCGCATTTGCGAAAACGCAGCAAAACCGCAAGTGCCGCACATGTCCGCAAGTCCCATAGGGAATGAATGAGGCCGAATGCAGTGTTGCCATAAGGGTATGAATAATAGTATAATTCATCGCACACTCAAATAGGTTTCATGCAAATAAGTGTCAATTTTATTACGCATAAAATATGTGGGAGCCAAACCAGAATATATAGCATAAAGTGGAAGCGATATAAGCACGACGTTTCGGCTCAGTCCGAGCCTTTATCACTTTATCGCTGTATCCAGAGTTGGATCTTTGCATAAGGTGCAGAGGGAAGAATAGAACTCCCAAGAAACTAGCCCAAGAAAGGTGGCTGGTTTATATTTCTGTACAGCAGCGCTCCCGCGCCTGGCTGCAATGGCGACACTGGCTGCAATGGCGACACTGGCTGCAATGGCGACGGGAGCGCTGCTGTACAGAAATATAAACCAGCCACCTTTCTTGGGCTAGTTTCTTGGGAGTTCTATTCTTCCCTCTGCACCTCATGCAAAGATCCAACTCTGGATACAGCGATAAAGTTTCTGGAGCTGCGGGTCCGCAGCAGATTTAGGTGCGTTGTACAGTACCATCGTTTTCAATGGTAAACTGGAAAACGCTGTGCACATGCTGCGGATTTTTCCGTGCGGTTTTGCTGCGGTTTACAATCTGCAGCATGTCAATTGTTTAGTGCAGAAACGCTGCAGTTTCACACCTCATCCATTATGAGGTGTAAAACCGCAGGGCAAAACTACAGATTTATCTGTGGTTTTTACTACAAAATCCGCAGAGCCAAAAAACTCTGTGTGCACATAGCCTAAGTGATCGTTACATGACAGATGCGGAAAAACTGCCGGATCTGCCGCGAATGGCGAAAATCGCTGATGTGAAATTAGCCTAAGTCACTACCGACAGTGTCTGCATTAGTCATACTCGCCAATGGGGGAGGCAGCACAAAAAGTGCCTAGGGCAGCATAAACTCTAAATACGGCCCTGACCGTAAGTGCCATAGAAAGAATAGGATCCAGCACAATCAATTTTTTAGCAAATAAACATACTTAAATAATACTGCAAGCTAAGCCCTTGTAGAGTTAAATCCAGGCTTAAAATGAGTAAGTACAGGACTTCTCTAAGCAATGATCCACTATTTGTACTTTTGCTAGAATACAGCATTACACCAAGAGTGGATAGATTTTAGCAAGCGATAGCTGCCAACAAGTAATTAGAATAATGAAATAATTAAATTACCTATTGCATAACCTTCAGGTCAGCACGTTTCCTCACCTTACACTTGAACGGCTTAATATCAGAGTGGACGATCATGTGTGCCTTAAGAGTCTGTTTCTGGACGAAGCTCTTGAAACAGAGATGACACTGGTAGGCTCGGATGTTGGTGTGAATCAGGATGTGCCGCTTCATATTTGCCAGAAGAGTAAATTCTCGACCACAGATCCCACACTTGTGTTCTTTCACACCCTAAATACATGAAGAAGCAAATGATTTTTGAGTTTTTTGTAGTTGTGCACATCACATAAGGTGGGTCTAATCGGTGGGAGCGTTTGGTTTCTCGGCTCACTGGCGCTCAGTCCCAACGCAAGTGAATGAGTGTGAGCTGCAGTAAGCGGGTACAGTCACCAACTGTATGTGCCTGGTCGTACAATAAAGGGGACCAGTTTCATGGCTTTATATTTGGCTAAAACCTTCACTAATCAAATATTGATGCCCAACCTAAAGACAGGACACCGATATTAAAGTCCTGGAAACCGGAGCTGCTTAACCATAACGCCATTCTAACAGGTTGACTCCAGAACCCCATTCTCACAACCTGCTGGCATTGGACCCCCATTAATCAGAAACTGTGATAAGGTTTTATGGTGGTGTAAAAGGGGTTGGTTTAATAATGTTCATTGCTGTATTTATGCCTTTTGCTTACTGGTATTGCTACATGTTCTATGTACTACCTAATGTATGATATGGTACTGCTACCCCTTCTGGGTATTACCATTGCTGTGTTTTCATGTTTCTCATTGTATATAGTGTGATAATGTTCACTATGTTTCATGTACAGTATAGGGAAAGTGTAGTACTCTTGGGTGGACACTGAAGGGGGGCATTCTAATACACAGAATAGTTAGTAGGTAGTATAGGGTTAAGTGTAGGAGTGGCTGCCGAGAGTTAAGGTTAGAGCAGTTAGACGGGGCCAGGGTGCCCGAAGTGTACACATGGGCTATAGGCCGAGGACGGCTTGGCAGCCACGCAACATTAAGCAGCAGCTGCCGTTATCCATGGCCGCTGGGCATCATTGCAGTGGGCCAGTACAGTAAGACGATGTGGCGACTCATAGCCTGGGCGGACGCCTTTAGGGAGGGAGTCGGTTGGAGTGAGGAACAGAAGGAAGTTGGATCTTTGCAGGGAACGGTACAGACGGGTCGGATGCTTTTCCAGATGCAACCAAACCGGGTGGCTGATGATTTTGAGTCTGGGGTGAAACAGGACGAACGAATTGTCGTCATGGTGAGGTTAGGTGTTGTGAATTCTCTCTCTGGCTTCCCTCTGGTGATTACTGAAGATAGTGGAGCTAGTCAGATTGAGAGCTCTCTTTCTGGGCTCCCTCTGGTGATAACTGGAGGTAGTGGAGCTGATCTGATTGACAGAGACTTGCCACCTGATGATAAGGAAGACGATTGGAGATCTGGGGTTTCTGATTGGGATTTAAGACAGCTGACTCCCTCTATCCCTGCTAGTGATTTTCTTCCAGTGCCGCCTGAGGTCTGATGTCTCCTGCTCTTTCCCTGCATGTTCAGCTAAGTGGTTCATTTGCTATTCTGTTTGCATTTGATCTGGTTTTGTTTATCTCTGCTTTGTGCGGGTCAGCTAGCTCCGGCTCGGGCTGTGCTGAATCACCGCCCATATTTTACTGCATGTGCCAGTATGTTTTGTACCCTTTTATATTGGTCTCTTTTTGCTTTGCTTTCAGAATATACCAGAGTGCTGATATAGTGGGGGGCGAAGTCGTACAACTTCAGTGTTTTTGTGCATCAGACGTGTTGGACTTTTTGCAGGGTTTTTTGCGTGATTGCAAACAGTATCTTTCCTTTCCTGTCCTGTCTAGTCAGTGTGGGCCCCATCGTTTGCTCAGTCTATTTTTCTGCCTGCGTTTGTGTTTTCATCTTGTCTCACTGAGAATATATGTTTGGGGGCTATCTATTCCTTTAGGCTCCGGGGCAGTTTAGATTTCCCCTTTCTTGCTTTAGGCTTAGTTAGCTCTCTGGCTGTGCCGAGGCATCTAGGATCATCATAGGTATGCTCCACCGCTACTGCTAGTTGTGTGGACAGGATCAGGGGTCTGCATCCGCTTAGTTACCAACCTCTCTGGTTTTCTGTGGCTTAGTTTGGGCCTGCTATCCACCTCGGTGACCCATTCATAACAGTTAGGCCAGGAAGAAGCTGGGAAGCAGTCTATGATGGTCTGGTCCAGACGTGTGCTACACAGAAGCATCAGCAAAGTAGGGAGAGCTAAGGAAGCAAGTGAAGTTGAATGTGTATCTCATAATGCGCCAACTGTGGATATAATGTGTGAATTTCTAAGTAAAGAAAATGTTCAAGTTATTCTGGACTATGTCTCCATTACTGGGGGTCGCCTGGAAGAAGGGTTGTCGCCACCTGGGAAGTGCCCAGGGGGACCTGAACCTGGAGACGCAGGTACGCTGAGTAGTGGATTACAGTTTTCTATGAGGGAAGGTCGGGACACAGATGATTCAGTGTTTCTGGCCATGACTACAGTCCTGGCCTCCCCTTACACTGAGCCAACCAAGCTAAGTTCAACAGAGCTTGTGCCAAAGGGAACGGTGGCAGTACAGGTTCACCTCCAGGATAATTTGGGCCCTTGTGCAGCATATTTCCAGTGGACCACATTTTGTAAGATCTCACATGCTTCACTAACACTGCAGACTGCAAACCCTAAATTGGTGACAGATGGCATCTGTCAGAATCAATCGTCCAGATGTATGAGTTTGGTGGAAGAATTAATGTGTTATGAACATAGTCTTTCTACAGTTGACTTCTGCACTGAGCAGTGAAGTTGCTGGATGGTTGCAGGCTATGAGAGTGTGTGAGCAATAATTTTTGCTGACATGTCTGATCAGATTTTCTCAAAGTCAGAACTAACTCCTCACGTTACGGAAACCGGTCCTGGACATTTTCTTTTCCAAACAATTTTATTAACATTTTATAACAGAGCATACATAAATGCAATATCATGAGGCATTCATGACACATGAAAGAAAAAATGAAAAAACACAACCAGACTATAAATAATAATAAGAAGAACTCATGGAAACATTTCCAGCCAGCGAGACCATTTCTTTATAAAGGAAGGAAGACAGCCATTCAGCAATGCCAATTTTTGCTCATATGACTTATGTAAAGTCAGCTTTGCAATAATATCGAGTGAAGAGGGCACTCGAGTGGATTTCCAATAAAACGCAATTTAATTTTTAGAAACCAAAAGTAAATGAATAACCAATTTCCTAACTGAAGGATTCAAACGACTTGCATCCAACGAGAGCAGGGCGAACTGAGGAGTCAGTGAAAAATCTGATTGATTTAAAATATGAGAAATAAGAGAGGAGATGTCGTCCCAAAAATGCAGAAGACGGGGACAAAACCAAAATAAATGGGAAAGGCTACCATGATGCCCGCAATCCCTCCAACAGAGAGGGGAGGTGGAAGGGTTGATAAAAGCTAGACGAGATGGCGAATAGTACCATTTCGATATGATTTTAAAGTAGGACTCATGGAGAGCCATAGACATAGTAGCAGAATAGGTTAGAGACATGGTCAGTTCCCAAACATCTGGGGTAACAGAAAAATTCAAAACCGATTCCCATTTTTTCATATATGGGGATTTTATAAATGCAGAATCGTTGCTGAAACCCTGGTAGATATAACGAGTGGACCAAAAAATATTATGGCCTGAGTTGCATAAAATATTGATCGCTGGCTCCGATAGCGGAGGGCAGCGAGTCACCAGTGGAGTCAAAAATTCTTTCAACATAGTAAAGTGTAGAAAAGCAGAGGAGGGAACCCCAAACCTATTCTTAAGATGAGAAAAAGATACAAATTTATCACCACCAAAGATGTCATTTAATTTAGAAATACCCCAGTCAGCCCAAGTAGAATGCAAATCGAATGAATAAACAGAGGCCAGAAAAGAGAGAGGAAGCCTCAACAGGAGTTGAATCCTAGAAAAACCACTCTTAAATTTAAAAAAACTTCCTCCAAGCCACAATAGCAGCCATAAAAATTGGATGATTAGACTGAGATAAATGCTTAGATGTCAATAGATTCAAAATAAGAGAACAAGGAGGGGAATTTTTATTAAAATAAAATTCCAAGTCCGCCCATGAAGGTATATGGCCAGTTGACCACCAACATAGACTTTGCTTAATAAGATTAGAGTAATAATAAGCTGAGATGTTATGCAGTCCCATACCTCCACGTAGCTTATGTTTGTGGGTCGCCCTCACACCCAGGGCAGCGGGGTACCCGGTACCGGGCCGGTGTAATGTGTCACAGCAGCAGTGACCCGGTCCGTGGCCCTGGGCACCCAATATCAATGGTGGTGATGTTAATGGTGTGAAAGTTTATTTGAATAGTTCGTGACGCCACCCGTGGTGTTTGGCAAGGAAGATGGTAAGCCAACGCTGCATGCAGATCCGCTGGGACTGATGGTGTGGTGCAGCAAAGATGGTATAGCTCCCCACAGGTGGAGCTATAGTCCCAGGGCAGTGTAGGTGCAATGGATGAGGAGAGGCACAGAATGGTATAGATGCTGGTACCCAGATGTAGCGGTGCTGAAGGTGTTAACGGCGAATGAATGGAGGACACCAGGGCTTGCAGTTTCAAAGCTTTACTTACAGTTCGTGGTACCCACTGGTGCCTGCCTCCGTGCCGTGTCCTCCGGGGTAGAGACTCAATCAACTTCCCGGACAAGTCAGGGTTCTCCTCTCCAACACTCCACCAACATGTGCCTTTCCTGAACGACTCCTCTATTGCGCCTTTTAGTGTGAAGAACTCCAGTACCGTTGTTCTCTGGAATTCCTCCTGTCAGATGTTCCTAGAACCTCACTTGTATGACAGACAGCTGTAGCCTCTATCGGGGACTCCCTTCTCAGAAGTCCTGGCTCTCTATCCAGTTGCTGTTGTGCCCCAAGTCTTTGATGGGAGTAGTGCATTTACAGCCAACTACTCCACCGGTGTCTGCTGCAGAACCATAAGTGTCCATACAACCTCGGGGACCGGGCCCCGGCCTTGCGCTGAGAACCTATATGCAGGGTTCCTCTTCCAACCTACAACTCCTTTCTGTTCTCATACTCCTTCGTTCCGCGCTGTTCCTTCTCTCTCTTATGGAAGCTTAGGTTGCAGGTCTACGTCTTTCTCCTTCTCTTCTCTTTCCCGTGCCAGCTGGCTCAGATCACTGAGGCAGCTGCAGCACTCTTTCTAAACTGAACTCAAAACTAACTTCAGAACTGAACTCCTCTGGGACTCACCCCAGACTGACCTTCTGTCAGACTGACCTCCTGTCAGACTGACCTACAATTCTAAACTCTCCCTCTCTTTTATACTAACTCCACCCACCTCCCAGCACATCTCATGTTATGAATCAGGGTTCCACGAAGGGTGCTCTGCTACCCCCAGCCTGAAGCTGCTAGGCGGACCTACTGAACTATCCTGTGTGTGGGATGCAGGTGTTGGAGTGTGGAAAAGAATTCCCAACTTACCTAGTTGGTGGGGCACTACACCTTAGGAGAAGGTGCAGTACCTCTGTGGCGACAGAGCCTCAGGGGCGCCGCATTTGTATAACTGATTCGAAGCAATACGGGCTTTTTTATTTCCCCAAATAAATAAATGAAGGCGTGTCTGCAGACTAGTTAAATAAGAAGTGGAAACAAGCAGGGGAAGGGATCTGAAAACATAAAGGATTTTGGGAATGAATATTGATTTGGCTACTAGACATTTTCCCCACCAGGAAAATTCTTTGTCCGCGTAAAAATTAAGGCCTTTAGAAATGGAGGCAATTAGGGAATCTAGGTTAGTGGAAATCAGAGATCCAAGGTTTCTAGAAAACCGCAGACCTAAATAAACAATTTCCCTCTCCGCCAACCCCAAGAAGAGACAGCCTTTATACTCCTGATTTGAGAATTGGTGAGATTAAATTGGAAAATTTTGGATTTGGACTCATTAATCTTAAAATAGGAAAGGGAGGAAAATTTTTGAAGAAGGGATTGTAAATGTGAAATAGAGGAGCAGGGATTAGTGAGAGACAGGAGGACATCATCAGCATATAGACTGATCTTAAACTCCAGACGATCTGTTCGAACACCCTCTATGGAGGAATGATCTCTGATTAATTGGGCTAGCGGTTCTATTGCAAGGGCAAAAAGCAATGGAGAGAGGGGACAACCCTGCCGGGTATCATTAGAAATTGGAAATGGGGAGGAAAAGTGATTATTAATGTAAATTTTTGCTTGAGGGTCAGAATATAAGGCCATAATTTTGGTGATAAAGTCTAAATTAAATCCAAATTTTAGTAGGGAGCATCGGAGAAGTCCTGGACATTTTCACACTGGAGTGCTGGGCACCACTGCCACAGGCCACACAATGAAAACCAGGTGCTTTTAGCTAAAGTAGGGAGAGCTTAGGTGTGCAATGAAGATGCCTGAGCTCCCAGGTCTGTGTGAAGACTTTCCATTCACTCAGCACCCGGCCCATGACCATGTCATGTGTATGCTCATTTAGTGGTGAGAATACTGGGCTGCTGGGCTTTACAGATGTACAAACATGGCTGACAGTGGTCTTCAGTAGGCCCTACAATGCTATGACAGTGTTATTGTTACCTCTCCATCGCACCACAGGGACCTCACCTAATTTCCAACCACTTTAAAGTTTTTTTCACTTTTAAAGAAAATCCCAGTCCCTGGCCAGATATGAGGGAAGAGATGTGGATTGGTGGAGCGTTTTCTGTGTGTGTTAAATTTTAATTTTATTCTGAAGCTAATAGCTAACATGAGCAATGACTGACACAAGATGGAGGCACTGGTGGAGTTACTCACCCTAGCCATGTCCAGAGCTGAGTCTTCACGCTGCTCCTGAGTCTTTTGTTGAATGCAGCGCTGACGTTACGTTGACAGCACAGCAGCTAATCACTGAGCTCGGCGGCTCTGCCTGTATAGAAGGAACACCGCTCTCAGAGACGCTGAGCTCCATGATAGGCTTCTGGGCTTTCAAAGTGTTATTAGAGCTACAGTGATGAGAAATACCCAGAGCAGCAACAGAGACTGAGCACTGAACCCAGAGACGTTAAGTAAAGTGTGATTTGATTTTATTCTTATAAAGTCAACCTAACGACTGGGATTTTCTGAAAGGAAACAAATCTTTTATGTGCCATTGTCACAATTAACAACGCCATATGAGGGTTCAAATTGCTGTAACAAGAGCTAGCTCTGATCATAGCACCCAAATACCCATTCCGTGCACTATAAAACTAAAATCATGGCTAAGGGGACCTCTTATGTGTAGTGGGCCCCCTCAATTGCCCGCATTTGCTAGGTACTGATGCCAACAGTTTCCACACAAGTTGATATCAATTGCATGTATGGAAAACAATGGTTAAACAGATCTGATGAACTGTTAATTCAGTGATGGTTACAACTTACCTTATGTGTCAGTGAATGCTGCTTGAGATGATGCGGTTGTACAAATTCCATGCCACACTCGGTGCAGATATGTGGCCGGATGTCCTTGTGTTTCATCATGTGATTCTGCAGTTGGCTTGGGTACTGAAATATTTTATCACATTCACTACAATTGTACTGAATGGGGCCCCTGTGGGCCGTCAAGTGTCTTTTAAGCTGTGCCAGTGTTGGGAAGTCAAGTCCACACTCCACACAGATATTTTCTCTCCCACTCTCGTGCTTTGACTCATGGACTTTAAGTTCACTTGGATAGGCAAACCCTCTGCCACATATCCTACAGTTGTAAGGTTTCACATCACTGTGTTGCATCATGTGGCGCTTTAAATGACTGGTTTGGGTAAAAGCTTTATTGCATACCTGGCACTTATGGGGTCGAGTGCCCTGGTGTGTTAACATATGTGTATGCAAATGACTGAGCTGTTTAAAGAACTTGCCACAACGTGAACAAGCATGGGGTTTGATGCCACTGTGCCCTAAAATATGGGTCACCAAATTATATTTAGATGTATAGGACTTTTCACACATTGGACATTTCCAACGTTTGTGATCGCCCACCTCCACGTAGAAGCTATCATCAATCTGAATGTTGACATCAACCCTCTCCACCTTCTGTTTCTTATCCTCATGCCCCTGGATTTGTGTTTTATCCAGAGCATCATCTGCTGTGGGGCCTGTATCAGAAGCTTGATATTCATGCATAGTTTGAGTGGGCATGTGGAAGGGGAACACAATGCCAGGGTAATTTTTGTGAAATAATGGATAAGAAGGGTGTAGACATAGTGATCCAGGAGGCCACACAGCACTTGTTCTTATAGGTTCTTGATTTAAAGGATTAATCCAAAATGGGTCCATAGTTCTGTAATATTGAAGACCAATATTGGGTAAATCAATCATTTTGGCATTGTAACTTGATATGGGTGGTAGATGATAAAACATGGGCAGGTGAGATGGGGCAAACCGCTTTGTTTCTTCTTCTTCTGTCTGAATGCAGGGTTTGTGGTCTTCATGATCATGGAACATCTTACATGGCAAATTCTTTCTTTTACGTGACCCATTTTCTACTACATCATGCAAATGGTGCAGATTATTTTCTGGATGGCTATACTGGTAGTATGGAAAGTGATGTGGATATCCCTGAAGGAAGGGAGATGGTCTACACTTCACGATGGATGGCATTGCTAGTTTGATGAGTGGAAAAACTGGAGGTTTCTTAATGTCAGCATTAAGAGAGGAAGTGTAATCTTTTTCTATGTATGTAACATTCTGCATAGTTCAGCTGAAAGAAGAAGAGAAATAGCAATGGGGTAATAAAAATCTGAAATTCAATCATGAATTATAATTCAAGGCATAACTCTAAATAGTAATGTACAATTTGTACAGGAAAGACGCTCTAAAAGAAAACCACTTTACCCCCAAATGATTAAGCCTATTTTGATTAAAGACACAAGAATTTTCTTTTCTTTTTGTGTCTCATCACTAAATTCAAAGGGTCATGCCATTTTTTTGGCAACGTGGCATAGCTGGGTCTCATTTTTTGCATGGAATAAGTTGTGTTTCTAACAGTATAATTTTGGGTACATTTAACTCATTAACAAAAATAATAATAACTATTATTATTATTATACTGAGCCAACATATTTCACAGCTCCATACAATTCAGAAGATACATGCACAAGCCAAATTAAACAATAAAGAGTAACACATAGGTAATTTATCAATTCAAACAAGAGAAGGTCCTGCTTGCAAGCTAACAATCTGTAAGGCGATAGGGAGTGACAAAACAGGTAAAATGTGCCTCCACTGCATGGTCCAACTATCTTTCATAATAAATAAAGGTCTTCATGTAAAACTGTATGGACCAGTCATCTGCCATTATCTGTGTATTTCCAGATACAAAGTGGTATTGCTTGCTTGAAAGGGTTTGAGAAACAAATATCGAGGGGCCAGATTCAGAAAAAAAAAATGTAGCAGGGGAAAATTGAAAAAAATTACATTAGTGAACTGATATGATAGGCCTGCTTAAAATGATGTGTGCGCAAGACATTTTAAAGCTCTGGACAGTGGGAATTTAACCTTCTTGGTTGGGGTAGTGCAATCCAGAGAACTTGTACAGCACAAAAAAATCTTAGAGACAGGAATGAGAGGTTCAAATTATGGGAGATGTTAGTCTTAGATCATTAGCAGACCAAAGAGCATGGGTTGAGTTGTAGACAGATGTGAGGGAAGAGATGTGGAGTGGTGGAGAGTTTTGTGGGTGAATGTGATAAATTTAAATTTTATTCTGAAGTGGATGGGCAACCAGGGCACTGACTTCCAAAGGTGGAGGCACTGGTGTAGTGCTGGACAAAAAGTGAGTTTGGTAAGAGCGAGACCTATTAGTATAGAGTAGCAGTAGTCAAGACAAGAAAAATATAATGTAAGTAATAGTTTTTACAGTTTCAAAGGTAAGAAAAAGGAGAATTCTGGAGATGTTTTTGAGATGAAGGAGATGTAAATGTGAAAGTGATCGGATATAGAGAGTGAAAGAAAGATCTGAGTCAAGTATAACCCAAAGACAGCAGGCATGTTGCCTAGGAGTTATGGTACTACCAGACACATAAATGGAAGAATTAGGTTTTGTTAGGTTAGTAAAGGAAGGAAAATAAGTCGTTCAGATTTGGAAAGATTGAGTTTCAGGTGTAGAAAGGACATGATGGTAGAGACAGCAGACAATCACTGGTAGTTTGTAATAGTTCAAGGCTGATGTCTGGAAATTACAGTTGTGCTCACAAGTTTTCAGAATTTTTGCTTTCTTGGCCTTTTTTCAGAGACTATGAATAATAACACCAAAACTTTTTCTCCACTCATGGTTAGTGGTCGGGTGAAGCCATTTATTGTCAATCTACAGTGTTTTCTGTTTTTAAATCATATTGACAACTCAAAACATCCAAATGACCCTGGTCAAAAGTTCACATACCCTGGTGATTTTGGTCTGATAACATGCATAGAAGTTGGCACAAATGGGTTTGAATGGCTACTAAAGGGAACATCCTCACCTGTGACCAGTTTGCTTGTATTCATAGTGTGTGCATAAAAGCTGAGTGAGTTTCTGAGATCCAGACAGACTCTTGCATCTTTCATCCAGCCACTGACGTTTCTGGATTGTGAGTCATGGGGAAAGCAAAAGAATTGTCAACGGATCTTCAGGAAAAGGTAGTTGAACTGTATAAAACAGGAAATGGATACAAAAAGACATCCAAGGAATTGATAATGCCAGTCAGTGAAATAGCTTCATCCAACCACTAACCATGAGTGGAGAAAAAGGTTTGGTGTTATCATTCATATTCTCTGATAAAAGGCCAAGAAAGCAAAAATTCTGCCAGGGTATGTAAACTTTTGAGCACAACTGTATATGTACAGTGGGTACGGAAAGTATTCAGACCCTTTAAATTTAGCACTCTTTGTTTCATTGCAGCCATTTGGTAAATTTCAAAAAAGTTAATCTTTTTCTCATTAATGTACGCTCTGCACCCCATCTTGAATGAAAAAAAAAACAGAAATTTTTTTTTGCAAATTTATTAAAAAAGAAAAACTGAAATATCACATGGTCATAAGTTTTAATGGACTTTCAGGGTTTTAATCCGACCTGCAAGAGAAGAAAAATAACTTTTATTATACTTACCTGTGGGAAGGTCCGGTCCAATGGGTGTCACAGGTCCTGGTCCGACGCCTCCCATCTTCTTGCAGTGCTGTCCTCCTGCTTGCCTCATGGCTCCCCGGCATCACGCTCCTGCGCAGGCATACTTATCTGCCCTGTTGAGGGCAGAGCAAAGTACTGCAGCGTGCAGGCGATGGGCCTCTCTGACCATTCCTGGCGCCTGCGCACTGCTGTACTTTGCTCTGCCCTCAACAAAGAGATAAGTACACCTGCGCAGGAGGACGATGCTGAGAAGCCATGAAGCAAGCCGGAGGGCGGCATCACAAGAAGATGTGAGGCGCTGGACCAGGACCAGCAACACCCATCAGACCGGACCTCCCCGCAGGTAAGTATAATAAAAGTTATTTTTCTTCTCTTGCAGGATTGATCGGGAGTAGAGTTGAGCGACTTTGGTTGGATCGGGTTTCATGAAACAAAATTTGTTTCAGATGAAACTGGTCCGAAACCCGACCCCAATGCAAGTCAATGGGGAATAAAAGTCGGCATTGAGTGGATGAATGTCATCCGCTCAATGCCGACTTTTATTTCCCATTGACTTGCATTAGGGTCGGGTTTCAGACGAAACTCCGACTTTTTTTGCCCTATTCGGACCAGTTTCATTTGAAACAAATTTTGTTTCATGAAACCCGATCCGACCAAAGTCGCTCAACTCTAATCGGGGGGGGGGGGGCTTATCTACAGCGTTATAGAATGCTGTAGATAAGCCCTGAAAAGCGGTGGCCGTAACTCTTATCTGCCAAACCTGGTGATAGGTTCACTTTAAGTATCATTAGCATAGAGATACTACTAATAGCCACATTTGCTGATGGATTGTCTATTAGGGTCATTATATAGAGAAACAAGAAGGGGACCCAGGATTAAACGCTGAGGAAGCCCAACAGTAAGGGGAAGAGGAGCAGAAGAAGAGCTAGCAAAAGATACAGTGAAGAAGCAGTCATAAAGGGAGGAGGAGGACCAAGAGAGAGCAGTATGCTTGAGCCCGATAGAGCGGAGCATATTGAGGAGGAGCTGGTGATCCATGGTTTCAGAGGTTGCAGAGACATACAGATGAATAAAAGGGAGAATTGACCATTAGACTTAGCTCTCACTAGGTAGAGACTTTAGTAAGTAAATTTTTAGTAGATTGGATTATATAAGAGACATGGCAAATTAGGCAAAAGCAGACTACGTGTTCCAGGAGTTTGGAGATAAAGGCTACAGGTCTATATTTAACAGAACACGATGGGTCAAGAGATTTTTTTTTTTTATAATGGGGTCACGATGGCATGTATGGAAGTGGAAGGAAAGGTACTAGGAGACAAAGATAGATAAAGTATTTAAGTTATAAAGGTAGTGAGTGACAGTCAAGGTAGAAAGTGAACTAGATGAAGTGCGGGAAAGAAGATCAATGCTATTAAAGGTTTAGAAGATCATTTCCTGTCAGAAATTGTCAGCTTTTTCTTTGAAGTGAGTGACTAGATGAGTAAGCACTAAGGATTGTTGTAGGGGGGCCTGCACATGAGAGATACAGAGAAAGTGAAGTGTCAAAGAGGTGTTTTGGATTATTGGTTAATGAGGAGATGAAGGTGTTGAAGTAGGCTTCCTTAACTATGTGAGCAACTAAGTTATATATTTTAAGCATAAATTATAATGGATGAAGTCTTCTACCAAATATGATTTTCTCCATAGACATTCAGCACACTTAAAGCACCACTCCAGTGGTTTTCTTTTATTTCAGCGATAGAGCGGTGCCACTAATCTATGCAGGGCCAGCTCCAGGTTTTTGTGGGCCCCGGGAGAAAAAGTCTCAGTGGGCCCTTTTAAAACATACCACAATTAATGATGCACAGATACGGCAGAGAAATATAGGTATACAACACAAGGCCCAGCCTGCTCCCTCATCCTTCACATATGCAGGCATGCACAAACACACTGTACACAGACATGCACACACACAGTACGCAGACTTGCGCACACACACTGTACACAGACATGCACGCACACACACAGTACGCAAATATGTGCACACACGCAGTATGCAGACATGCGCGCTCACAGTGCGCAGACATGCACACAGTGCGCACACATGTGCATATGGTTTGCCATCCCAGGGCTGTGGGTACTCGGTACCGGGCCGGTGTCAGCGGGATGTGTCACAGCAGCATTGACCCGGTCGGTGGCCCTGGGCGCCCAAGTAATGGGGGAATTGAAATGGTGGATTATAGTTAATGGAATAGTTCGTGACGCCACCTGTGGTGTTCGGCAAGGGAGGTGTTAAGCCGACGCTGCATGCAGATCCTCTGGGACTGATGGTGGGTGCAGCCAAGATGGTGAAGCTCCCCACAGGTGGAGCTGTAGTCCCAGGGCAGTGTAGATGTAGGGGTAGCTGAGAGGTGCAGGCAGTGTAGAAGCTGGTACCCAGATGTAGCGGTACAGGTGTGTTGGCGCAAGAGTGAATGGAGGACACCAGGGCTTGTAGTTCCAAAGCCTTACTCACAGTCTGTAGTACACACAGGTGCCTGCCTCCGAACTGTGTCCTCCGGGTCAGAGGCTCAATCAACCTCCAGATCAGATGGAGTGCTCCCTTCCAACGCTCCGCCAACATGTACCTTTCTGAACGTCTCCTCTTATAGCGCCTTTAAGTGTGAAGATCTCCTAGTACTGAGTTACACTGGAGTTCCTCCTGACAGGTGTTCCCAAGAACTCTACTTGTACGGCAGACAGCTGTAGACTGCTTCGGGGACTCCTCCTGAATCCCGGCTCACTATCAATGTTGCTGTTGTGCCCCCAAGTCTTAGATGGGAGTAGTGCATTTACAGCCCACTACTCCACCGGTGTCTGCTTCAGAACCATTAGTGTCCATACAACCTCGGGGACCGGGCCCCGGCCTTGCGCTTTGAACTTCTAGGCAGGGTTCTCTTCTAACCCACATCCTCTGTTCCCCTTTACTCCTTCGTTCCGTACTAATCTCTCCTTCTCCTGGAAGATCAGGTTTCAGTTCAATGTCTGTCCCCTTCTTTCCTTTCCCGTGCCAGCAGACCCAGGTCACTGAGGTCTGCTGCAGCACCTCCTTCCTCCATCCCTCTCTCAGGGATCTCCTTTCCTCACTCCTCTCTGAGTGGCTTCCTCTCACTGACTGACCCTTAATCCTAAACCTTCCCCCTCTTTTATGTATTCTAAACTCCACCCGCCTCCCAGCACATTTTTTGTTCCAAGCAGGGAGCCACCAAAGGTGCTCTGCTACACTTCAAGCAGGGAGCCGCAATGTGGCTTTGCTGAACTACCGTGTTGTGTGGGATGCGAGTGTTGGCGCGTGGTCAGGAGCCTCCAACTTACCTGGATGGTGGGGCACCACACCTCAGGAGGAGGTGCAATACCTCTGTGGCGACCGAGCCTCAGGGGCGCCACACATACACAGTACGTACTTATGCACATATCTAACGGGAAGATATTCGTTGGATGCAGTGAAGAGCTGGAGGCAGAGAAGGGGTTAACAGGGTTTACTGAACAGACTATTATACAAGGAATACTCCACACAGGGAGACAAGATCAGTAACGGCAACTATGGGAATTGCATACAAACACAATGCTTGAGAAAGAGGTATACAAAAAAAGGTAACTTATCGCTTGCAGTTCTTGTAGGGGAAAGGCTGGAATATCTCCCGATGGCGTCGCAAACCATGGACAATGTCTCTGGCTTTGTTACAGAGGAACGAAAAGCACCGTCTCCCGATGGTGCTGATGTATCCGGTCTCGCTTGGCTTGAGTGCGCTGGAACATAGAAACAGTCCTTTGTGTGGATTCCTCTGGGGTGGTGCTGAACACGAACCGTGGGCACGCTCGCAGAACGCGGCAGCGGGCGGTCCTCTGGAGTAAGAACGGAGCAAGTCAGCTTATCTGCAACTGCGGGCGGGAAGGAGCCGTCCAGTAAGGAAGAGTCAGAAGACAGCTTGGTTGTGACACAGTCAATGGTAGAGTCAGAACGCTGAGGGATGAATGACGTGGAGTTAGCAGTCAGAGAAGTGGGGAGGGAATCAACCTTATCCTTGTTCTCCTGTCGCTTTTCCACCAAGTCTCCCCCGTTCCCGCGCTCAGCCCTTTTTATCTCCCCTACGCCCCCTGCTGTCCAGCGTAAAGGTCTTCCCCCCCCCCAGAAGAACCTTCCCCCAGCAACAGTGGTGACAGTCCCGATAGTTCCAGCCACAAAGGGCCCCGGAAACCGCTGACTCTGTTGCGGCTCATCTTCTTGCACACACATAGTATGCACACACACAATATGCAGACTGCACACATACAATAAGAAGACATGCACACACACACAGTACGAAGACATGCACACACTACGCAAACATGCACATACACAGTACACAGACATGTATACATGGTATGCAGACATGCACACACACGCAGACATGCACACACACACACACACACACACACACACACACACTGACATGCACATACAAACATACACAGATACATACAGATACAAGTACATATACATATTTGAAGACAAATTCACAAAAACATAAAAACAGACAAGTATACACAATCATACACACTGACATACATAGATATACACATCATACATGCACATACACAGATATACAGACACATTTGAAATATTTTTTAATATGAGGAAGCAGGAAACAATCTTCACTCACCTCCTCTCGGGTTGTCTCCCGTCCAGCTCCTCTGTCATGTGGCTGTGCAGGGCTGCCGGCGCTGCTTGATTGCTGTCATTTCAACAGACATGGCCCCGCGCAGTGCACTGTACGGCTGTGTCTGCTAGCAGTGACGTGGCCGGGCCAGCACTGCGCCTTTAATTTTGTTTGTGTGTCACCCCGGCACTACTGCTAGCAGACACAGCTGCAGAGTGTACTTCACACGGCCATGTCTGTTGAAGTGATGGCTCAAACAGCGCCGGTGGCCCTGCACAGCACAGCTGCTGGGGGAGCAGCCCGGGCCCTGACGGTGAGTGGCCCTCCTTTTGTCCAGGGCCCCGGAACTTGCGTGGGTGTTGACACAGGCCCTGAATTGATGTTCCCTGCTTCTAGTAATAAACTTACCAGCCACAGTCTTCTGCTCTTCCGGGTGCCACTCAGGTTCCACGCCACCATCTTGTCACCACAAATTCTAACAGACCGGAAGTCAGAGGTAACAGTCACAAGCATCTCAATGCCTTAATTTTGGATCTCATACACTTACATTGAGTTGTGACTTCCACATTACTCAGCTAACACTGGAGCGATCCGGTAGGTCCCAACCTGCAGAAGACCGACCAGAGCAGTGCCAATAAGAGATGAAGCTGGAGGCTGGTAAGTATAATACTATGGACATGGAACTTAAATTAATGGCACCACTCCAGAGACATAAAATTTAAAAAAAATGCTGAAGTGGTGCTCTATAGTATCTCTGAAGAAAAGGTGTTTTCGGCATGTGCCATGATTGCTAATGTATTTGTTGGTTAGTTTAGGGTGTAGAGGGGGCTGCTTCTTACACAGAACGTTAGTGTTAGTAAAGTAAGAGACTGATTAAAGCTGGAAGAAAACCAAGTCCACTATATTACCCTCTTCATGTGAAGAACCATTATTATCTTACCTCTTTCATGGGGAATTGGAAAAAAAAAACAGCAATTTCACTGTTCATCTATATTCTGGAGGTGGTTTTTCTATAGGTCATTATGGGTCATATTTTTTAATCTAACAATTTTGGGGTAGGGATAGATTGTTAATTCACTTTTATTAATTTTGTTGTTCTAAAGGAATGGGAAATACAGTAATTCTGCTGTAGTTTGTTGTATTTTTAGATTATTTACCCCATGGTTGCAGTAACGTGTTATCTTTATTGTACATTATGATTATTGCAATACTTTACATGTGCTTTTTTAAAAGTTTTATAAAATAAGGCAAGTTTTAATGGAAAAAAATGCTCTTTTCTTGTGTTCAAAAATATATATAACTGTATATATTATGCGCTGTCAGTACATTGTGGGAAAAGCACAATACAAAGGTTCGTTGTTGTATTTATTTAATTAATACATCGTTAATAATTTAGTCTTACATGGAGACCTCACAATACCATCTTCTAATTGCTGAAATAAAGCTTTTGTATACTTAATATTCCAAGGTTATTGCCTGTCAGTAGCAAACTGACAGTCTACTGGCAGACAGCCCTGTGAGGCCTGGAAGCCATTGTAAGGTGCACTGCTGTTGTGGCAACTCAAAAGCCCTGTGCAATCATATTTTCCATTTACATCTGTCTTAGCACCTGAGGGGATAGATGTTGTGCATCATACCCCGGCTGTCAGTCACCAGAGAGACCCCACGGACACTGCCAGGGTGCATGTGCGGTCACAATGATATTTATATACGGCATTTTTTGAAAACTAATTATCACTGATAACTAGGGGCTAGTCCATATTTTGTATTAATAGGATTGCTACCAGACTGGGACCCCAGCACCCTAATCAGTAATCAATGCCAGTAATTTTATTTACCAGCAATAACAAATACCAGTAGTTTTGCATAAGTCAGTGCATGCATATTCTGGTTACATGCGCCTTTCCTTTTCCTCTCCAGCCCTAGGCTGATTAGCAGCATTAGACCTAGATAACAGCCAGCTTTGCCCATACTGACCGCCTACACAGCCCCATGAGGGAATGTCATAGGAAGATGATACTATATGGGCAAGGGTCCACTTACCAGTAGCACTAAACGACCGCTGGTTAGCTTTTTGATTGGTGGTCATTTAATAGGTGGTTTACATAGGCACACTGCCCTAACAATGCACACTGAACGATATGCTGTAATGGTGTGACACCCTGACACTGTTGTAATGGGGTGAGATAGAATGACCACCTTGCTTCCCTTCTTCTAATTGTCTTTTATCTGTTGATGTTTACATATGCTAATGTTGATAATGTTTATGATAAATGCTTGCGGTACTGCTACATAGAAATATGTATTATCGCTCACATTTATGCTACTGCCACATTTATGTATGTGTTACCATCCTTTGAGAACTGTATTATGTTGTGTTTCTTAGTGTCATACTGTATATAACGTAATGTGACTGATGTTCATGTACAGTTTAGGGTAAGTAAAGTGCATCCTTTTGGGGACAATAGAGGAGGGCACTTTAGTATATAGTTCTTATAGACAAGGGTAAATGTAGTTCATTTGTGGGCCACTAGATGGGGGCATACTAGTGTGCACTTTTAGGTATAATTGATAGGATGGTTATAGAGGGTTAAGTGTGGGAGGGGCTGCTGGGTGGTAAGACAGGAGTTTCTAGGAAGTTAGGTCAGATGGGGCCAGGATGCCCAAATGTCCAGATGGGCTATAGGCCCGGACAGTTAGGCAGCCACGTAACACGGAGTCGCTGCAGCCCACGTTATCCACGGCCACTGTGCATCATAGCAGTGGGCCAGAACAGGGAAGGAAAGATGTGGCGACTCATTGCCTGGGCGGATGCCTTTAGAGCAGTAGTCGTTTGGAGTGAGGAGTTGAAAAATGTTGAAGCTTCAACAAGATCGGTACAGACAGGCAGGATGCTTTACCAGAGGTAACCAAACCTGGTGACTGAGTCTGGGGCGAAACAGGCAGTAGGAATTGTCATCATGGCAAGGTGAGGCCAGGAAGGTACTGGGGAGCAGTCTAGGACGGTCTGGTCCGGGCGTGTACTGCACAGAAGCAACAGCCAAGCAGGGAAAGATGAGAAAACAAATGAATATCATGATGTGCCAACTGTGGATGTAACGTGTGAAATATTAAGTAAAGAGAATGTTCAAGTTAACCTGGACTGTGTCTCCATTACTGGGGGTCGCCTGAAGGAGGGACCGTCATCACCTGGGAAGTGCCCAGGGAAGTTTGGATTTGGAGATGCAGGTATGCTGAAGAGAAGAATACTGTTTTCTATAGGGGAAGGACTGGACATAGATGTTACAGTATCTCAGGTCACGACTACAGTCCTCTCCCTCCCTTACACGGTCATAGACCGTTCAGTTCAGTGAATATAGGTGGCCATTGTTCTCCGCAGCACAGGTCCTGTTTACATATAATAATGCTCTGCCGAGATTAATGATCTTTTGTGCAGCAGGATAGATCATTTCACCAATGAACGAGCATTTTACTCATTCATCATGGGGTCGTTAGCCTGATTAGACTGCAAGATTGTCATGAAACGAGCGTTCCCGGCACGCTATTGTAGGGATTGACTGTAAGCTAGTGCAGGCCTTGCTTTCACCGGCGATTGGTTACAGGTCCAGATGACGACTGACTGATGCCCTATGTGACTGCAGACTTGAGTCCCCCCAGCGCATACACTTGTATTGAGCTGGTGCCTCGCCCCATCTAGAGACTCGGCCGTCTAGTTGGCGTGGTCAAGGGTGCAGCCTCGCTCCATATAAGTGTATGAAGGAAGAGGTCACTCCTACAGGCCGGGGGCATGTATAACGCATACATACTCTCTGATCTCAGGTCTGAAACCAGTGAATCCCCGCATCGCAGAGTGTGTGCGCAGGGGGGAGTCATAAGTTTGCAGTCACACACTGTTTTGACAAGACAACCACTTTAAGCCTGTCTCAGGATCCCAGACCTATACAAACATTCCTGGGGACATTGGTTGTTCTATTTTATTATTTTTTACAATATTTTGGTTTGTAGCCCTGCAATATGAACTAATTGTCCTATTCCCTTTATTATAATCTAGTATCTTTTTTGTAAATAACAGCAAACAGAAAAGAAAACTTGTATATTTGGTATCAGGACCTTCTGGTAGGTCACGTGACCCTTTAGATGAATGAATTTATGTACTGGGTGCCGTTAAACACAAGGACCTTTTAATAGATCATGTGACTTCTTTGACGTCAGGGATAGGACCGATAGTTTGTTTATACGGATGCGATGCCTAGTGTTTCTATTATCCCTGGCAACAACCTGACTCATGCGCCCTTGATAATCTGGGCTCGATACACAGGATCATGTTATATCGCGCTACGAAACTTTACTGCTTCCATGACTTCTGTACATGCGCATATTATCCTTGGCAACAATTTGACGCATGCGCCCTTAACAATATTGGCTTGAGACATAGGATCACATTATATCGCGCTACAAAGCTCATACTGTTGCCATGACTTCAGCACATGCGCCGTTGGTACTTCCGGTTTTGCGGCCATACACCGCTACCGAATACTTTCTTCATGCGGTGAGTCTCAGCATCTGCTGTGAATTCTTTAATTATGGTTTGCATGTTCATGACCGGGTCAATTTTTACAATTCTGACCACTGTCCCTTTATGAGGTAATAACTCTGGAATGCTTCCATGGATCCTGGTGATTCTGACATTGTTTTCTCGTGACATATTGTACTTCATGCTAGTGGTAAAATTTCATTCATATAACTTGCGTTTATTTGTGGAAAAAATGGAAATTTGGCGAAAATTTTGAAAATTTTGCAATTTTCCAACTTTGAATTTTTATGCCCTTAAATCACAGTGATATGGCACACAAAAAACTTAATAAGTAACATTTCTCACATGTTTACTTTACAGCAGCACAATTTTGGAACCCAAATTTTTTTTTCTTAGGAAGTTATAAGGGTTAAAAGTTGACCAGCGATTTCTCATTTTTGCAACACCATTTTATTTTTTACGGACCGCATCACATTTGAAGCCACTTTGAGGGGTCTATATGATAGAAAATACCCAAAAGTGACACCATTCTAAAAACTGCACCCCTTAATGTGCTCAAAACCACATTCAAGAAGTTTATTAACCCTTCAGGTGCTTCACAGGAATTTGTTGAATATTTAAAAAAAAAATGAACATTTAACTTTTTTTCACAAAAAAAATATTTCAAGTTCAATTTTTTTTTTATTTTACCAAGGGTAACAGGAGAAGTTGGACTGCAAAAGTTATTGTGCAGTTTGTCCTGAGTACGCTGATACCTGATATGTGGGGGGAACCACTGTTTCGGCGCATGGCAGAGCTCAGAAAGGAAGGAGCGCCGTTTGACTTTTTCAATGCAAAATTGGCTAGAATTCAGATCGGACGCCATGTCATGTTTGGAGAGCCCCTGATGTACCTAAACAGTGGAAACCCCCCACAAGTGACCCCATTTTGGAAACTAAACCCCCCAAGGAACTTATCTAGATATGTGGTGAGAACTTTGAACCAACAAGGGCTTCACAGAAGTTTATAACGTACAGCAGTACAATTAAAAAATCATATTTTTTCCATAAAAATGATCTTTTCACCCCAAAATTTTATTTTCCCAAGGGTAACAGGACCCTAAAAGTTATTGTGCAATTTGTCCTGAGTACGCTGATACCCCATATTTGGGCGCATGGCAGAGCTCAGAAGGGAAGCAGCACCATTTGACTTTTTTGGCTGGAATTGAGATCGGACACCATGTCGCGATTGGAAAACCCCTGATGTACCAAAACAGTGGAAACCCCCCACAAATGACACCATTTTGGAAACTAGACCCCCAAGGAACTTATCTAGAGGTGTGGTAAGAACTTTGAACCCCCCAGTGCTTCACAGAAGTTTATAACGCCCGGGCGTGAAAATAAAAAAATCGTATTTTTTCCACAAACATGATCTTTTAGTCACCAATTTTTTTATTTTCCCAAGGGTACCAGGAGAAATTGGATCCCAAAAGTTGTTGTCCAATTTGTCCTGTGTACGCTGATACCTGATATGTGGGAGAAAACTACTGTATGGGCACACGTCGGGGCTCGGAAGGGAAGTAGTGACATTTCGGAATGCAGACTTTGATGGAATGGTCTGCGGGTGTCATGTTGCCTTTGAAGAGCCCCGAATGTACCTAAACAGTGGAAACCCCCCATAAGTGACACCATTTTGGAAACTAGACCCCCTAAGGAACTTATCTAGATGTGTGGTGAGCACTTTGAACCACCAAGGGCTTCACAGAAGTTTATAATGCCCGGGCATGAAAATAAAAAAATCATATTTTTTCCACAAACATGATCATTTAGTCCCCAATTTTTTTTATTTTCCCAAGGGTACCAGGAGAAATTGGATCCCAAAAGTTGTTGTCCAATTTGTCCTGAGTACGCTGATACCTGATATGTGGGAGAAAACTACTGTATGGGCACACGTCGGGGCTCGGAAGGGAAGTAGTGACGTTTTGGAATGCAGACTTTGATGGAATGGTCTGCTGGTGTCATGTTGCTTTTGGAGAGCCCCTGATGTACCTAAACAGTGGAAACACCCCACAAGTGGCCCCATTTTGGAAACTAGACCCCCTAAGCAACTTATCTAGATGTGTGGTGAGCACTTTGAACCCCCCAGTGCTTCACAGAAGTTTATAACGACCAGGCGTGAAAATAAAAAAAATCATATTTTTTCAACAAACATGATCTTTTAGTCCCCTTTTTTTATTTTCCCAAGGGTACCAGGAGAAATTGGACCCCAAAAGTTGTTGTCCAATTTGTCCTGAGTACGCTGATACCTGATATGTGGGAGAAAACTACTGTATGGGCACACGTCGGGGCTCGGAAGGGAAGTAGTGACGTTTTGGAATGCAGACTTTGATGGAATGTTCTGCGGGTGTCATGCGCGTTTGGAGAGCCTCTGATGTACCTAAACTATTGAAACTCCCCACAAGTGACCCCATTTTGGAAACTAGACCCCCCCAAGGAACTGATCTAGATGCGTGGTGAGCACTTTGAACCCCCAAGTGCTTCACAGAAGTTTATAACGCCCAGGCGTGAAAATAAAAAAATCATTTTTTTCCACAAAAATGATACTTTTGCCCCCAATTTTTTATTTTCCTAAGGGTAACAGGAGAAATTGGACCCCAAAAGTTGTTTTGCAATTTGTCTTGAGTACGCTGATACCCTATATGTGGGGGTAAAACACTGTTTGGGCGCATGGCAGAGCTTGTGTTACACCGTCCCTGGGTACTCACCCGGCCATTGCTCTCACGCCGCAGCCTCCCGCTGCCCGACATCCATGGAGGTCACCTCTGGCAGGTGCGCGGACGGCGGCGTCCCTGCATGCAATGCGCATGCGCCATAGGCCGCGGCCACGCCTCCCTCCTGCTTTTTGTGCTCCGGCTATGTCCTGACCCGGAAGCACCTCCCTGACCAATGGCAGACCAGACAGGAGCATATCAGGCCGCTTCCCCCTGTGGGAGGTGCTTGATTGTTGTGTTTCCAAGCACACTGGCCTCGCTGCATCGTGTGCTCTCAGCTCCTGCAGTTCTGTTCTTGCCTGCTCTCCGCAGCAGCCTCTCAGTCCTGCCTCCAGTGTTCCTGTTCCATCCTGCTCCAGTCCTGCCGTCCTACTCCAGTCCTGCCTCCAGTGTTCCTGTTCCATCCTACTCCAGTCCTGCCATCCTACTCCAGTCCTGCCTCCAGTGTTCCTGTTCCGTCATCTATACTTCTGTCCCACAGTCCTACTCCGGTCCATCCTGAGCCGCCCCTCTCGGTACCGGCTACCGTGGTACTCGAACCCCTGGGCCTGCTCCTAACGGTCCCTGTATAGGGATCGGTTCCACCTGGCAGCTCGCCCGGGGCCCCTCGGTGCCACGGTCCAGAGGGTCCACTCCTGGAGTTTCCGGCTCCAGACTACCCACGCTAACAGTACAATCAGGCCATGGATCCCGCCGTACCACAGCTGCCACCCAGAAAGAGTTACTCTTCCTGCGGGAGAATCAGGGACGCATTATGTCCGTCATGAAGTCCATGGACACCCGTTTGTCGGCCCTGCAGGTGACCGATCCTGGAACTGCCACGTTACTGACCAGTCTTCAACAGGAGCTGGTCCAGCAACAAGATACCCAAGCCCATATTTTGTCTCACATGGCCTCCTTTGATAGCCGCCTGTCGGCCCTATGTTCTGCCGCCGCAGCTATGACTCCTCCCCCTGCTCCTACAGCTCTCCCAACACCCCGCCTTGCCAAACCGCCTCGCTTCACTGGGGATCCTAAGCTCTGCAGGGGGTTCTTAAATCAGTGTAGTCTCCACTTTGAATGGTTGCCGCAGCAATATCCCTCTGACCGGGCCAAAGTAGCCTTCATTATGTCCCATCTGGAGGGAGAGGCCCTGTCCTGGTTGAATCCCCTCTGGGAACGTGACGATCCCGTTGTCTCGAGTCTTCCGGTTTTCTTGGACACTTTTCGCAGGGTCTTCGATGAGCCGGGTCGGTTAGCTGTCCTCACTGAATCACTCTTTAATCTACATCATGGTTCTCTCACGGTCGGTCCGTACGCTATTCGCTTTCGCACTCCGAGCTCGGCTGGAATAACATGGCTTTGGTAGGGGCGTTCTGGTGCGGTCTTTCAGGCAGAATAAAAGGTAAACTCGCAGGTCGAGAGACCCCGAACTCCTTAGAGGACCTTATTTTGCTGGCTATCCGCATTGACCTACGCTTCCAGGAGCGCGCTCGGGAGTCAGCGAGAGAGAGGAGATCCACCAGGCCAGCCCCCTTTTTCATCCGTTCTGCCAGTTCTCGGTCAGTCGAGCCCATGCGGATTGACCGTCTCAACTTGACCGAGTTACGTCAGCAAGAGAGGCGGGCACAAGGTCTGTGCCTCTATTGCGGAGCTTCATCGCACTATATCTGCATCTGTCCTAAGAGACAGGGAAACTCCTCCGCCTAGGTCAGGTAAGAGAGGCCTCCCTAGGCGACGATGGTTCCTCTCAACCTCTTACTATTTCTGTGCTTCTGGTTTCAGGGGAGAGACGTGGGTCCGAGGTGGCCTACGTGGATTCGGGTTCGGCAGGTAACTTCATTCGGCCAGAAGAGGTGGACAAATACCAAATTCCCGTGGTTGCCCTATCTAACCCTCTCCAGATTGCCACGGTGGATGGCAAACCGCTACAGGTGACCGTCACCTTGGTCACTGAGGAAGTGGAGTTGCAAGTTGGTGCCTTACATCGAGAGAAGATAGCCTTTTATGTTTTGCCTAAGCTCTCCTATGCCATTCTACTCGGTCTCCCATGGTTAAGGACTCATCAGCCTGTCCTCGATTGGTCTTCTGGGGAGATACTCCGCTGGGGGCACCCGTGCCAAGCTCGCTGTCTGATTCCTGTCCACCTGGTGGCCGCTCCTCGGCCGCTCCCAGACCTTCCGGGTCTTCCTCCAGCCTACAGTTCCTACGCCAATGTCTTTGATAAGAAGGAAGCGGAGGTCCTTCCTCCACACCGGCCTTTTGACTGCCCAATTGAACTTGTTCCTGGTTCAACTCCCCCAAGGGGCAGAATCTACCCCCTGTCTCCCGCTGAGACCACAGCTATGTCCGAATACGTTCGAGAGAACCTCGCCAAAGGTTTTATACGGAAATCCTCGTCACCCGCGGGAGCCGGGTTTTTCTTCGTCAAAAAGAAGGACGGAGCTCTACGGCCGTGCATTGACTATAGGGGTCTGAATGAAATTACCATTAAGAACAGGTACACTCTTCCACTCATTCTGGAGCTGTTTGACCGTCTTAGAGGAGCCCGGGTCTTCTCCAAGCTGGACCTCAGAGGAGCCTATAATCTGGTCCGCATCCGGGCTTGAGACTAGTGGAAGACGGCCTTCAACACTCGAGACGGCCATTACGAGTACCTGGTCATGCCCTTTGGCCTCTGCAATGCTCCTGCGGTGTTTCAAGAGTTCGTCAATGAGATCTTCCGGGACCTCTTGTACTCCTGTGTGGTCGTATACTTGGACGACATCCTCGTCTTCTCGCCGGATATCTTGTCCCACAGAAAGATTGTCCGCTTGGTGTTACAGCGTCTTCAGGAGAACCGCCTGTATGCGAAGATTGAGAAATGTCTCTTCGAACAGACCTCCCTGCCGTTTCTGGGATACATTATCTCCGACGCTGGACTAAGGATGGATCCCGAGAAGCTGTCTGCAATTCTCAAGTGGCCTCGCCCCGTTGGAATAAGGGCAATTCATCGATTTCTCGGATTCGCCAATTATTACCGGCAATTCATCTCTCACTTTTCCGCCATCACAAGACCTATTTCTGCTCTCACCCGTAAAGGGGCTACTCCCAAGGATTGGCCTCCGGAGGCTGAAGAGGCCTTTCTGACCCTAAAACGGGCCTTCTCCACAGCTCCGGTTCTGCATCGCCCCAAGAGCAACCAACCTTTTGTACTCGAGGTGGACGCTTCCTCGACAGGTGCTGGGGCAGTATTGTCCCAGAGATCCGCCTCCGGTCGTCTGCACCCTTGTGGCTTTTTCTCGAAGGCCTTTTCTCCATCCGAGTGTAACTACTCGATCGGCAACTGGGAACTCCTGGCCTTCAAGTTGGCTTTGGAGGAGTGGCGTCACCTCCTGGAAGGAGCTGTCCATCCCTTTGTCATCTTCTCGGATCACAAGAATCTGGCCTATCTCCAGTCTGCCCAGAGACTTAACCCTCGTCAGGCCAGATGGTCCTTGTTTTTCGCCTGATTTGACTTTGAGCTCCGTTTCCGTCCTGGCAACAAAAATACCAAAGCCGACGCTCTGTCCAGGGTCTTTCAGCCACACGAAACCACGGAGGAACCCTCGCATATCATTGACCCCACTAGGATCATCACAGTGGCTCCAATGAACTGGCTTGCTCCTCCTACTGGCAAAACACTTGTGCCTGAGAACCTCAAGCGAAAAGTCCTCCTATGGGGGCACTCCTCCAAACTGGCTGGCCATGCCGGGATCAAGAAGACCCTGGATCTTATCTCGCGTCACTATTGGTGGCCCACAATTCGCCAAGATGTACTCGCTTTATTGGCCTCTTGTCCAAACTGTGCAAAAAAAAAAAATGCCACGAAGACCTCCGTCCGGCTTGTTGCTGCCGCTGCCCGTTCCTGCGGTCCTTTGGGAAAACATTGCCATGGATTTCATCACCGACCTGCCCTGTTCTTCTGGCTGCACAGTCATCTTGGTGGTGGTGGATCATTTTTCCAAGATGGCCCACTTCGTCCCTCTGCCCGGTCTCCCCTCAGCTCCGGAGCTGGATAAAGTCTTTGTCCACCAAATCTTCAGACTCCATGGACTACCTCAACGCATTGTGTCGGACCGAGGGGTTCAGTTTACCTCCAAGTTCTGGCGATCGCTTTGTAAGCTCATGAACATTTCCCTTGACTGGCAGCTGGCCCGGGGCCCCTCGGTGCCACGGTCCAGAGGGTCCACTCCTGGAGTTTCCGGCTCCAGACTACCCACGCTAACAGCTTGGAAGGGAAGGAGCACCATTTGACTTTTTCAACGCAGAATTGGCTGGAATTGAGATCAGACACCATGTTGCTTTTGGAGAGCACCTGATGTGCCCAAACAGTGGAAACCCCCCAATTCTAACTCCAGCCCTAACCCTAGCCCTAACCCTAACCCTAGCCCTAGCCCTAATGCTAATGGGAAATTGGAAATAAATACTTTTTTTTATTTTATTATTTTTCCCTAACTAAGGGGGTGATAACAGGGGGTTTGATTTACTATTTATGGCGGTTTTTATATTTGGCATCTGTCACACGCTAAAAGACACTTTTTATTGTGAAAATAGTTTTTGCATCACCACATATTGAGAGCTATAATTTTTCTATATTTTGACCCACTGAGTCATGTGAGGTCTTATTTTTTGCGGGAAGAGTTGACACTTTTATTGGTATCATGTTCGGGCATGTGACATCTTTTGATCGCTTTTTATTCCGATTTTTGGGACGCAGAATGAACAAAAACCAGCGTTTCATTAATTTCTTTTGGGGGTGCGTTTACACTGTTCCGCGTGCGATAAAATTGATAAAGCGGTTTTATTCTTCAGGTCAGTTCGGTTACAGCGATGCCTCATTTAGGTAGTTTTTTTATGTTTTGGCGCTTTTATGCAATGAAAACAATTTTATATAAAAAATAATTATTTTTGCATCGCTTTATTCTGCGAGCTATAACTTTTTTATTTTTTCACTGATGATGCTGTATGGTGGCTCATTTTTTGTGGGACAAGATGACGTTTTCAGCGGTACCATGCATATTTGTATTTGTCTTTTTGATCTCGCGTTATTGCACTTTTTGTTCGGCGGTATGATAATAAATCATTATTTTTTGCTTCGTTTTTTGTTTTTATTTTTTAAGGGGTTCGCTAAACGGGTTAACTAATGGGACAGTTTTATAGGGCGGGTCGTTACGGACATGGCGATACCAAATATGTGTAGTTTTATTGTTTTTTTTTTTTATTTCCAAAAAATTAATTTATTAGGGGATTTTTTTTAATTTATTTAGCGATTTTTAAAAAAAATTATTTTTACACTTTTATTTTTAACTTTATTACATTGTCCCAGGAGGGACATCACTGTCCTGTGACAGATCGCTGATCTGTCACATCACAGATCACTGTGACAGATCAGCGAACTGTCACAGGCACTGCACAAGGCTTCCTCCTTGCCTGCGCTTTGCAGGCATGAGGAAGCCGGCTCCCTGCAGGCCCCCGAAGGTCCCCGTCGCCATCTTGGATTCGGGGACCTGCAGGGATGGAGCCCCCCACAGCAACGCTGCACTTTGCGCTGCTGTGGGGGGCTCAGGGAAGCACAGAGGGATCCCCCTCCCTGCCGATGCTTCCCTTTAACTCTCGATACACCGCAATCGTGTTTGATCGCAGAGTGCAAGGGGTTAATGTGTCGGGGGCGGTCCGTGACCGCCCCTGACACATTGTGTTGGGTGTCAACTGTGATAATCAGCTGACTCCCGGCGGCGATCAGCGGCGATCACCACGTGGGCGCCGCTGGTCGCTGTGACGTACTATCCCATCCCTGGGAATTAAGTCCAGGGTCACATGGACGGGATAGTACGTGACATGAGAGAAAGGGGTTGAAAAACAAAATGTGATTAATTTTTTTATATCAGTTACTAATCTCCAAAAATAATGCATTCAATGTATTCTACCGCTTGTTAATATTGTAGGGCTATCAATTACGTCTGACATTCACTGTTTTGAGAAATTGATTAAAAAAAAAGTAAATTCCAACAATGTGATTATTATTTGAGCGATTACTTTTTTTCTAAGTTTATGGAAAAAATAATATCTCTGGCTTTTACATTTCATGTTTTTATTTTACCCATAATGTACAGATATGTAGAAATGAGGTGGTACAAAGAGATTCATCAGATGCAATATTCCTGCAAGGAAGAAGAAGGACATTTAGATCTTGAGGCATAAACAATTCTCTTGCTGATGGAATATGTTTGGTACAACAACTCCATTCTTGTCTATGAGTGTTTAGTTGCCAGATTTGTATGCTGTTCATATAGTTAGAATAAAAAAAAACTCCCAGAGGCTCACACAGGGAGAGCATATGACTGTATTTCTTGTTTTTTCCCAGGGCTGTGGGGTACTCGGTACCGGGCCCGATGAACCTCAATGGAAGATGTCACGGCAGCTGGAACCCAGCCCGTGGCCCTGGGCGCCCATTGTTCAAGGGGAAAATGTTCAGTGTGCTTATGATGATTTGAATGACGCCACTTGTGGTGTTCGGCAATGAAGATGTTAAGCCGACGCTGCAGACAGATCCTATGGGACAGATGGAGTGGTGTAGCAATGATGTTATAGCCCTCCACAGGCAGGGCTGTAGTCCCAGGGCAGAGTAGGGGAAGTGACACTTAGATGGTGTAGTGTCAGGCGCGAGGGATGTAGCTGTGCTGGGCCGGTTGGCGCAGGAATAAGTGGAGGACACCAGGGCAAGTAGTTCCAAAGCTTTACTCAGTCTGTTGTGCAAACAGTGCCCGCTTCCGCGCCATGTCCTCCAGGTTAGGGACTCAGTCAACTTCCAGGCCAGATGTAATACTCCCTTCCAACACTCCGCCAACATATGTGCCTTTTCTGAACCTCTCCTCTTATAGCGCCTTTGAGTGAAGTACTCCTAGTACTGAGTTACACTGGAGTTCCTCATGTCAGATGTTCCTATGAACTCTACTTGTACGTCAGACAGCTGTAGCCTGCTTCGGGGACTCCTTGCTATTAAGTCCCGGCTCACTAATATGTTGCTGTTGTGCCCCCAAGTCTTGTGTGGGAATAAAGTGGTCACTACTTCTATTCCTCCGGTGTCTGCTGCAGGACCATTAGTATCCGTACAACCTCGGGGACCGGGCCCCGGCCTTGTGCTTAGAACTTGAAAAGGGTTCTCCTCTAACCCTGGTCCTTGTTCTCTTATTCTCCTCACGTTCCATTCTAATCCTTCTTTCCAATGGAGAATCAAGCTTCCTTCCTCTGTCTCTTTCCTGTGCCAGCAGACCCAGATCACTGTGGCCTGCTGCAGCACTTCCCTCTTCCATCCCTCTCCCGGGGATCTTCTCTGTCTCACACTCTGTCCTTCTACATCTTCACTCACTCACTGAATGAAAGACTGACTGACTGACTCAACTCTTCCCGCTCTTTTGTGCGAACTAAACTCCACCCACCTCCCAGCACGTTTCGTGTTCCAAGCAGGGAGCCACCAAGGGGTGCTTTGCTATACTCCAAGCAAGGAGCCGCCGAAGGTGCTTTGCTACACTACTTTTTGGTGTGGGATGCAGGTGTTGGAGTGTGGTCAGGTGTTTCCACCTTACCTGGATGGTGGGGCACCACACCTCAGGAGGAGGTGCAGTACCTCTGTGGCGACTGAGCCTCAGGGGCACCACATACCCCCCCATTAAACACAGCACATCCGCGGGCTGCAAGGAAACAAAGTTGACAATACAGGAACATACAGATTTTTATATTGCATAATGAGCATATCTTATCTAATCTTCTCAATATGAGAGGCACTCATTCTTGAACGTTACAAACAATTTAACTGTCTATCTATATTTAAAGTTATGCTACCTAATTTAAAGTGCTATAGAAGCAAATTCACTATCAGCTTGAGTAACACATTTTCTAGCAACACATTTCTTTTCTGTTATCTTTCACATTTTCTACTCTCCTCTTTCCTTTTGTCTTAGGAGTGACAACCGTTATTGCTTGATTCGTCATCTGCATATTTTTATTCAATTCTCACATCTTTATTCAAACATTGTAAAACATTCACTGTATTTCTGTCTCAATTAAACCCTATGAAATCTGTCATTAATACTCTCACTTCCTAGTTTCTTATTCAAAAATACTAAGCAAAGAGTGCAAAGAGTAGACAATGGACCGGCCATCATGTCCGGAAATGTCCTTCTAACGAGGTAGTCCTTATTCCAAGGGCAGGTTCCTATGTAAAACCAAGAGAAAGCACCTAAAGAGGTGCAAACTATACACATTAACAGTTCGGGATCACTCAGCGTCTATGATCTCCATAGTTCAAGTGTAAAGGCTGCCAACTGGCGGAGGGTCTCCTGGCATCGGGCTCCTGTTTCCTCCTCCTCTTCCTGGGACCGGCCCCTGCTCACTGTGGACCGCGGTACCACGGTCAGGGGTTCAGATGTTTCCCCCCGGGGACTGATATCCCGGTCCCAAACCAAGTCCAGCACCACCTGTCCGGCCGCTGTAGCCGGCGGGCATCCAGTAGCTTCCCTAACTTCAGGGCCGACGGACATACCTGGTGCTTCCCGGCGGTGTTGCGGTTCCGGTGCAGGCCTGAGATGGTGGGCAGCTGCAGGGGTATCCACCGGGGTAGCAGGTCCAGATGCCGGCAGTGGTGGAGCAGATAGCAGCTCCAGGTCTACGGGGGTTCATGGTGGGACCTGCGCGGCCGCGTCAGGTCCAGGCGGGAGCTCCTCTTCCTCCGCTTCAGCTCCCAATGCTTCACACAGCGGCGGTGGTAATGGAGAGACTGCAGGGGATGCTGCCGGTGGTGTTGCCGCAGTCGCAGGCTCTACAGGGTTCATCTGGGGGAGATCCGGTGCAGTGATGGCGGGTACCAGTAACTGGGGTACCACGGGTGTAGACCCCTCCAGGGCGGGCTGCCACTTCTTCCTCCAGAGCGCCTCCTGCTTCAGCCGCAGTTCGCGAGTCAACCAGGCAATCTCCTCCAGCTGTTGACAGTCCATCCCGGAAGCCGGGCCGGAGCCATCAGCCATGGCGCCGGGGAGATTCAACTCAACCTCCTCGCGCTCCGCAGGCCTCCTCCCTTCTCCTTCCAATATGGCGTTCTGGCGTTCTTCCCGCCTCAGCTCTTTTCCCGCCACTGGCTTCCGCTCCTCTTTCTGGGGGTGGCGTCTTCTTCCAACTCCTCCATACCAAGCCAGTATACGAACCCCTCGGGGGGTGGGCCATGTTGCTGTCGCATAGAAGTTCAGACAGGGGAGGCCCAGGACAGTTTGCGGTCTTTTCTTAGGACCACCCAGGTTATCATGCCCAACTTCACCGCGCCGGCGGCCATTTTTAACATTCATCTCACAGTCTATCAAATTAGGTCTTCTGCACATTTCCAAAAGTTTTAAGTCCAACAGATCTCAGGCACACAGAACCCGTTGGCATCGGGTCTCGTCATCCTGTTCGTGATGCCAAAAATGGGTTGCCCTCACACCCAGGGCTGTGGGGTACTCGGTACCGGGCCCGATGAGCTTCAATGGGAGATGTCATGGCAGCTGGGACCCGGCCTGTGGCCCTGGGCGCCCATTGTAAAAGGGATTGTTTCAGTGTGCTGATGGTAGTGAAGTTTATAAGTGATTTGTGACGCCACCTGTGGTATTCGGCAATAGAGATGTAAGCCGACGCTGCAGACAGATCCTCTGGGACAGATGGTGTGGTGCAGCAGTGATATTATAGCCCTCCACAGGCAGGGCTGTAGTCCCAGGGCAGTGTAGGTAAAGTGACACTTAGATGGTGTAGTGTCAGGCGTGAGGGATGTAGCGGTGCTGGGCAGGTTGGCGCAGAAATAAGTGGAGGACACCAGGGCATGTAGTTCCAAAGCTTTACTCACAGTCTGTTGTGCAAACAGGTGCCCGCTTCCACGCCGTATCCTCCAGGTTAGGGACTCAGCCAACTTCAAGGCCAGGCCCTTCCAACACTCCGCCAACATATGTGCCATTTCTGAACCTCTCCTCTTATAGCGCCTTTGAGTGAAGTACTCCGAGTACTGAGTTACACTGGAGTTCCTCCTGTCAGATGTTCCTATGAACTCTACTTGTACGGCAGACAGCTGTAGCCTGCTTCGGGGACTCCTTGCTATTAAGTCCCGGCTCACTAATATGTTGCTGTTGTGCCCCCAAGTCTTGTGTGGGAATAAAGTCACTACTTCTATTCCTCCGGTGTCTGCTGCAGGACCATTAGTATCCGTACAACCTTGGGGACTGGGCCCCGGCCTTGCGCATAGAACTTGAAAAGGGTTCTCCTCTAACCCTGGTCCTTGTTCTCTTATTCTCCTCACATTCCGTGCTAATCCATCTTTCCAATGGAGAATCAAGCTCTGTCTCTTTCCTGTGCCAGCAGACCCAGATCACTGTGGCCTGCTGCAGCGCTTCCCTCTTCCATCCCTCTCCCGGTGATCTTCTCTATCTCACACTCTGTCCTTCTACATCTTCACTCACTCACTGAAAGAAAGACTGACTGAATGACTCAACTCTTAACGCTCTTTTGTGCGAACTAAACTCCACCCACCTCCCAGCACGTTTCGTGTTCCAAGCAGGGAGCCACCAAGGGGTGTTTTGCTATACTTCAAGCAGGGAGCCGCTGAAGGTGCTTTGCTACACTACTTTGTGGTGTGGGGTGCAGGTGTTGGAGTGTGGTCAGGTGTTTCCACCTTACCTGGATAGTGGGGCACCACACCTCAGGAGGAGGTGCCGTACCTCTGTGGCGATTGAGCCTCAGGGGTGCCACAATTAGCCATTCAAATTGATCGACGTTTACGTGAACGTAAAAGTACACAAGAGGCGGTGCTCCCTTTTGAACAAACTTCTGAACCCATGCAATGTGATAGGGTTTTGTCTAGACGTGAGGTACTAGAGAGTTTGTTTTAGAGACTATAATTGCAAGAGACAACTACCATGTCAGCCAGCTGGGCAATCTGGGCCGCCCTGTAATAAAGAGTAAAGTTTGGCAGAGAGACTCCTCCCTGTCTTTTATGTCTGAACAAAATTTGCTGAGAGATACGGGGCTTTTTATTATTCCAGATAAAACGTGTTATGTGCAAGTTTATCATTTTGAAAGTCATCAGAGGCACTGGAATGGGCAGAAATCGAAACAAATAATGGAATTGAGGCAAAATGACCCTTTTTTTTTTTTTTTTTTTTTGATTTTTAAACTCTATTTTTATTACAAATTTTTGTTAACAACAAAAAAAAAGAAAAGAAAAAAAAAACACAGATACATATCATGTTACATAGTTGCATAGTTCGGAGAAACGCATCCTCGCAGCCATAATTGAAAACGTGTACACCTCGTAACAGTCTGTCTAATAATCATTGGCGTCTCACTTCCTCCCTATGATTACATATTTGAAGATCAACCTTGACCTTGCTACCCTTTTCCCTCCCCAACAATCTCTCCCCCCCCCAAAACCCTAAAACCTTTTCCTCCCTTGCTTTGTGGAAAGCCTACTCGCTCACAGGCCCTAAGACCCTCCGTATTTGACTTTCTTTGGCTCACAGAAATCATTTGCTTCAGTTCAGGTTTAATATTCCCAGTGTTCCCCCCCAAGGATTCCCTGTGGTACCACGTTGTGTCTCTGAAAGGACCAACTATGCGTTGAATTTCCTCCTTATTACAGTGCTCCACAATATAGTGCCTCCATTTTGTAAAAAATCTAGATGTTTCGCAAGACTTCCTCTTCTCTGCCTCTAACCTCTCCATTAGCATTACATGCTTCAGGCGTCCCGAGAGTTCTTTTATGGTGGGCATGTCCTTTTGTAGCCAGTTTGTTAATAATATTTTTTTCATGAGCATTATGATTATGTGGATGACCTGCGGGGGCCCCCCCCCCCTACATGAGCATCGGGGGACTTCTCCCAGTAGTGAAATAAAACCAAATCTCTCGGGATTTCATCGCCCCAATCCCATATGTACTTTATATATTTTCTAACTGCACCCCACATGTCTGCCACCTGCTTGCAAGTCAGCAGGCCATGAAGTAAGTCAGTATATGGGGTATTACATTTGGGACATTGCGTGAGTCTTTCTGGCTTATCAGAGCTCCTTGGAAACTGGAAGGCGTATATTGCCCTATGTATTATTTTGAATTGAGTTTCTCTCCAGCTTTCATTAATAAGGGACTGGCGAGCTTTAGTCCACCCCTTCCTTATTTTGTCTCCAATAGCCCTGTCCTCCAGTTGCGATTCCCATTTTTTATAGAAGGTATCTGGATGACTATCTAAAAGCACCCCTCTCATCGTGCTGTACAGCATTGAAATAGACGAGAAGTTTTTTGCTGCATCTACCATTCTATCGAACTCGTTGCATGTGAACTCCGCCTGCGTGTCTATTAAGTGGGACATGATATGATACCTAATCTGTTCAAATTGTACCGTTTGAAATTTTTGGAGATCAAATTTTTCTATTATTTCGTTTTGTCTTAGCCATCTGTTCTCTGTAGGATGAGTCAGATGAGCTATCTCCTGTATACCCCTGTCTCTCCATTCCTTAAACAATTTATTCTCTACTCCCGGTAAAAATTCTATGTTATTCCACATTGGGAGGTATTTAGATATTCGGAACGGAAGTTTGTATTTTTTTCTCACCGTCTTCCAGGTGGCAATAGTATCCCGGAATATCAAAGAATTTTTGATTTTGGCTGGAAGCATCTTTAGTCTTGCGTGCAACAAGGACCTAAGATCCCAAGGTTGGGCATATTCCCTCTCTATGGCATAGGCCGAATATTTATTTTAATCGAATGGACTCTTCCTAAAAAAAGAGAGAGACGGGGAGGACCATTTTGATAAAGATTGCGTTAGTTTTTGGAGAAGAGGGGTGTAGTTATGCTTAAATAACTTGGATTGGATAGTGTAAGGTTGATTCCTAGGTAGGTGATATAGCGCTTCGCATGGCGGAAATGGAAGTTCTCTAATATTGAGATTTGTTCAGTAGGGGAGGTATTAAGGAACATGATTTCTGATTTATCAACGTTAACCTTCAAACCAGAAATTTCCTCAAAGTGTTTAAGTGTATTTATAAGATTAGGCAGGGACACACGTGGGTTCGTCAGAGTCAAAAGATCGTCGGCAAACAGACTGACCTTGTATTCATATTTACCTATAGTTTGGCCTGTGATATCGGGGTGTAGGCGGATCTTTTGTGCCAATGGTTCTATTACCATAGTGAATAGAGCTGGAGACAAGGGGCAACCCTGCCTAGTTGCCCTATGAATAACTATTGGTTCTGGAGAAGTTGAGGGTAGTTTTAAATACGCTATGGGTTATTGTAGAGGAGTTTGAGTGAGTTGATTAATTGTTGCGATATCCCCAATTTGTGCATTATATTAAACATATATGGCCATGTGATGGTATCAAAAGCTTTTTCTATATCTAAAGCAAGTATAGTTAAGGGGGTTTTACATTTGTTGGCGCTATGAATAAGATTTAGAAGCAAAATAGGAGAGAGGAGGGGGCGCTCCTGGTGTGATACCCAGTGGTCAAATAGAGTAGGTTAGGAACAAAGTACACTAACCTACCGTGGTTATGCTGCCGGCATAACCACGTTTGCAGATCCTGCAGTGCTTATCGTGCACCCTTCGTCATCCTGGCTTCCAGGTTCCACGGTTAGCTGGTCACAAGGGGCGTCATGTGATGCTGATGTCACCACAGGTCCTCCGTCTTTCAGGTCTTGCAGGATGGTTGGAAGCCTGCTGGGTCCGTGCTGCACCAAGCCGCTCAACCAGAAGGGTGTAAAATACAAGGAAAGAGAAGGACATAATGACCAAGTGAAGAAGTTTCTTTTCCATCCAAAACAAGTGTCTGTCTTGGTCTGAGCGCCCTAATCAGCCGTACTTCTCTTTCCATGAATAAGATTTAGGTTTTTACGTATATTATCTGGGGCCTGCCTTGTTGGAATGAATCCAACCTGATCCCTCTGAATAAGGCTAGGTAGGCATTTATTAATCCTGTTAGCTACAGTGGGGCAAAAAAGTATTTAGTCAGTCAGCAATAGTGCAAGTTCCACCACTTAAAAAGATGAGAGGCGTCTGTAATTTACATCATAGGTAGACCTCAACTATGGGAGACAAACTGAGAAAAAAAAATCCAGAAAATCACATTGTCTGTTTTTTTTTCATTTTATTTGCATATTATGGTGGAAAATATGTATTTGGTCAGAAACAAGCAATCAAGATTTCTGGCTCTCACAGACCTGTAACTTCTTCTTTAAGAGTCTCCTCTTTCCTCCACTCATTACCTGTAGTAATGGCACCTGTTTAAACTTGTTATCAGTATAAAAAGACACCTGTGCACACCCTCAAACAGTCTGACTCCAAACTCCACTATGGTGAAGACCAAAGAGCTGTCAAAGGACACCAGAAACAAAATTGTAGCCCTGCACCAGGCTGGGAAGACTGAATCTGCAATAGCCAACCAGCTTGGAGTGAAGAAATCAACTGTGGGAGCAATAATTAGAAAATGGAAGACATACAAGACCACTGATAATCTCCCTCGATCTGGTGCTCCATGCAAAATCCCACCCCGTGGGGTCAGAATGATCACAAGAACGGTGAGCAAAAATCCCAGAACCACGCAGGGGGACCTAGTGAATGAACTGCAGAGAGCTGGGACCAATGTAACAAGGCCTACCATAAGTAACACACTACGCCACCATGGACTCAGATCCTGCAGTGCCAGACGTGTCCCACTGCTTAAGCCTGTACATGTCCGGGCCCGTCTGAAGTTTGCTAGAGAGCATTTGGATGATCCAGAGGAGTTTTGGGAGAATGTCCTATGGTCTGATGAAACCAAACTGGAACTGTTTGGTAGAAACACAACTTGTCGTGTTTGGAGGAAAAAGAATACTGAGTTGCATCCATCAAACACCATACCTACTGTAAAGCATGGTGGTGGAAACATCATGCTTTGGGGCTGTTTCTCTGCAAAGGGGCCAGGACGACTGATCCGGGTACATGAAAGAATGAATGGGGCCATGTATCGTGAGATTTTGAGTGCAAACCTCCTTCCATCAGCAAGGGCATTGAATATGAAACGTGGCTGGGTCTTTCAACATGACAATGATCCAAAGCACACCGCCAGGGCAACGAAGGAGTGGCTTCGTAAGAAGCATTTCAAGGTCCTGGAGTGGCCTAGCCAGTCTCCAGATCTCAACCCTATAGAAAACCTTTGGAGGGAGTTGAAAGTCCGTGTTGCCAAGCGAAAAGCCAAAAACATCACTGCTCTAGAGGAGATCTGCATGGAGGAATGGGCCAACATACCAACAACAGTGTGTGGCAACCTTGTGAAGACTTACAGAAAACGTTTGACCTCTGTCATTGCCAACAAAGGATATATCACAAAGCATTGAGATGAAATTTTGTTTCTGACCAAATACTTATTTTCCACCATAATATGCAAATAAAATGAAAAAAACCAGACAATGTGATTTTCTGGATTTTTTTTTCTCAGTTTGTCTCCCATAGTTGAGGTCTACCTATGATGTAAATTACAGACGCCTCTCATCTTTTTAAGTGGTGGAACTTGCACTATTGCTGACTGACTAAATACTTTTTTGCCCCACTGTATTATGGGGGAAAAGATCTTGAGGTCCACATTCAAGAGGGATATTGGCCTATAGTTTTTCGTGAGTAACGGGTCTCTCCCTTGTTTTGGGATAACAATAATATGTGCTGTGTAAAATTCCGGCAGCATTGTTTGGCCTGTTAGTATGTTATTGCAGTAGATTTGAATATGTTTAAGCAAGATGTTTGAGAATTTTTTATAGTATAATGCGGTCAATCCATCGGGCCCCGGAGCCTTCCCAACTTTTAGGTGGCTTTTTGTGGATGTGATTTCCTCTTCGGAGATAGGAGAGTGTAATGTGGCAGCGTAAGTCGGGGTTAGGGAAGGTAGTGGCACATTAGATAAAAAGTCTTCCAGTTTGGGCAATGAGAAATTTGCACTATCAATGTATACTTTTTGGTAGTAATTTTGAAACGTTTTATAGATTTTATTGAGATTAAAGGTAGTTTTGGGACTGTTCGTCTTTTATAGAAAAAATAGTTTATTCGCTCTGTTAGGTGTCAGGTTTCTGCATCTGCTCTGCAGGAATCCAGAGCCTCACATTCTGCGGTCTCCTGCTGTCTTTCTACTGCAGAGGAGATTACTTTGCAGCAGACCGCTCCAGAGACTAAGTCCCTCTGTGCTCCTACTGGGCATGCTCACGAGGTGATCTCCCATTGGAGATCGGGAGTCATGTGCCCAGGTCATGCTCCAGATCTCATTGGTCCATCTCGGAGATCTTGAAGGTCCCGCACGGCTATAAAAAGCGCGCATGACCGTTCGGCCATGCGCTAGTATAGACTATACTTGCTATGTGTGAATGGTGACGAATGTATGATTCTGGTGACTGACTCATTATAAAACCCCTTCCCTCTGATATTACGTATGTGGATAAGGAATTATTTCAGCAGTCAGCGCCAGTCAGTGGCAAGCCTTAGGCCACTGTGCACACCGCACCTCTGCGCTAGCGTCCGACATTGCGCTTGCTTTCTAGCTTTGTCGTCGAGCGGCAGTGTCCTACGCCGCTCTGCAGTTGCAGCCCTTCTTGGCGCTCGCAGTAGCGACGCCGCACACACGGTAGGTCTAGAGGGACGCAGCTACTCTGTCTTAGGTCCTGCTCCTGTGACCAGATACCGTGTGTGCATTTACCTGAGGCCTGTGACACTAACAGGCTCAGAGTTTTTTGTATGTTTATGTTGCGGTGCCTCTGTGTGTGAACAGAGCCCACTCTGCGCACTTCGGTGAAGTTGAACCCATGCGCATTATACCGCCATATTGCTCCTCTGTCATTACCTAGCAGCGGTGTAACACCTACTGCACGGTGGACCCCGAGCGGCGAACGCACTTTATTATTTATTTTTATTTAGTGCGTTCCGCCGTTCCTAACACGCTCTTTGTTTTAATTTTCGAGCAAGCATTCGGTCCATTTTATTAGAGAATCGATAAAATGTCGCTTGCGTCCACCTAATTGCTCTTTCTGTGAAGGTCGTTAGCAAAGTGTTTAGCTTTAGTTTTAAATCATAAATTTGCTTAGTTAAGTATAATGAGGGGTGTAACTGGTTGGTGGTTTCTAATTTATAGAGTTTGTACTCGAGAATCAGTTGCTCCTGAAGACGATTTTTCTTTTTTTGAGATGCTATCCTAATGAGTACGCCAGTGATATATTTTTTATGGGCCATCCACACACTACCCATGGAGGTGTCAGGGGTAATATTAGAGAGGAAAAAGGCATTAAGCTCCTGTTCAACCAGTAGTCGAGTCTGAGGATCGGACAATAAGGATTCATTCATTCTCCATGTGTACAGATGTGTATTCGCTACACCCAGTTTAAATACTTTACAGAGAGTACACTATCATGGTCAGACCATGAAGAGGGGACATGCCTGGAATACATCAGTGATGGTATATTTTCCGAGTTGGTGAGAACCCAGTCTATCCTGGAGTATGAATGAAAAACCCTAAAAAAATATGTGTAACCTCTTGACTGTCTATGGGTTTCTCTCCATGTATCAACCAAATGATGGGCTTGGAGGATATTTTCAAGTATAACTTTATCCTTCCTTGACATGTCGGACCTCTTATTATTATTGGAGCTATCAAGGGTTGGGTTTAAGATCAAGTTAAAATCACACGCCATATGATAGTATCATAGGAGATGGACCTTAGGGATTTTGCAATAGATTTAATTGGTTTCATTTGTAATGTCGGAGGTGCATAGCAATTAACAAGACAGTCGCTTCTCCTGTACCGTGCCCCAAAGGATTATGTATCTACCCTCTGTGTCCACAGTCATACCTTCCTGCAAAAATGGGAAAGAATTATGGAGCAGAGTGGCGACTCCTCTCGTTTTTTTATCATGAGAGGCAAGAAAAAATCTCGAGTAAAGCTTATGGAAAAATTTAGGGGATAAGTTATTGGAAAAATCAGTTTCCTGTAGGAATAGTACATCAGGGGAATGTTTCAGGTAGTCAATAAAGGCGCGTTTTCTTTTTATCGGAGAATTGAACCCCCTAACATTATGTGAAAGTGTCTTAAGCATTTGGTTTAATTAAATAGGTCTAAATAAATCTCTAGCATAATAACATCCAGGGTGGATAGCTTCACGTCGGTTATCAATCTAGGAACATGTTTATAAGACATCAGCACTCTTTTAGTGGAAGGGAGGGAGGGGAGGTAGCAAAAAATTTAATAACAAAAGAAATGGTCACAACCAATGACCGGTATGCAGGCTAGAGTGTGCTGGCCCATTATTAGTAGGGCCAGAAGCAGCAACAGCCCAAAATGGAGTGGCATACTTACTCCAGGGGCACAACGCTCAACAACAAGAAAGGAGAAAACAATATTATATGTAAATTGTCATAAATCACATCAAATAGTAATACTTATCAGAACAATGTCCCAGCATTTCGATTGCTCTTTGAATCTGTTCCAGCACATTCGCCGGTAGCAGACTCAAGAAGTAGACTGTTTGTTGTGCTGTGTTTTATTGGGTCTGGTACGGTGAACTTCTATCCATTCTCTGCAAGGCTTCGGTCTCTGTGGTAGCGCCCCTGAGTCTGGGATCGGGATGCCTGCTTTTTCCAGTGTTTTTCTACCTTCTTCACAATTTCTTGGAGAATAGGTAGAATTATTATGTGAGAAGATTAGAGCATTTGGGAATCCCCACGTGTATTTGATATTTGCTTTAATTAAGGCCATTGTTACGTCTTTCATGGCCTTTCTCCTCATTAGAGTCGCCGGACAGATGTCAGGGAACAAGGAAACAGTGTCTGGAACGCCTGGTAGTTTATTCAGTCTACGAGCAGCAGATAGAATTAGGTCTCTGGATTCCTCATGGTGCATTTTGAGGACAACATCTCTTGGGGAGGCATCAAATTTGGGACCTCCCAGGGCCCTGTGAATTCTGGTTATTTTTAGAGAACTCAGGTCTGCCTGCGGTAAAAGGGTGCGAAAGAGGTTCGAGGCAATTTCCATTAGATTGGAGCTACTTTCTGAGAGTCCTTTAATTCTAATCCTACCTCGGCGTGAGCGATTCTCCAATTCTTCACACTTAAGCTCCAGAAATTCGAGTCTAGCATCTTGTTCTTGTAGTAGCTCACTATTATGCTCAGTGGCGTCAGCGGTGTCATCCATTCTTTTCTCCAAATCGTTGGTTCTTTGGGCAATGTCTTAGAATCATAGAATCGTAGAGTTGGAAGGGACCTCCTGGGCCATCTGGTCCAACCCCCTGCTCAAAGCAGGATTCGCTAAATCATCCCAGTCAGATGTCTGTCCAGCCTCTGTTTGAAGACTTCCATTGAAGGAGAACTCACCACTTCTCGTGGCAGCCTGTTCCACTCATTGATCACTCTAACTGTCAAAAAGTTTTTTCTAATATCTAATCTGTGTCTCCTCCCATTCAGTTTCATCCCATTGCTTCTAGTCTTTCCTTGTGCAAATGAGAATAAAGTTGATCCTTCTACAATGTGACAGCCCTTTAGATATTTGTAGACAGCTATTAAGTCTCCTCTCAGTCTTCTCTTTTGCAAACTAAACATTCCCAAATCCTGCAACCTTTCCTCATAAGACAGGGTTTGCAGACCGGTCACCATTCTGGTCGCTCTTTTCTGAACTTGCTCCAGTTTGTTGATGTGAAATTATCCACAGCAGAAGATAACTCAGCTCTGAACGTTTTCTGAATGGTGGCCAGAAGATCCTCCATTGTCATTGGGATCATGTTTGTTGAGGTGGTCGAGTCAGTTAGCTGAGACCTTTGAGGGGAGCCCTTAGAGCTCAGTGAGGATGATTTTGATGCCGACATAGTGTGGCTTGCTGGTTTTGTACGTTGAGACAATAGTTGTGTGATTGATCGGGTGTTGATTTCAGATGAGGCAGGTTTTTTGGGGCGCATTGCTCACAGACCTCCTGTATTCTGAAAGTCAGCGCATGACAACTACATATAAAAGTGAGCGCATCTTTGTGCCCGTGGCGACAGACCTAGTGTTCCATTATCATAATCCACTAGAAATGTCTATGCCCTCCGTGTTGGATTTTAGCAGGATATGGGGTAAACTTTGTAGGACATAGTATGTCTCTAGTGTAGCTCTGTTGTAGTACCCCTTTAATAATTCAGAAATGTAGGGGCAGGTGAGCCAGTAGGTCTGAGCGACAGAGAATATTGCCGGTCCGAAAAGGAGGTGAAAAAAGAAAAAAAAAAAAAGGATTTTTCAATGTGGGCAATATTGCCAAAAGACCAGCAGATGGAGTCCTAGATCTTCAAATATAAAGTGAGGCAGCTATGGGGATTATATTAGATTTTATAGTCTCATGGCTTCTCCTCCAGCTGGAGACAGGGCAACACATACAACCCTCTAATGTGCAAGGTCAGGAAACAGAAAGGTACCTGCAGTCCGTTCAGGGGCTCCACAGGCTGGGGAGGGTTCTCACAAGCAATTATAATATGGCTCCCGCTGCCCTCCAGAGGGGCCCCATTGAATGGTGGATTTAAAAGCAAAAAGTGAAATCCTCCAAGGAGGAAGGGTCCTGCTATTAATTAAATGAAATTTTCCCCTATTTGTTAAGGTTAAGTACCTGTTTGCTGGAGGGTCCAGTGTTTTGTGCCTGAGGCAATTTTCCTGTTGTGGCCTGGTGGGGCCTCCAGTGAAGCAGATGGTTGTCCCTGTTGTTTTTAAATCCAGAGCGGTGTCTCTTATGTCTCACGCCGTTCCTGTGGTGCTGGAAGGAAAGCTTTAGGTCCGGGTACTATGGCACTGCCTAGGTAATTATAGCACAAATGTATGAGTTCTGTATATAATCCATTAGCCGGCAGGGCCTAGATGAGGCCTGTAGCAGCGAGAAGAAGCCTAGGCCTCAGTCCTGAAGTCTCTCCAGTTCCAAGTAAAAAATCTATGCTTGTAAATATCCGAAACAGTCCAAATTGGGCTCAAAATGTTCTGTATCAAATCCTTAGTAGGATCCAAGAGAAAAATTGAGTTTTGAGTGAGTTTTGGTCGGGATGGGAGTAGATTCAGAGGTTATCCCTCAGGAGCTCTGCCTTTCTGTGGCTCACATGTGCTGTGTCCTCTTGTGTCAGTCCCCCCGGTAATAAAGCATCAGCATAAAGGGGGGGTCCCATGGTCACACAGGCCGTAGTTCCACACATTTGAATTTATTTTGTGGTCTTTTTTTACCTCAGGGAGAGGTCAAAATAAGGTCAAGGTTTTATTCTTTGCGATAACTAAACTGGTTATGACTGGTTATATCCATCCTCATTGGCGCCGGTTTAACGGGCCCTGATTGGTGGATTTGTTTTGGCGGTGAAATTTATGCATATTTAAACCCCTGCCTGAGCGGTTTTCTCCTCAGTCAAGAAATTGTTCCTGAAGAAAAGAAGATTCTCTGGAGAGATGGACATTCTCCTTCAGCAGATCATGGCGAGAGCCGGTGAGGAGGGTGGTGTGGACTGGCTTAGGAGCTGCTTGGCTATGAAACCTAATTCAGCAGCTTACGACACTACCCCCATTACCTCTGAACTGCGCTCGCAGCCTCTTCCTCCGCTACCATCAGCCTCCCTACCAGAACCCAGCGGAAGAAGCAGGAGACCTTCGGCAGCCTTTTCTCCAGACTCGTCACCTCAGCGTTCCAGGCTCTCGGGACGCGAGCGGAGCAGGAAGTCCCACCGCCCGGCGGTGAGCAAGTCACGCAGCCTAGCGCGAGATCCCGGGCGACGTCATCTTCAAAGGCCAGGTATGTCAGCTGATTCAGCCAGCGGGGCAGACGGGCACCGCGGTCGTAAAAGCACTGCGGTGGCCGTGAAGCACACTGCTCCCACAGCATCTGCCCCATTAATGCCCGCTCACCAAGAAGAGTCATCGGAAGAAGAAGAGGATGATGTTGCTGCGGTCCCTCTCAGCTGCGCTCGCCTAACATGGCGGGCTTGAGCGCAGGCTGTACGCCGGATCAAGACACACCGTCCAGAAATCCTGGAAAGGGTGAGAGCTTAAATATGTCTTTGTCTAGTTGTCAGAGTCAGCTTAAACTAATGTTGAAGAATGTGCTGGCTGAAGCGCTGGGTGAGGCTATTTCTCCTACACCCCAGCCAGCTACAAATATCGATTTACCTATTGATCCTCTGAATTTGAGAGGCACCTTACCTAAAAACACCATTAAAGAAGCACTCACTTGTCAATTATCACCACTGGGTTTCCACGAAAGAGCTCATTTGGGAATGTAAATATATTAATTTATTTTCGCTTCTTCCTCGCCGGGAACAGCCGATTAGATTTGAGCGCAAAGAAGAAAAATTGGATGCTGACGAATCCAAGCGTGGTATCGTTAAATCTTTTAACAACTGGATTCAGGCATTCTCAATTTATTCGGCTGTTCTCGGTGAGAAATATCTGAATTTATGTAGCAATCTATTTCAGCATCTAGATATCATACTGGAGGCTTTCAGGAATTTTGGTGGTTTAGCATGGCTTCACTACGATGAAGCGTTTAGACAAAAAACTAGCTGTCCATCCGGAGGTTACTTGGGGGATTAAGGATGTTGGAATGTGGATAAATTTAATGCTTCCTCAGAGACAGGCCTTTTCTAGACAATCTACTTCTCCCTCTGTTAAGAAAGGGGTATGCTTTGCATTCAATGATTCATTTTGCAAATGGAGTCATAACTGCAGATTTCGGCATGAGTGCTCGTTTTGCGGGAACTCTCACCCTGAAGCAAAATGTTTCAAGAAGCAATCATCTCAGCAATCAGCTGTTAAAGACATTAACGCAAAAGGCTCCCACACCAGTGAAACTGGAAAACATGCTGTATTGGCTAGGCACTTATCCAAACAGGGAAAGCAGTAGATTGCTATTTGAAGGTTTTTCCTTCGGCTTTCATGTTCCCCCATTTGAAGGAGTACGTTGCACAATAGTGAGGAATTTGTCATCATTAGATTCGTACCATGACGTAGCGAAAAAGAAAATTTTTAGCGAGCTGGAATTAGGAAGGTTTGCTGGCCCCTTTGAGTATCCTCCTTTTTTGAATTTTCGGATCTCTCCTTTAGGTATCGTTCCAAAAAAATAGCAAGGCTCTTTCCATCTGATACATCATTTATCTTTTCCGTATGGTGAATCTTTAAATGGCCAAACTGACAAATCAGTTTGTTGGCCAAATCTGATATCAAATCCGCATTCAGGCTCCTTCCGGTTCATCCTGAGGGGTTCAATTCTTTAAGGTTTTATTTTAACGGAAATTTTTTTCTTTGACAGATGCCTTCCTATGGGTTTTTCTCTTTCCTGCTATTACTTTATATAAATTTTTTGACTTTTTTGCACTGGGTTTTGGAGTCTACTGTTTCTAACATCGGCATCTTACACTATCTCGATGATTTTTTGATTGTAGGCCCAGCTTTTTCCTCAGACTGCTTTCAAGCCCTTTCAAAATTTGTAAGTTTATGTGAATTCTTTGGTATCCCTATCGCACATGAAAAAGCAGTTTTTCCATCCCAGTGTATTGAATTTTTAGGTATAACTTTAGATTCTTCTTTGATGGAATCTAGACTACCCATTGACAAAGTGTCTAAGCTATGAGATGCTTTAACGAAATTCATCAATAGAGAAAAAATTACTTTGAAAGAAATGCATTCTCTTTTAGGCCTTTTGAATTTTGCTCTCAGAATTATCCCTATAGGCAGGCCATTCTCGAGGCGCCTCTACGAAGCCACAAAAGGTCTATTGACTCCCAACTCTCATTTACGAGTTGGTCCTGATTTAAAAAAGGATGCCAAAATTTGGTTAAAATTTTTGACAGATTTTAATGGAAGGTCCTGTTTGCAGTCTGACTTCGTACCAGCGGATTCAATCCCTTTTAATTTTTCAGTAAGTAATTCTGAAGGTTGTGCAGTTTTTTCTCTTCTCATTGGACAATTCAGAACATTCCATTACCTTGGATTTCTATTGGGGTAAACAGAAACGAAATGGTGTTGTAACCTTTTTCCGTTTTATTGGGTATCTACTTTGGGCTCTTTGATGCAAAACTCAAGAATCGTAATATTTTCGAAGAACCGAGGCTTTATAATGGCTATCAACACGCTGTCATCCAAAAATAAATGGGCTGCTGAAATTCTTAGACAGTTGACTTTGCTTTGCCTGAAATTTAATATTTGGATTAAAGCAAACTTAGGCTCTAGTTGTTGGAAGTCAGCTGTTGATTCGCTATTCTCTGGTCAGCGTTTAATCTTTTACCAACAGGTTCCAAACGCAGATACAGAAGCAACCCTTTGCCCTCAAGAATTTTGGGACTTGATATCAGTTTGATACCTTACTTTATTCAGCAGTCACTATCTGAGCGATCATGGGCCGAATATTCCACCGCATGGCTTCGATGGTTTAACTTTTGTAATCTCTTTAATTTTGATCCAAATCACCCTAACCTGATTTACAGTTTGAAATTTGCGGAATTTTTGGTCAGTAAAGGGTTATCTTTCTCCGCATTGAATCAATCGATTTCAGGGGTATCATTTTTTCTAAAGCTTTTTGGGTAGCCCCCTCTAACAAGTTTCTTTCCTCTAAGACAATTTTTGAAAGGTTTTAAGAGGAGTAATTTAAAACCAGATGCAAGACGACCGATTTCTCATTCACTTTTAAAGGATCTTTGTGCTTCGTTACACAGAGTCTGTCTGAGTTCTTACGAAGCATTGTTATTATCCTCTGCATTTTTAATCGCTTTTTTCGGGGCCCTTCGTATAGGCGAATTCATTTCCGCGAAAAAATCCACCCCGTTTGGTCTAAAGTGTTTGGACGTTGAATTTTACGAGAATTACTTAATCTTGTTTGTCAGAAAATCAAAAAAAGACCAGTGTGGTAGAGGGTCTAGAATAAAAATCGAAACTTTTTCGGACCCAGTTATTTGAACCGTAACTAATTTGAAAAAATGGTTTCAACTTTGGCCTTCCGTTCAAGGCCCCCTATTTGTTCAATTGGATTTTTCCCTGCCCCGATTTTTCAATTTAATTTTTTATTAAAAAAATGCTTGAAATTCTTAGGGAAAGAGCATCTGAAAATTACTTCCCACTCATTCAGAATTGGGGCCGCTACAGAAGCGGCCAGGGCAGGTCTTTCTGATGCAAGAATCAAAAAACTAGGTACATGGGATTCAAAGAGATTTAAAATTTATATTCGCCATAGTCTTTATGATTATTAACGCTTTATTTAATTTTCAGGTCCGTTGGTGGTTTGGATCTTGGCCATTCTTATGTTTTCTGGGCCCAGAAGAGGGCTAAACGTCGGTATTACTCTGAGAACTTATTTTTCAGCCCTTTATTGATCCAAATATTCTGGCACAGCATTCGAGGGATGAAGTGGTCAAGTTTTATTTTAGAGTTTAAGAAATGTTCAAAATTATTTCCAGCTTCCGACTTAGTTTTATTTCACCTTGGTGGTAACGACTTAGGGAAAATTAAGACTTTGGACTTGTTAGCAATGATGAGGTCGGACGTTTCATCTTTGAAACAATCCTTCCCTAGAACTGACTTCATTTTCTCTGAAACCGTCCCTAGATTACTTTGGAGAAAGAGCAACTCAAATTTTTTAAATAAAATACGGATTAGGGTTAATAGAGGTCTGCAAAAATTTTTACCGTTAATTAACAGTTTTTCGTTCAGACACGTTGACCTTGAAGGTTTTATTCCAGGATTATATCGACAAGATCTGGGGCATTTGTCAGACATTAGTCTGGACATCTTTAATCTGGATTTACAGTCTATGGTTGAAAAGTGGATGTCTTTATTGGGGGGCGGGGCCACGTCTCTGTGAGCCCTGGCTTTTGGGAAAATCGCCCGCTAAGGGGCGGATTGTGTCTTTGGTATGGTATTAATGGGTATTTATCTGGAATTATTTATTAATGGATTTGGCTTTATTTATTATATTAACCCAAAATAAACTCACGGCCGCTTTTCATCCACTAGAAATGGTGTTGTGTCATTTATTTTAATTTATTAAATCGGTATTGTGGGACCATGTCAGTCCCCCCCCCCCCCCGTAATAAAGCATCAGCATAAAGGGGGGGTCCCATGGTCACACAGGCCGTAGTTCCACACATTTGAATTTATTTGGCGGTCTTTTTTTTTACCTCAGGGAGAGGTCAAAATAAGGTCAAGGTTTTATGCTTTGAGATAACTAAACTGGTTATGACTGGCTATATCCATCCTCATTGGTGCTGTTTTAACGGGCCCTGATTGGTGGATTTGTTTTGGCGGTGAAATTTATGCATATTTAAACCCCTGCCTGAGCGGTTTTCTCCTCAGTCAAGAAATTGTTCCTGAAGAAAAGAAGATTCTCCCACCCTCCCTCCCCCTTTTTTCTATTAACTGTTGTGATGTTTATTGTGGGAAAATCGCCCGCTAAGGGGCGGATTGTGTCTTTGGTATGGTATTATTGGGTATTTATCTGGAATGATTTATTAATGGATTTGGTTTTATTTATTATATTAACCCAAAATAAACTCACAGCCACTTTTCATCCACTAGAAATGGTGTTGTGTCATTTATTTTAATTTATTAAATCGGTATTGTGGGACCATGACCTTTTTTTAAAGATGTTTGCAATGTTTTATACAGTCCGGAAATTCTAGAAAAAAATCAGGCCGCCATAAAGGTTAGAAATTCAGTCAGCAAGGTAATGTGTGCTGGTAAAACATATCTGCCCCTGGCATTGAAGGAGGAAGCAAGGATCAGACAAATACAAGGTTTACATGGTACCCATTGAGACAACCATGTCAAAAATGTCTGATGGCGGCTTGTCTCCCCTGCACCATAGAAATAGAATGGTCTTACTTGAGAGAGTGGTGATAGCTCCTGGTTTAATGACTTTCTGTATGACTGCTATGTGTCGTAAAGTATATGGTCACTCTTGAGGCAATTTTTCTTTTAACTTAGAGGGAACTTGTCACCTAGGAAAACATTATTTTCCTGCAGATATAGGGTTAGTCTGCAGGTATAAAGCATTCTAATGCTGCCTGCCCACCTTACTGAAGTCAGAGAGATGCGCACATAGCGGCTACAGTCACCTCAGAGTACGCAGTGAGCAGTAGTGGTCGCACGCCCCGGCACGGTGATTGACAGCTCACTCTGCACAGATGCACTGCAGAGGCAGCAGTGTAACACAGAGCACCTGCAGATTGTATTAATGCAGCCAGCGATGATTTACCCTGAAATGCTGACGAGTTTCAGACTAAAGCCGAATGGTGACTCTACATCTCGGCTGACTAGTCCATGGTAGGTCCATGGCCACTTTCTCCTCGCTCCAGATGACTGATAAATCTTTCTCTATGTGTGTACAAATGGAGAGACCTGTCATTTACCCATGGAGTGAAATGCAGGAGAAAGATGCCGGCTACAGCATCAGACGAGTCCATGAGACATAGAGCACCCAGACTGGTTTTCAAAGTGTTTCAGACAAAAACATTCACTGCTGCAACTGTGCAACCAGAGTCTGATTTATGCGTGGTTCGGGCAACACGAATCTAATGATTTCCGGGAAGGGCATGTTTGATAAGCATTAGGTTTAGGATCCTTGTTACTGGCTGGAAGGCTCTCATTAATTGGCCAAATTGTGCACTATGCACGTTAATTTTCTAAGTATATTCTATATAGCAGTAATGCAATCCAAATGTCAAATTCAGAGTTTGCACATATCTTAGCCAGGGCTGCCACAAGGAAGTTTGGGGCCCCATACTGGCAAAATTTTCGGGGCCTTCTTGAGACTCCACCCAGGCTCCACCCCAGCCCCACCTCCAACCCTCGAACTGTCCACAGTCCCACTGCTCTCTCTTGGAAAAACTCAACTTCTCACCAGTCACACATTAACAGTTCCCATCACCAGATTACACATATAGCCAGCAGCTTTTGTTTTGGCCAAAAGATTTTTTAAGCCACCACCACAACATGATAGACACTTTTGGCCAGGCCCTACTCTACTCTACTCTACTGTAACCTATTAAATATTTGTTAAAATGTGCAATACACTTTAGGTATATTTTTATTTATTTTTCAATTTTTAAAATGACCAATAATATCAAATACAAGGAACAAATACCACCGCACCATGTCCAGACCACATATTACCACCACAGTGACTGAATAATATCACATACAAGGAACAAATACCACCGCACCATGACCAAACCACATATTACCACCACAAAGAGACGAAATAATAGCACATACAAGGGACAAATACTGCAACACCATGTCCAGACCACATATTACCACCACATAGTGAATGAATACTACAATACTGATCAGTAATAAAAAAAAGCACAATACTATCACCATAAGTGCCATTATACACAGGAGATCTGTACTTAGTATGCAGTGTCTGTGTACAGGTAATACAGTGATCAATGACATTATACACAGGAGCTCTGTATATAATGTATAAGTAATATAGTGATCACTGGTGACATTATACACAGGAGCTCTGTATATAGTATACAGTGTATAGTGTCAGTGTAAAGGTAACATTCACTCACCAGTGACGTCCTTCAGCTTTGCTTTTCATCTTTCATCCAGCACAGACCGCCATCACTACTTCTAGTCAGGACTCGTCTCTGCAGGAAATAACACAGTAAGGCTACTTTCACACTAGCGTCGTGCACTGCACGTCGCTATGCGTAGTTTTGAAGAAAAAACGCATCCTGCAAAAGTGCTTGCAGGATGCGTTTTTCTCCATAGACTTTTATTAACGACGCAGTGCGACGCATTGACACATGTCGCAACCGTCATGCGACGGTTGCGTCGGACCGTCGCCACCAAAAAACGTTACATGTAACGTTTTTTGGTGCGTCGTCTGCAGCATTTCCGACCGCTCACGCGCGGCCGGAACTCCGCCCCCGCCTCCCTGCACCTCACAATGGGGCAGCGGATGCGATGAAAAACAGCATCCGCTGCCCCCATTGTGCGGCGCTTCCACACTATGCGTCGGTGCGCTGCAATGTCGCATAGCGACGTGCAGTGCACGACGCTAGTGTGAAAGTAGCCTTATCTAGAGCTCCACTTACTGAACACATTACTTATTTTTTTCCCAACTTCTATATTACATCACATGAAGAAAAAAAGGCAACATAGTATCAATCTACACAGTAACAGGACTGCCCCCCCATTTAAAGCAGTGTACTCAAAAATTAAAATAAATACATCACTGCAGTAATAATATCCCTTAATTAGCCCCTATGGTAATAATATCCCCCATCCTGGCCCCTGTGGTTCTCATTCCTGGCTTCAGCCATATGTTCTCTCATCCTACCCTCATGAGTATCCATTCTGCCCCATATGATCTCCCCATCATGCCCCATCTGTCTCCATCGTATCCATCCTGCCCCATGATCCTGCTCAATCTGTTTCCAACCTTGCCCCATCTGTCTCCAATCCTGCCCCCAGTGTCTCCAATCATGCCCCCATGTCTTTCGTCCTGCCCCCTGTGTCTCCAATCATGCCCCCATGACTTTCATCCTGCCCCATGTCTCCAATCATGCCCCATATCTCCATTCTGCCCCGTGTTTCCAATCATGCCCGTATTTCCATTCTGCCCCCTGTGTCTCCATCATGCCCCCTGTGTCTCCAATCATGCCCCCAGTGTCTCCAATCACGCCCCGTATGTCCATTCTGCCCCATGTCGCCAATCATGCCTCGTATCTCCATTCTGCCCCCTGTGCCTCCAATCATGCCTTCTGTGCCTCCAATTATGCCACCAGTATTTCCAATCATGCCACCAGTATTTCCAATCATGCCACCAGTATCTCCAATCATGCCACCAGTATCTCCAACTCCAATCATGCCCCCTGTGTTTCCAATCATGCCTCCTGTGTCTCCAATCATGCCCCCTGTATGTCCAGTCATGCCCCCAGTATCTCCAATCATGCCCCCAGTATCTCCAATCATGCCCCCATGTCTCCAATCATGCCCCATCTCCATCCTGCCCCCAGTCTGTCTCCAATCTTGCCTGTCTCAATCTTGCCCCCCATGTCTCCAATCTGCCCTGGCAGGATGGAGACACATGGTCCATGTGTCTCCATCCTGCCGGGGAAACATATTGGCCGCTTTCAAAAATTAAATAAAAACTTTCTTGTTACCTAGCCACGCTCCTGCGGTGAATATGCAGCTGCTGTGTGGGCTCAGGTGAAGGACCTGTGGTGACGTCATCGTCATGTAATCAAGGGGCGGAGCTGATCAGTGGTGAAGGCCTGTGATCAGCTCCGCCCCCTGATCACATGACGATGACGTCACCACAGGTTCTTCAACGCTTCAGCCACAGCTCACTGCCCTTGGGGCCCGATGACTAGAAGCACAGGAGCAGGGCCCCTGACCTGCGGGCCCCCTTCTGTACTGCTGTTCACCGGGCCCCATACAGCAGTAAGGGCAGTAGTTCCCTGATGGCGGCACAGATCTTAACACTTACAGGGTGCTGTATACTCTTGTTTGTAGATCATGCAGTCAGAGCAGGTTGCACCTGTTCACATTTGCCTTATTTTGTTCAGAAGCGCTGGTCAGGAATTTTTTTATATACAGGTGTGTCTCACAAAATTAGAATATCATCAAAAAGTTAATTTTTTTCAGTTCTTCAAAGCAAAAAGTAAAACTCATATATTATATAGAGTCATTACAAACAGAGTGATCTATTTCACGCGTTTATTTCTGTTAATGTTGATGATTATGGCTTACAGCCAATGAAAACCCAAAAGTCATTATCTCATGATTGTGGAGCCTACTGAAACAGACTAAGGGACCTTTGTAAACACTTAGGAGCCTTTGCAGGTGTTTTTTGTTATTTATTCTAATTTACTGAGATAATGACTTTTGGGTTTTCATTGGCTGTAAACCATAATCATCAACATTAACAGAAATAAACACTTGAAATAGATCACTCTGTTTGTAATGACTCTACATATGAATTTCACTTTTTGTATTGAAGAACTAAAATTAATTTTTTGATGAAATTATAATTTTGTGAGAAGCATCTGAATATATTAAATGTAAATATTTCAGTTATGGTCAAAGTAGTGGTTAAAATATATATTGGACAATTTTAACACTGTTGGATGCAACTTTCACTTTGTGTTATGATGATACGGTAAATGCAACATTTCAGGAATAATTTCATTAATTTATCAAGCTCAGAACTAGGGGTAAACAGTTTATGAACTTGTAGGGCTACCTATGTGACATGTATGATGATTATTATTTCCACAGGTATTACTCTGGGTCTATATTGACTATTTAAATGGATATGATACTCAATGCATTGAGTCTTTATTTTGTGTGAATTATGATTTATTATTTTAGTACGATTAGTACTTGACTGTATATCTCTTATGTAATGAGTGCATGTATCGTTTATTCTGCAGATAAGTTCTTGAAAAAGGCGCTATAGTCGAAACGTCAGTTTTTTTTCTGTGGAATATTGGTCTTTATGATATTTTGGAATCAATAAACTTTGGTCTTTACTCATACTCATTTGAGTTTCATTTGAATTTTGTGTTCCGAGGTTTTTGTACTATATTCAGTATTGGATTTTACCTCTGAGCACCTAATATTACAGTGAGCACCCCGTTTATCTTTATATGTCTGGGTATGTTCCCATGGTCAGTAAACGCTGCTGGTTGGACCCTGCGTCCAGATGTTACAGCATAGTGGATAGGATTTCAAGAAATCCAATGTCCACTAAGTGTGCACAGATGCCCGCGGATCACCTGCAGAGATGGACATGCAGCGCGTCTTTCCAAACCGCAGCATGTCTATTTATCTTTCAGAGATGCGCTTCTCCAGAAGATAATTTTCACCCGTGCAATGTATTGGACGCGGTGATTCTGCACGGTTCAGTGAGCACATGTGGAATCCCCTGTGTTCAATAGCCGGCAGCGCTTTGGACACAGTGGACATGGGCTGCGTTCAAAGTGCTGCCAATTACTGACCGTGGAGACGTAGCCTCAGCGCCCATTGCTTGGTAATTTTTACAGACACTCGTGTAGGTGAAAAATGTGCCCTGTAACGTGTTATCTGTAACGTGCTCCGTCTAGAGTTAAGCCCCCGTTACACACTGCGATATCGCTAGTAATATCGCTGTAAAGTCACCGATTTTGTGACGTTGCAGCGATATTGCTAGCGATATCGCTGCATATGATACTTACCTCCGACTGGCTCCCCCGCTGGTTATCGCTGATCGCGCGAGAAGCTCCTGGACCATTCCTCGTTGGTCACTTCCTGCGGCGCTTCCTGTGGTGCCGACGAGCGACGCGTGGAGCCGGGCGGGAGGACGCAGGATCGCCGCGTCTGACAGGTAAGTAGCGATCCCCGTCCCCAGCGATGTCGCTAGTGAGATCTGCCTGTGTGACAGCTCATATCGCTGGTCGGGGTCGCTGGTGCATCGCTAGGTGTAACGGTACCCTTATTATGGTCTTGTTAAATGTTATCACATCAGTCAGTCTGAGTCCCCAGAGATTTTAATTTCTGAACGATTAGTCACAAACCGTATATCTGTCTACATTTTTTGTAATCCGATGTTATTGTGTCTGCTGTCGATCTGTAAGATTAAGGAAAATCCACGCTTTAAAATCTGCTTAAACCACATAGCCATTATAAGCGTAACCTTGGCCTTCACTTCTAGAGATCAGAAAAGGTTTGTGTGGCATTTGTTAACGTTCTCATTGATGTAATTATTGATTAATGTTATTTAGAATGCTATAATGATAGATATATAGAGAGGTGATAGATAGATAGATAGACGGACATGCGCAGTAAAGTTTGTTAGACGCCGGTGATGTTTCAATGTAACACGCATTACTGATGGGGTGAGTATGGATTGTGATGTCCTATATTGAGTAATTATGTTTCCAAGCACTTTAACAACTGTTGGATATGGTCTGCACGTCGGACCATGACTCTGTGATAAGGGAATACTATTTATCCACTCATGAACTTGTATGTAACACAAATCACTTTATATCTTTCCATTTTGTCATATTGTTAATGGTCATTCACATAACTGCTGTACCTATATACATCTGATGATGTGCTCTTATGCTTTGCTTGAGAAAGGTTCACACATGAATCGAAACGTTGCCATGTTGGACGAATAAACGCCATCTTCTTTTTTTTTTTAATGTGGAGTGCTGCTATTCCCATTTTTATACATAGATACAAGTATGAACTCACGCTTACTGTGGTGTATAGTAATAGGTTTTTAATTTATTTACTATACTGACTTATAAAGCGCCACCATATTTTTCATTAATTTCCAGACACCATTATCACTGTCCCCATTAAGGCTCAAAATGTAAATTTCCCATAAGTATGTCTTTGGAGTGTGGACGGTAACAGGAAGAAACCCCCACAAACACGGGGAGAACATACAAACTCCTTGCAGATGTTTTCCTTGGTGGGTTTTGTACCCAGGACTCCAGCGCTGCAAAGCAACAGTGTTAACCACTGAGCCACCATTTCTCTACTATAAAATTGTAAGGCTATGTGCTCACGATGCGATTTTTAAGCGTTTTTGCAGCGATTTTCGGCACGAAAACATTTAAAAATCGTGTACAGAACGCCCCCCATGCATTCCTATGGCATTCCGCACATGCTGTGCTAATGCTGCGCTTTTTTCCGCGGCGGAAATGCATCGCGGAAAAAATCGTAGCATGCTCATTCTTTTGTGCGGAATCGCAAAGAATTGCCGCGATTCCGCACCCATAGGAATGCATGAAAACCGCTTACTTCCCGCATGTGGCTATGCCCACCATGCGGGAAGGTAAGCGTCTCATGTGTGGTTGGTACCCACGGTGTGGAGGAGAGGAGACTGTCCCCCAGGCCCTGGGTACCATACCCCTGTAAAAAAAAAGAATAAAAAATAAAAAATCGGGGTATATTTACCTTCCGGCGTCCCACACTGCATTCCCGGCCTAACGTTCCCAGTAATGCCTTGCGGCAAGGTCCTGTGATGACGTAGTCTCGTGAGATCGCTATAGTAACGCGAGACCAACGTCATCACAGGTCTTGCAAGGCATTACTGGGAACGCTGAGGCCCGGGATGGCAGCGCGGGACGTCGGAAGGTAAATATACCCCAATTTTTTATTTTTTTATCATTTTTAACATTTTATCTTTTACTATTGATGCTGCATAGGCGGCCTCAATAGTAAAAAGCTGGTCACACTTGTCAAACACTATGTTTGACGAGTGTGACCAACCTGTCAATCACTTTCCAAGCGATGCTTCAAATCGCTTGGAAAGTGCTTTAGAAAATCGCGGCAAAATCGCGAACAGAATCACGGTAAAATCGCTGTGAAATCGCGCGGAAAAAAACGCGCGATTTCTGGGAAGGAGTCCGGTTTTCTGTGTGCGTTTTAAAACGCTACGTGGGCCCATAGCCTAATGATGCTGTCACCTGCCTGCTAACACTAATGCACAAATGGGCAATGGTATTTAGAGCTTTAAACATCTGGGCAGACACCTGAAAGTGCAAAACGAAAATGTGACTTCTAACTCACGGGCAGAAAAAAAAACTTGTGTTTTAGCATTAAAAGATTACTGGGACAGACAAGTAAAAGCATTATGATATCATGGATAGATAGAAAGAATAGTGGAGCAGCACAATGACAAAAATGGTGGTGGGTGCAACGTCTCCCAAACAATTCTTCAGTTGTAAAAGACATATAACCAAATAAAAGAAGGCAGCACTACACAGCTAAAAGGAACATGGACTTTAATTAGCCCATTTGGTGTGGCGACGTTTCGGTTATAAGGAATCTTTATGAAGATGGATAAGTAGATAATATAACAATGTAGATAAATACAATTAATACTGTTTTGAGATTTAATGACATAGTGGAGATATAAATACTGTATATGTATGTATATGTATGTGTGTGTATATATATATATATATATATATATATATATATATATACAGTGTATATATATAATAAATGTGAACATAATGTCACATGAGCTTTAAAGAGATATATTTTGCTACAACTCAAAATTTACAGCAATAGAAAAATAATAAATCAGACAATTGAAATCACAATGAAACCATAAGCAGACAGGTAATGTTTAGCTGAATATATATATATATATATATATATATATATATATATATATATATATATATGTATATACATACTGAATTTTGACACACAGAGCTGAAATTGGCACTGTAGATAGGAACAATGTGCAATGTTGATAGTCAATTGCTAAAATATTGTGTAAATAAAAAAACATTAGGTACGATAGATAGATAGATTAGAGAGGCTTAAGCAGCACCATGGCAGTAGGGAGGGTACAAACCCCGTTCCTTTTGTAATAGACAGTATATAGCGGCAGCACTCCAAAATTCTAGGTGAAAAAAAGCGCAGTTGATTTATTTAACCACATCTCGCAATCACATCACGTTCATGAACTGAAATGATCAATGTCTAACTGAATTGTTGATGTGGGACATGGATATTTTTTTTCACCTGGAAATTTGGAAAGCTGTCGCTATTAGATAGATAGATTATTTAGATAAATTTAGTAATTTGTCGCCAAACAGCCATTTTATTAGATCCAGATTCCCAGGTGCAGACCACTGCAAACTCCACGATAGATACCAAGGAACCCCACATGTGCCCATCAGTCCTTTCTGATACTTAGAACTGGATGTGTAGTACAATTATATATCACTCATCATCTTCATGTCCTAAGCGTGTAAGCAGGAAATCTACTTACTGATCCCCGAGGCGCGAGGGCTGTGTCTTCTCTCTGATGCTCTTAGCACCCTTTTATCAATGTCTTGTCCTTTCGCGCTCCCTGTCAGTGAGATCTGGTGGAGAGTTTATTGAGGACAGTGCATAAAAGTGACTTAAGAAAGAGAACAGGAACAATCATTTGCTTCTCTTCTCCTTTTTCAGATGAGTACCTTCGGAAAGAAGGAAGGAAGGGAGGAGAGAGGAAGTCAACAACCCTATGTTTTCCTGAAAAAGAATAAGGAAACGGCAGATAGACATCTATTTCTTCTATAAAAAATTTGGCTGAAGTGAAGTGAGAAGGAATTCCAGTGACATTCCAGTCTTGACGGCTGCAGAGGAGCGCGGTGGAGCTGACATGACAGTTGTAGGGTGGGAATTTTCTCATGGAATGACATCTCTGTGTATAATTAGGGCCTTGACATACAACGGCCGCACCTGGAGGACCACAGAATCAAGACCGTACAAATAGCCTAAATGATAAAGAAACACTCCAGTCTGCTAAACTATCTCCTGTACTCCATGTCAGGCTCTGCAAGTAGCCTGGCGTGCTCCCATGTAATCATCTACTGAGCATCTCCGCTACATAAATTGACATGCTGCGGTCTGGAAGACGCACCACATGTCCGTCCCTGCGGGTGAGCCGCGGGCATCTGTGCACGCATAATGGACATGGTATTTCTTGAAATCCCATCCACTATGCTGTAACAGCTGGATACTGCACAAGTACACAGCGTCCAACCCGCAGCGTTTACTGACCGTGCGCACATACCCCAATATATCTACAAATAGTAAATCACTTTTTTTCCTTCCCTGAAGCCAACTTTCAATTAGCTTTATTTCAAGAGACAAAAAAAAACACATGCAATGAAATACTATGCTGCCTGTCTGCAGTCTCCAGGACCTCTGCTAACTGTTACTGAACTCCTGTCTGTCTACGGCTTACCATACCTCTGCTACCTGTTTCCCATGTGTCTCAACTGTCTGCTTCAACGATGTCTATGGCCAATGTGACCACCCGAACCTTGGGCTTTGCGGATCCACCTCACATAGTGAGCCTAACACTCAACTATTATCCCCTTAACGACCAATGACAGACATAGCATGTCATGAGTGGGTGCCAGTGCTGTGCCTGTCGTGACTTTAAACTGTAACTGTGTGTAAACATGCAGTGACAGTTCCATACTGACAGCTGGGCAGCACGGGAAGAGGTGCTGGGACCCATGCCATCAGTCCCCGCACTCAGATGGCTGTGATCGGTCAGTCAATATGACTGACCATTCATAGTATGATCACGCAGGAGGTGCTGAAATATCAGCACCTTTAGCCAGATCATAGCAGGAGCTCGGTGTTGCTAGTAGCCAAGCTCCTGCACTAACAGCCAGGGACAGTGCCAGTACCGGTCCAGGCTGTTTAACCCCGTAAATGCTGCAATTGAGAACGATTGCTGAAAGTACCAATACCTGGTTTAAAAACAACAGTATCACTGTGTTTCATTGGCCAGCAAACTCGCCTGACCTCAACCCCATAGGGTATTGCAAAAAGAAAGATCAGACACCAGACCCAACAATGCAGACGAGCTAAAGGCTGCTATCAACGCAACCTGGGCTTCCATAACACCTCAGCAGTGCCAAAGGCTGATCGCCTCCATGCCATGCCACATTGATGCAGTAATTGATGCAAAAGGGGCCCCGACCAAGTATTGAGTGCATTTACTGAATATGCATTTCAGTAGACCAATATTTCGGATTTTAAAATAATTTTTTCAAGCAGGTGTTATAAAGTATTCTAATTTACTGAAATAATGACTTTTAGGTTTTCATTGGCTGTAAGCCATAATCATCAACATTAACAGAAAGAAATGCATGAAATAAATCACTCTGTTTGTAATGACTCTATATAATATATGAGTTTCACTTTTTGTATTGAAGAACTGAAATAAATTAACTTTTTGATGATATTCTAATTTTGTGAGGTGCACCAGTATCTGTGTCACTTATGTACTTATACTTTACTTGTTTATACCTACATATTCTTCTTTGAGACTAGTCTATATAGTAGCAAGTCTACCATTGTGGATTAATATATAGCTTTTGGATGTCCCCCTTTTCTTACCTGTAGTGTCCCATTTTTCTATATGGTTTATAACCTTATTTGTCTACTTTTCCAATAAAAATTTATTGATTTTAATGGTTTGCATTTTTTAATTATTAGTTGTATATAGTGTGTGACAGCAGCCAAACATAAAAATACTATATAACTCTGATAAAGTTGTCTAATCATTTACACCACATGAGGAACAGTGTAAAAAATAAATAAAACCAATTCTTCCCCTACTATTGATTTTTTCATCCTGTCTCACAAACATTGTAGAAAAGCTCGGCGCACATCTATCCTGCGCTCTATGCTGAGCGCTTGCACTGGGTTTTCCGTGTAAGTCTCTGAAATATGTGATTCAGGTGAAACCCCCGACCTAAGATTCCCTATAATAAGGCAGATGGAGGCACTGTGGATGCCATGTAGCTGCCTATGATCCGGCGGTGTCCGTCTATTTAGGTGTTCATGAAAGCACGGTCGGCCACAGTTTTGTGCACTTATGAAAAGTAGAACAAACTTTGAACAGAGGCCAGACGGAGTCCAGAGTAACTCTGCTGCCTCATTATAGTGAATGGATCTCTCAGGGGTTTCATCTGAATGATGTCATTTGGAGATTTATATGGAAACCCAGATATAAGTGCTCAGCATAGAGCGCAGGATAAATGTGACCCCAAACGTTATGTAAAATGTTCCCAACAAAAGCATCAACTCAATCCACAAAAACAACACGTCCCGACTCAGGCCCGTCATCTGTCAAAGGAAATATACGGGCCTTCAGGTTACTGGTAGTACAAAGGGTCTGGAAAAGCGCTATGGCTCCTCACCCCCAAAAGAAATTCAGCTAATTCTGCACTCCCAAATCGAAATGCCCCCCCTTCTGAACCCCTCAGTGTGTCTAAACCACATTTAGCGCCCACATGTTTGGCAGGGGTATAATTTCCAAAATGGAGTCACTTGAGGGTGGTATTCTGCTCTTCTAGCACTTAGGGGCTCTGTATGTGGAGTCCAAATCAAAGAGCAAAAGAGTATATTTTGCCCCTTAAAATAATTTTTTTAATGAATTTTAAAAGTTTTTTTAGTAGAGTCAATACAGAAGTAAGAATAAAGGCTGTTGTCCTTAAAGCAGGGACAATAACCCCTTTACCCCCAAGGGTGGTTTGCACGTTCATGACCGGGCCATTTTTTACAATTTTGACCACTGTCCCTTTATGAGGTTATAACTCTGGAACGCTTCAACGGATCTAGGCGATTCTGAGATTGTTTTCTCATATCATATTGTACTTCACTTTAGTGGTAAAAAATTTTTGCTATAACTTGCATTTATTTATGAAAAAAACAGAAATATGGCAAAAATTTTGAAAATTTTGCAATTTTCAAACTTTGAATTTTTATGCCCTTAAAACAGAGAAATATGTGACACAAAATAGTTACTAAATAACATTTCCCACATGTTTACTTTACATCAGCACAATTTGGGAAACAAATTTTTTTTTTGTCAGGAAGTTATGAGGGTTAAAAGTTGACCAGCGGTTTCTCATTTTTACAACAAAACTTACAAAACCATTTTTTTAGGGACCACCTCACATTTGAAGTCACTTTGAGGGGTCTATATGGCTGAAAATACCCAAAAGTGACACCATTCTAAAAACTGCACCCCTCATGCTACTCAAAACTACATTCAAGAAGATTATTAACCCTTCAGGTGCTTCACAGGAACTAAAGCAACGTGGAAGGAAAAAATGAACATTTAACTTTTCAGTCACAAAAATGAACTTTTAGCAACAATTTTTTTATTTTCCCAAGGGTAACAGGAGAAATTGGACCCTAAAAGTTGTTGTCCAATTTGTCCTGAGTACGCTAATACCCAAAATGTGTGGGGAAACCACTGTTTGGACACATGGCAGGGCTCAAAAGGGAAGGAGCGCCGTTTGACTTTTTCAACCTAAAATTGGCTGGAATTGAGATCGGATGCCATGTCACGTTTGACGAACGTCTGATGTGCCTAAACAGTGGAAACCCCCCACAAGTGACCTCATTTTGGAAACTAGACCCCCTAAGGAACTTATCTAGATGTGTGGTGAGCACTTTGAACCCCCAAGGGCTTCACAGAAGTTTATAACGCCCAGGCGTGAAAATAAAAAACATATTTTTTCCACAAACATGATCATTTAGTCCCCAATATTTTGTTTTCCCAAAGGTAACAGGAGAAAATGGACCCCAAAAGTTGCTGTCCAATTTGTCCTGAGTATGCTGATAACCCATGTGGGAGAAAACTACTGTTTGGGCACACGTCAGGGCTCAGAAGGGAAGTAATGATGTTTTGGAATGCAGACTTTGATGGAATGGTCTGCGGGCGTCATGTTCCATTTGCAGAGCCCCAGATGTGCCTAAACAGTAGAAACCCCCCATAAGTGACCCCATTTTGGAAACTAGACCCCCTAAGGAACTTATCTAGATGTGTGGTGAGCACTTTGAACCCCAAATGTTTCACTAAAGATTATAATGCCCGGGCGTGAAAATATAAAATCCTGTTTTGTTCCCACATAAATGATCATTTAGTCCCCAATTTTTAATTTTCCCAAGAGTAACAGAAGAAATTGGATCCCAAAAGTCATCCAATTTGTCCTGAGTACTCTGGTACCCCACATGTGGGCAAAAACTGTTTAGGCACACGTCGGGGCTCGAAAGAGAAGTAGTGACGCTTTGGAATGCCGACTTTGATGGTCTGCTGGCGTCATGTTCCGTTTTCAGAGCCCCTGATGTGCCTAAACAGGAAAAAAAAAAACACATGTGACATGATTTTGGATACTAGACCCCCAAAGAACAAATCTAGATGTGCCACCAACTAATCTAATGTAAATTAGTAGTGCATGGAGGTGTGGTACAATTTGAAGCAATCCTTCATACACAGGCCAGGTTTTTCAGGGCAGGTGTCGCATTGATAAATCGTGTCCCTGCGTATTCCTTTTTTGTAACACACTCGACACCTTTTTTGCAGCTTACCTTTTCTTGGGGTTGGCAGGACCACCCCCCGGAATATGCTGACCTGGTACAATACGAGCACCTTCAGTTCCAGAAGTACTGGGGCCCACTCCTTCCTGAGCGCCAAACATCAGGGTTTTAACCACTACCTCCTGGAAATGAAGGTATGACGTATCGGTGTGGCATGCACATTGTGACAGCAGGAATGCATTGAGCATTGCCATTTGGACAATGTGCACGGCCAGCTTTTTATACCATACCTTGGCCTTCCTCAACGCATTGTACGGTTGGAGGAGTTGATCAGAATGATCAACGTCCCCCATGTTTTTGTTGTACCCCACTACACATGTCGGTTTGCGGACCTGTGTTGAGGTACCCCATACAGGTCAGAGGGTACTGCTATCACAGTGTATGGTGGTCAAGAGATGGACATCTCTCTTGTCCTTGTACTTGACCACCAGCAGGTGGTCACTACATTGGGCTCTGCTCTCACCTTTTCGGAGCGTCTTCGGGAGGCCTCTCTGATTTTTGCGGACAGCACCGCAGGCTGCGGTACCTCGCTCAGAGAGGGATTTGTAGAGTGGGACGCTGGTATAAAAGTTATCAGTGTAGAGGTGATAACCTTTATCCAGCAGTGGGTGGACCAAATCCCACACAATTTCCCCACTCACTCCCAGGAAAGGAGGACACTCAGGGGGTTCAATTCGGGTGTCCTTCCCTTCGTATACTCTAAATCTGTGGGTGTACCCTGAAGTACTCTCACACAGCTTATAGAGTTTGATTATGTACCTGGCCCTCTTACTGGGCAGGTATTGACGGAATCGCAGCCTTCCCTTGAAGTGAACCAAGGACTCATCCACACAGATGTCCCTTTGGGGTACGTACACCTCAGCAAACTTTTTTTTTAAGTGTTCGATGACCGGCTGAACTTTGAAAAGACGGTCAAAGTTGGGGTCATCTTGTGCGCGACACTGTGCATTATCAGTATAATGCAGAAATTTGTGGATGGCATCAAAACGCATCCGGGCCATGACCATTCGGAACACTGGAGTGTTATATAAATATCAACACTCCAATATTGCCGAAGTTCGGGCTTCTTCAGGATCCCCATATGGAGGACCAGGCCCCAAAACTGTGTCATTTCAACTGCGTCTACAGGAGACCAGTTTGAAAATGATGAACGCGGGTTTTGCTCCAAAAATTGACAAGCATACAAATTAGTTTGCTCCACCATGAGGTTAACAAAATCCTCAGAGAAAAAGACTTTGAAAAAGTCAATTTCTGTGAGGCCGGTGGTATCAAACTTGATTCCGGATTCTGCCACAAAATCAGGAATCAGTGGCTCGTAATTTTCAGGGGGCGAGGTCCATACGGGGAGCACTGGGTCAGCTGCGGGCATGGTGGGCGCTGCCTCATCTTCTGTCCTGGAGTGTCTGCGTGGTGGTTCCGCAGGACCCGAAGAGGAAGATGAGGAGGGGGAAGATGAAGAGGATGAAGAATCCAAAAAATGAAGAAAAGTGGGATTGTCATCCTCGCTATCAGTGTCGGTGTCATGCCCGCCATGTCCGTTATGCCTGTCATGTCCGTTATGCCTGACATGCACGCCATATCTGTTATGTCGCATGACCCCTGGAGCAGTGTGCACGTGCACTGAATTCTCATGCCCATTATGTCTCGTGCTGCAAGATGCCTGGAGCGGTGTACACGCACGCCTTACCTCATGGCTGCACGCTGTTGCTAGGTAACCATCCGTCTCTGCTCTGATTCTGCAATCCTCTGTATTCCTGGAGCCCCTGGTCATGTGACCTTTCCTATGTTCCAGCACTGTCTGATTCTGCAATCCTCTATGTATTCCTGGAGCCCTGATCATGTGACCTTCTCTATGGTTCAGCCCAGTCTGATCTAGCAACCCTCTCTATGATCCTGACCCGGAAGTCCAGGTGCTATGGTGCTATATCAGACTGCCCCTTCCTATGGTCGGGGCCTGAGTATCGTGTTGCTTCCCTGCATGGCTGCTTGGTGTGCTCGGTCGCTCCCTGTATTCTGTGCCCTTGCACTCTGCGTCTCTGCACACGCTCTGTGCTTGTACTCTGCCTCTTGTTTCATGCCTTGTCTTGTGTTGTCTCTCATGCCATGTTTTGTCCGTGTCATGCTTGGACTTGTAGTACTTCAGCTGTTCTCTGCCTTAGCCTGTTTCGCCATGTCTAGTCTTTGCTATTCTGAGCCTTGTAGTACTTCTCATGTTTATTTGCCTCTGCCTGGTTTTTCGTACTCTGCCCTATGGTGCTCTCTTGCACATATCCATATCTAGTCTCAGGGTTCTCCTTTGACCCGGCTCTGGGCCTCGGCCTACGCTCCGCTGCTAGACTCTGTCCTATCGTGCTCTCTTGCACATTTCCACGCTAGTCTCAAGGTTCTCCCTTGACCCGGCTCTGGGCTTCGGCCTATGCTCCGCTGCTAGCTCTGCTCTTGCTCTGACCTGGCTCTGTGTTTCTGCCTATGTTCCGCTCCGTGTTCTGTATGCTGCCTTGCCTTGTTTCTCGCCTAGCCTTGCCTTTTTCCTTGATTTGCCTTGCCTTGTTTCTTCGTGTGTCCTTTGCATGCGTCTGGCCTTCCTAGCCTCCTGCTAGTGCCTCAGCCGTGCCCGCCCTAGCCGTGCCCGCCTGCTTGTGCCTCAGCCGTGCTCGTCGGTCAGTGACTGCTGTGTCGCCTGCTATGCCCCAGCCGGGTTCGCTGGAGTCTTACCCGCCTGTTTGTGCTGCAGCCAGTCCAGCTAGCCAGTGCCCAGCCATGCTCTCTGTGCTTCCTTGCACCTACGCTGTCTCTGCACTGTGCTCTCCCTGCTTCTCTTAGCACGTGCAGGCCCTCACCTGCCCCGTGGCATACCTCCCCGTGCTTCTGTAAAAGTACGCGCAGGTCTTGCCATGTACCCTGTCGTGCCCTCTCGCACGCATAGTTCCTTGCCTGTACTGTGTCCCTGGCATGTCCTCTGCACGCGCAGGACTCTGCTTTTAACCCTGACCCTGGTGTGTCTCTCTGCACGCGCAGGACTCTGCCTTGAACCCTGACCCTGGTGTGTCTGTTTGCACGTGCAGGACTCTGCCTTGTACCTTGTGCCTTGGCGTGTCTCTACACACGCACTCTGTCTTGTTTGTTGAACTTTTAACCCTGGCGTGTCCCCTACACACGCACCTTGCCTTGCACCTTGCTTTGAACCCTGGCGTGTCCCCTACAAACGCACCCTGCCTTGCACCTTGCCCTGGACCCTGGTGTGCCCCTAGCACGCACCCTGACTGGAATCTTGCCTTGGACCTCGGCGTGTTCCCTAACACGCACCATGCCTGGAGATCTGTCGTGCCTCCTTGCCTGAACCCTGGTTTGCCTGCTGGATGCCCGGAACCTGCAGATCGCTGCCAGAGATCGTAAGCCTGATGACTGCGGCCTGATGTCCGGAGCTGATGTCCGGAGCTGATGTCCGATTCCATTGTGCCTTTGCCTGCATGCCACCTGGCATGTACCATGCCATGGACCTTGGTGTGCCATGCACGCACCTTGCCGTGTTTGCTTGTTCTCACGTTTTTGCACTGAATGTTTTCCTGAAGTTGTCTTAATGAAGATACCTTGAACTTACGTCTTGTCTTGTCTTGCTTCCTGCACGTCCTTGTCGTCAGACACTCGTACCTAGTGTCTACCTGAGCCGGCCGTCTGGTGCCAGCAGTCGTGGTGGCTCACCCCCTTGGTCTTGCCCCTGACACTCCCTGTATAGGGGGTGGTTCCTCACAAGGTCAGCTCGCCCTAGGTGGGTGGTTGCCACGACCCAGAGGGTCCACGCTAAAGAAAAAGTCGACTCAGCGTAAGCTGACCTCATCACAGTCGGAGGCAAGTATAGCATATGCCTCCTCCATTGAATAGCACTGTTGGGATAAATTTGATGACATTTTTGTGTAAATATAGTGCTTGGGTGTACACTTTTTTGAAAACTGTATGTGTGGGGGGGTAGTGATTAGTGTAAACTTTCTCTAAAGAAAAAGCTGTGGAAAAAAGTCTAAAACAGAAGGCTCTTGCTTTAATAAGTGTCACTCATCAAAATTAGGCTGCTGCATGTGCGCACGGGGTGGCGCAAGGGGGGGTGAAAAAAAAGGAATACGGCAGGCACAAACTCTGATTGATATGTGAACTGTGTCACTTATCCAAGTTTGGCAGCTGGGGGATGTGTGTGCGGAGTTGGTGCTAAGGGGGCTGAGACAAAAAAGGGAGCATGAGTGTTGATCGATAAACTGCGTCACCAATCAACGTTCGGCAGCTGCGCAAAGGGGGGTGGAGGGGGGTAGAAAAAGGGGGATGGGGGATTGGGGTGGATGAAGAGAGATTGGGCAGGGATCAACAGTTAGTGGTATAGTTAGGTGGCACAAAGGGGGTGAAAAAAATGAAAACCGGCAGGCACAAGCTTTGATAAGTGATGTGTGTCTCTTATCCAAGTTTTGTGGCTGCGAGATGTGTGTACGAAGGTGGCCTAAAGGGGGCTATGGAAAAAAAGCGAGCATGAGTGTTGATCGGTGAACTGCGTCACCGATCAACGCTCGCCGGCTGCGCACGGAGGCAACGCAAAAGGGGGGTAGAGGGGGGTAAAAATAGGGGAAGGGGGATGGTGGATTGGGGTGGATGAAGAGAGATTGGGCAGGGATCAGTTAGGGTTGTATTTAGGTGGCACAAAGGGGGGTGAAAAAAATGAAAAACGGCAGGCACAAGCTTTGATAAGTGACGTGTGTCACTTATCCAAGTTTTGCGGCTGCGGGATGTGTGTACAGAGGTGGCACAAAGGGGGCTAAGGAAAAAAAGCTAGCACGAGTGTTGATCTGTGAACTGCGTCACCGATCAACGCTCGGCGGCTGCGCACGGAGGTGTCGCAAAAGGGGGGTGGAGGGGGGTAAAAAGAGGAGGAAGGGGGGAATTGGGGGGGATGAAGATAGATGGGGGTGAAGATAGATTGGGCAGGGGATAAGGGATCAGGTAACACTTACAGTTGGCGGTTTTCTCTTCTTTTTTCTGCAGGGATTGTGATGCTACAAGCTGTGGCACCACAATACCCAGCACAGGAGCTCTTGCTGCATCTGACCTCTCTTGCAGGAATCCTCAGCTAAGAGTGAGGACCCCTGCAGAGATGTCAGACAGGTCATCTGCAGGTCGCTGCTGTGACCTGTCATTGGTGGGATCGAATGATTACATCGATCCCACCAATCCCTGCTCTGCCTGGTGACCATGGCAACTGTCTAAGATCGGAGCTCACAGCTCCGATTCCTAGGCAGGTCATGGCCAGGTCACCAGCAGGGCACAGCGGTCACAGCGTGACCACAGCTGTGCCCTGTGGTTGGCGCGGCCTAGAATCGGTGCTAATACAGTACCGATCCGGGCCGGTACTGGCAGAGCACAGTGGCGATATAGCGCCGCTGTGCCCTGCGATTGGCGCTATCGATTAGATCGGCGATCGCGCCAATCCGGGGGCTCTTTGCCGGTGCCTGGCGTCAGAATTTTAATCGCGGTATCGCATTAAAGGGCTCGACGTACTATCCTGTCCACGGTCATACGGGCCCGGGTACCGTGGACGGGATAGTACGTCAGATGTCAGAAAGGGGTTAAACACTTATACACATGGTGGGAACACTGCCATGTAAAATAGCAGGTCAATATCACCTAGCCACATATATGTAATGTCGAGGCATGTACTTCTCCCTTATAATCAAGCAGGTGGGTAATATATAATAGATTAAATAGTTAAGGGTAGTACACACAATATGTAAAAATATGGACGGTCTAGTCACCTACGTTTATTGATGTGTTGTATTTGTTATATTGTTCTGATTTTCTGAAGTAAAATTCCATAAATAAAAAAAATAGTTAAGGGTAAACACTTACATGAAATGACCACCAGTATATGTGTACTCTGCCGCGTTTCGATCTTGTCTTCGTCAGGAGGTGTGTTCTGAATATAGAGTTCGCAAACTATTCTAGGATAATTTGCGCTCCAGAAGGCAAATAGCGCTCCATCCCTCCCAAGTCTCTCCGTATGGCTAAGTAGTACTGTACAGCCACATATTGGGCATTGCTACATTCAACAGAAATTACGGTAGTTGACAAATTTTGGTGCCATTTTTAACCATTTCCCTGTGTGAAAATGTAAAGTCTGGGGCAAAAACAACATTTTTGTGGTAAAAATGTAATTATTTTCTCTTCACTGCCCAATGGTATAAAATTGTGACATGCGGTGTCAATATGATAACTGCAGCCCTAGACGAATTCGTTGAGAGGTGTAGTTTGTAAAATGGGGTCATTCTTGCACGTCACGGGCTCTCCCAGTGGGTCATGGCACCACATGCGCATGCGTTTTTTTTTCCTATATTTAACATGGGTGCGCATTGTCATGCGTTTGTACGTGTTTATATGCGCATGCGTTTTTTTGTAGTGTGCGCCCAGGCGCACAAAATGCAACCTGTTGCATTTTTGGTGCGTCCGACCTCTCTCAAAAAAACGCATGCGCACGCAATGCGCACGGAATTCACCCAAAAACACATTAAAGTCTATGGGAGCGCTGACGTGCGCATGGTAATTTTGTAAAAAGTATACGCAAAAATGAAGAAAACGCATTAAAAACGCATGATGCGTTTTTTATGCGCGTTTGCACTGTGCACGCAGCACGAAAAAACGCAAGTGTGAAAGTAGCCTTAAATCTGTACTATAATATGGCGCGCCTTCCCTTCTGAGCTTTGCACTGTGCCTCAAAAGTAGTTTTCGCTTACATGTATGGTAATGGTGCAAACAGGAAAAATTGCACAAGTTAATATTTTCCTTTAAGGCTGAGTTCACACGTGGCGTTTTTTTCGCGTTTCTGCGGCAATTTTGCCGCGAAAACGCGAAAAATAAGCATCCCATGCATTCCTATGGGATTCCGCAATGCTGTACTAATGCTGCGGTTTTTACCGCGGCGGAATCGCTTCGCGGTAAAAACCGCAGCATGCTCATTAATTTGCGGAATCGCGGCGATCCCGCACCCATAGGAATGCATTGTTCCGCTTACTTTCCGCATGTGGCTGTGCACACCATGCGGAAAGTAAGCAGAACATTTGCGGATGGTACCCACGGTCCGGAGGAGAGGAGACTGTCCTCCGGGCTTTGGGTACCATATCCCTGCAAAAAATAGAATTTAAAAATAAAAAATATTGTTATTCTCACCCTCCGACGTCCTGCGCAGTCTTCCTGCTTCTCTTCACGCTCTCGTTCCCAGTAGTCCTTTGCGAAAATGCCCGCGATGGCGTCCGTTCTCGCTGGATCGCGAAGTCTCGCGGTCATTCGCGCAACGTCATCGCGAATTACTGCGAGACGTCGCGATCCCGCGAGAACTGACGTCATCGCGGGCATTTTCGCAAAGGATTACTGGGAACGGATGCGCGGGACGTCGGAGGGTAAGAATAACACTATTTTTTTTTTTTTTTTTTTACATTCTATCTTTTACTATTGATGCCGCATAGGCAGCCTCAGTAGTAAAAAGTTGGTCACACTTGTCAAACACTATGTTTGACGAGTGTGACCAACCTGTCAATCAGTTCTCGAAGCGATGCTACAGATCGCTTGGAGAACGCTAGCATTTTGCAAGCTAAATACGCTTGCAAAATGCTAGTTTTTCCGCGGGAAAATCGCGGGAATTTAAAATGCGATTTTCCCGCGGACTGGAATTCCGGAATTCTCGCGGTAATTTCCGCGAGAGTTCCGGTACGTGTGCACTTAGCCTTAGTCTTTATTAAAATTAAAAAGTTGGGGCTAAAACAACATTTCAGTGGGAAAATGTAATTTTTTTTTCACCGCCCAATGGTATAAATTTTTGTGAGGCACATGTGGTGTCAACCTACTCAGTGCACCCCTAGATGAACTCATTGAGAAGTGTAGTTTGTAATTTTAAGTTACATATGGGGGGTTCCTGCATAACAAGAGGATTCCTAGGTCAGTAAAGATAGCCCGTCAGCTTAATCAGTGAAAGATGCTTTATTCAATGCAAGTTATGTGGGCTCCTGGTGAAAGCGCTGTGGGACAGAGGTGCCCAAACGAGCCTCCTAAATGAAGAATGGAGAAGGTGCCATCTGCACACACACCTGCCTTCATCCTCTAAAAGAACTCTTAGGACCGGTGGAACGCCATGGAAAAGCTGATAATCAGACCGAAATCCCTTTCATAAGGTGGGTGGAAGCCACACTTCAACTCAGGGCCACGAAGAACTGCAACGCCATTGAGTTATTGGTACCCTTATTTGTCACCAGTAATCAGAAGGTGGCTGAAGAACCTATCCTGTGTTATAATGTGATCAATGAGGTTATCAAAAAACACAAATCAGGGACACTAGTGGTGGATGCGATAGCCACATCTCTTGCCATACCCAACACCCCGTGGCATAAAAAGTGATTGGTGAGATAAAAACAGCACAATTCACAATGAACATGAAAGAAGTGAAGGTAGGCCTGCGTCCAATTGTCTCTGCAAACAGAATGGTGGAAGTGAAGTATGGTGTTTGGGTGGATCCGGAAAGAAAACTCCAAAGGAGACTTTTTGTGCTGAAAGACTCTTCAGACTTCCTAAGTGTCTCATCCAAGGTGAGACTGTGCACTATTACCCTGCAGTAATTAAATAAATAGTATCTGCTCATTTTGTTTTTATCTTAGGTTTTTTCTGTTTACTGGAAAGTGTGAACATGTTGCATGTAGACCAACTTATACTCCAGTTCATCTGTTTAGCTTTTTACTGTATAAATATACCAGCAACTGTTTAGTTACTGTTTAACCTTCATAAGGAAACAATTCAGAACTTTTTCCACAAAGACTGATATGCAGTCATCCTGAAACAAGACACTTAACCAACTTTGTACAACCTTTGTAAGTCATTAAGTATCAGTATTATTTGTGTCTGCAGCCCCCAGCCCTAAGTGCTCTTTAACCTGCAATAAAAGTTTTTGTAAACAGGCACTTTGCACCTATGAAAGGATGAAAGATACTCTTAGACCGAGGCCACACTTCCATATGTAATGCGAGAAACTCGCATCAATACCCGGCACTGCCGCCGTCACTCAGGACCGGAGTGTTGCAGCTGCATAGAAATACATGTGGAGCGCCCACCAGGGCCGTGGGGATACTCGGTACCAGGCCGGTTCTTAAAGGCATGTGTCACGGCAGAAGTGACCCCGTCCGTGGCCCTGGGCGTCCAATGAAAAAATTATGATTAAAGGGGAAATAAAGTTTATAAGAGATGATTCCTGATGCCACCTGTGGTACTCTGCAAAGGATGGCCAATGTTGCTTCCTTTAAGAGACTGCTGGGGCTGATGGTGATGCAGAGTTGATACAGCTCTCCACAGGTAGAGCTTAGTCCCAGGGCAATTATATTATTAAAGATGGTGATGATGGATGTAGTGCAGGGTGGATGGCGCAGTACATAACTCCAAGGACACATCAGGGTTCAGTTTCCACGCTTTTACTCACGGTTTGAAGTGCAGGCCAGGGCACTAGATACAGATGACAATGGAAGTCTGGGGAGCCTGGAAGCAACTTAGGATCCACTAAGCCAGAAAGCCAGATAGGTTTTGAGGCCTCCTTACTGCGCTGTCTTCTGACGTCCTTGCTGCCTAAGGCTATGCTCAGTCCTCTGTTCCTTATTGTTCTGAAGAACTTGCCCGTATGGCAGGCAGCTTGAGCCTATTATAGGTGTCTGTTATGATGAGTCACCGAAGGAGGAAAAAACAAAATACTAGCTAAGTCCAGAAAAACCAGAGAGGTTGGCAGCTATCAGATTGCAGACCCCTGAACCAATCAACAACAACTAGCAGTAGTCGTGGGGGGTTCCTACGGTGCCCTAGACCCCTCGATCACAGCCGGAGAACTACATAGCCTAAAGACAGAAAGGGGAAAAACTAAACTGCCCCAGAGCAGACCCCAAAGCAATAGGCAGCCCCCAACATATAATGACGGTGAAGCAAGATGAAAACACTAACACAGATAGAAAGATAGGTTGAGCAAATGATTGGGCCCAAGCTAACTAAAATAGGACAGGATAGGAAAGCTGCTGTCTGCCATCCGCAAAAACCCTATCCAAAATGTGCCAACCGACTGATAGGAAAAACAAACCCTGAAGTCGCTAGGCTTCAAAAGACTAAATCAGCACTCAGGTATATTCTGAAGACAGAGCAAAAGATCAACAGATCAGAGACAAAAATGGAATTCAGCTCTCCCCCGGCCGGGGATGGCAGAATTCCAAAAAAACAAGGCAAAACAAAAACAAAACTGAAGTGTACAAAGCAGAGCAGAAAAACTTAGCTTTGAGACGCAGGAATCAGACTGGTCTCCAAGAATCCAGCAGGATCACCAGCAAGGCAGAAGGACGTCGACTGCCTTATATCCAGTCCTCAATTCCAGCCACCCAGTCATGATCTAGCTGCCCAGGTGTTTGGTAATCAGCCTCACTACCTTCCTTCACCAGAGGAGGGAGTTCATCAGACCTCAACGTGAAGGGAAAAATGAACTCACAACAGTACCTCCCCCTTGAGGAGGGGTCACCGAACCCTCATCCATGCCACCAGGGCGATACGGGTGAGCCCGATGAAAGGCACGCACCAATCTTTCGGCATGAATATCAGAGGCAGAGACCCAGGAATTATCCTCCTGACCATAACCCTTCCACTTAACCAAATACTGGAGTCTCCGTCTAGCCAGACGGGAATCCAGTATCTTCTCTACCTCATATTCCATGTTACCTTCAACCAATACAGGGTCAGGAGGTGCCACCACAGGAACTGCTGGTTCAACAAACCTCTTCAACAAGGACTTATGAAACACATTATGAATTTTAAATGTGACAGGAAGAGCCAACCGAAAAGAGACCGGATTAATAATCTCCAAAATCTTGTAAGGTCCAATAAATCTAGGCTTAAACTTAGGAGAAGCCACCTTCATAGCGATATTTTTTGATGACAACCAAACCATATCACCCACCTTAAACTGGGGACCAACGGTCCTACGCCGGTTGGAAAACCGCTGGGCCTTTTCCTGGGAGAGAGACAACTTATCCACTACTTGGTCCCAGATCTGGTGCATTCTCTCCACCACAGTGTCAACACCTGTAACGGCGCCAGTCGTAACTGCCGCCGTCCCCCTAGCTCCGGGCCCCCCCGCGGGTAGTTCTTACCTGCTCCGTCGCGCGCTGCCGCCTCCTTCCCCCTCCTGCTCTCGCGCGCCCCGCCTTCCTGGTCTCCCGACGGCGGCGACCCCGCACATGCGCATTAGGGCGCGGGCGCGCGGCCGCTGGGTAGTTTAACCCTGCGTTGGGCGGCGGCCGATTAGTGGCCAGCCTATCGCCTACCGGCAGGGGATTTATCAGGCGTCTCTCACAAGGGGAGGACGCCTGATTATTGTGTGTCCATTCCTGCTGTAATTTGGCCGCCTATAGGTTCCTATAGGTTTCTTTTCGTCCTTTACGTTTCCCAGCCTTGCTGTCTCTTCCCCTGGTGTTTGCCCTGTCTTCCTGTCCGTCATCTGTCCTGCCTGCACCTAGTGCCATTACTCTTGTCTCCCCGGTTCCCTGTCTCTGTTCCGTCCTGCAGTGTCCGTTCTGTTCCTGCCCAGCATCCTGCCCGCTGTCCTCCACCCTCCTGCACGGAGTGCCGGTCCTTGGTAAGCCTCGCCAGCCGCTTGCCTTCTCCAGTCCCTCGAGCCGCCCCTCTCGGTTCCAGCAGTCGCGGTTCTGTCCTCTGCGGTCCTGCCCCTAATGATCCCTGTACAGGGGTCGGTCTTCACCTGGTGCGCTCGACCCAGGGGCTCCGGATCCGCGATCCAGAGGGTCCACTCTCGGACGTTATCTCTTCCTGAACGTCACAACACCTGGGCAGGCAGAAGGCTCCACCTGCCCTGAAGAAAATCGAGGGTGAAACCCAAAGTTACAAAAAAAAGGTGACATCAAAGTGGCAGAACTAGCTCTATTATTTAAAGCAAATTCGGCCAAGGGCAAAAATGAAACCCAATCATCCTGATCGGCAGAAATAAAACATCTCAAATACGACTCCAAAGTCTAGTTTGTTCTCTCCGTCTGCCCATTGGTCTGAGGGTGAAACGCGGAGGAGAAGGACAACTGAATTCCCAGCTTGGAACAGAAAGTCCTCCAAAATCTAGACACAAACTGAACTCCTCTGTCAGATACAATGTTCTCAGGAATCCCGTGCAAGCGAACCACCTGTTGCAAAAACAAGGGCACCAACTCAGAGGAAGATGGCAACTTAGGGAGTGGTACAAGATGGACCATCTTAGAGAATCTATCACAAATCACCCAAATAACAGTCCTTCTCTGAGAGACAGGCATATCAGAGATAAAATCCATTGAAATATGGGTTCATGGCCTCCTGGGCACCGGCAAAGGCATCAACAAGCCACTAGAGCGAGAACAAGGTTTAGACCGGGAGCAAGTCCCACAGGACTGCACAAAATTCCTGACATCATGAGACAAGGCGGGCCACCAAATAGACCGACTCACCAGATCTCTAGTACCAAAAATACCTGGATGACCAGCCAATGCAGAGCAATGAACTTCAGACATCACTCTCTTCCTCCACTGGTCAGGAACATACAACTTTCCACTGGGACAACGCTCAGGTTTGTCCTCCTGAAAATCTTCCAGAGCACGTCTCAAATCGGGCGAGATGGCAGAAAGAACTACCCCCTCGCCTAAGATGGTAGCAGGCTTAGTCACAACAGGAGAATCAGCAAGGAAACTCCTAGAGAGGGCGTCTGCCTTGACATTCTTAGTGCCCGGAAGAAAAGAGACCACAAAATCAAAACGTGTGAAAAACAAGGCCCACCTAGCCTGTCTAGGATTCAAGCGCTTGGCCGACTCCAGGTAAATCAAATTCTTGTGGTCAGTAAGGACCACGACTTGGTGTTTGGCTCCCTCCAACCAATGTCTCCACTCCTCAAATGCCCATTTCATGGCCAACAGTTCCCGATTCCCCACATCATAGTTACGTTCGGATGGAGAGAACTTTCAGGAAAAGAAAGCACAAGGATTCATTTTAGATGTCACGGGATCTTTTTGGGACAACACCGCTCCTGCACCAATCTCAGAAGCGTCCACCTCCACCTGAATCGGGAGTGAGACATCAGGTTTCCGCAAAACCGGAGCAGAAGTGAATCTTCGCTTCAGCTCCTGAAAGGAAGAAACAGCCTCCGGAGACCAATTCAGCACATCAGCACCCTTCCTGGTCAAATCAGTCAATGGCTTGGCAATACCAGAAAAATTAGCTATGAATTTCCGATAAAAATTAGCAAAACCCAAAAACTTCTGGAGGGCTTTCAAAGAAGTGGGCTGAATCCAATCATAAATGGCCTGTACCTTGGCCGGGTCCATTTCAATAGTTGACAGAGACAAAATAAATCCCAAAAATGAAATCCTCTGTACCCCAAAAAGGCATTTCGATCCCTTGACATACAGGTAATTCTCCCTCAAAATCCGGAACACAGTCCGAACATGTTCCACATGAGAGTCCCAATTCTTGGAGAAGATCAAAATATCATCCAGATAGATAATCAAAAATTTATCCACAAAGTCTCGGAATATATCGTTCATGAAGCACTGGAAGACAGAAGGGGCATTAGTGAGCCCAAAAGGCATCACCAGGTACTCAAAATGTCCCTCCGGAGTATTAAACGCCGTCTTCCATTCATCTCCATGCTTAATGCGAATAAGATTATACGCCCCCCTGAGGTCAAGCTTGGTAAACCAGCAAGCACCTTTAACTCTGTAGAATAGATCAGAAATCAGGGGTAACGGATACTGATATTTAACAGTAATTTTGTTGAGGGCACGATAGTCAATACAAGGCCTTAATGAACCATCCTTTTTAGCCACGAAAAAAAACCCAGCACCTAAGGGTGAAGAGGATGGTCTAATATGACCCTTCTCCAACGCTTCCTTAATATAGGATCGCATAGCCTCGTGCTCGGGTACAGATAAATTGAAGAGCCGACCCTTAGGAAATTTACACCCCGGGCTCAGTTCAATTGCACAGTCATAACTCCTATGAGGAGGCAAAGACGCAGACTCATTCTCACTAAATACATCATAAAAGTCAGGCAAATAGTCAGGAACATCATGCGACTGGGGAGAAGTGGAGAAAACAGGAGCATCACTAAGGGCACACCGACAACCCCAACTCACCACAGACAAAGATTTCCAATCCAGAACTGGATTATGGATTTGCAACCAGGGAAACCCCATAACGATGGTATCATGCAAATTATGCAACACCAAAAATCTACAATTTTCTTGATGGTCTGGGGCGACCCGCATTACCACCTGGGTCCAAAACTGAGGTTTATTCTTTGCCAAAGGAGTAGCATCAATACCCCTCAAAGGGATAGTCGTCCGCAGAGGTGTCATAGGAAATCCACAACGTTTAGCAAAATCCAAGTCCATCAGGTTCAGAGCTGCTCCCGAATCCACAAAAGCCTTGGCGGAAAATGTGGACAGGGAGCAGATCAGAGTAATTGCCAGAAGAAACTTAGATTGAACACCACCCACAGAAAACGTGTGTGCACAATGTTCTCTAGTTTAGGGCAGACAGAAATAATATGCGAGGCATCTCCACAAAAAAAACACAGCTTATTACGCCTTCTGAACTCCTGACGTTGCGCCCTAGACAAAACTCTATCACATTGCATAGGTTCAGACATTTGTTCAACAGGTGGCAACATCTCTCGTGTAGTTTTGCGTTCACGTAAACGCCGATCCACCTGAATGGCTAATGACATAGAATCGTCAAGACCAGAGGGAACAGGAAATCCCACCATAGTATCCTTTAGAGTTTCTGACAAACCCTTCTGAAAGAGAGCTGCCAAGGCACCATCATTCCAGGTAGTAAGGACCGCCCACTTTTGGAATTTTTGACAGTACAACTCTGCCGAATCCCGACCCTGGCTTAATGCCAACAGGGTCTTTTCAGCCTGATCAATAGCATTAGGTTCATCATACAATAACCCCAAGGCTTGAAAAAATGCATTCACATTATTCAGAATAGGATCATCAGGTTTCAAAGAAAACGCCCAATCCTGGGGATCGCCGCGCAGCAAAGAGATGACAATTTTAACCTGCTGCGCGGAGTTCCCCAACGAGTTAGGCTTCAAGGCAAAAAATAATTTACAATTATTCTTGAAATTCAAGAATTTAGACCGATCCCCAAAAAACACATCAGGAGTAGGAATCTTTGGTTCAGCAGCATGTGAATGAGCAAGATAGGTGGAAATTCCCCGTACTTCAGCAGCGAGCTGCTCCACACGATCAGACAATTGGTTCATCTCCATTGAGAGAAAAATTCCCCCTACGGCCTCAGAGACATAGAGGAAAAAATATGCACACAAAAAAAAAAATTCTGACACACTTTTTTTTTCTTTTTTTTTTTACAATTCTCTCCTGCTATTGAGTACCCTAGGATCTGCGGTGTGGCTGGTGATTCTGTTATGATGAGTCACCAAAGGAGGAAAAAAACAAAATACTAGCTAAGTCCAAAAAAAACAGAGAGGTTGGCAGCTATCGGATTGCAGACCCCTGAACCTATCCACAACAACTAGCAGTAGCTGTGGGGGGTTCCTATGGTGCCCTAGACCCCTCGATCACAGTCGGAGAACTACATAGCCTAAAGAAAGAAAGGGGAAAAACTAAACTGCCCCAGAGCAGACCCCAAAGCAATAGGCAGCCCCCAACATATAATGACGGTGAAGCAAGATGAAAACACTAACACAGATAGATAGAAAGATAGGTTGAGCAAATGATTGGGCCCAAGCTAACTAAAATAGGACAGGATAGGAAAGCTGCTGTCTGCCATCCGCAAAAACCCTATCCAAAATGTGCCAACCGACTGATAGGAAAAACAGACCCTGAAGTCGCTAGGCTTCAAAAGACTAAATCAGCACTCAGGTATATTCTGAAGACAGAGCAAAAGATCAACAGATCAGAGACAAAAATGGAATTCAGCTCACCCCTGGCCGGGGATGGCAGAACTCCAAAAAAACAAGGCAAAACAAAAACAAAACTGAAGTGTACAAAGCAGAGCAGAAAAACTTAGCTTTGAGACGCAGGAATCAGACTGGTCTCCAAGAATCCAGCAGGATCACCAGCAAGGCAGAAGGGTGTCGACTGCCTTATATCCAGTCCTCAATTCCAGCCACCCAGTCATGATCTAGCTGCCCAGGTGTTTGGTTATCAGCCTCACTACCTTCCTTCACCAGAGGAGGGAGTTCATCAGACCTCAACGGTGAAGGGAAAAATGAACTCACAACAGGTGTCGCTCCTTTATGGCGGCTCCGAGCTCTGGTCTGCTGCTTTGCCTTCGGGTGTTTGCTGGCCAGGAGTCCTGCAATCCCCTGCCCTCCGGATTTAGCTGCTGGGACTGTTGTACCCATCAGCCACGGACTCCGGCGTCCGGCTTCTAGTGCTGTACTCTGGGGTGAGCTTGGTCACAGCTCCACTCCCCAGGTTCTCTTTCACTTCTCCTCTCTTCACACAGACACTGTCTCTCTCAGTTCCAGACACTGACTGACTGACTGACCCCTCCTCCAGGCCAGAACTAATAGAGAAGCTCCCATGAAACCGGGTTTAGAGCTCCCCCTTCTGGTCTGGAGTCAGGAAAAATGTTGGATGTAAATGGTATCTGGTCAGGGAACCCCTCTTTGCTTCCAGGCATGTCATCACCCCCTCTATGAGGGAGGCAATGCCACTGTGGCAACCGGACTCCTGGGGTGCCACACATGCAGCCGCACACTCCGGTCCTGAGTCCTGGCGGCAGTGCTGGGTATTGATGCGAGTTTCTAGCATCACACTTGCAAGTGTGACCCCGGCCTTAGTCTAGAAATAATATGAAGATCTTTATTATCGGGTGTTGTGTGTTATACATATAAGTAATGTATGTAAGAGACTAAGAAAATGGAGTCACAAGTCGCAAACATTTAGCATAAGAGATGGGAGTAGGGCAATCACTAAAAGATTGTACTGTCTCCACGCAGTAACATGTTATTAGTAGCACATCTCCTGTTTACATGGGCGATGTGCTACCGAAAACACACACTTGATATTAAACACATACAGTATGTTCCACAAACACACACATCAGTATACAACACACAGGACACGCATTCTTGTCTAATCAATGCTTGGAGTTTATCACAATTTCTGTGTTTTGTTTTTTCACCACTTTTTAAAGATTAAACACAAGTTCTCCATGGGAATGACATTTTTTGGAGTCATCCTGTTTGCCCCCTCCCACCTTCCCACAGAACCTAGCATCTTCCTTGAATACACCTAAACACTGGTGCACACTGGTAACAAGTTTGGTACATTTTATCATTTCCCCACTTAATGCTCCTATATTAGGCACATGTTCACACGTTGCTTTTTTGCAGCTTTTTTTCTGCTTTTTTAATGCAGCTTAAAATGTAGCAGAAATCTCCTCCGGTCATAGCCTCTTAATAAATGTAGCTCATCTTACTCCAGCCTTACTTTCAAGCCTGGTGTAGGAAACATCTTTGAAGTCTCGCATTTTTGCTTTCGTATGGCATACTGCGCTGCTTTGGGGTGTACTTAAAATGTCTCTGACTTAGATGATTGTGACAGCTATGTATCATAACATTTATGCTACTAATAGAATGACTACTGTTTTACTATGGGCTTAAAAAAAAATTGATGTATAAAAATATTCTTGCAGGCAGGCAGACAAACTCTAGGCTTGCTGCATTTGTGACCTCTTGTGGTCATTATGTATATATCAGGTTTACTATTACACATCAACTGCAAAAGTACATAGAAGTGTAAAGGCCCCGTCACGCCAGCGAGATCACTGATTTTGTGACATCACAGCGATCTCGCCTGCAAAATCGCTGTGTGTGACATGGATCAGTGACCGGCCCCCCTGCCGGATATCGCTGATCGCGCTCCATCGTCCTGGGCCGTTTTTTGATCGTTGGTCTCCCTCTGGCCAGCGCGCATTGCTGCGTGTGGCAGCGAGAGACCAGCGATCAACAACGCTGGACGCTGGTTTCCAAGGTAAACAACGGGTATCTAAGAGCTGCGCAGCTCTTAGATACCCGCTGTTTACATTGGATACCAGCTTGTTCGCTGGTCCTGATCGCTGGAGGGGCTGTCTATGTGACAGCTCACCAGCAATCAGCTAACGATGGTGGGATTGCTGGGACATTGATACATGTAACTGGGCCTTAAGGATTTGTTCACACGTTTTTGCTGCGTTTTAATTGTCTCTTTTGAGTGCTGGTAACGTTTAGTGCCCCCCCCAAAAAAAAATCATAATGCAACTTCCTTAAGGTTTTTGCACCAAAAACGCAGCCAAGTCCGATACCTGTATTTTTTTCTGCACTTACTCGCTGCTTCCTATGGGTGAAAAAACACTGCAAAAATGCTCAAAAAACGATGAAACAAGTGACATGCTGCAGTTTTCAAAAACGCAGAAGTTTTCCAAATCAGTCAGGAAAATAAAACCAATGTGTATGAATGGGATTTCTAAGGTCTCATAAGCTCTGCTGGTACTGTAATACGCAGCTTAAAATTTGCTTAAGGCCTGTTTCACACTTGCTTTTTTTTGCAGCGCGTTTTTCCCGCAAAAAAACGCATTGAAAAACGCATACAAAAGCATACAACTGCTGCGTTTTTTTCAAGCATTTTTATGAGCATGCATGAAAAAAACGCAGCGTTTTTATGCGTTTGTATGCGTTTTTAGTGCGTTTTTACCGCGTTTGCGTTTTTTCCAACATTAGGTGGCCCCTCACACTAACCCAAACCATGACTTTACTAACCCTAACCCTGACCCTAACCCTAACCCTAACCCTGACCCTAACCCTAACCCTAACCCTTAACCAAACCATACTTAACCCTAACCCTGACCCTAACCCTTAACCAAACCATACTTAACCCTAACCCTGACCCTAACCCTTAACCAAACCATACTTAACCCTAACCCTAACCCTAACCCTGACCCTAACCCTAACCCTGACCCTAACCCTAACCCTAACCCTGACCCTAACCCTAACCCTAACCCTTAACCAAACCATACTTAACCCTAACCCTGACCCTAACCCTTAACCAAACCATACTTAACCCTAACCCTGACCCTAACCCTTAACCAAACCATACTTAACCCTAACCCTGACCCTAACCCTGACCCTAACCCTAACCCTAACCCTAACCCTTAACCAAACCATACTTAACCCTAACCCTGACCCTAACCCTGACCCTAACCCTAACCCTGACCCTAACCCTTAACCAAACCATACTTGACCCTAACCCTGACCCTAACCCTAACCCTGACCCTAACCCTAACCCTAACCCTGACCCTAACCCTTAACCAAACCATACTTAACCCTAACCCTAACCCTGACCCTAACCCTTAACCAAACCATACTTAACCCTGACCCTAACCCTAACCCTAACCCTAACCCTAACCCTGACCCTAACCCTTAACCAAACCATACTTAACCCTAACCCTGACCCTAACCCTTAACCAAACCATACTTAACCCTAACCCTAACCCTAACCCTGACCCTAACCCTTAACCAAACCATACTTAACCCTAACCCTGACCCTAACCCTGACCCTAACCCTAACCCTGACCCTAACCCTTAACCAAACCATACTTAACCCTAACCCTAACCCTAACCCTAACCCTGACCCTAACCCTAACCCTAAACCCCCTTAACTAACCCTAACTTTACCCAAACCCCTAAATTCCATTGTCTAAACTAATGGTAAAAAAAAAAACGCATGTGCAAAAAAACGCATACATAAGCATGCCAATGCGCACATATGCTCACCATAGACTTATAATGGGTGTCTTGCTGTAAAAAAACGCATTGCGTGCATGCGTTTTTTTGAGGCAAATCGGACGCACAAAAAATGCAACAAGTTGCATTTTGTGCGCCCGAGGGCATACCGCAAAAAAACGCATGCGCGGTAAAACGCGTACAAACGCATGTGTAAGCGCACATAAGCGCATCCCATGCAAAGTATAGGAAAAAAAAACGCATGCGCTATTTAGCGCTAAATTACCGCGAAAAAAAACGCAAGTGTGAAACCAGCCTAAGAGCAGCAAAACAAATGCAAAGTGTGAACATAGCCTAAACAGGAGATGTATTGGTGAGAAAAATTATATTTTATTTGCAAAGGACTATCATATTTGTGATCGTTCTGTGGGGATGAAATGACATTCTGGCAATTTAAACAGGTTATTAAACAATAGGCAGGGCCGGCGTTTGGACCAGGCAGGCGAGGCAGATGCCTGGGGCCCCCACCTACAAAGGGGGCCCCCTGCATCTGCAGTCCATTTATGAAGAGCCCAGAGGGTGTACAGCAGTTAATAATGCTGTGCATTGCTCTGAAGTCCAGAGCGTCTGTCTCGCAAAGCCCCTTGAGCCCCCCTGTTTCTTTCTCTCTGCAGTCAGGTTAAAAGTTGAGAGTGAGGGGGAGGGGCGATTACAGCACAGTGACAGTCAGGACGATGCCTGCAGCTCTGTCTCCTTCCGAATCCTGATCATGGCTGCTCCTAGCACTGTCCTGAAAATGGATATGCCTAAGTGAAGCCACAGAACCTGGTAAGAGCAGCAATAACAGGTCAGAGAGCAGTGATTTACTCACTGTGGTCCCAGAGCTCTGTGCTGATTGCTGCAGGATCAGGATTCACAGCCACATACAGCAGCAATCAGCATCAGCTCTGACCACAGTCACTAAATCACTGCTTGTAATGTGACAGGGCGACCTTCTGTCACTACTGTCTGGATGACATCAGACAGGGATACTGTCTGCTGAATCAGGGGATTTATGATATAGAAATAAATGAATTCCCATGTGAAATAATAAGGGTAAACCATACACATATATAGTACAGGTGTGCATAGGAATCAGCGTTTTTGTTTTTTTGCAGCCAAAGCCTGCTCTCTTGGCAGTAAAGCACTGCTTTCAAAACACCCATTTTTTAGGGTATGTGCAGACGATCCAGAAATGGCAGCACTTTGGCCGCAGCAGACATGTGCTCTGTCTAAAGTGCTGCCATCTTTTGAACGCAGGTGATGCAGCATGTGTTCATTGAAACGTGTGGAATCACCGCACCCAATACATTGTAGGGGTGAGATTTCTCTTGTGGAGACTCTCATCTATGCAAGATAAATAGACATGCTGCAGTCTGGAGAGTCGTGCTGCATGTCCGTCTCTGCGGGTGATGCGCGGGCGTATGTGCATGCATAGTGGACATGGAATTTCTATAACTCCCATCCACTATGCTGTAACATCTGGCTGCTGCGGGTTGGATGCTGCGGATGTACGCAGCATCCAGAGTTTACTGATTGTGGACACATACCCTTAGAGCTTTTGCTGTTTTTTTTTTTTGTATAGTATTCATTTTGTCTACAGTACATGTTTAATAAAGATAGTTTTATTCACCAAAAACACAGCGAAAAACAACGTTGCGACATTTGCAGCTTTTCTAAAACTTTTTCATTGCTTTCTATGGGTGAAAAAAATTGCTGAAAGAAGTGACATGCTGCAGTTGTGAAATTCAGTCAGGAGAAAATAAAAGGGTGTGCAGGAGATCTCTGAAAATCTCAGTCTTTGCTTGTGCTGTAAAATGCTGTAAACTTCTTATTTGCAGAAGAAAAAGCTACAAAAATTCTGCATATGAACGTGGCCAAAAGCTGCTTTTTAAAGTGCCAGCAAAATATGAGATTTCCGAAATCTCCTGCATGCGCTTGTTTTTTTTCTGACTGAATTTCAGAACTGTAGCACCTTTTAAATCTGCAGCGTGTCACTTCTTTCAGTGTGTTTTCACCCGTAGAAAGCAATGAAAGAATGTAAGAAAGAAAGCTGCAGATATTGCAACGGTATTTTTTGCTGCAATTTTTTAAGTGGTTTTGGTGAATTAAACTATTAGGTCTCGTTCACACGGTCAGGATTTCACATCAGTATTTGTAATGCAGAAACAGCAGGGGAACAATCAGAGGAAAAGTATAGTAGAAACACGTCACCACTTCTGGATTTCTCACCTCCTGGTTTTGACTTGCACATACTGATGTGAAATACTGACCGAAAACTCAACGTGTGAACGTGGCCTTAAACATACTGTAGACAAAGCAAACATCCTTCTGTTCTGCAGTGTGCTGTGCATAGAGGGAATTGTATGGCGATTGGTACACAGTCCCTTCTGAAATGACAGGTGGGCATGGCGGCTGATTTGCAGTGTGGGGAAAACTACAATCCCGCAGGTAGGAGTGTCAAAATCAGGACTGTCCCGCTGGATCCAGGACAGTTGGGAGCCCTGCTGTGTTATCTGCTTGGGCCCCCCCAATCTTTTCTGACCCTAGCAATGCTCCTGTGTAATGCTAATAGTGGCAGCTGATATAAGGCCCCTGAATATGGGGGCCACAGTGCCAGCACAGGCCCCTCTGCCACCTGTATCCGCATCCTGCTCGTGTAATGTAACCTAAATGTGTGATTTTACAATGTTAGCATATGGGGTCCCACTTTAAACTTTTGCCTAGGGCCCCACTTTGTCTAAAACCGGCCCTGACAATAGGGATGAGCAAAGTTGCTGAGTGATAATCGGTTATCACTAGAGTATCACGGTGCTCGGATGTGCTCGATACTCAGCGAGTAATGGGCGGTACTCAATGTAAAACTCAAATCCTTGCCCCGGATCTTGCACCTTTTACGCAGCCAATAAGCATATATACAGTGGGTATGGAAAGTATTCAGACCCCTTTAAATTTTTCACTCTTTGTTTCATTGTGGCCATTTGTTAAATTCAAAAAAGTTCATTTTTTCTCATTAATGTACACTCTGCACCACATCTTGACTGAAAAAAAACAGAAATGTAGAAATTTTTGCAAATTTATTAAAAAAGAAAAACTGAAATATTACATGGTCATAAGTATTCAGACCCTTTGCTCAATATTGAGAGAGCCAGAAGGAGTCAGCAACTACCAGGGAGATTGGACGGGGACTCACCGGTATCAGGGAGAGGACAACATCGAGCAGCACAGCAGGAGGATGCGGTCGCACTCCAGACACTGAGACCCGTGACCCGTGACCGCCGCGGCCCCGACCCTGACCACGGCTGCGGCCTGCCCGCTGCCACCCGCGGCCACCGCTGCCCGACTCCAGCCTGCGGCTGTGGCCTGCCTGCTGCCACCCGTGGCCGCCGCTGCCCGACTCCAGCCTGCTTCTGCGGTCTGCCCGCTGCCACCCGCGACCGCCACTGCCTCACTCCGTTCTGCTTGCCGCCTCCCGTGGCCGCCACTGCCCTACTTCAGCTGGCGGCAACAGCCTGCGCGTTGCCACCCGCATCCGCCACTGCCCGACTCCAGCCGGGGACTGCGGCCTGTGTGCTACCATCCGCGGCTGCCTCTGCCCCGGTCTGCACTGCGGTTGCAGCCCGGACGCTGCACCCCGCGGCGGCCACTTCCCCGTTCCGGTCCGCGGCTGCGGCCTATACCTTCAGGCCCACAGCCGCCACCATCTCACCTCTGCCAGGGGACCCAGCGCTGAAGGACTCTCCTGGGACCTGTTGTGCCCCGCTCCACCTGGGCGTAGGAACGCCAGAAGCTTATATCAACTCCTCGTCGGCTGAGGAGCCCGGCGCCTGAGACGTCGAACGGACACATCCCGGACAACCACTCTGCAGGACGTCAAAGAAGGATAAGTGATGCTTCGTCGTTAGCTAATTATAGTTCCTGGTCTCATATTTGGCCATACCGTGGCCATATAGTTACCGGCAGGTATATAGTTACTCGCAGGGATTCAAACAACAATACACACAGATAACACGATATTAACAGTCGGGGTAGTTAATATCGTTGTTATCTGTGTGTATTGTTGTTTGAATCCCTGCGACGACAACTGTTGTCAGCTTGCCAGTTACTCAAATAACCCATATATAAAAGTTGAATTTAAGCTTTCTCCGTCTCTGCCTCGTCACTGCATCCTACGTACCTGCAAATATTACATAAGTCTTCAAAAGGTTGGCATACACTGTTGGTGGTATGTTGGCCCATTCCCCCATGCAGATTTCCTCTTGAGCAGTGACGTTTTGGGCCTGTCGCTGGGCAACACGGACTTTCAAATCCCTCCAAAGGTTTTCTATCAGGTTGAGATCTGGAGACTGGCTAGTCCACTCCAGGACCTTCATATGCTTCTTACGAAGCCACTCCTCTCGTTGCCCTGGCTGTGTGCTTGGGATCATTATCATGCTGAAAGACCCATCCACGTTTCATCTTCAATGCCCTTTCTGATGGAAGGAGGTTTGCACTCAAAATCTCATGATATGTGGCTCCATTCATTCTTTCATGATCAGTCTTCCTAGTCCCTTTGCAAAGAAACAGCCCCAAAGCATGATGTTGCCACCCGCAAACTTCACAGTAGGTATGATGTTCTTTGGATGCAACTCAGCATTCTGTCTCCTCCAAACATGACAAGTTTCATTTCTACCAAACAGTTATACTTTGGTTTCATCAGACCATAAGACATTCTCCCAATACTCTTCTGGATAAGCCGAATGCTCTCTTTCGAACTTCAGACGGGCCCAAGCATGTACTGGCATAAGCAGGGGGACATGTCTGGCACTGCAGGATTTAAGTCCCTGGCGGCGTAGTGTGTTACTGATGGTACCCTTTGTTACAGTTACAGCTCTATCCAGGTTATTCACTAGGTCCCCCCGTGTGGTTCTGGGATTTTTGCTCACCGTTCTTGTGATCATTTTGACCCCAAGGGGTGAGATCTCACGTGGAGCCCCAGATCAAGGGAGATTATCAGTGGTCTTGTATGTCTTCCATTTCCTTATTATTGCTCCCACAGTTGATTTCATCACACCAAGCTGCTTGCCTATTGCAGATTCAGTCTTCCCAGCCTGGTGTAGGGCTACAATTTTGTTTCTGGTATCCTTCAACAGCTCTTTTTTCTTCATCATAGTGGAGTTTGGAGTGTGACTGTTTGAGGTTGTGGACAGGTGTCTTTTATACTGATAACAAGTTCATACAGGTGTCATTACTACAGGTAATAAGTGGAGGACAAAGGAGCCCCTTAAAGAAGTTACAGGTCTGTGAGAGCCAGAAATCTTGCATGTTTTTTAGTTGACCAAATACTTATTTTCCACCATAATTTGCAAAATAAATCTTGCCAAATCAGACAAGATGATTTTCTGGATTTGTTTTCTCATTTTGACTCTCATAGCTGTGGTCTACCTATGATGTCAATTACAGCCCTCTCATCTTTTTAAGTGGGAAAACTTGCGCAATTGGTGGCTGACTAAACACTTTTTTCCCCCCACTTTACATGAAAATCACGAATCTGAGAATGAGATCCGTGAGGGTCAGAGAATGTTCTGTTCTGATCCGATTTTGAGGATCAGAATAGGACATGCTCAATGTGTCTGTAAAAGAGGGCAGCATACCAACACTGCACACAGATACAGGAATGTAGACTTATTATGTATAGTACAGAATAGTATTTAGTATATAGTGTACTTGTGACGAGCGTCAGTTTACACTGAGTCGTTTTTCTTTAGAGTTGACCCTCTGGGTCATGGCATCCACCCATCTAGGGCGAGCTGACCTTATGAGGAACCACCCCCTATACAGGGAGTGTCAGTGGCAAGACCAAGGGGGTGAGCCACCACGACTGCTGGCAGCAGACGGCCGGCTCAAGTAGACACTAGATACGAGTGTCTGACGACAAGGACAAGCAGGAAGCAAGACAAGACAAGACGTAAGTTCAAGGTATCTTCATTAAGACAACTTCAGGAAAACATTCAGTGCAAAAACGTGAGAACAAGCAAACACAAGGTGCGTGCGTGGGCATGCCAAGGTCCATAGCATGGTACGTGCCAGGTGGCACACCAGGGTACAGGCAAAGGCACAATGGCATCGGATTCCGGACAGCTGGCAACAATCAACATGATCAGGGCATCAGGCTGCGGACATCAGCTCCGGACATCAGGCCGCAGTCATCAGGCTTACGATCTCTGGCAGCGATCGGCAGGTTCTGGGCATCCGGCAGGCAAACCAGGGTTCAGGCAAGGAGGCACGACAGATCTCCAGGCATGGTGCGTGTTAGGGAACACGCCGAGGTCCAAGGCAGGATTCCAGGCAAGGTGCGTGCTAAGGGAACACCAGGGTCCAGGGCAAGGTGCAAGGCAAGGTGCGTGTGTAGGGGACACGCCAGGGTACAAAGCAAGGTGCAAGGCAAGGTGCGTGTGTAGGGGACATGCCAGAGTTCAAAGTTCAGCAAACAAGACAGGGTGCATGTGTAGAGACACGCCAAGGCACAAGGTACAAGGCAGGGTCCTGCGCGTGCAGAGAGACACGCCAGGGTCAGGGTTCAAGGCAGAGTACTGTGCGTGCAGATAGACACGCCAGGGTCAAGGTTCAAGGCAGAGTCCTGCGCGTGCAGAGAGACATGCCAGGGTCAGGGTTCAAGGCAGAGTCCTGCACGTGCAGAGAGACACGCCAGGGTCAGGGTTCAAGGCAGAGTCCTGCGCGTGCAGAGAGACACGCCAGGGTCAGGTTCAAGGCAGAGTCCTGCGCGTGCAGAGGGCACGCCAGGGTCAGGGTTAAAAGCAGAGTCCTGCACGTGCAGAGGACATGCCAGGGACAGAGTACAGGCTAGGACCTGTGCGTGCAAGAGGGCACGACAGGGGACATGGCAAGGCCTGCGCATACTTTTAAAGAAGCACGGGGAGGTATGCCACAGGACAGGTGAGGGCCTGCGCGTGCTAAGAGAAGCACAGAGAGCACACTGCAGAGACAGCATGAGTGCAAGGAAGCACAGAGAGCACGGCTGGGGCACTGGCTAGCTGGACAGGCTGCAGCACAAACAGGCGGGCAAGACTCCAGCGAACCCGACTGGGGCATAGCAGGCGACACAGCTGTCACTGACCGACGAGCACGACTGAGGCACAAGCAGGCGGGCACGGCTAGGGCGGGCACGGCTGAGGCACAAGCAGGAGGCTAGGAAGGCCAGGCGCATGCAAAAGGCACATGAAGAAACAAGGCAAGACTAGGCGAGAAACAAGGCAAGGCTAGGCGAGAAACAAGGCAAGGCTAGGCGAGAAACAAGGCAAGACTAGGTACGGAACACGGAGCGGATCGTAGACAGAAACACAGAGCCAGGTCAGAGAGAGAACAGAGCTATCAGCGGAGCGTAGGCCGAAGCGCAGAGCCAGGCCAAGGCAGAGCCTTGGGACTAGCGTGGAAATGTGCAAGAGAGCACGATAGGACAGAGTCTAGCAGCGGAGCGTAGGCCGAAGCCCAGAGCCGGGCCAAGGCAGAGCCTAGGAACTAGACATAGAAATGTGCAAAAGAGCACCCAAGGGCAGAGTACGGAAAACCAGGCAGAGACAAGAAACATGAGAAGGACTACAAGGCTCAGAACAGCAAAGACCAGACATGGCAAAACAGGCTAAGGCAGAGAACAGCGGAAGTACTACAAGGCAAAGCAAGGCAAGGACAAACATGGCACGAGAGACAACACAAGACATGGCACGAGACAAGAGGCAGAGTACAAGCACAGAGCGTGTGCAGAGACGCACGACAGGGCAGAGTGCAGGGGCACAGAATAGAGGGAACGACCCAGCAGACCAAGCAGTCATGCAGGGAAGCAACACAATACTCAGGCCCTGACTATATGGAGGGGCGGTCTGATATAGCACCATAGCACCAGTACTTCTGGTCAAGACCAGGGAGGGACTTTGGGTTCAGATCCTCCAGGATCATAGAGAGCATCGCTAGAACAGCCTGGGTAGAACCATAGAGCAGGTCACATGATCAGGAGTTCCAGGAATACAGCGGATTGCAGAACCAGAGCAAGGCTGGAACATAGGAAAGGTCACATGATCAGGGGTTTCCAGGAATACAGTGGATTGCAGAGTCAGACAGAGACGGATGGTTACCCAGCAACAGCGTGCAGCCATGAGGTAAGGCGAGTGTGCACACTGCTCCAGGCAATTTGCGGCATAACAGACATGGCGGACATGACAGTACTCACTTATGTATAACACCGTCGCTTATTAAGTGTCATCTTCTCTAGTTATATATGGTGTCATCCCTTATTATATACTTCCTCTGTTATGTACCGTATTGTCTCTTACAGTTGTGGCCAAAAGTATTGACACCCCTGCAATTCTGTCAGATAATACTCAGTTTCTTCCTGAAAATGATTGCAAACACAAATTCTTTGGTATTATTATCTTCATTTAATTTGTCTTAAATGAAAAAACACAAAAAGAATTGTCCTAAAGCCAAATTGGATATAATTCCACACCAAACATAAAAAAGAGGGTGGACAAAAGTATTGGCACTGTTCGAAAAATCATGTGATGCTTCTCTAATTTGTGTAATTAACAGCACCTGTAACTTACCTGTGGCACCTAACAGGTGTTGGCAATAACTAAATCACACTTGCAGCCAGTTGACATGGATTAAAGTTGACTCAACCTCTGTCTGGTGTCCTTGTGTGTACCACATTGAGCATGGAGAAAAGAAAGAAGACCAAAGAACTGTCTGAGGACTTGAGAAACCAAATTGTGAGGAAGCATGAGCAATCTCAAGTCTACAAGTCCATCTCCAAAGACCTGAATGTTCCTGTGTCTACCGTGCGCAGTGTCATCAAGAAGTTTAAAGCCCATGGCACTGTGGCTAACCTCCCTAGATGTGGACGGAAAAGAAAAATTGACAAGAGATTTCAATGCAAGATTGTGCGGATGTTGGATAAAAAACCTCGACTAACATCCAAGCAAGTTCAAGCAGCCCTGTAGCCCAAGGGTACAACAGTGTTAACCCGTACTATACATCGGCATCTGAATGAAAAAGGACTGTATGGTAGGAGACCCAGGAAGACCCCACTTCTTACCCCGAGGCATAAAAAAGCCAGGCTGGAGTTTGCCAAAACTTACCTGAAAAAGCCTAAAATGTTTTGGAAGAATGTTCTCTGGTCAGATGAGACAAAAGTAGGGCTTTTTGGGCAAAGGCATCTACACAGAGTTTACAGAAGAAAAAAAGAGGCATTCAAAGAAAAGAACACGGTCCCTACAGTCAAACATGGCGGAGGTTCCCTGATGTTTTGGGGTTGCTTTGCTGCCTCTGGCACTGGACTGTTTGACCGTGTGCATGGCTTTATGAAGTCTGAAGACTACCAACAAATTTTGCAGCATAATGTAGGGCCCAGTGTGAGAAAACTGGGTCTCCCTCAGAGGTCATGGGTCTTCCAGCAGGACAATGACCCAAAACACACTTCAAAAAGCACTAGAAAATGGTTTGAGAGAAAGCACTGGAGACTTCTAAGGTGGCCAGCAATGAGTCCAGACCTGAATCCCATAGAACACCTGTGGAGAGATCAAAAAATGGCAGTTTGGTGAAGGCACCCTTCAAATATCAGGGACCTGGAGCAGTTTGCCAAAGAAGAATGGTCTAAAATTCCAGCAGAGCATTGTAAGAAACACATTGATGGTTACCGGAAGCGGTTGGTCGCAGTTATTTTGGCTAAAGGTTGTGCAACCAAGCATTAGGCTGAGGGTGCCAATACTTTTGTCTGGCCCATTTTTGGAGTTTTGTGTGAAATGATCAATGTTTTGCTTTTTGCTTCATTCTCTTTTGTGTTTTTTCATTTAAGACAAATTAAATGAAGATAATAATACCAAAGAATTTGTGTTTGCAATCATTTTCAGGAAGAAACTGAGTATTATCTGACAGAATTGCAGGGGTGTCAATACTTTTGGCCACAACTGTACATAGTTTATTCTTATTTTGTTATTCACAGTGCCTGCTTGTGTTACATAGTCCCCTTTCTTGTTAGATATAAAATGACTGCTGATGGAGCAGTCGGTGACGACACGACCAGTCCACCAGCTCCTCCATTAGAAAAGACGCTTTCCCATGCTCCATCAGCCATCATTGCATTATACAGACAGCTAACAAGACAGGACAGTATGTAATAAAGATAGGGCTCTATATAATCTGATGTTTTAAGTACAGTGCTTACATAACAAGAGAGGGCACTGTGTAATAAGGGATTGCAATATACATAATAAAAGAGACTATGTAATATACAGTATATATACATGTATGTGTGTTTAGCTATATACACTGCTCAAAAAAATAAAGGGAACACTTAAACAACAGAATATAACTCCAAGTAAATCAAACTTCAGTGAAATCTAACTGTCCACTTAGGAAGCAACACTGATTGACAATCAATTTCACATGCTGTTGTGCAAATGGAATAGACAACAGATGGAAATTATTGGCAATTATCAAGACACACTCAATAAAGGAGTGGTTCTGCAGGTGGGGACCATAGACCATATCTCAGTACTAATGCTTTCTGGCTGATGTTTTTGTCACTTTTGGATGTTGGTTGTGCATTCACACTCGTGGTAGCATGAGATGGACTCTACAACCCACACAAGTGGTTCAGGTAGTGCAGCTCATCCAGGATAGCACATCAATGTGAGCTGTGGCAAGAAGATTTGTTGTGTCTGTCAGCGTAATGTCCAGAGGCTGGAGGCGCTACCAGGAGACAGGCCAGTACACTAGGAGATATGGAGGGGGCCATAGGAGGGCAACAACCCAGCAGCAGGACCGCTACCTCCGCCTTTGTGCAAGGAGGAACAGAAGGAGCACTGCCAGCACTGCGTGCAAAATGACCCTCCAGCAGGCCACAAATGTGCATGTGTCTGCACAAACGGTTAGAAACCGACTCCAAGAGGATGGTCTGAGGGCCCGACGTCCACAGATGGAGGTTGTGCTCACAGCCCAACACTGTGCAGGAAGCTTGACATTTGCCACAGAACACCAGGATGGGCAAATTCGCCACTGTCGCCCTGTGCTCTTCACAGATGAAATCAGGTTCACATTGAGCACATGTGACAGACGTGACAGAGTCTATAGATGCCATGGAGAGCGATCTGCTGCCTGCAACATCCTTCAGCATGACCGGTTTGGCAGTGGGTCAGTAATGGTGTGGGTTGGCATTTCTTTGGAGGGCCGCACAGCGCACAAGTGTTCACCAGAGGTAGCCTGACTGCCATTAGGTACCGAGATGAGATCATCAGACCCTTTGTGAGACCATATGCTGGTTCGGTTGGCCCTGGGTTCCTCCTAATGCAGGACAATGCCAGACCTCATGTGGCTGGAGTGTGTCAGCAGTTCCTGCAAGATGAAGGCATTGAAGCTATGGACTGGCCCGCCTGTTCCCCAGACCTGAATCTGATGAACATCTAGGACATCATGTCTCGCTCCATCCAGCAACTTCACGTTGCACCACAGACTGTCCAAGAGTTGGCGGATGCTTTAGTCCGTGTCTGGGAGGAGATCACTCAGAAGACCATACGCCGCCTCATCAGGAGAATGCCCAGGCGTTGTACAGTAGGGAGGTCATACAGGGACGTGGAGGCCACACACAATACTGAGAATCTTTTCCTTATCATGAGGCATTTCCACTGAAGTTGGATCAGCCTGTAATTTGATTTTCCACTTTGATTTTGAGTATCATTCCAAATCCAGACCTCCATGGGATATTCATTTTGATTTATATTGATAATTGTTATGTTTTATTGTTCTGAACACATTCCACTATGCAATGAATAAAAATTTGCAACTAGAATATTTCAAATATTTCATTCAGAGATATCTATGATGTGGTATTTTAGTGTCCCTTTATTTTTTTCAGCAGTGTATATACCTGTATATGTATGTATGTGTATATATATATATATATATATATATATATATATATATACACTCACTGGCCACTTTATTAGGTACACCTGTCCAACTGTGTGTTAAGACTTAATTTCTAATCAGCCAATCACATGGCGGCAACTCAGTGCATTTAGGCATGTAGACATGGTCAAGACAATCTCCTGCAGTTCAAACCGAGCATCAGTATGGGGAAGAAAGGTGATTTGAGTGCCTTTGAACGTGGCAAGATTGTTGGTGCCAGAAGGGCTGGTCTGAGTATTTCAGAAACTGCTGATCTACTGGGATTTTCACGCACAACCATCTCTAGGGTTTACAGAGAATGGTCCGAAAAAGAAAAAAAATCCAGTGAGCGGCAGTTCTGTGGCCGGAAATGCCTTGTTGATGCCAGAGGTCAGAGGAGAATGGGCATACTGGTTCGAGCTGATAGAAAGGCAACAGTGACTCAAATTGCCACCCGTTACAACCAAGGTAGGCAGAAGAGCATCTCTGAACGCACAGTGCGTCGAACTTTGAGGCAGATGGGCTACAGCAGCAGAAGACCACACTGGGTACCACTCCTCTCAGCTAAGAACAGGCATCTGATGGCTACTTTCAGCAGGATAATGCGCCATGTCATAAAGCTCGAATCATCTCAGATTGGTTTCTTGAACATGACAATGAGTTCACTGTACTCAAATGGCCTCCTCAGTCACCAGATCTCAATCCAATAGAGCATCTTTGGGATGTGGTGGAACGGGAGATTCGCATCAGGGATGTGCAGCCGACAAATCTGCGCCAACTGTGTGATGCCATCATGTCAATATGGTCCAAAATCTCTGAGGAATGCTTCCAGCACCTTGTTGAATCTCTGCCACGAAGAATTGAGGCAGTTCTGAAGGCAAAAGGGGGTCCAACCCGTTACTAGCATGGTGTACCTAATAAAGTGGCCAGTGAGTGTATATATATATACCTGTGTATATATATATATATATATACAGTGGGGCAAAAAAGTATTTAGTCAGTCAGCAATAGTGCAAGTTCCACCACTTAAAAAGATGAGAGGCGTCTGTAATTTACATCATAGGTAGACCTCAACTATGGGAGACAAACTGAGAAAAAAAAATCCAGAAAATCACATTGTCTGTTTTTTTTCATTTTATTTGCATATTATGGTGGAAAATAAGTATTTGGTCAGAAACAAGCAATCAAGATTTCTGGCTCTCACAGACCTGTAACTTCTTCTTTAAGAGTCTCCTCTTTCCTCCACTCATTACCTGTAGTAATGGCACCTGTTTAAACTTGTTATCAGTATAAAAAGACACCTGTGCACACCCTCAAACAGTCTGACTCCAAACTCCACTATGGTGAAGACCAAAGAGCTGTCAAAGGACACCAGAAACAAAATTGTAGCCCTGCACCAGGCTGGGAAGACTGAATCTGCAATAGCCAACCAGCTTGGAGTGAAGAAATCAACTGTGGGAGCAATAATTAGAAAATGGAAGACATACAAGACCACTGATAATCTCCCTCGATCTGGTGCTCCACGCAAAATCCCACCCCGTGGGGTCAGAATGATCACAAGAACGGTGAGCAAAAATCCTAGAACCACGCGGGGGGACCTAGTGAATGAACTGCAGAGAGCTGGGACCAATGTAACAAGGCCTACCATAAGTAACACACTACGCCACCATGGACTCAGATCCTGCAGTGCCAGACGTGTCCCACTGCTTAAGCCTGTACATGTCCGGGCCCATCTGAAGTTTGCTAGAGAGCATTTGGATGATCCAGAGGAGTTTTGGGAGAATGTCCTATGGTCTGATGAAACCAAACTGGAACTGTTTGGTAGAAACACAACTTGTCGTGTTTGGAGGAAAAAGAATACTGAGTTGCATCCATCAAACACCATACCTACTGTAAAGCATGGTGGTGGAAACATCATGCTTTGGGGCTGTTTCTCTGCAAAGGGGCCAGGACGACTGATCCGGGTACATGAAAGAATGAATGGGGCCATGTATCGTGAGATTTTGAGTGAAAACCTCCTTCCATCAGCAAGGGCATTGAAGATGAAACGTGGCTGGGTCTTTCAACATGACAATGATCCAAAGCACACCGCCAGGGCAACGAAGGAGTGGCTTCGTAAGAAGCATTTCAAGGTCCTGGAGTGGCCTAGCCAGTCTCCAGATCTCAACGCTATAGAAAACCTTTGGAGGGAGTTGAAAGTCCGTGTTGCCAAGTGAAAAGCCAAAAACATCACTGCTCTAGAGGAGATCTGCATGGAGGAATGGGCCAACATACCAACAACAGTGTGTGGCAACCTTGTGAAGACTTACAGAAAACGTTTGACCTCTGTCATTGCCAACAAAGGATATATCACAAAGTATTGAGATGAAATTTTGTTTCTGACCAAATACTTATTTTCCACCATAATATGCAAATAAAATGAAAAAAAAACAGACAATGTGATTTTCTGGATTTTTTTTTCTCAGTTTGTCTCCCATAGTTGAGGTCTACCTATGATGTAAATTACAGACGCCTCTCATCTTTTTAAGTGGTGGAACTTGCACTATTGCTGACTGACTAAATACTTTTTTGCCCCACTGTATATATATATATTGTGAGGTAGCGCTGTCATTCACATAGGGGATCACTCGCTTGCAGCCACAAAAACCGGATCCGGCACGGGTTTTCCATAAAACAACCATAGTCCCTTCGGTTTATTCAGCATCATAAACCATCAAAGCAACAGGAAACAGCATATAGTCAGAATGGTGTCCATTACAGAGTTCAGCTGTTATCCTGTAATCATAAAAGTTATACACTGTTCAATGCGCAGGCTTTCTAGCCTCCAAGTTATCTCACCCTGTCAGGGTTTCCTCATGCTGCTTCACCATGCTGCACATGTTCATTCCCTCCAGGGAACTAACAGGCACATGTCGCCATTACTCACAGCCACTTCACAGGCTGTTAGCCAGGAAGCCCCATCTCAGCGGGACCTTCCACACTGGACCAACCGGGTCCCAGCATTCACCACATGTGACCAACCCTGGCCACTAGAGTTGAGCGAAACGGGTCGAAAAATTTCAAAAGTCGCCGACTTTTGGCAAAGTCGGGTTTCATGAAACGAAACCCAACCCTAGGATGAGGTCGGCCACGAGGTCGGCGACTTACGCGCCAAAGTCGCGTTTCAAAAGTTTGTTTTGCGCTCTTTTTCAGCCAATCAGGATCCACGGACACTGTGGGCAACGTGATGACATAGGCAGGGGTCACCACCATCTTTCAGAAGGGCATGCAAGTGATTGGCTTGCTTTGGTGGGCGTCACAGGGGTTATAAAAGGGCGTGCACGCCGACCGCCATCTTACTTCTACCGATCTTAGCATAGGGAGAGGTTGCTGCTGCTGATTCTGTAGGGAGAGCGTTAGGCAGGGAAGAAGAAAAAAAAACTGCTTCTGCTGCTAGCGATTTTGCCTGTACAACATACCAGTCACTATGTGTGCAGTGCAAGGGGAGGCTATATTGTGGTGGATCAGCGGTGTTGGTTGTTAGGCTGCCTTCTAAGGCTTCCTGACAGCTGCATTGCTGTTTACCCACTGCTCTGCAAACTGCTTTTTTAAAAGCAATCCCAATTTTTTTTTTTGTCCTGCTGAGGTACTGAGTGTGCATTTTTTCACACCATACAGCGGTGTACGCTCCTCACATAGTACCGTGTAACGGCTGTTATCACAGCCACAGTGAAGCTATCTGTGTGTCACTCTGTGAGAATAAGTCGAGGACATGTTCCGTTCTTACAGACCTGCACCTACTAGTTTTGTCTAGCTTTCAAACAGTTAAATATATTTGCTGTTTGATCACATTCAAAACTATAGAGAGACAGCGTGTGTCAGTCCGTATACTTAAAAAACACGGAGCTTGACAATTTTACGTACACCGGACAGCCGTGTTCGTGTACGCTCCTCTCAGTACCGTGTAACGGCTGTTATCACGGCCACAGTGAAGCTATCTGTGTGTCACTGTGGAAGGATAAGTGGAGGACTTGTTCCGTTCTTACAGACCTACACTCTAGGGAGATTCCTATTCTGCCCAATTCTACATACACCTTGTAGTTTGTGATACACTAGCCAATTTCTGCCTGTGACATAGCGCTCTGATATTCAGTGGGCCTCACACAATCCAAAAGTGTCCACTAGTGTGTGCAGAAATTCAAAATCTCCCTTATCCTGTAGTCACTTTTTTCACATCTGTGCCATCGAGCCTGTAACATAGCGCTGTGATATTCAGTGGGCCTCACATAATCCATAAGTGTCCAGTGTCCACAAGTGTGTGCAGAAATTCAAAATCTCTGTGATCCTGTAGTCACTTTTTTCACACCTGTGCCATCGAGCCTGTGACATAGCACTCTGATATTCAGTGGGCCTCACACAATCCAAAAGTGTCCAGTGTCCACTAGTGTGTGCAGAAATTCAAAATCTCCATTATCCTGTAGTCACTTTTTTCACACCTGTGCCATCGAGCCTGTGACATAGCGCTCTGATATTCAGTGGGCCTCACACAATCCAAAAGTGTCCAGTGTCCACTAGTGTGTGCAGAAATTCAAAATCTCTGTGATCCTGTAGTCACTTTTTTCACACCTGTGCCATCGAGCCTGTGACATAGCGCTCTGATATTCAGTGGGCCTCACACAATCCAAAAGTGTCCAGTGTCCACTAGTGTGTGCAGAAATTCAAAATCTCCCTTATCCTGTAGTCACTTTTTTCACACCTGTGCCATCGAGCCTGTGACATAGCGCTCTGATATTCAGTGGGCCTCACACAATCCAAAAGTGTCCAGTGTCCACTAGTGTGTGCAGAAATTCAAAATCTCCCTTATCCTGTAGTCACTTTTTTCACACCTGTGCCATCGAGCCTGTGACATAGCGCTGTAATATTCAGTGGGCCTCACACAATCCATAAGTGTCCAGTGTCCACAAGTGTGTGCAGAAATTCAAAATCTCCCCTGTCCTATAGACACCTTGTACCTTGTTTTACATTACTATATAGTTTGTTGGATTTTGTCTACATTTCTACAAAAAAATAAGGAAGGCTGGTGGAAGAGGCCGTGGAATTGGGCGGGGGTTGGCAGCTGGTAATGATGGTGTTGGTGGTGGATCTGATGGTAATGGCAAGAGCAAAATAGGACCGAATGCAGGAGGTGTTGAGCCTGCGTCATCGTCTGGCTCCATAAGGCTTCGAAGGCTTAGTTTTCTAGGAGTTGGCAAACCGCTTTTAAAGCCAGAGCATCAGGAAAAAGTTTTGTCTTACATTGCTGACTCAGCCTCCAGCTCTATCGCCTCCTCTTCTGAAGTTGTAAAAAGTAAAAGCACTGAGTCGTCATTGGAGGCTCATGTTCATGAACCACACCTTTCCTTGTGTCCTTCACCCCAACCAAGATTGAAGGATGACGCAGGCCATACTACTGATTACTCCATGGAGCTGTTTTCACATACCATGCCTGGATTATCAAGTCAAATGGTGAATTACCCAGGCCAACATGAATCTGACATGGAGTGCACTGATGCACAGCCGCTGATAGATGATTCTGCTGGTACATTCACTCAGAGCACTACATTGTCCTCGCAGTGTACAGAGCCAGATTCTGACCCTGATGAGACTCAGGTGCCCCTTCCCGCACACTATACCACCATACACGGTGACACAGAGGAAGGTGCACATGACATTGAAGAGGAGGTGATGGATGACCCAGTTGTTGACCCAGATTGGCATCCATTGGGGGAAGAGGGTGCTGCTTCCAATAGCTCAGATGTGGAGCATCCACAGCAGACATCGACATCGCAACAGCTGTTATCTGGCAGGCCCGGAGCACTCCAAAGACAGGTTCCAAAAATCAAAAGAGTTGCTGGACAGCTTGTCCAGAGGGTCAAAAGATCACAGCGTGCTAGGCCGCAAAATGTCTGCCAAAGTAGGAAGAGTAAAAAAATCCAAGATCACCTCCAATTGGAGTACAGATCAACACCAGAGCATTTCAAATAGTAAAATGTAATTTCTTTTATTAGTACAAATATCAAACATTTAAAAGACATACAAATTTCCAAGATCAGTGCAAAAAAAGAGGGACCTGCAACTCCCATTGTATATATTTTTCTGCTGCATGGTATAGAACCTCATAGCTAATAAGCAATCAGTTGATGTATGCTGCTGGAAAGCTATACTATAAATATCTGCTGTTTACTAAAGCATGCAGAGTATATTGACTACACAGCACAAGCCCATCGGCTCAGATAAACCAAAGTTATATAATAACATCCATGGTATACCTATGTAAACAAATTAGCATTAAAGCTACTGAGGCCATTACCTGGATCCTGGCAGCGTTGGTAGAAGTCCCCTGGGAGAAAAATCCCTCCACCCCGACATGCACGTTTACATGGGCTTGTGCTGTGTAGTCAATATACTCTGCATGCTTTAGTAAACAGCAGATATTTATAGTATAGCTTTCCAGCAGCATACATCAACTGATTGCTTATTAGCTATGAGGTTCTATACCATGCAGCAGAAAAATATATACAATGGGAGTTGCAGGTCCCTCTTTTTTTGCACTGATCTTGGAAATTTGTATGTCTTTTAAATGTTTGATATTTGTACTAATAAAAGAAATTACATTTTACTATTTGAAATGCTCTGGTGTTGATCTGTACTCCAATTGGAGGTGATCTTGGATTTTTCTACTTAATTTTTGGTGAGCATTACTATTGATAATTTGGCTAGGGTAGTAGTTAAAGTAGGAAGAGTGCAGTGTGGCACTTTTTTGAACAAAATCCTCATGATCAGGCCAAGGTTATCTGTAAGAAGTGCGCAAAGACCTTTAGCCGAGGGAAAAATCTGAAAAATTTGAATACCAGTTGCATGCTTAGACATTTAACCACCATGCACTTGCAAGTGTGGACACAACACCAAACCTCAAGTGCCACATGTGCAACTGATCACAAAGAAGGTAGTCAGCAACGCTACATTGTTTCCCCCACTGTAAGCCCACCGGTTAGCACAGCAGCAAATGTAGAGGTGTCGTTGCAAGGCCACAGCAGTGAGGGAATCCCACTGTTATATCAACGAAATACTGAATCTAGGCCATCAGAAAGAACAACAACTCCATCACCATCATCAACCCACTCTCAGTCCGCCCTGTCCACCGCTACTTCCACCATATGCAGCTCTCAAGTCCAGCTCACCCTCCCAGACACTATGAGTAGGTCAAGAAAGTACTCAGTCTCTCATCCGCGTACACTGGGTTTGAACGCCCACATTGCCAAACTAATCTCGTTTGAGATGATGCCCTATCGGTTGGTGGAAAGCGCAGCTTTCCGCGAACTCATGGCCTATACAGTACCACGCTATGACCTACCCAGTCGCCACTTCTTCTCTCGCAAAGCCATCCCAGCCCTCCACCATCATGTAAAAGACCGCATTGTCCATGCACTCAAGCAGTCAGTGAGTGGAAAGGTGCACCTCACAACTGATGCATGGTTCAGTCGGCATGGCCAGGGCCGTTACGTGTCCATCACTGCGCACTGGGTTAATGTGGTGGATGCAGGGTCCACAGGGGACAGCGGTGGTGGGACAGTGCTGCCTAGCCCACGGTATAGGAAACAGTTGGCTGTAGGCGTTCGACCCTCCTCCTTCTCCTCCAGAAGCGAAAGATCGTCCACAGAGCGCAGTCGTACGAGCACTCCATCTGCAGCTGCCACTGTTGCACATGAGGTGTCCCCCTATCGAGCAGCTAGTGGAAAGCGTCAGCAGGCTGTGTTGCAGATGATGTGTTTGGGCGACAGACACACCACCGAGGTGCTGGCCGAGTACTTGAAGCGACAAACTGAGTCATGGCTGGGCAGTGTACATCTTGAGGCAGGCAAGGTAGTTAGTGATAACGGCCGTAATTTTGTGGAAGCCATAGCCCTTTCAAAACTCAGCCACATACCTTGCTTGGCTCACACCTTGAACCTGGTGGTGCAGTGCTTCCTCAAAAATTATCCGGAGTTAACAGCCTTGCTCCAGAAGGTGCGAAGACTGTGCGCGCACATCCGCCGGTCGCCTGTACACTCCGTTCATATGCAGAAGCTGCAGCGATTGCTCCACCTTCCCAACCACCGCCTCATTATCGACATTGCAACAAGGTGGAACTCCACCCTGCACATGGTGGAGCGGCTGTGCGAGCAGAGGCAGGCCATAATGCATTTGTGAGAGGATACACGGCCAGGCACTTTGAGAGCAGACATGGAGTTGACAGGTGTGCAGTGGTCGAAGCTGAAAGACCTCTGTAAAGTCCTTCAGTGTTTTGAGGAATGCACACGGCTGGTAAGCGCAGACGACGCCATCCTAAGCATGAGCATCCCACTTATGCGTCTGCTCATGCAAACTTTGACGCACCTTAAGGAGCAGGCGTCTGCAGCCAATGTTGATGAGGAGGAAGAGGAGGAGGGAATCCTTGATGACATTCAGCCATTGTCTGCTCAGGGACCTCTCCTGGACGAGGTGGAGGAAGAAGAGGAGGAGGAGGATGATGATGGGGATGATTACTTAGGGGAGGAGGATGCATCTCGTGGGGCAAGTGAAAATGTTGGCGTGGCAAGGTCTGGTACAGGGTTTGTGCGTGACTGGTGGGATGTGGATTTGCCAGAAAGTGCTCCTCCAACCAGCACTCGCAGTGCATCATTGACACCGGGAACATTGGCCCACATGTCAGATTATGCCTTGCAGATCCTAAAAAGGGACCCCCGCATTGCCAAAATGATGAACGATGACGACTACTGGTTGGCCAGCATCCTGGATCCACGCTATAAAGGCAAATTACAAAACATCATGCCACAGGAGAACTTTGACCTAATATTGGCTAATAAACAAGCAACTCTGGTAAATCGGTTGCTTGAGGCATTCCCAGCACACAGCAGCGGTGATGGTTCTCACACGAGCCGTACGGGCCGGGGGCAGCTTGGCAGAGGTGTTCATGGTGCACACAGCAGAAGTGGCGTTGGAGACAGGGGTTTCATGACAATGTTGTGGACTGATTTTTCAAGTACCGCTCACACAACTGGTAATACTGCATCGATGGAAAGTGACAGGAGACAGCAGTTGTCAACTATGGTTACAAACTACTTTTCCTCCCATATCGATGTTCTCCCACACAGGTCATTCCCCTTTGACTATTGGGCCGCTAAACTGGACACCTGGCCTGAATTGGCACAATATGCCTTAAAGGAGCTCGCTTGCCCAGCTGCAAGTGTGCTATCGGAAAGAGTCTTCAGTGCAGCTGGATCAATCCTGACAGAAAAAAGGACCGGTCTGTCAACCCAAAATGTGGATGATCTAACCTTCATTAAAATGAACCATGCATGGGTTTCCAAGGATTTTGTCCCACCTTCCCCTGATGACACATAGGGTGACAGAAAAATGGCTTGCTTTGGTCCACCTCTTCCTGGGACTTGACCTATTTTGCCTTTTGCATCAGCTGAATGTCCAACATCAACATATGCCACTTTCTAAAACTCCCTAACTGTGCTGCCTCCCCCCCCTCCATGGCCGGGGTCACCACCTAGCGCACGACACCGTGCGAGTGCCGTTGCCCTGGACAGGTGGGTAGGCCGACTCTTGGGCGCGGGCACTGGGTCACTCATAGTGCAATCAAGTGTCTCTGACGGTGGTGGTACACACCCACCGTCAGACACACCGCCGTACTATGAGGGGCCCAGTGCCAGTACCGACGCCCACGAGTGGGCCCCCCTTGCTTGGGCAGGGCCCCAGCATTTGCAATCTTTACCTCTCCCTGCTCCTCCGCTGTGTAGTTTGGGCCGTCAAATCCATACAGTGCCTGACACCGTCTGAGCCTGCCTCCTGATGTATAGACATATATTTTGAATGTGTACGCTATCCATACATGTTATCCGGGGATACGGTACCCTTTCTCACCTTTGTGCAATCACGTGCAATCCATACTGGGCCTACCGCCGTCTGAGCCTGCCTCCTGATGTATAGCCATATATTTTGAATGTGTACGCTATCCATACATGTTATCCGGGGATACGGTACCCTTTCTCACCTTTGTGCAATCACGTGCAATCCATACTGGGCCTAACACCGTCTGAGCCTGCCTCCTGATGTATAGACATATATTTTGAATGTGTACGCTATCCATACATGTTATCCGGGGATACGGTACCCTTTCTCACCTTTGTGCAATCACGTGCAAGCCATACTGGGCCTAACACCGTCTGAGCCTGCCTCCTGATGTATAGACATATCTTTTGAATGTGTACGCTATCCATACATGTTATCCGGGGATACGGTACCCTTTCTCACCTTTGTGCAATCACGTGCAAGCCATACTGGGCCTAACACCGTCTGAGCCTGCCTCCTGATGTATTGACATATATTTTGAATGTGTACGCTATCCATACATGTTATCCGGGGATACGGTACCCTTTCTCACCTTTGTGCAATCACGTGCAAGCCATACTGGGCCTAACACCGTCTGAGCCTGCCTCCTGATGTATTGACATATATTTTGAATGTGTACGCTATCCATACATGTTATCCGGGGATACGGTACCCTTTCTCACCTTTGCGCAATCACGTGTAATCCATACTGGGCGTGAGAACGGCTGGTGAGCTGTTAAGCAAGCTACAGCACCTGTGGTTTGCACAAGTAAGTTTTTCATTTTTTCAGGAATGACGATTAGGCCTAATTCCGGAACTGCGGTTGACCTGCACTTACTGGGAAATCATCGTTCGCGGGTAATAATTGTAATCAGTGATCCCCATCACTAACGTTGTTCAGCGGGTTATCTGCACCTGTAAGCGACAAATGCTGGCCTTTTCAGTGTAGCGCACATGCAGCCACGGACATGTAAGGGCATGACACACCAGTTATTGGTCAATCTCATGTGCTAGAGCCTCACGTGTCCCTCTAGTAAGCCGGACTCGGACCGCGGGGCATGACGGAGTCTCGTTCGTTAACGGAATTAAGCTTGCAATGTGTGCATCTTTTCTGTAGCTGGCATGGTTGAGGTTTCCCAGGTGGAGTCGAATTTAACCGTAGGCTCCACTCCTGGTGGTGCCCTTCTGGACATTCCTTTAAGGTTCAGCTTTGCAACCATACTGCCCACGTAAAACAAACACTTTGCCTTCATGAACGCTGTTTGGAGGGTCATGACTCGTGGGAATAACGCCGCCCAATCAGTTAACCTGCTAGAGAGATCCTTCGTTGCTCCCAAGCATGACATCACACTCCCTAGGAGGAAGGTAATGCCACTGTGGTGACCGTACTCCTGGGGGCGACACAAGTGTACTGATGCCCAGCCACTGCTCGATGAATCTGCTGGTACATTGACCCTGACCACTACATTCCCCTCGCACGCTACACGGCCTGAATCTGACCCTGATGAAACTCAGGTTACCCTTCCCATATACAGTTCCATCTTACACGGTGACAAAGAGGAAGCTGCAGATGAAAGTGCAGGTTCGGCCCACCCGCCATCAGACACACCACCGTACTATCAGGGGCCCTGTGCCAGTGCCGTCGCCAACGAGTGGGCCCCCCCTGCTTGCTCAGGATCACAGCACTTGCAAGGTTGAAATACTGTGCAGTGAGATGGAAGATGGGGACGACGAGGAGTCCAGACTAGTACAGGGATTCCCTAGCGAGGAGACTTATTTGATTGTTTTCAATGTTGGGACAGCAATTTTTGGGGAGCACTATACTCTGGAGAATGATAGATGGGGCCCACCATACACTGGAACATTCCAAAGGTGGACATCAGACACTGGAGCAGCATTTACAGGGCCCATTATACACTAGAGCATTAGAAATGGGGCCCATTATGTTTGGAGCATTATTTGGGCCCATAAGACAGTGGAGCTTCATCCATGGGGACCAACATATACTGTAGCATTATGTGGAGCTCATCATACACTGTTTCAAACATTATATGGGACCAATGATTCTGTATGGAGAAATAGATGGGCCTCGTCATGAGATGTAAAAAGTGAAGTATTTTTCATTGTACTATACCGCTATTTCTCTGCCGTATCAGAGCATGATGAGTTGTGGTATGTGTTAAAGGGGCGCTCTTTCGCCCAGGGCACATGAAAACCTGGAGCCAGCCCTACCCCCCACAACTTTAGCCAAATAACCCCCATTTTTCAGTGCATAACTTGTATTATGAAGTTAATTAAGGTTGACAAGCTTAAGTAAGAAGAATTGATGCTTTTGGCATTCAAATGGGCACTGTAGGTGTGTTTCCTGTCCTCCTCTCACTGCCGACTTTTATTCCCCATTGACTTACATTGGGTTTCGTGTTTCGGGACGACCCCGACTTTTCCCTATAATCGGCCGATCTTGCTCGACCCGACTTTTGGAAAAGTCGGGTTTCACGAAACGAAACTCGACCCTAAAAAAACAAAAGTCGCTCAACTCTACTGGCCACCTTATACGGTCCGTAGCCACACCCACCGAGTCACATGGCTATGACCTCATCACAGGTCCTTGAACCATTCACACACTTTATCACAACGTTCTCAAACACACCCCCTGGGTGGGTTTGTAGGTAACTGGGCCGCCCGTCTCCCCAGCTACCTGGAGACTTCTCCCTGACACATTGACACAACACGTCAGTAGTATCACTGCTGATCCACACACACATCAGTCTCCATCTCAAGGCCACCCACCTTGAGATACATAACGGTCCTTCAGGATTCTGCCACTCATCCTCCCTCTTGGGACATCCACACAGCGCCCCCTAGCGGACACAGTGGTCATTACACCACTATATATATGTATATATAGCGTAATCACCATAAAAGGAGGGGGGCCCAGACACATTTCTTGCACAGGAGCCCCAAGCTGTCAGTGTCCGCCCCTGGGTTACCCCTGTATGTTATGCGTTTTTCATGGAAATGGTATAATTGTAAAGATAGTGTACTGTATTTCACCTTTATTATTAAATTGTTCGTGTAAAAAATGTATGCTGTACAGATGTACAAAATGGGCACATAGATGACACACTGTATACGGATGAAAAATGGTCTGTTTTACATCAAGAAAAAAATGATGATTTTGCATATATATATATACTCGTGTCAACCAGACCTAATGGATATCTGCTCTCCTGCACTGAATTCCTGGTGATCATCCCCTATAGGATCTAACTTATCAGTTTTTTCATGACTGGAGAGTTACTTTAATCTATTTGTTATTCCATTTTTCTTTTATCTGTCTCCATAGATTTTATTTTATATGTACAGTAGACTATAGAGATAATCTGACCTATGCTGGTACAGTGGGGCAAAAAAGTATTTAGTCAGTCAGCAATAGTGCAAGTTCCACCACTTAAAAAGATGAGAGGCGTCTGTAATTTACATCATAGGTAGACCTCAACTATGGGAGACAAACTGAGAAAAAAAAATCCAGAAAATCACATTGTCTGTTTTTTTTTCATTTTATTTGCATATTATGGTGGAAAATAAGTATTTGGTCAGAAACAAAATTTCATCTCAATACTTTGTGATATATCCTTTGTTGGCAATGACAGAGGTCAAACGTTTTCTGTAAGTCTTCACAAGGTTGCCACACACTGTTGTTGGTATGTTGGCCCATTCCTCCATGCAGATCTCCTCTAGAGCAGTGATGTTTTTGGCTTTTCGCTTGGCAACACGGACTTTCAACTCCCTCCAAAGGTTTTCTATAGGGTTGAGATGTGGAGACTGGCTAGGCCACTCCAGGACCTTGAAATGCTTCTTACGAAGCCACTCCTTCGTTGCCCTGGCGGTGTGCTTTGGATCATTGTCATGTTGAAAGACCCAGCCACGTTTCATCTTCAATGCCCTTGCTGATGGAAGGAGGTTTGCCCTCAAAATCTCACGATACATGGCCCCATTCATTCTTTCATGTACCCGGATCAGTCGTCCTGGCCCCTTTGCAGAGAAACAGCCCCAAAGCATGATGTTTCCACCACCATGCTTTACAGTAGGTATGGTGTTTGATGGATGCAACTCAGTATTCTTTTTCCTCCAAACACGACAAGTTGTGTTTCTACCAAACAGTTCCAGTTTGGTTTCATCAGACCATAGGACATTCTCCCAAAACTCCTCTGGATCATCCAAATGCTCTCTAGCAAACTTCAGACAGGCCCGGACATGTACAGGCTTAAGCAGTGGGACACGTCTGGCACTGCAGGATCTGAGTCCATGGTGGCGTAGTGTGTTACTTATGGTAGGCCTTGTTACATTGGTCCCAGCTCTCTGCAGTTCATTCACTAGGTCCCCCCGCGTGGTTCTGGGATTTTTGCTCACCGTTCTTGTGATCATTCTGACCCCACGGGGTGGGATTTTGCGTGGAGCACCAGATCGAGGGAGATTATCAGTGGTCTTGTATGTCTTCCATTTTCTAATTATTGCTCCCACAGTTGATTTCTTCACTCCAAGCTGGTTGGCTATTGCAGATTCAGTCTTCCCAGCCTGGTGCAGGGCTACAATTTTGTTTCTGGTGTCCTTTGACAGCTCTTTGGTGTTCACCATAGTGGAGTTTGGAGTCAGACTGTTTGAGGGTGTGCACAGGTGTCTTTTTATACTGATAACAAGTTTAAACAGGTGCCATTACTACAGGTAATGAGTGGAGGAAAGAGGAGACTCTTAAAGAAGAAGTTACAGGTCTGTGAGAGCCAGAAATCTTGATTGCTTGTTTCTGACCAAATACTTATTTTCCACCATAATATGCAAATAAAATGAAAAAAAAACAGACAATGTGATTTTCTGGATTTTTTTTTCTCAGTTTGTCTCCCATAGTTGAGGTCTACCTATGATGTAAATTACAGACGCCTCTCATCTTTTTAAGTGGTGGAACTTTCACTATTGCTGACTGACTAAATACTTTTTTGCCCCACTGTATATACTGAGCACAACTACTGAGAGTCTGCAGCAGTGGAGGATACAGTCCTCTCTGCCTTTGTGGACATCAGACAATATTTCTGCAGAGCACACAACCTCCAAGTATGATGTGGACTTGTCTGCTTCACTCTCTGTAGTTGTCTACCATGACTGAACCTAAACTCTTATTCTACTTTTTGCCACATTTATCACCTTTCGGCACTTTATCCTGTCACCTTTCATGTTTAAAGCAAGAGAAAGAGGAAATAGGCACTCCATGACCAAGCGTGGTAACGCGCATAGGAGTGAGAAGGTAAATGACAGTAACCACACATCTGGATAGGTTGTGTCAGACACAACTAAGGTATGTGCAAGGGAGGGATTGATGAATGGCAGCTCCAGCAGCTGAGCTCACAACGCTTTGGTGAAGAACAGATAAAGGATTGTGGTTAAATTAATAGTGTCTCCTGGGTGCTAGCAAAAAGCGTCAAGAACCATTCCCTCAGCAATCATTTGCTGCTACCTGCCTGCTGTCTGGAATTCCGCACCTCTGTCACTTTAGGCCGGGATATCCAACTGCGAGGAAGCTCCGGAGGTCACATCTGAACGAGGTGCTTCAGTTCTCAACACAGGCCATGATTCATTAATTTTGTCAAACTGGATGGTATAGGAGCAGGAACGAGGTCTGTTATGAATGGGTCACCGAGGAGAAAAAGACTAAACAAGCTAAGTCACAGAAAACCAGAGAGGTTGGTAACTATGCAGATTGCAGATTCCTGATCCTAACCACAACAACTAGCAGCAGCCGTGGAGCATACCTGCGATGGTCCTAGACGCTTCGTCACAGCCGGGGAACTAAATAAGCCTAAAGCAAGAAAAGGGGAAAACTAACTGCCCCAGAGCAGACCCCAAAGGAAAGACAGCCCCCTCACATGTATTGACGGTGAAACAAGATGAAAGCACAAACACAGGCAGGAAAATAGGCTGAGCAAATGATGGGTCCCAAACTAACTAGAAAGGATAGGAAAGGAAAGACACTGTCTGCAATCTGCCAAAAACCCTACAAAAATAATGTCCAACACTTCTGATAGCCAAATTAACCCTGAAGTCACGAGACTTCTCCCACTATATCAGCACTCTGAAATATTCTGAGACAGAGCAAAAAGAGGCCAATCTAATAAGGGACAAAAAAGCAAATTGGCAAATACAGATAAATAAGAGTGGAAATTCAGCACAGCCCCAGCCGGGGCTGGCTGACCACACAAAAACTGAATAGACCAACAAAATCAAGTGTGAACAATATCAGAAAAACTTAGCTTGAAATGACTGAAACAGAGCTGAAAACCAGGACCTGAAAAGCCAGAAGGAATCACCAGCACCAGACTAGGGCGTCGGCTGTCTTAAATCCAGTCTGAGATTCCTGAGGTCCAATCGTCATCTTCATTAACAGGTGGCAGATCTCTACTGATTAAATCAGCCTCACTACCTCCAGTTACCACCAGAGGGAGCCTAGAAGGAGAACTCATAACTGGTGGACCGGAAAAAGAACTCACAACAGTACCCCCCCTTGAGGAGGGGTCACCAAACCCTCATCCACGCCACCAGGCCGATCAGGATGGGCCCGGTGAAAAGCACGAACCAATCTATTGGCATGAATATCAGAGGCAGAGACCCAAGAATTATCCTCCTGGCCATAACCCTTCCATTTGACCAAATACTGGAGTCTCCGTCTAACCAAACGAGAATCCAATATTTTCTCTACCTCATATTCCACATTGCCTTCAACCAACACAGGGTCAGGAGGTGATGCCATAGGAACCACTGGCTCAACAAACCTCTTCAACAGAGACTTGTGAAATACGTTATGGATCTTGAACGTAACTGGAAGAGCCAATCGAAAAGAAACAGGATTAAGAATCTCCAAAATCTTGTAAGGTCCAATAAATCTTGGCTTAAATTTTGGAGATGCAACCTTCATAGGAATATTCTTAGACGACAACCAAACCATATCACCCACTTTAAACCGGGGACCAATGGTCCTATGCCGGTTGGAAAATCGCTGGGCCTTTTCCTGAGAGAGTGACAACTTATCCACCACTTGGTCCCATATCTGCTGCATTCTCTTAACCACAGTGTCCACACCTGGGCAGGATGAAGATTCCACTTGCCCTGAAGAGAATCGAGGATGAAACCCAAATTACAGAAAAAGGGTGACATCAAAGTGGCAGAACTAGCTCTATTGTTCAGTGCGAATTCGGCCAAGGGCAAAAATGAGACCCAATCATCCTGATCAGCAGATATAAAACATCTTAAATAAGACTCCAAGGTCTGGTTTGTTCTCTCAGTCTGTCCATTGGTCTGGGGATGAAACGCGGAGGAGAAGGATAACTGAATTCCCAGATTGGAACAAAAGGCTTTCCAGAATCTGGAAACAAACTGGACTCCTCTATCAGACACAATGTTCTCAGGAATCCCATGTAACCGAACCACCTGTTGTAAAAACAAGGGCACCAACTCAGTGGAAGATGGCAATTTTGGGAATGGTACAAGATGGACCATCTTCGAAAATCTATCACAAATCACCCAGATAACAGTCATTCTCTGAGAGACAGGAAGATCATAAATAAAATCCATTGAGATATGGGTCCATGGCCTCTTGGGCACCGGCAGGGGCATCAGCAACCCACTAGAACGAGAATAGGGTTTAGACCGAGAACAAGTCCCACAGGACTGTGCAAAATTCCTGACGTCACGAGATAAGGCAGGCCACCAAAAAGACCGACTCACCAAATCTCTGGTACCAAAAATACCTGGATGACCAGCCAATGCGGAGCAATGAATTTCAGACATCACTCTCTTTCTCCACTGGGCAGGAACATACAATTTTCCCATAGGGCAACGCTCAGGTTTATCCTCCTGAAATTCCTCCAGGGCGTGTCTCAAATCGGGCGAAATGGCAGAAAGAACTACCCCCTCACCTAGGATGGTAGTAGGCTCGGTCATATTAAGAGAATCATCAAAGAAACTCCTAGAAAGGGCGTCTGCCTTAACATTCTTAGTGCCCGGAAGAAAAGAGACCACAAAATTAAAACGCGTGAAAAACAAGGCCCATCTAGCCTGTCTAGGATTCAAGCGTTTGGCCAACTCCAGATAAATCAAATTTTTGTGATCGGTGAGGACCACAACTTGATGTCTAGCTCCCTCCAACCAATGTCTCCACTTCTCAAATGCCCATTTCATGGCCAACAATTCCCGATTCCCCACGTCATAGTTGCGTTCAGATGGGGAGAACTTTCGAGAAAAGAAGGCAAAGGGATTCCTCCTAGAAGTCACAAGGTCTTTTTGGGACAAAACAGCTCCTGCACCAATCTCAGAAGCATCTACCTCCACCTGAAATGGAAGTGAAACATCAGGTTGCCGTAAAACTGGGGCTGAAGTAAATCTCCACTTAAGCTCCTGAAATGCTGAGACAGCCTCAGGAGACCAATTCAGCACATCAGCGCCCTTCTTGGTCAGATCAGTCAGTGGTTTGACAATACCAGAAAAATTACCAATAAATTTACTATAGAAATTGGCAAAACCCAAAAACTTCTGGAGGGCCTTCAAAGAAGTAGGCTGAACCCAATCATAAATGGCCTGTACCTTGGCTGGGTCCATTTCAATAGTCGATGGAGAAAAGATAAATCCAAAAAATGAAATCCTCTGTACACCAAAGAGGCATTTCGATCCCTTAACAAACAGGGAATTCTCCCTCAAAATCCGGAACACAGTCCGAACGTGTTCCACATGAGAATCCCAATCACTAGAAAAGATCAAAATATCATCCAGATAGATGATCAAAAATGTATCCACAAAGTCACGGAAAATATCATTCATAAAGGACTGGAAGATAGAAGGGGCATTAGTGAGCCCAAAAGGCATCACCAGGTACTCAAAATGTCCCTCCAGAGTATTAAACGCCGTCTTCCATTCATCCCCGTGCTTGATGCGAATAAGATTATATGCCCCCTGAGGTCAAGCTTAGTAAACCAGCAGGCACTCTTAACTCTGGAGAATAAATCAGACATCAGAGGTAACGGGTACTGATATTTAACAGTCATCTTGTTAAGGGAACGATAATCAATACACGGTCTTAATGAACCATCTTTCTTGGCCACAAAAAAAACCCAGCACCTAAAGGTGACGAGGATTGTCTAATATGACCCTTCTCCAACGACTCCTTAATATAGGATCGCATAGCATCATGTTCGGGTACTGATAAGTTGAAAAGCCGACCCTTGGGAAATTTACACCCAGGCATCAACTCAATTGCACAGTCATAACTCCTATGAAGAGGCAAAGACACAGACTTACTCTCACTAAATACATCAGAAAAATTGGCTAGATGATCAGGAATATCATGAGTCTGAGGAGAGGTGGAGAAAACAGGAGCGTCCCTAAGAACACACTGACAACCCCAACTCACCACAGACCCAGACTTCCAATCCAAAACTGGATTATGAGTTTGCAACCAGTGAAAACCCAGAACAATAGTATCATGCAAATTATGCAGCACCAAAAATGTACAATTTTCTTGGTGGTCTGGGGCAACTCGCATTGTCACCTGGGTCCAAAACTGAGGTTTATTTTCCGCCAAAGGAGTAGCATCAATACCCCTCAAAGGAATAGGAGTCTGCAGAGGCGTCATGGAAAAACCACAACGTTTAGCAAAGTCCAAATCCATCAGATTCAACGCTGCTCCAGAATCCATGAAAGCCTTAGTAGAAAACGTGGATAAGGAGCAGATCAGAGTAATTGCCAAAAGGAACTTAGGTTGTACACTGCCCACAGCAAATGTGTGTGCAAAACATTTCTCTCGTTTAGGGCAGACAGAAATAGTATGAGAGGTGTCTCCACAGAAAAAACACAGCTTATTACGCCTTCTAAACTCCTGACGTTGCGCCCTAGACAAAACCCCATCACATTGCATAGGTTCAGACATTTGTTCAAAAGGTGGCAGCGCCTCCCGTGTAGTCTTACGTTCACGTAAACGCTGATCAACTTGAATGGCTAATGACATAGAATCATCCAGACCAGAGGGAACAGGAAATCCCACCATAACATCTTTTACGGTCTCTGATAAACCCTTCCGAAAGAGAGCTGCGAAAGCACTATCATTCCATGTAGTAAGGACCGCCCACTTTCGGAATTTTTGACAGTATAACTCTGCAGAATCCTGACCCTGGTTTAATGCCAACAGGGTTCTCTCAGCTTGATCAACAGCATTAAGTTCATCATACAACAACCCCAAGGCCTGAAAAAATGCATCCACACTAGACAGAACAGGATTTTCAGGTGTCAGAGAAAAAGCCCAATCCTGGGGATCGCCGCGCAGCAAGGAGATGACAATTTTAACCTGCTGCACAGAGCTCCCCGATGAGTTAGGCTTCAAGGCAAGAAATAATTTACAATTATTCTTAAAATTCAGAAATTTAAACCGATCCCCAGAAAACACATCAGGAGTAGGGATCTTAGGTTCAACAGCATGTGACTGAATGAGGTAGGTGGAAATTCCCTGTACTTCAGCAGCAAGTTGCTCCACACGATCAGACAATTGCTTAATCTCCATTAGGAAAAAAAAATCCTCCTACGGCCCCAGAAAAAAAAGAGGAATAAATAAATAAAAATAAAAAAATTCTGACACTTTTTTTTAACAACTTTTTCCTGCTTTTGAGTACCCTAGAATCTGCGGTATGGCTGGTGATTCTGTTATGAATGGGTCACCGAGGAGAAAAAGACTAAACAAGCTAAGTCACAGAAAACCAGAGAGGTTGGTAACTATGCAGATTGCAGATCCCTGATCTTAACCACAACAACTAGCCGCAGCTGTGGAGCGTACCTACGATGGTCCTAGATGCTTCATCACAGCCGGGGAACTAAATAAGCCTAAAGCAAGAAAAGGGGAAAACTAACTGCCCCAGAGCAGACCCCAAAGGAAAGACAGCCCCCTCACATGTATTGACGGTGAAACAAGATGAAAGCACAAACACAGGCAGGAAAATAGGCTGAGCAAATGATGGGTCCCAAACTAACTAGAAAGGATAGGAAAGGAGAGACACTGTCTGCTATCTGCCAAAAACCCTACAAAAATAATGTCCAACACTTCTTTTAGCAAAATTAACCCTGAAGTCACTAGACTTCTCCCACTATATCAGCACTCTGAAATATTCTGAGACAGAGCAAAAAGAGGCCAATCTAATAAGGGACGAAAAAGAAAATTGGCAAATACGGATAAATAAGAGTGGAAATTCAGCACAGCCCCAGCCGGGGCTGGCTGACCATACAAAAACTGAATAGACCAACAAAATCAAGTGTGAACAATAGCAGAAAACTTAGCTTGAAATGACTGGAACAGAGCTGAAAACCAGGACCTGAAAAGCCAGAAGGAATCACCAGCACCAGACTAGGGCGTCGGCTGTCTTAAATCCAGTCTGAGATTCCTGAGGTCCAATCGTCATCCTCATTAACAGGTGGCAGATCTCTACTGATTAAATCAGCCTCACTACCTCCAGTTACCACCAGAGGGAGCCTAGAAGGAGAACTCATAACTGGTGGACCGGAAAATGAACTCACAACAGAGGTCATGTGTCATGTCGGACGCTATTCACACCACAGCGTCCGGCAGGCAGAGGTAGTTCCACCTCTGTCCACTATAGCCTCAGTGGCGCCGGCTTGAGTTTCTCAGGCTATCGGGGGTTAATCTAGCTGAAGATCAGGTTGGATGTTTGGTCACGCCCACGGTCTTTAAATAGTCGTGCTGGCCTATGGGCGTCGCCGATTATAGCTTGTGTGTCATACCAAGTGGTTCCGGTCTGGAGTGGAGGTGTTGGAGAGAGAGAGAGATTCATATCTGGTGTCGTATGATCCATTGATACCTTCTCGCCTTCCCATATTTGTGTTTTGTTGTGCTCTGTTCACATTACTGTATAGTCCTGTGTGTATGCGGCGCGGTGCAGTTTAAGTTCTCCCTGTCTGTCTTTATTGTTTGGGGCTTTGGTGGTTTGTCTCCTCACTGGGTGGAGGGTGGAGGGTTAAGCTTAGGGCTGAGCAGGAGATAAGGAAAGGGTGGAGGCTCAGGCATTTGCACCTTCAGCAAAAACCCTGGGTTGAGGGTCAGACCGGGTTTCCCCTAGTTAAAGGGACATCACAGGGGCCCCGGGTATTTCTGCCTTAGTTGACCTAAGCCCCGCGTGACATTATAATCGGCCCACATTTTTCAGGAGTCCATGGATCCCATGGATTCCATAACCCGCCAGTTGGCGGCGCTGTCCTTACAGGTCTCCGAGTTGAAAGGGGCAGTTCAGCAGCAGGGCCTGGTAGTAGCGAAGGTGCAAACGGCATCTGCAGGTGTCGGTGCAGAGCCGAAGATCCCGCTGCCAGAACGATTCTCAGGGGAACGCAGCAAATTTGTCATATTTCGGGAGGCCTGCAAGTTATACTTCCGCATGCGCCCAGTCTCCTCAGGTAATGAGGCTCAGCGGGTGGGCCTGGTGTTATCATTACTGAGTGGGGACCCCCAAGCATGGGCATTTTCCTTACCAGCTGACTCTGCTACATTTCATTCTGTCGATAATGTTTTTTCTGCACTCGGGCTCATTTATGATGATCCCGACAGATTAGCTCTAGCAGAATCTAAAATCCGCGCCCTCCGTCACGGGGAACGTATGGCGGAAGACTATTGCTCCGAATTTCGCCGTTGGGCAGTAGACACACAGTGGAACGACCCAGGGCTGCGGAGTCAGTTTATTCATGGGGTTTCAGGAAGAGTTAAACAGGCCCTCCTGATGTATGAGACTCCTGCATCGTTGGAGTCTGCTATGAGTTTGGTTATACGTATTGATCGCCGTTTGCGTCAGGGGGCACAGGAGACGCTACCCCTGGGGGAAAGCAGGGGTGCAAGTGTGGTTGCTGCAGGTGAGCCCACTGAACCTATGCAAATTGCGGGGGTGTCACAGGTTAAGCGTCGCGTCCCTGGGTTCACGAAGCCCGGAGCATGTTTTTACTGTGGTAAAAGGAATCATTATGTTAACGCTTGTCCTGTGCTACCGAAGAATGTCACACCGGCGGAAAACTACTAAGCTCAGTGGGTATGGAGGAGACCCAACTGAGCGTATGCATAGCCTCCATGATGGTATCTCAATGTATGCTCCCTGCCAAGGTTATTATCGAGGGCAGAGAGCTACCAATATCAGTGTTTGTGGATAACGGTTCCGCCACCAATCTCATAGATGAGGAGTTTGCACGCACTGCCGGGTTTAAGATCGAAAAACTCCCTCATCCTATTCAGGTGGTTACCATTAATGCCGCTCCCCTCCCTCAGGGGGAGATTACGGAGTTTGTGGCTGAGGTGAAACTCCACATTGGGGTCCTACATTCGGAGTGGGTTACATGTAGGGTCCTCCGTAATCTCCCAGCACAAATGGTCTTGGGTTTTCCATGGTTGTCCAGGCACAACCCGGTGATTGATTGGAAAACTCAGGACATAGTCCAATGGAGTGGTTTTTGCCAGGACAATTGCTTGGCCACATGTGTGTCCGCCATGACGCCCAGCCTTCCGGAGGCTTTGCAGGATTTCGCGGATGTTTTCTCTGAGAAGGGTTGCTCAGAACTGCCTCCACATAGAGCCTCTGACTGTGCGATTAGGTTAAAACCCGGGGCCAAATTACCTAAGGCCAGGATGTTTAATATTTCTGGTCCAGAGAGACAAGCTCTGAAAGACTACATCGCGGAGAGTCTGAGCAAAGGACACATCCGGCCTTCGTCCTCGCCTGTAGCAGCGGGGTTTTTCTTCATTAAGAAGAAAGATGGGGGGTTACGGCCGTGTCTGGATTTCCGGGAGTTAAACCAGATTACGATCCGTGATCCATACCCGATGCCTTTGATCCCTGATTTGTTCAACCAGGTGGCGGGGGCAAAGTGGTTTTCCAAGCTTGACCTCAGGGGGGCTTATAACCTCATAAGGGTCCGTCAGGGGGATGAGTGGAAGACGGCCTTTAACACTCCTGAGGGTCATTTTGAGAGCCTGGTTATGCCATTTGGGTTGACAACCGCGCCTGCTGTTTTCCAACATTTTATTAATGACGTGTTTGCTCATGTCCTGGGGAAATTTGTGATTGTACACCTGGATGATATCCTCATTTATTCGAGCGACCGGGACACTCATTTAGAGCATGTCAGGCAGGTGTTACAGTTGCTCCGTGAGAATAAGCTCTATGCTAAGCTGGAAAAATGCTTATTTTTTGTTCAGGAGTTGCCTTTTTTGGGATATATTGTGTCCGCCGCAGGGTTTAAAATGGACACCGCTAAGGTGCAAGCGGTGCTACAATGGGAAAGGCCTGATAATTTGAAAGCGCTCCAGCGGTTCCTTGGGTTTGCTAATTATTATAGGAAATTTATAAAACACTTTTCTACTATAGCCAAACCGCTCACGGACATGACAAAAAAAGGTACCGATCTGACTAGCTGGTCTGAGGTGGCGATACGTGCATTTGAGCGTCTGAAGAACAGTTTTGCTTCAGCCCCCATTCTGGTGCAACCGGACGTGTCTAAACCTTTTGTGGTGGAGGTTGATGCGTCTGAGGTGGGAGTGGGGGCAGTACTGTCACAGGGCTCATCTTTGAGCGATATGCATCCATGCGCCTACTTCTCCAAGAAGCTGTCGCCGGCCGAACGGAATTATGCTATCGGCAACAGGGAGTTGTTGGCCATCAAATTGGCTTTTGAGGAATGGCGACACTTCTTGGAGGGGGCGGCTCACCAGGTCACAGTCATCACTGACCATAAGAACCTGCTCTATCCGGAGTCGGCCAAGCGTCTGTCTCCTAGGCAGGCTCGCTGGGCATTGTTCTTTACACGTTTCAATTTTCTGGTGACTTACCGTCCCGGGGCTAAAAACACCAAGACGGATGCCTTGTCCAGGTGTTTTCCGGGGGGAGAACCTCGGGAAGAGCCGGTACCCATCCTCCAGGAAGGTGTAGTGGTTTCGGCTCTCACGACTGAGGTAGAGGCGGAGATTACCGAGGCCCAAGAGGAGGTACCGCCAGGACTTCCCGCCAACAAATCATTTGTACCCCTTCATCTTCGTCTTAAGGTGTTGAGGGAACATCACGACTCAGTACTGGCTGGTCATCCAGGGATTAAGGGCACCTTGGAGCTGGTATCGCGTCGTTTCTGGTGGCCCAAAATCCGGCAGGACGTGGTCTCGTATGTGGCAGCTTGCATCACGTGCGCCAGGGCCAAGTCGCCCCGAGCCCGTCCTGCTGGCACGCTACAGCCTCTGGGGGTACCTAATAGGCCATGGACAGAAATCTCCATGGATTTTATCACTGACTTGCCAGTCTCGGCGGGGAACACGGTCATCCTGGTGGTGGTTGACCGATTTTCAAAGATGGCGCATTTTGTCTCATTGCCCTCCTTGCCCAATGCGAAGACGTTGGCTCAGGTGTTTGTGCAGGAGGTGGTCAGACTCCACGGAGTACCGTCGGACATAGTATCTGATAGGGGAACTCAATTTGTTGCGAGGTTTTGGAAAGCTTTTTGCTCACGTTTGGGGATCAAGTTGTCACATTCATCGGCGTTTCATCCACAGTCAAATGGTCAAACTGAGAGCATGAGCCAAAATCTGGAGCAGTATTTACGATGCTTTGTGTCCGACAACCAAGAGGAGTGGTCTACTTTCCTTCCTCTGGCCGAGTTCGCGTTAAATAATCACTGTCAAGAGTCATCGGGAGAGTCTCCGTTCTTTTGTGTTTACGGTCAACATCCTCAATTTTGTACCTTACGTCAGGGTGACTCGGGGGGCGTCCCGGAGGAGGACCAGCTAGGAGCTCAATTATCATCGGTCTGGAGGAGGGTGAAACAGCGATTGTTGAGCATGAGTGCGAGGTACAAGCGGGTGGCTGACAGTAGACGCGTGCCAGGTCCAGACCTGTGTATGGGTGAATGGGTGTGGTTAGCGACTAAAAATATAAAACTCAAAATTCCATCTTTAAAATTGGGTCCAAGGTTTATTGGGCCTTTTAAGATTGCTGCCATAATTAACCCAGTTGCTTATCGGTTGGAACTCCCTGCAGTATACAAGATACACAACGTGTTTCACAGGGCTTTATTGAAAAAGGTGGTAGGCTCTGTGGACACGACGCCGATGCCACCTCCAGTCATGGTGGATGGCGGTTTAGAGTTTGAGGTCTCCAAGGTAGTGGACTCTCGAGTAGTGCGCCGTACTCTTCAGTATTTGGTACACTGGCGGGGGTATGGTCCGGAGGAGAGGTCTTGGGTACCAGCCTCGGACATACATGCAGATCGGCTGGTCAGTTCTTTTCACCGTCGTCATCCGGACAAGCCGGGTCCTATGAGTCTTGAGGGCCCTGGGGTCCCTCGTAGAAGACTGGGTACTGTCATGTCGGACGCTATTCACACCACAGCGTCCGGCAGGCAGAGGTAGTTCCACCTCCGTCCACTATAGCCTCAGTGGCGCCGGCTTGAATTTCTCAGGCTATCGGGGGTTAATCTAGCTGAAGATCAGGTTGGATGTTTGGTCACGCCCACGGTCTTTAAATAGTCGTGCTGGCCTATGGGCGTCGCCGATTATAGCTTGTGTGTCATACCAAGTGGTTCCGGTCTGGATTGGAGGTGTTGGAGAGAGAGAGAGATTCATATCTGGTGTCGTATGATCCATTGTTACCTTCTCGCCTTCCCATATTTGTGTTTTGTTGTGCCCTGTTCACATTACTGTATAGTCCTGTGTGTATGCGGCGCGGTGCAGTTTAAGTTCTCCCTGTCTGTCTTTATTGTTTGGGGCTTTGGTGGTTTGTCTCCTCACTGGGTGGAGGGTGGAGGGTTAAGCTTAGGGCTGAGCAGGAGATAAGGAAAGGGTGGAGGCTCAGGCATTTGCACCTTCAGCAAAAACCCTGGGTTGAGGGTCAGACAGGGTTTCCCCTAGTTAAAGGGACATCACAGGGGCCCCGGGTATTTCTGCCTTAGTTGACCTAAGCCCCGCGTGACATCATGGCTTAAAGTGACAGAGGCACGGAAATCTGGACAGCGGGTAGGGAGCAGCGACTGAGAGCTGAGAGAATTTATTCACAATGAAGTTTAAAGGAACTTCTCATAACATTCATGCTGCCCGAACCACAGGCAGAATGATTAAGACACCAACTGTGATATTGCTGCGGCATTCAGAGAATATATACTTTGAGTAGTGGTCCGGGGACTGTCTCTCTGATGACTAATCCAAGACAAATCCCTGGAAGCAGGTACCGACTGAGGCTGAAATTCAGCCCTGGCATTAGAAATCACACAGGCCCATGCTGTCCCCGTCCCCAAGCAACAGATGTGATATATTCCTAATATTACCCTGGATGGAGAAAAGCAAGATTTACTACAAGACCAATATTAATGACACCCCTGACCTGCTGGGGTAAGTGACGTAGTCAGCGACTTTGTGCTCCGTCACAACTGTTAACAGTATGGATATCTTGAGATCAACGATTCTGTTAACAACGTAGTAGACAAGGCAGCCCATAACCAGACAGGCCCTTCTGGCATTTGCCAGAATTGCCAGATGGCCAGTCCAGCCCTGCCTGGAAGCTTCTCTCTCCCCATCCATGTCTATACAAACAAATTAGGAAGAGACCGGTCAGTCATGAGGAGCGGGGCAGGAACATCTTCGGGGAATCTGCTTCGGACCATAATCCCTGGCTGGCTCTTCAAAGTATGTTTTCTTTGAAGTGTTGCAGCATTTCAGAGTAACACATGCATTGCTGTAATAGCCAGGCTCTGATTCATGCTACCCGTAGTATGGGCAGCACGAAAAGTTCTTTTTAGGCCATCCTTGGCTACACGGCAAGGCCGCTTGCCTCCAATACTGTTTGCTAATCGTCTACGGTCTCTAGTTTGTATTACTCAGTAGACTCAATCTTTTTTCTTTACCTCCTCTCCTTCCTTTTATATAGTGTGACTTCTATTAACCAATATGTATTACGTTAATATAGACATGGGACAACAAATTCTGAACATTGCATGGAGAGCAAACATGAAGTATGCATCCAGCTCAGCAGGACATTTCTGGTTCAGATGTATGGGGTTTCGGGAACACTTGGCAACAGACTGGTTCCAGCTTCCAGCTTTGCAGACAATAAAGGCTTTATTATATATAAAAATAGCAGAAAGCGCAAAACTAGGTCTAGTTATAGCATGCCATAAATAAGGGCTACTAATCGTCAAGCGAGTAAGCTCCGTGCCTTGTTTAATTTTTGCTATTGTGCATATCTAATGAATCCTTTATTGTATGGAAAGTCGAATGCTGCACCATAGAGAGCTAACAGATTGGAAACGCAATAGCTGAATATGTAAAATTCAACAATAAATATTTTTTTTAGATTTCTGAACTCTTTACAGATTTCTCTTTTTTAATGCTGATGATTCTTTCTACAAAATCTATAGATTCATTTCATGGGAAAGGATTATGTTTCAGAGAATGCCATGACCTTGTAAATATAAGCCTGGTATTAGTGGATAATAGCTTGCACTCTAAGGTGTCTTACTAATAAGATTTCAAGCTATTATTTCTGTAATCTGTCCTCCCATGACAGTTTTACATTTACATACTCTTTGTATGACCTAGCATGAACTTTGCTTTTTCTATTCAAACGGGAGCTTATTACACAAATCAGTGAATCCAGATCACAAGTAATAGAATTACTAGAAGTCAAACATGCAAATTATGTGCAATCGGAGCCTGAGCACTACCAGGTCTTTTATCCATTCATGACCGCTTCTGTCAGTAACAACTACAATGTGATTTGCTTAGTCATACATCATACACAGAGGGCAGATGTCATCTATATCTATCCAGGGAATTCAACCTCTATATCCTTAAAAAAAGTATTTCCCCATGAGATGCAGGTGTATAAGAGGGACCCCTTAAATATGACCCGAGACATTGCTGTTGAACAAATAACTTTTATTTTTTATCTATTGAGAGTGAAGAATAACAGTATATTGAGTTTGGTCTATTTTATGTCTTTTTTGAGATATAGGCCCTGATTCATCAAGACCGGTGTTGGGGGGAGGAGGTCCTGATGTCAGATGCGCCTGATTCATTAAGAGACGCACTGCACTTAATGAATCAGGTGAGTCTGAAAAGTGGCATGGGCCTCACCACAAATCTTACTCCAGTCGAAGTAACCCTTCTATCAGATCTCCTCCACTCATAGCACTGTCAGCTCTGCTGTACTGCCCCTTCCCCGTACTGCCTGTCCAGAGATGAGTCAAATTTAGGTCTATTTAGCTTAAAGAAACTTTTGAGAACAGACATACAGTAACTGTTTCTACTGACATAGCTCAGGACAGGCAGTGTAGGGTCAGGGGCAGTACAGCAGAAGTGACAGTGCTATGAGTAGAGGCAAGCTGATAGAAGGGTTTGTAATCTAACACAGCTAAGCTTAGTTGAACTGCCACTCTATCCATAGGCACTTTATCTGAAAGGTATGAGTCATTTGTGCTCGAGTCTCACAGCACTTTCTAATCATGCAGGAGGTTAGACCAGGAGGTCAGAGCTGTATCTTTACATTTTACACACTGAAGAACCTAAGTTATCCTGAGGGCGTGTTCTTTTTCTGCTATGTTGTTGCCTGCTTGTGATTGGGAAACTCTTACAGGGAGAAGAAGTACACTTCTCTAGTGAAAACTCTGATAACACCCACTTGAACTTAAAAAAAGTGAACTCATTAGGTGCCAAATACTTTAAATATTAATATCTCTGCAGTGTGGAAGCAAAATATAAAAAAAAAAAAAAATAATAATTTTACTCCATTCCATAGCCACTACTGCAAAGTCCACCCAGTTCAACATGACATATTTTGTGGAAGCAACTATTTAAAGTAAATGATATGTCTGAAATAGTGGATCAGTAGAAATCACATGTCCTGGGAGCAGCATTTAATAATCTCAGATAGGCAGATAATGGTAGATAGTATTAGTAATGAAAACAACAGTAAATGAGTGCACCATAAATGCAAGAAACCAATTATGCAATGTCAATTGGATGATACTAGTAGTCCAAAAATAATAGCGGCTGAAACTAAAATTAACATGTACAGTATCTTGTAAAAGTATTCATATCTCGTGAAGGTTTCCACATTTTTTTCATGATACACACAATCGTAAATGTATTTTATTGGGATTTTATGTGCTATACCAATGCAAAATAGCAAATAAGTGTGAAGTGTAAAGAAAATGATACATGGTTTTCTAATTATTTTCAAAATATAAATCTGAATTGTGACATGCATTTGTATTCAGCCCTCCTGAATCAATACTTTGTAGGACCACCTTTTGCTGTAATTACTCTTACAAGTCTTTTGGGGTCAAACTCTACGAGCTTTGCACATCTAGAGGCTGACATTTGCTTTTCTTTTTTGCAAACTAGCTCAGTGTGATTGGATGGAGAGCATCTGAACAGCAATTTTCAAGTCTTGCCACAGATTCTCAATGAGATTTAGGTCTGGAAAGTGACTAGGCCATTCACACACAGGAATATGCTTTAATCTAAATCCTTCCATTCTAGCTCTGGCAGAAGGTTTAAAGTCCTTGTCTTGCTGAAAGGTGAACCTACACCCCAGTCTCAGTGTCACGGAGTGACCAGTCCTCTGTGCCGCGACCCGCAGGACGGCAGTAAAACCAGGACAAACAAGGGGAACACCAGGGAAACGGTGACAGGACAATTGTGTACAAGATAATTGTGTACGGACTATTGTGTACAGACAATTGTGTACAGGCCAATTGTGTACAATGACAATTGTGTACAAGGCAATTGTGTACAAGGCGATTGCCCTGTACACAATTGTCCTTGTACACAATTGTCCTTGGACACAATTGGCCTGTACACAATTTTCTGTACACAATTGTCCGTACACAATTATCTTGTACACAATTGTCATGGAACCCAGGGAAACAGTTACAACGGTGGGTCCCTGCAATAGGGAACGGGGACGTGGAGACCTCCTGCACTCCCCTGAGGCAGTGTCCCTAAACACTCCTAACGTTCCCTATACAGGCCCTTCACCTGTCGCCGAGCAGGATACCTCAATCCCTAACTCACCCTGCACCTAACCCTTACTAGTGAACTGGATGGTGCAGACACTAGTCCCACCGCTGTACTAATACAGACAAGGAAAATACTACAAAACAGGGAAAACACACAACTTAGCTTTGCTCTGTTGCTATTGCTCCAAGCAACAGAGTACGGCACCCGGATACAGCTTCCACCTGAATAGCTGCTACTCCAAAGCTCTGACTGAGCTGCAATGAACTCCTCTCAATAGCTCTTTTCTCCACCAAGGTTGGTTGGGAATGAACAATATCACCAACAGTGATTGAGAACACCTGATACTCCTTTATAGGTAGGAGCCAGGGTAATCACACCTGCTTGGTAATTTACATGTAATAACCCCAGCGACCACGGGGGCAAAACCAGAACTAAAGCAACTACAGTTTAATAACCCCAGCGGCCACCGGGGGCAAAACTAACCTTAAGCCGAAGGCTTAAAGGAAAAAAAAGGTTATCTGTGCTAAATCTGTCACAATCCAACAGAAAATGTGTTTTTTCAACCAAGGGAGGCCTAGAACGATAGGTACTGACATTCCCTCCAAGACATAGCATGACAGGGACACCTCATGACGTCCTATGCTATGTCAGCAGAAGTGGTGGTTGGCGGGGTACCTGAGGGCATACCGGTGCTTATGGACAGTGGAGCAAAATTCAGTCTGGTGGATGCTCGTTTTGTCCAGACTCATGGCCTGAGGTGTAAGACGCTGGCCAAACCCCTAAGCGTCCAGGCCATTAACTCTGTCCCACTTAGCCAGGGGATGTTGACCCAATCCAACATGGATCGTGACAATCAGGTCTCTTGGAGCCTCTAACAGGTTTTCTTCCAGGATTGCCCTGTATTTAGCTCCATCCATCTTCCCATCATCTCTTACCAGCTTCCATGGCCCTGGTGAAGAAAAGCATTCCCACAGCATGATGCTGCCAGCACCATGTATGACGGTGGGGCACAGTGTTAGTTTTCCTACATAGCATTTTTCTGCCCCTTGAGAAAGCTGCGCGTTAGGTCAGCAAAACGTGCGTCGGGGCGACATCTGGCGTGGTGTCCCCTCTCTTAACCCTTTACCACCTGGTAAGCTCTTTCTTTTTGATAGTATATTTACGCTGGTTCTTATATTTATACTTTCCGTTATGGGGATTATAAAGAGCGCTATTATTTGGTAATGTGCCATGTTGGATTTCTCTGTATATGGTGACTTATTATGGTTATAGGGAACCATTATCAAGGATTTGTTTGGTACCTTTTGAGGGTGGTTTTCCCCGTATCTTTGGGATGTTCCTGCAAACATGTATCACCTTATTATTTTATTTGTGATTTTATAGTGCATTTTGTACTTAATAAAAGTTTATAGTATTTTTTACCGTATACTCCTGGTTCTCTTGTTTTTCCTGTAGTATTTTGCATTTAGCCCAAAAAGTTCTACTGTGGTCTCCTCTAACCAGAGCACTTTCTTCCATGTTCTAGATGTATCCCCTACATGATTTTTTGCACACTGCAAATGAGACTTGTTATGGCTTGCTTTCAAAAATGTCTTTCTTCTTACAACTCTTCCGTAAAGTACAAATTCTCCCACCTGAGCTGTGGAACTCAGAAGCTTCTCCGCAGTAACCATGCGGCTCTGGGCTGCTTCTCTAATTACTGCTCTCCTTGCTTGGGGTATCAGGATAGGTGGACGGCCATGTCTTGGTAGGTTTGCAGATGTGTCAAGCTCCTTCCATTTTTGTATGATGGATTGAACAGTGCTCCGTGAGATGATCAGAATTTGGGCTATTTTTTTTTATAAACTAACCCTACTGTCATGATCTGAAGTGATCTGACAGTTTTAAATTGCACTGGGTGAACTTTTTTTACTTTGGAAAGTTCCAAGGTGTCTTGACTGTCCCTGGTGGTGGTTAGTGGTATTGCACTTTAGTTTTTTGTGCACGTAATTATGTATCAGGTGTGACACCCTATAAAGATGTGCTAGGGGGTGCAATCACTGCCTGTGATATTGTGAGATTGTTTTCACTCTGGGGGAGAGCCTGGAGGAAGGATGGAGCTGGTGAGGAGTCCTGCGCAGCTTAGCCAGGGGGGACGTGTTTCAGCTATGGTGTCTGGACGAAGGGCTGGCATGGCGTGGTGGGGTCGCAGTGATGGTGTCAGCGGGAAGTGTCTGCATGGACTGGTGGAGTGGCGACTATGGAGAGTGGCACTCACCATGTGGGACTTGGCTGCTGAGCTGGACTCAAGCATGCTTGACTTCGTGTCAGAAGCTGAACTCATCCTTGGGACTCTGTTACTAAGCAGCAGCAACTGGTGGTGGACTCTGCTCCGAGGCTGCACTAAGGTGAAGGATCCTGTTATGGTGATGGATCCAGGTGGAGGAGAAGATGCACGCAGGTGGTGGGCTCTGTTGCTAGGAGCGTACGCAACAGAGCAAAGCTAAGTGGTGTTTCCCCTGTATTGTCTCTTTCCCTCATGTGTGTTATTAGTGCAGTGGTGGGATTAGTTTCCGCACCGACCTATTCCCTAGTGAGGGTTTAGGTTCAGGGCGAGCAAGGGCGTTGAGGTACGCGTGCGGCGCCCGGTGCGAAACCGGCATAGGGAACGTTAGGAGTGCAGGGACACCTGCTCAGGGGAGCTTAGGAGGTCTCCACGTCCCCCATTCCCTATTGCAGGGCCCACCATTGTTGATGTTTCCCAGGTCCCCCTTATTATTTAAATTCGCCGTACTGGAGGCGGGGTTTCCAGATTTTATGTATAACGTGTAATTCCCAAATTCGCCAGGTGGAGGCGGCGTATCCACCTGCACGTTTTTATTATTTAAATGCGCCCCACTGGAGGCGGTGTTTCCAGGGTCATGTGTGTTATGGGTTCGCCTTGCGGAAACATCTGCGTCCAGACACACGTGACCGTGACATTATCACAGGCCCTACAGTTTTTTTTTTCTGGTGAGCCTTGGCCATGTGGAGACCTATGGTATTTGCTGCCGGGCCTCACTGAGGTGTGGGGAGCGGCAAGGTGTGTTAGAGCCGCTGCAGCAGCAGTTATCAGGGTCTGGGGCCTCTGCTCAGGTAACCGGAAAATCAAAAAATGGCGGCTGCGGTCTGGCTAAAAGCCCCCTAGAGTCGCTGCTGGGGAGCAGGACTGGTTCATGCATGTGGGCGCACACAGGCAGGTGGGAGGAATGGTGCCCCACGGAGCTGCCTGGTATTCCCCGAGGTGAAGGGGTACGCCCCTGTGGTGAGCTGACTGGTGTGATAGTCCGCGGGGTTTACGCCAAATCTTCAATACCACCGAAGAAGCTGCCCTCCTGGTTGTGTGGAGGCGACCAGCGAGTGTATATTTCCTCCATTTCCCGTCCCCTTCTCCTCCTGGTGTGTGCAGCAGGTGTGCTGCGGGGGAGTAGGGACAAATCTCAACCCTCGCCATTAACCAACCCTGGAGGCGCAGACCTCATGGTGAAAGGGTTGGAGGGTGGTGTCCCGTGGGGAATAGCGGGGGTGTGAGTGTGGTGACACAGGGGGACGCCTCTGTTGTTGAGTCCAGAATGAGTTCACCAAATTTATGACAAACAAATGTGTGCAATAAACGTTCAGGTCCGGACCTGTGTGTGAACGAGCATGTATGGGTGCCACCAAAAAACATCTTGTGGAAATGTGTTGTGGAGTCTGATCAGCTCATAACAAACATTCACATACATAAACTCGTTCCCCAGGTCGGCACTGTGGAGATGAGTGGTGCCTCCAAAACGAACTTTATTGCCAATACCAGCAGTGTGTTTGTCATAAACCTGAAGTGTCAGGTAATGGTGGGGTGAACTCAGGGTCTGGGCGTCCCCGCTGTAGGTGTTTCCCTAATGAGGGGTGGTCTTGAGGGTCCAGAGGCCCCTCATTAAGGAGGGGGTACTGTCATGATCTGAAGTGATCTGACAGTTTTAAATTGCACTGGGTGAACTTTTTTTACTTTGGAAAGTTCCAAGGTGTCTTGACTGTCCCCGGTGGTGGTTAGTGGTATTGCACTTTAGGTTTTTGTGCACGCAATTATGTATCAGGTGTGACACCCTATAAAGGTGTGCTAGGGGGTGCAATCACTGCCTGTGATATTGTGAGATTGTTTTCACTCTGGGGGAGAGCCTGGAGGAAGGATGGAGCTGGTGAGGAGTCCTGCGCAGCTTAGCCAGGGGGGACGTGTTTCAGCTATGGTGTCTGGACGAAGGGCTGGCATGGCGTGGTGGGGTCGCAGTGATTGTGTCAGTGGGAAGTGTCTGCATGGACTGGTGGAGTGGCGACTATGGAGAGTGGCACTCACCATGTGGGACTTGGCTGCTGAGCTGGACTCAAGCATGCTTGACTTCGTGTCAGAAGCTGAACTCATCCTTGGGACTCTGTTGCTAAGCAGCAGCAACTGGTGGTGGACTCTGCTCCGAGGCTGCACTAAGGTGAAGGATCCTGTTATGGTGATGGATCCAGGTGGAGGAGAAGATGCACGCAGGTGGTGGGCTCTGTTGCTAGGAGCGTACGCAACAGAGCAAAGCTAAGTGGTGTTTCCCCTGTATTGTCTCTTTCCCTCATGTGTGTTATTAGTGCAGTGGTGGGATTAGTTTCCGCACCGACCTATTCCCTAGTGAGGGTTTAGGTTCAGGGCGAGCAAGGGCGTTGAGGTACGCGTGCGGCGCCCGGTGCGAAACCGGCATAGGGAACGTTAGGAGTGCAGGGACACCTGCTCAGGGGAGCTTAGGAGGTCTCCACGTCCCCCATTCCCTATTGCAGGGCCCACCATTGTTGATGTTTCCCAGGTCCCCCTTATTATTTAAATTCGCCGTACTGGAGGCGGGGTTTCCAGATTTTATGTATAACGTGTAATTCCCAAATTCGCCAGGTGGAGGCGGCGTATCCACCTGCACGTTTTTATTATTTAAATGCGCCCCACTGGAGGCGGTGTTTCCAGGGTCACGTGTGTTATGGGTTCGCCTTGCGGAAACATCTGCGTCCAGACACACGTGACCGTGACACCTACATTACTGTTCTCCAGAACTTTATCCCTGACCCATCTGGTGTGTTCCTTGGGTTTCATTAAAGCTGTTTGATCTCTAATGCTCTTAAACAAACCTCTGAGGCCTTCACAGAACAGCTGTAGTTACACTGATAGTACAATGCAATCATTCTCTCAATGTACTCATTATGTAACTTCTGGAGGCAATTGGTCACTCAGGATTTTATTTAGAGGTATCATACTACAGGGAGCTGAATACAAATGCACATCACAATTTTCAGAATTATATTTTAAAATAATTAGAAAACCATGCATCATTTCCTTTACAGTTCACAAATACTTGCTGCTTTATGTAGGTAAATCACATAAAATCCCAATAAAATACATTTAAGTTTGTGAGTGGAATGTGAAAAAATGTGGAATAGTACACTGGTATGAATACTTTTTCAAGGCATTGTATGCAAGATATACATGGACAGCTCTCACTGAAAGTATTGATGTCCAAGGCAATGTCCACATGAGACACAGCTCGATCCACTGCAGAAATTCAATGTATTTAAATTATTATTTATTATTACAACAACATTTATTCAATGGCTCTTTATATGTGAAAAGGGAAATACAAAATAAAAAGTACAATATTCTTAAACAATACAAGTCACCGACTGGTACAGGCGGAGAAAGGACCCTGCCCACGAGGGCTCACAGTCTACAAGGGATGGTGGATGTAGTAGGTGAAGGGAAAGCTGATCGTGAAGTAAATCTTTGAAACAGTAGTAATGTCACTATATGTGAGTAAGCATAATATTCATACTCTGGCACTCTGGAAGGTAGCCCTCATGCTGTAGTATCCACGTGTGCAGTCTGAAAGTTGGCACCATGTTGGGCACTGTATGGGATGAGAGTCTTCCAGGGGGAGCAGCATGCCCAAGACTCCTATTTGAGACCATGTCCAGCATCAGCATTTATAGTGTACAAGGATCCCTGTACAAACCAGCTGCATTAATAATAATAATAATAATAATAATTTTATTTCTACAGAGCCAACATATTCCGCAGCACTTTACTTTTTAGAGGGGACTTGTACAGACAATAGACATTACAGGATAACAATAAACACATAGATCAAAACAGATACCAAGAGGAATGAGCGCACAAACTTACAATCTATGAGGAAAAGGGGAGACGCGAAAGGTGGATGGCAACAATTGCACTCATTGTTTGGACCATCCCTAGTGTAAGAATCGGGTGTTCCTGTGATGCTGCATGAACCGGTTATCAGCCTAAGTATGTAACAGTACAGACACAGAGGGCTATTAAATGCATAAAGCGTGTGAGAACATGATGCGAGGAACCTGGTTATGGTAAAAATGTTGAATAGGCAATACAAGGATAGTTAGGTTAATGCATTGAGGCGGTAGGCCAGTCTGAAGAAATGCGTTTTTAGGGCACACTTGAAACTGTGGGTACTGGGGATTAATCGAATTAAACTGGGTAGTGCATTCCAAAGAATTGACGCAGCAATAGTCTTGGAGATGGGAGTGGGAGGTTCTGATTATTGAGGATGTTAACATCAGGTCATTCGCAGAACGGAGGGCACGGTTAGTGTGGTAGACTGAGACCGAGGGAGGAGATGTATGGTGGTGATGAACCATGGAGTGCTTTGAGGGTGAGGGTAATAAGTTTGTACTGGATTCTGGAGTGGATGGGTAACCAGTGTAATGACTGGCACAAGGTAGAGGCATCGGTATAACGATTGGTGAGGAAATGATCCTGGCTGCAGTATTCAATACAGATTGGAGGGGGGAGAGTTTCGCAAGAGGGAGGCCGATTAGTAGAGAGTTACAATACACTGCGTGCAAAATTATTAGGCAAGTTGTATTTGAGAGGATTCTTTTTATTATTGAACAACAACTATGTTCTCAATCAACCCAAAAGACTCATAAATATCAAAGCTTAATATTTTTGGAAATTGGAGTGGGTTTTTTTAGATTTGGCTATCTTAGGAGGATATCTGTTTTTTCAGGTAACTATTACTGTGCAGAATTGTTAGGCAACTTAATAAAAACCAAATATATACCCATCTCACTTGTTTATTTCACCAGGTAAACCAATATAACAACACAAAATTTATAAATAAACATTTCTGACATTCAAAAACAAAAAAAAAATCAATGACCAATATAGCCACCTTTCTTTACGATGACATTCAAAAGCCTTCCATCTATAGATTCTGTCAGTTGCTTGATCTGTTTACGATCAACATTGCGTGCAGCAGCCACCACAGCCTTCCAGACACTGTTCCGAGAGGTGTACTGTTTTCCCTCCCTGTAGATCTCACATTTTATGAGGGACCACAGGTTATCTATGGGGTTCAGATCAGGTGAACAAGGGGGCCATATCATTATTTTTTCTTCTTTTAGACCTTTACTGGCCAGCCACACTGTGGAGTATTTGGATGCAGGTGATGGAGCTTTGTCCTGCATGAAAATCATGTTTTTCTTGAACGATACCAACTTTTTCCTGTACCACTGCTTGAAGAAGGTGTCTTCCAGAAACTGGCAGTAGGTCTGGGAGTTGAGCTTCACTCTATCCTCAACCCGAAAAGGTCCCACAAGTTCATCTTTGATGATACCAGCCCATACCAGTACCCCACCTCCACCTTGCTGGTGTCTGAGTTGGAGTGGAGCTCTCTGCCCTTTACTGATCCAGCCTCGGGCCCATCCATCTGGCCCATCAAGAGTCACTCCCATTTCATCAGTCCATAAAACCTTAGAAAAATCAGTCTTAAGATATTTCTTGGCCCAGTCTTGATGTTTTATCTTATGTTTCTTGTTTAAAGGTGGTCATTTTTCAGCCTTCCTTACCTTGGCCATGTCCCTGAGTGTGGCACACCTTCTGCTTTTTGATACTCCAGTAACGTTGCAGCTCTGAAATATGGCAAAACTGGTGGCAAATGGCATCTTGGCAGCTTCACGCTTGATTTTCCTCAATTCATGGGCAGTTATTTTGCGCCTTTTTTATCAACACGCTTTTTGCGACCCTGTAGGCTATTTGCCATGAAACACTTGATTGTTCGGTGATCACGCTTCAAAACTTTGGCAATTTCAAGACTGCTGCATCCCTCTGCAAGACATCTCACAATTTTTGACTTTTCAGAGTCTGTCAAATCTCTCTTCTGACCCATTTTGCCAAAGGAAAGGAAGTTGCCTAATAATTAAGCACACCTTATATAGGGTATTGATGTCATTAGACCACACCCCTCCTCATTACATAGATGCAAATCACCTGATTTACATAATTGGCAGTTGGCTTTCAAGCCTATGCAGCTTGCAGTAGGACAACATGCTCATTTGCCTAATAATTCTGCACACAGTGAAGTCCAGATGAGAATGAATAAGAGAAACAGTAAGAATTTTTGCAGAGTCGAAAGTAAGAAAGGGTCGAATTCTAGAAATGTTTTTGAGGTGCAGATAACAAGAGCGAGCCAGTCATCAGATGTGGTGGGGGGTGAATGAAAGCTCGGAATCAAGTAAGTCCACAAGACAGCGGGCATGTTTCTGGGGAGTTATGGTGGAATCACACACAGAAATGGCAATGTCAGGCATAGGTACAGTCATATGTAAAAGTTTGGGCACCCCTATTAATGTTAACCTTTTTTCTTTATAACAATTTTGGTTTTTGCAACAGCTATTTCAGTTTCATATATCTAATAACTGATGGACTCAGTTATATTTCTGGATTCAAATGAGGTTTATTGTACTAACAGAAAATGTGCAATCTGCATTTAAACAAAATTTGACCGGTGCAAAAGTATGGGCACCCTTATCATTTTCTTGATTTGAACACTCCTAACTACTTTTTACTGACTTCCTGAAGCACTAAATTGGTTTTGGAACCTCATTGAGCTTTGAACTTCATAGCCAGGTGTATCAAATCATGAGAAAAGGTATTTAAAGTGGCCACTTGCAAGTAGTTCTCCTATTTGATTCTCCTATGAAGAGTGGCATCATGGGCTCCTCAAAACAACTCTCAAATGATCTGAAAACAAAGATTATTCAACATAGCTTTTCAGGGGAAGGATACAAAAAGTTGTCTCAGAGATTTAACCTGTCAGTTTCCACTGTGAGGAACATAGTAAGGAAATGGAAGAACACAGGTACAGTTCTTGTTAAGCCCAGAAGTGGCAGGCCAAGAAAAATATCAGAAAGGCAGAGAAGAAGAATGGTGAGAACAGTCAAGGACAATCCACAGACCACCTCCAAAGACCTGCAGCATCATCTTGCTGCAGATGGTGTCACTGTGCATCGGTCAACAATACAGCGCAAGCATAACGCCTTTTTGTATGACCAAACAACTCAATCTTTGTTTCATCAGTTCACAGGACCTTCTTCCAAAATGTAACTGGCTTGTCCAAATGTGCTTTTGCATACCTCAGGCGACTCTGTTTGTGGCGTGCTTGCAGAAACGGCTTCTTTCGCATCACTCTCCCATACAGCTTCTCCTTGTGCAAAGTGCGCTGTATTGTTGACCGATGCACAGTGACACCATCTGCAGCAAGATGATGCTGCAGGTCTTTGGAGGTGGTCTGTGGATTGTCCTTGACTGTTCTCACCATTCTTCTTCTCTGCCTTTCTGATATTTTTCTTGGCCTGCCACTTCTGGGCTTAACAAGAACTCTACCTGTGTTCTTCCACTTCCTTACTATGTTCCTCACAGTGGAAACTGACAGGTTAAATCTCTGAGACAACTTTTTGTATCCTTCCCCTGAAAAGCTATGTTGAATAATCTTTGTTTTCAGATCATTTGAGAGTTGTTTTGAGGAGCCCATGATGCCACTCTTCATAGGAGAATCAAATAGGAGAACTACTTGCAAGTGGCCACTTTAAATACCTTTTCTCATGATTTGATACACCTGGCTATGAAGTTCAAAGCTCAATGAGGTTCCAAAACCAATTTAGTGCTTCAGGAAGTCAGTAAAAAGTAGTTAGGAGTGTTCAAATCAAGAAAATGATAAGGGTGCCCATACTTTTGCACCGGTCAAATTTTGTTTAAATGCAGATTGCACATTTTCTGTTAGTTATATTTCTGGATTCAAATGAGGTTTATTGTACTGAGTCCATCAGTTATTAGATATATGAAACTGAAATAGCTGTTGCAAAAACCAAAATTGTTATAAAGAAAAAAGGTTAACATTAATAGGGGTGCCCAAACTTTTACATATGACTGTAGGTTAGTAGAGGGAGGAAACATATTCAAATCGTCTAGCATTTATATAGTGTGACAAAGTCACTGGTAAAGTACTGGAGGGGAGATATGTGTCACTACGCTTAATGGCGTAATTGATATAAAGCCAGAGTATTTTCCTCCAGCAAAGTGTTGTGAGGCTTAAACTAAAGTTCCATAAATGGGCTGGTTTTATGTGGACATTCATAGAGCGGGAGGGAGAATGTTCACCTTATCTCCACCTGAAAGTCCAGCACCACCGTATCCTGACAGGACCTGTGTGATGTCACAATCATGTGATCATAATGGAGGAGTCACATGGTCTAGGGATTAAGTAGCTGGCTTCCAAAGGCAGCACTGTTAAGTGTGCCCTGTGGTGGGAGTCAAGAAGGTGACAAGCGGCTTCCTGTAACTTGGCGGGGTTACGAAGGGGACAAGCGGCTTCTGGTAACTCGGCGGGGTTACGAAGGGGACAAGTGGCTTCCTGTAACTCGGCGGGGTTACGAAGAGGACACCAGCCGCTGTGTGTGAACAGCAGCCGGTGGTGTCAGTGATCGGTGACAGCAGGAGCTGTGGTGGTGCCAGCAAGGACTTGTGTGGTATCGTTAAAAGACATAAACTGTGTTGTGTGAACTGTGGTCTAAGGAGACCGGTATAACATGGGGAAATCCCGAAAGGGGGCAGTGGCCCAAATCAGGGTGGTAGCCCAAAAGGGGTGGAGTCTCAGAAGGAGGCGGTGACCCAAATTGGGGTGGTAACCCAAAAAGAAGTGGAGTCCCAGAGGGGGGGCGGTGACCCAAATTGGCATGGTAACCCAAAAAGGGGTGGAGTCCCAGGAGGGAGGCGGCGACCCAAATTGGGGTGGTTCAGGAAATGGCAGCACTGGTTGCCTCACTGGGTTTATCTGGGAAACCACAGTGTGTCTGTATGAGTTTTGAGGAGTGCGGCATGTATTTTCCGGATAATGACGGGCCACAGGTGTGTACCGTGATGCTGCACCGGGAAGGAGTCTCTGGTAGACTGGACTCAGAGAGTCAGGTGACTCTGACAGGAACTCCTCTCGTTTTATCTCTGACCGAGAAAAACGCCAGGGTTCGCTGTAAACATTGGGTCACGGTGAACTATGCAGTAGACAGAGTAATGTTTGAGGGGACCAAAGGTGGTGAGTGCCAAGGGGGCGGGATACCACGGGACTTAGTCTATGCCTTGGAGAGGGGCCGGGACTTTGTTTTGTTTGATGACGTATGGTCGGACGATGGAGACGTTTCGACTGTGGGGCCAGCAGACACTGAGACAGTAACGGCTCCTGACGTGGACAGGTCAGAGGTAGAACTGACCGGAAGAAGAAGTACATCTGCCCAACTTACGGACCTGACGTCTTGTGATATGATGGATGGTGGGCTGGGAGATGAGACGACTGGGCTAAAAACACGGTTAAATGGTAACGGGATGGTTCACTCAGCTGACGGGACTGACCCAGTGGTACCCTTTGACAATATAATTAAAGAGGTAGTAGTGCGCCACTTGCTGGCCAAAAGAGAACAAGATCATGAGATACAGTTAATAAAGGAGACAGTGGAAGGACATATCGAACGAGAAAGAGTCCTGAGACAAATGGCCAAGCACAGGGTTGAGGAACTCGAGAAAGAGGTCTTGGAGCTTAAAGAAACTGTAAGTGGTCTTCTGCGGGAGAACTTGGACAGTGAGGAACAGCGGCCGGGTCCGACGGGTGGTGGAACGGAGCTGCCGGTGCCCATCTTGGCAGACGGTCGGGAAGAGATGAGATCTCGTGAGGTTGAAGAGCTGAGAACTGAAGAAGACAGTCACCCGGTCGGGTCAACTGTAGTGAGGGAAGTGTCCATGGTAAAGCCAAAGGCTCCTGGCCAGGAAGAGAGCAAAGCCACGACCTTCAAGTTTGTGATTGATGTACCAAAAGACATGCAAGAAGCCTGTGCTGAGGAAGGTGTGCATGAGGCTTTCAAAGAGGCGGTCAAAGCGTGTAAGGTGCACTGGGAGCCTGAGACTCGGCAGTTGGTGATAATGTCAGCCAGGGAAGACACAGCAAAGCGGGTGGCTGTCCTAAAAAACATGCATCTGCAGTGTCTCCATGTCAAACAGTTGGTTATGCGGAGTAATATGAAAGCTGCTCTATGCCTAGAGTTAGCAAGAGAGGCTATGGATCGGTTGGGTTTGCGGAAAGAGGTAGTTCCGGTTCCCAAAGGTCTGATTGGGAGAATCATTGGAAGATTCGGGAAGGTAATGCAAGACCTTGTAAATAGCTCCGGTGTGCTGAGGGTGAGGATCCCTCCTGATGATGAAGACTAGGTATCCAGTGAAGAGGGTAGGATTCCAGTCCTGGTGGTTGGCTCCGTGGAAAGCCTGAGAAACTTTCGGATGCTCTTGGAGTATCGAGTGGGGTACCTGCAAGAGATTGAGCAGTTGAGGCTGGACCGTCGGCGAATCAATAAAGAGGTTCGGAACACCAAGTGGCGGCCGCCTTCAACCCAAGATGTAAGGACCCGAAGGGTTATACCAAGAAGTGACAGGGCAGATGGCCAAAGAATGTCAGCAAGTGGTAGTTCGACTGGCAGGATGACGTTGAGAGACATTAGTTCCTGTGAGACACAGAATAGGTCAGACTAAGGCCAGACAGTAGGCCCAACTAAGACTGATGACCGTACCAACGGAATAAACGGGGAACGGAACAAACAGGGAGAGGAATGTGATGACTAGACAGTGTCTGATGATGCAGACAGACTGTAACTGGAGGGCCAAACATCAGGGCCGATATTCTGACCGCTAGGGGCGGGGGAGGCCTAACGTAGAGATGAGGCCGTATGATAGGAGACGGTTCTCTCGACCTGTAGGGCAAGGTGTAATGAGTGCCCGGTCTCGAGAGCCTGATGTAAGGTTGTGTGTTCAACCCCACAAGTTTGAACAGAGGGGGGAGATATGTGGTGTAGTGACCACTGTGTCCACTAGGGGGCGCTGTATGGATGTCCCAGGAGAGTGGATGAATGGCAAGATACTGAATGACAGTTATGTATCTCAAGGTGGGTGGCCTTGAGATGGAGATTTACTGTGTGTGTTAATCAGCAGTGATACTGCTGAGGTGCTGGTTCAATGTGTCAGGGACTAGTTACCTACAAACCCACCCAGGGGGTGTGTTTAATAATGCTATTGTAAAGTGTATATGTGTGTGTGAAGGACCTGTGATGATGTCATAGTCATGTGACCCGGTGGGCGTGGCTATGGACCATATAATGTGGCCAGGGTAGGTCACATGGGGTGAATGCTGGGACCCGATTGGTCCAGTGTGGAAGGTCCTGCTGAGATGGAGCTTCCTGGCTAACAGCCTGTGAAGTGGCTGTGGTGAATGGCTGCACGTTTCTGAGCGTTCCCAGGGGAGGGAATGAACGTCTGCAGTAAGCTGAAGCAGCAATGAGGAAACCCGGACGTGGGTGAGATAAGTGAGGCTAAGAGAGCCTGTATGCTAGACATTGTACAACCTGTGTGAACACAGGGTTTACAGAGTGAAACTCTGCCATGGACGCTCTGCTGTTTATATGAAGTTTTGTTGCTGCTGTGGGTTTATGATGTTGAATAAACCTCATGGACTATACTGCTTTATGAAAACCCGTGCTGGATCTGGTTTTGTGGCGGCTAAGCGAGAATCCCCTAACTGAATGACAGCGCTGCCTCACAGCCCGGAGAGGAAGCACTCCAGGAAAGTGTTTATGCCTGCGTTGTGGGTTAAAGGACCTGAACCGTGGACATGCTAACCGTGAGCGGCCTGATCCCCTCTAAGAGAAGAACTGTGTTTTGATTTCTTTTGCACAGAGGGCCGTGTTTATTTTTCCCTGCTTGGTTTCAGCTGCCTTTAATAAACCAAGCTTGTTCTTAAAGAGACAGTATTCCATTTTTACCTCTTTATCCAGCCAACTGAGCCACTCTACCACAGTAGCATCACTGTCCATTGTGATTGACATCATATACAGTTGTGGCCAAAAGTATTGACACCCCTGCAATTCTGTCAGATAATACTCAGTTTCTTCCTGAAAATGATTGCAAACACAAATTCTTTGGTATTATTATCTTCATTTAATTTGTCTTAAATGAAAAAACACAAAAGAGAATGAAGCAAAAAGCAAAACATTGATCATTTCACACAAAACTCCAAAAATGGGCCAGACAAAAGTATTGGCACTCTCAGCCTAATACTTGGTTGCACAACATTTAGTCAAAATAATTGCGACCATCCGCTTCTGGTAACCATCAGTGAGTTTCTTACAATGCTCTGCTGGAATTTTAGACCATTCTTCTTTGGCAAACTGCTCCTGGTCCCTGATATTTGAAGGGTGCCTTCTCCAAACTGCCATTTTTAGATCTCTCCACAAGGTGTTCTATGGGATTCAGGTCTGGACTCATTGCTGGCCACCTTAGAAGTCTACAGTGCTTTCTCTCAAACCATTTTCTAGTGCTTTTTGAAGTGTGTTTTGGGTCATTGTCCTGCTGGAAGACCCATGACCTCTGAGGGAGACCCAGCTTTCTCACACTGGGCCCTACATTATGCTGCAAAATTTGTTGGTAGTCTTCAGACTTCATAATGCCATGCACACGGTCAAGCAGTCCAGTGCCAGAGGCAGCAAAGCAACCCCAAAACATCAGGGAACCTCCGCCATGTTTGACTGTAGGGACCGTGTTCTTTTCTTTGAATGCCTCTTTTTTTCTCCTGTAAACTCTATGTTGATGCCTTTGCCCAAAAAGCTCTACTTTTGTCTCATCTGACCAGAGAACATTCTTCCAAAACGTTTTAGGCTTTTTCAGGTAAGTTTTGGCAAACTCCAGCCTGGCTTTTTATGTCTTGGTGTAAGAAGTGGGGTCTTCCTGGGTCTCCTACCATACAGTCCCTTTTCATTCAGATGCCGACGGATAGTACGGGTTGACACTGTTGTACCCTCGGACTGCAGGGCAGCTTGAACTTGTTTGGATGTTAGTCGAGGTTCTTTATCCAACATCCGCACAATCTTGCGTTGAAATCTCTTGTCAATTTTTCTTTTCCGTCCACATCTAGGGAGGTTAGCCACAGTGCCATTGGTTTTAAACTTCTTGATGACACTGCGCACGATAGACACAAGAACATTCAGGTCTTTGGAGATGGACTTGTAGCCTTGAGATTGCTCATGCTTCCTCACAATTTGGTTTCTCAAATCCTCAGACAGTTCTTTGGTCTTCTTTCTTTTCTCCATGCTCAATGTGGTACACACAAGGACACAGGACAGAGGTTGAGTCAACTTTAATCCATGTCAACTGGCTGCAAGTGTGATTTAGTTATTGCCAACACCTGTTAGGTGCCACAGGTAAGTTACAGGTGCTGTTAATTACACAAATTAGAGAAGCATCACATGATTTTTCGAACAGTGCCAATAATTTTGTCCACCCTCTTTTTTATGTTTGGTGTGGAATTATATCCAATTTGGCTTTAGGACAATTCTTTTTGTGTTTTTTCATTTAAGACAAATTAAATGAAGATAATAATACCAAAGAATTTGTGTTTGCAATCATTTTCAGGAAGAAACTGAGTATTATCTGACAGAATTGCAGGGGTGTCAATACTTTTGGCCACAACTGTATAAAGAAGATTGATTCCGTAATGCTATGTTGAAGAAAAAATAATATTTTCTGAAACGCGTAGGTTTTTGATTCACCTGGTCCATCCAGACTATCATACTTTTAACGAGTGATGTCACCCACCATCTTTCAGTCTGCACACACGTAGATGAAGACATAAGCAGTGTTAAATTACTGCTTTTCATTTGCAGATATATAGCACTCAGTGATTTGTAACCCGTAAAGTATTTGTATACACGAAACAGCAATTGCCCACACGCATCTTGCTAATTTCTTAGGCTGGTTTCACACTAGCTTTTTTTAGCGCTGCGCTTCGTGCGTACTGCGCATCCATGCGCATGCATCCTGCGCCCCTATCTTTAACATGGGGGCGCATGGTCTAGCGTTTGCATGCATTTGTATGCGTTTTCATGTGCATGCGTTTTTCTGTAGTGTGCGCCTAGGCGCGCCGGACACAATTGAATTTTTGGTCCATCCAACATGTGTCAAAAAAACCCATGCGCACGCTTGCACACGGAATGCACAAAAAAATCACATTACAGTCTATGGGAACATCATGGACATGCGCACGCCTGCGTTTAAAATCGCATGCGTTTTAAGAGTTAACATGGCTAAAAACTGGTTAAAACGCATGCGCCTAAAAAAGCAAACGCATGCAAAACGCATGATGTGTTTTTTTCATGCGTTTCCATTGCGCACGAACCGCAGCACTAAAAATCGCTAGTGTGAAACTAGCCTTAGCACTTTTTAAATCATGTTCAAGTAAAAACATTTTAGCATGGTGAGTGCCCTTTTTGATTTTTGATTTTCAACTCTAAATGTATACTACAAAGAAACAAAAAAACTGTCCAGCTCCTCCTAATAGAATGAGGGAAATGTCAACAGATGCAAGCTGCTATGACTGCATTATATACAAACCAAAGAGTGCAGCAGTGCCCTGTGTATGTGGGAAGATGTATGCAAACATTGTCATGAAATTATGGAAAACACAGGCTGGACATGCTAATGTTAGACATGTTAATGAAATGTAAATTATGAAAAAATAGAAACCAAATTTTTAAAACAAATCTATTTATTCAGTATCAAGTATGAGAACCATGCATAAAATTCCCAGCACTTACATGCCTTGGATGCTATCAATGAGATTATTGAAGGTTGTCTGAAGAAGGTTCTGCCACACTGAATGTACTTGGGCATATTATTAAGATCCGCTGCTGGCAGCTCGTTTGCAATTGCTGAAAAATGACAACCCATACTGATGAAAATACCGGTGCTCTGGTGCACATCTGGAGAAGCAAATTGTTTTTCTTACATACAGTGCTAAACATTACACTAAAGGATACCATGTAATAAGGGATAGGGCTATACATTAGAAAAGGGGATGCAATATAATAAGGGACAGGGCTATACATATTAAGAGTAGACGCTATGTAATAAGGGATGGGGCTACACATAACAAAAGGGTAAAAAAGCTGGGGTCTGAGCTGAAAAAGTAAGTTAATGTGTATGCAGAATGTAAATGCATATTAACACATGACCATTGACCATTACACAGAGAAAACCAAAAACAAGGCACAAAACACAAATATTCTAAAATAAAAAATAAATTGCAAAAAATGCATGAAGGTAATAATAATAATAAAGGTATTTAGTAAACAGAATTTTGATCAAAAGAACGTACAAGCCATCCCGCCACGTCAAGGCAACCCTTATGGGACAGTCCTAACTCTTGTATTAAAACCCTTCCACATTGTGTCCTTGTTCACATTTACATCACTTGACAAGTGGAAAGGTTTTAATACAAGGCTTGTACGTTCTTTTGATCAAAATTATGTTTACTAAATACCCTTATTATTATTATCATTACCTTCATGCATTCTTTGCAATTTATTTTTTATTTTAGGATATTTGTGTTTTGTGCCTTGTTTTTGGTTTTCTCTGTGTAAAGGTCATGTGTTCATATATATTTACATTCTGCATACACATTAACTTACTTTTTCAGCTCAAACCACAGTTTTTTATTCAGTTCAATGTGCATCCTGTGCAATAACCAGTAAAGGCTGAGCTGATATTAATAGTCTGTGAAGCTTCATGTTTATTCCCAGGCTAGAAACACTTGTCTCCAGCTGTCCACTATCCCTCTGCTGGTTATTACAATTTTGGGGGGACCCCACACTATTTTTTCTTTTAGTTACGTAATTATTAGCTAAATTCATGAACATTTAACTATACACGCACAGCACTAATTATATATGCGACCAACACCTTTCTATCTATTCTATGTATATATCTATTCTACCTATTCTATTCTGAAGGGTCAAGCTGTGAATTTACTGTACTCGGCTGATGAACTGTCAGGTTTTCATGTAAAAATTGACCGGCATTCGCATGGTCCATGTGCCGTGTGATTTTTTTTTTTCCCGTACCCATTGACTTGCATTTGCGAGTCGTACAATATATGCGGCAAATCGCAGCATGCTGCAACTTTTTTTCTCAGTTCGATCTTAGTTTGATCTGAGCTGATAAAAAAAATCGCAGATGAGCAGGGAATTATAGAATAACATTGATCAGAGTACAATCCGCTTTTTTACTAGATTTCACTTGCCCATTTTTCTCTCAAATGAGTATAGCCCTTAATAGCAAAATTTCAGGGATTTTAAAAATATAACTTGCAATATAAATTTAAAAAGTCATGAGATTTTTAAAAAATATGTTTAACATATAAATTTAACTGAACAAAAGATAATTGTTTAGATGACACATTCTTTTTAAATATATTATGAAATTATTTCTAGCAATATTTTTTCATGTAGCAATCTATATTTACAATATATCCTGAAATTCTTCAGATTTCACTCCGGCATTGACACGTTTTGTTCTGTAGACTTAACTTCTTAGGCCGGGATCACAATACCGTGTGTGATGCGAGAAACTGGCACGAGTCTCTCGCATCAACAACCGGCGCTGCCGCCGGCACTCAGGATCAGAGCTGTGGCTGCATAGAAATACATTAGCTGTCATCTCATTATCATCTCAGATTACAATAAAGACCACAGAACAATAAAAGCGGACAATAAAATGTGCATCAGTATTTGGTTTTAATTAGTGAAAAATAATTTATTAATTTCCTTTTTCTGACTTAAATGTATTTTCCTAGAAACAAGGAATGGATAAATAATAATTAAATGATGTGTACTCACCCGTTCTAACCCCTGTGGCTTAAAGAGGTTGTCTGGTCCAAATCGATAAGTCTGCAGTCACTTTGTGTGACTGCAGATTTATGGATCCCGCCAGTGCACGTACTCTGTGCTGCGGGGATTCGTCGATTTCAGACCTGGGATCGGAGGGTGTGTATGCGCTATACATACTCCCGGCTAGTTGGCGCAGCCTCACTTCCATGCACGCCCACTGGCAAGCCGCGTCACTAGATAGGGTGCGACCTCGCACCATACAAGTGTATGGAACGAGGCCTCGCCACTGGGCAGGAGTATGTATAACTCATACATACCTTCTGGCCCCGGGTCTGAAACCGGCGAATCCTCGCAGCGCACAGTGCAATCGCTGGGGGATTCATAAATCTGCAGTCACTCAGAGTGACTGCAGACCTATCGATTTGGCCCGGACAACCCCTTTAAGGTGGATGATGATGTCCTAATGTTCGGTCTCCTGTATGCTAATGCCAGTGATTGACTGCAGTGGTGCGCCATCAAGTGTCCAGCTGATCAGTACTGCATTCTGTATTAATACTCTGCAGAACACTTACCTAGACCTGGTATATTACCACAATAGGATGACTGCATCACGGTATGTTTGATTGTGCCAATTACACAGGGGAATTATATGCCTGCCCCTGACCACGTAAGTAGACATTTTATGTACCACTGTTATTTTCCTTCTTGTACTTTCGGTCCGAGTGCTGTCCTTGAACAAAACTGACCTCACATGGACAGAACTCAAAGCAATGTTATACATTTGGACTGTTCAGATGGCCGATTTTCAATGTGGACTGCATGTAGAAAAAAATTACAACATGTACACTGCGGCCTTCTGTATTTCAGATGAGACTTGCAAGTCTATGGGTGCACAAAGAAAAATAAATTGTATCCAAAACAGATCAACCGTAAAGCATCAGATTTTTTTTATACATTGCAATTTTTAGTAATGCACAAAGGAGGGGAAAAAAAAAAGACCGGGTTTTTCAATGTATCCGCGCTGATCACACAAGGACAGGATTATTCTTCAAAGCTTTATTGTGCCGACGCGTTTCGTGGCAAATCTGCCACTTCCTACGGGCCAAAGAATTCTTTGGCTCTGAGGAAGTGGCAGATTTGCCACGAAACCCGTCGGCACAATAAAGCTTTGAAGAATAATCCTGTCCTTGTGTGGTCAGCGCGGATACATTGAAAAACCCGGTCTTTTTTTTTTTTTTTCCTCCTTTGTGACATTGGTATCTACTGGAGTCTGCAGCGACCACTGGTTCCTTTTACATTCTGCAAGGGGTTGTGACTGTTCACAACCTGTAAAAGTAAGTGCACTAACCGTGTATTGTCACCCAAAATATCACTTTTATCGCCCTATGTGCACTCTCTTTCCTTAATTTCAATTTTTAGTAAAGGAAATTGTATTTGGTCTTGTAAATTTTATTAATTGCTAATTTATAAAGCCGAATACCATCCAGGTGTCATATGGATTGTCATGGGGTTACTTCGACGGAGCGGAGCCAGAAGACCGCAGCGTCTGGTTGCTCCTACTCCGACACTGAGAAGAAGCACTTCTCCAGCTTATTAAATGTATTTATTTCTTCTGGCCAGGGCCGCCATCAGGGCATTACTGCCCTGACTGGCGTATGTGGCCCGGTGGGCAGAGGGGGCCCGCATCGGGCCCCGTCACTTTCGCCAATCGGGCCCCACTACCCATCAAATAACTGAACCTGCATCCAAGTCGGAGGCTGGCAGCAGATGTCAGTCGCCATTGTCAGTCGCCGGCAGTGTGTGCTACAACAGAGTTGATGGATCTTCACTGCAGGACCGTGGTAGGTAAGGAGAAAGTGTTTGTTTTTTTTTGTTTTTTTTATTGAAAGCGGCAAGCCGGGGGCAGAATGGACACAGGGGGGCAGAATGGATGACACAGGGGGCAAAATGGAGGCACGGGGGCAGAATGGACACAGGAGGGAAGAATGGACACAGGAGGGCAGAATGGACACAGGCAGGATGGACACAGGAGGGCAGAATGGACACAGGGGGGCAGAATGGACACAGGGGGCAAAATGGAGGCACGGGGCAGAATGGACACAGGATGGCAGAATGGAGGCATAGGGGTAGAATGGACACAGGGGGGCAGAAAGGACACAGGAGGGCAGAATGGACACGGGAGGGCAGAATGGAGGCACGGGGGCAGAATGGACACAGGAGGGCAGAATGGACACAGGGGGTAGAGTGGTCACAGGGGAGTAGAATGGACACAGGGGGGTAGAATGGACACAGGGGGGCAGAATGGACACAGGAGGCAAAATGGAGGCACGGGGCAGTATGGACACAGGAAGGCAGAATAGACATGGGGCAAAATCGACACAGGAGGGCAGAATGGGCACAGGAGGGCAGAATGGACATGGGGGGCAAAATAGAGGCACAGGGCAGAATGGACACAGGGGGGCAGAATGGACACAGGAGGGCAGAATGGACACAGAGAGGCAGAATGGACACAGGAGTGCAAAATGGACATGAGGGCAGAATGGACACAGGGATTAGATTGGACACAGGAGGGCAGAATGGACACGGGGGTAGAATGGACACAGGAGGGCAGAATGGACACAGGGTACAAAATGGAGGCACAGGGCACAATGGACACAGGGGAGCAGAATGGACACAGGAGGGCAGAATATACACAGAAGGGCAGAATGGACACAGGAGGGCAGAATGGAGGCACAAGGGCAGAATGGACATAGTGGGGCAGAATGGACACAGTGGGGCAGAATAGACACAGGATGGCAGAATGGAAGCACGGGGGCAGAATGGATACAGGGGGCGAAATGGAGGCACTGGGTTAGAATGGAGACGAGGCAGAATGGACATAGGGGGCAGGATTGGAAACACGGGTCAGAATGTGCGACACAGGAGGGGGCAAGATGGGAGACACATGATGCAGGATCATGGGGCAGAATGGAAACAGATGGGGCGGCAGAATGATGGGACAGATGGGGCAGGATTGGGAGATCATATGGGGCATAATGAATACTCATGAGGGCAGGACAGGAGAACATATGACATATGGCTGGAGCCAGAAATGAGATACACGGGGCCAGGATGGGGGATATTAGTACCATAGGGGCTAATTAAGAGATATTATTACTGCAATGATGTATTTATTTAATTTTTTTGAGGATGCTGTTTTAAATTCCTGTTAATGTGCAGAGCGACACTGTCGCCTTTTTTTCTTCATCTTGGTGTAGTGTAGAAGTTGGGAAAAAATTAGTAATGTGTTCTGCAAGCGGAGCTCTAGATAACTGGGTTATTTCCTGCAGAGACGAGCCCTGGCTGGAAGACGTGATGGCGGTCTGTGCTGAAGGAAAGATGAAAAGCAAGGATGAAGTACTTCACCTAGTGACGTCACTGGTGAGTCAGTGTATTACCTGTACACTGACACTATACACTGTATACAGAGCTCCTGTGGTCAATGTCACCAGTGATCACTGTATTACCTGTGCACTGGCCCTATATACAGCGCACCTGTGTATGTCACTGGTGATCACTGTATTACCTGTGCACTGACACTATATACAGAGCTCCTGTGTATAATGTCATCAGTGATCATTGTATTTCCTGTACACAGACACTGCATACTAAGTACAGATCTTATGTGTATAATGGCACTCATGGTGATATTATTGTTTTTTTTTATTAATGATCAGTATTATAGTATTCAATCACCATGTGGTGGTAATATGTGGTCTGGTCATGGTGTGGCTGTATTTGTTCCTTGTATGTGGTATTATAGGTCAGTATGTGGTGGTAATATGTGGTCTGGACATGGTGCGGTGGTGTTTGTCCCTTTTGGATGTGATATTATTGGTCATTTTAAAAATTGAAAAATAAATAAAAATATGCATAAATTGTATTGAATATTGTAACAAATGTTTAATAGGTTATAGAGTAAAGTAGAGTAGGGCTCAGCCAAAAGAGTCTACCTTGTGATCGTGGATTTAAAAAATCTTTTGGCCGGAACAAGAGCTGCTGGCTATGTGTGTGATCTGGTGATGGGAACTGTTAATGTGTGAATAGTGAGAAGTGGAGTTTTTCCAAGAGAGAGCAGTGGGACTGTGGACAGTTCGAAACGTGGAGGCGGGGCTGGGGTGGAGCCTGGGCAGAGTCTCAAGGGGGGCCCTGGAAATTTTGCCAGTATGGGGCCCCGAAATTCCTAGTGGCAGCCCTGCTTCTGGCAGAAAAGGGATTATTCGGCCATGTTGGAAATTCCTGTGCTCAGCTAGGCTCGGTTAGCCACTCCTTTTCCCTACATAATTTGGGCTCTATTACTAATCCTCGTCAGCGTTAGCTTTAGGCTGTGTGCACACGCTGCGGATGGTCCTGCTGATTTTTCCGCGTGGATTTGTCAAAAACCGCAGGTAAATCCGCAGGTCAAAAGACCTACGGTTTATCTGCAGTTTTTCTGCGGTTTAGCTTGCTGTTTTCCCCTGCGGTTTGCCATGGAGCAGGTGCCAAAACCGCAGCAGAATCTGCACAAAGAATTGACATGCTGCGGTTTTGAAACCACAGCAAATCCACATGCAAAAATCCGCACTGTCTGCTCAGCGGTTTTCATTTTTCATTGATTTTAATGGTACTGTACCAAGGTACCAAAACCGCTGTGGATCCGCAGCAGAATCCACAGCGTGTGCACACAGCCTTATGCTGCATGGCTAAAGGAGGAAGAGAAGTTGGTATGAGAAGGAGTGCTGGAGTTGTTGGTGTGTATGCATGGTAATTCCTTATCCTTTCCTATTTCCTCTGTTATATGTGAGTGAATATTTTGTCTGTGTGTAGTTTTCAGTTACACCTTGTCGTTGTCGCCCTGTTTGTCGGGTTGGTGTACTGCGGTGCACAGTTGCACCCCCTTCTCCCTGAATGGGGGAAGAGAGCAGACAGACGGCTAATTTAGAAGATAAGGCAAGGATGCAGGCCCCGGCGTCTTCGCCATCTGAAGTATCCCGGGGAACAGGGCGATGTTAGGGCCAGAAAAGGAGACCCTGGTCCCGGGTCACCCAACAACTGTATCATGACATTGATTACATAAGGATGACTGTACAAATGAATAATCATTTAATTGTTTCTGGATGAAAAATGGATGACTTTTATACTGTCGTGCAAATTTAGCCTGAGAGTGTGGTTTACATATTTTGGGGAGAGAAGAGGAGGGTGCTCAAAGAAAACAAAATTCAGCTTGGGGTTCACTGCGCCCTATTGTATTTCTGCCCAGCCAGGATACTGGATCTGCTCTTTATAAGGTACAAATAGAATCAGAGAGATCGTGCTCATAAGAACGCTGGACCCCAACTATCAGCCCATGTAAACTTGACAGTGATCACCTGCCGAATGAGCTGGATTGTCTGGAGATCAGATCATTTATGCTGCAAATAAACATCATCATCGGAGCACAAAGAACGTGCTGTCGACATCATGGTGCTGTATGGGGACAGAATGATTGGATAAACCATTGTTCTGTCCTCATCAGGTTTCTTTGGTTTTGTGGGCCAGTAAATGAGGGTTGATCGATTTATATTGATGCCTGTCAAAAGGCCGAGGTCACAAGAGTGTATATTCTGTCATTTGAGAGAATGGGGTCTATTATTCTAATCACATGCTGATGAGAGTGTAAGTAGGTGGCGGGTCCCCTCAATTGCACCCTCTTCTTCATCTGTGTGACTCCCCGTGCACTTTCTTGTACATATGTTTTATGTGTAATGTATGTGATATTATGTATGTACTCCTTTAAATGTCTGTGCAGAGTTAGGGACAGGCAATAGTTAAAGGGGCTGAGCTTGCAGCGAGGGGACAGGAAGTGGCTGCTCCTCAGAACTGCCTGGGACTCTGGCCAGGGCAGACGTGATTGTCAGATGGGGCACTGCCAGACCCCACGGACAGAAGAGGTCTGTTGCCCCGGACTCAAAGGACTCCAGTGACTCAAGAGGGGTCCCAAGAATCAAAGGACTGAGGATCACAAAACGGGCCCCAGGAATCTGGAAGGGCCCCCCTGGAGGGGTGTCAAGGGCCCAGGACTCCAGCGCGTGGACCACTGTCTATCTTTGGCTGCCACAGCTGCTGTGGGTGCGGCTGCGGAGCATGTCAGGAAAAGATCAGGACCCCAGTGCTGTATTCTTCTGTTATTCTACTCCATCCCTGTTTATTAAAAGTTATTTTCCCTGTTGGGGAACAGCTGCCTTTCTGGAGTATTAATCGCCTGGACTGCTGTGACCAGAGCAGAGAAGGTAATCTGTGGGGAAAACGGTGTCGATCCTGTTCATTTATGTACAAGGGGCCAGGGGGAAGCTCGCTGACTATCTGCCCAGTGGACTCTGTCTGTGTACTGTGCCTTTAATTAACCCGGCCACAGCTACTCCCCCCCCCCGGTTGCCCTTGTTACACTTGGAGTAGTGTGGCAGGATGGACCTGCGCAGCTTTGCAACTTTGCTGATGGATGGAAGGTATAAGACTTGTGATTGTGAAATGAGATATGCCACCCCGGCACAATTAGACCATGGATGGGATAGTACATCATGGCGATCAGCTCACCGGGGGAGCACGGCTGATCGCGGCCGGGTGTCAGTTGATTCTCACAACTGACACCTGACACTAAGTGCCAGGAGCGGTCACAGACCGCTCCCAGCACTTTAACCCCCGGAACACTGCGATCAAACACCAGATCGCTCCCATGGTAACCCAATGTCGTCATGACGACATCCAGGTTACCAGAGCTGAGAAACTTCCTGTCATGCGCAGTGCATGTCAGGAAGTCTCTCAGGTCAGTGTGCACAGAGTGCAGCGCTGACAGCTTATATGGCATGCAGATGTGCCTGCTATAGAAGCGATCAGCCTGCACAAAATGAGTGTCCCATAGAGGGACAAAGTGTAAAAGTAAGAATAAAGTAAAAAAAAAAATAATAATAATCATAAGAAAATCAATATTTATTCTATCATTAAATCAATATTTGAATGAAAGAAAAATATAAGCAATAAAAGTATACATATTTGGAATCGCCACGTTCATAACGACCCGACCTGTAAAACTGTCCCACTAGTTAACCCCTTTAGTGAACACCATTAAAAAAAAAAAAAAATGCTTTGTCATCATACCACCGAACAAAAAGTGGAATAACACGCAATCAAAAAGACGGATATAAATAAACGTGGTACAGCTAAAAATGTCATCTTGTCCCACAAAAAACGAGCCGCCATACAGCATCATTAGCGAAAAAATAAAAAGGTTATAGCTCTTAAGGTACTGTCACACTTAGCGATGTACCAGCGATCCTGACCAGCGATATGACGCGGTCAGGATCGCTGGTACATCGCTAAGTGGTCGCTAGTGAGCTGCCACACAGGCAGATCTCACCAGCGACATCGCTGGGGACGGGGATCGCTACTTACCTGTCACACCAGGCGATCCTACGTCCTCCCGCCCGGCTCCACGCGTCGCTCGTCGTCACAGCAGGAAGCGCCGCAGGAAGCTGATGACGAGAAACGGTCCTGAACGTTCTCGCGCGATCAGCGATAAGCAGCGGGGGAGCGGGTTGTAGGTAAGTATCAGACAGCGATATCGCTAGCAATATCGCTATAACGTCACTAGTTATAGCGATATTGCTAGCGATATCTCTTAGTGTGACATGCCCTTTAGAATAAAGCGATGCAAAAATAATTATTTTTTATATAAAATAGTTTTTATTGTATAAAAGCGCCAAAACATAAAAAAAATATAAATGAGGTATCGCTGTAATCGTACTGACCCGAAGAATAAAACTGCTTTATCAATTTTACTACACGTGGAACGGTGCAAACGCAACCCCCAAAAGAAATTCATGAAACGCTGGTTTTTGTTCATTCTGCCTCCCAAAAATCGGAATAAAAAGAGATTAAAAAAAAAGTCACGTGCCCGAAAATGGTACCAACAAAGACGTCAACTCGTCCTGCAAAAAAAAAGACCTCACATGACCCTGTATGCCAAAATATGGAAAAATTATAGCTCTCAAAATGTGGTGATGCAAAAACTATTTTTTGCAATAAAAAGTGTCTTTTAGTGTGTGACAGCTGCCAAACATAAAAACCCGCTATAATAGTAAATCAAACCCTCCTTTATCACCCCCTTAGTTAGGGAAAAATAATAAATTTAAAAAATGTACTTATTTCCATTTTCCCATTAAGGTTAGGGCTAAAGTTAGGGTTAGTGTTGGGGCTAAAGTTTGGATTATGGTTACGATTGGGATTAGGGTTAGGAATAGGGTTGGGATTAGGGTTAGGGGTGTGTTAGGGTTAGGTTTGTGGTTAGGGTTATGGTTAGGGTTGGGATTAGGGGTGTGTTGGGGTTAGGGTTGGAGTTAGAATTGGAGGGTTTCCACTGTTTAGGCACATCAGGGGCTCTCCAAATGCAATTCCAGCAAATTTTGCATTGAACAGTCAAACAGGGCTCCTTCCCTTCTGAGCTTTGTCATGCACCCAAACAGTGGTTTACCTGCATATATGGAGTATCAGCCTAGTCAGGACAAATTGTACAAAAACTTTTGGGGTCCAATTTTGCCTGTTATCCTTGGTAAAATAAAACAAATTGGATCTGAAGTAAATTTTTGGTGAAAAAAGTTAAATGTTCATTTTTTTTAAACATTCAAAAAATTCATGTGAAGCACCTGAAGGGTTAAATAACTTCTTGAATGTGGTTTTGGGCACCTTGTGAGGTACAGTTTTTAGAATGGTGTCACTTTTGGGTATTTTCTATCATATAGACCCCTCAAAGTGACTTCAAATGTGATGTGGTCCCTAAAAAAAATGGTGTTGTAAAAATGAGAAATCGCTGGTCAACTTTTAACCCTTATAACTTCCTAACAAAAAAAAATTTGTTTCCAAAGTTGTGCTGATGTAAAGTACATATGTGGGAAATGTTACTTATTAAGTATTTTGTGTGCCGTATCTCTGTCATTTACGGTCATGAAAATTCAAAGTTGGAAAATTGCGAAATTTTGTGAATTTTCGCCAAATTTCTGTTTTTTTCACAAATAAACGCAAGTAATATTAAAAAAAATTTTTTACCACTATCATGAAGTACAATATGTCATGAGAAAATAATGGCAGAATCACCGGGATCCATTGAAGCGTTCCAGAGTTTTTACCTCATAAAGGGACAGTGGTCAGAATTGTAAAAATTGTCCTGGTAATTAACATGCAAACCACCCTTGGGGGTAAAGGGGTTAAAGATGGCGGCCTACCATGATTTTGAAGTGTCTGTCAGAAAGGCAATAGAGATGGCAGCTGACCGGGACTGTGAATCTGAAACATGTGATGTGCTGCCCGAACTGGAAGAGATGGAGCTGTCGGCTGATGGCGACCCTGAGATTTGTGGCTGTGAAATTGGGACTTGTGATGTGTTGCCCGCCGTGACAGAATGGCAGATGACGGCTGTTATGTGGGTCGCCCTCCCAGGGCTGTGGAGTACTCTGTACCGAGCCGGTCTCTCAAAGGGGAATGTCACAGCAGCGGTGACCCGGTCCGAGGCCCTGGGCGCCCATGTAAAAGTGATTAAGTGATGGAATAAAGTTTATGAGTGAATGATTCGTGACGCCACCTGTGGTGTTCGGCAATGAAGATGTTAAGCCAACGCTGCAGACGGATCCCATGGGACAGATGGTGTGGTGCAGCAGTGATGTTGTGGCCCTCCACAAGTAGGGCAGTAGTCCCAGGGCAGTGAGGATAGGTGTTGAGGAAGAGGGTGTAGTGTCTGGCACCGAGATGTAGCAGTGCTGACGGGGTTGCAGGAAGAAGGCAAGGACACAACAGGGTGCAGTTTCTTTACCTTTACTTGCTTGGCAAATGCAGTCCAGGGTCCAGATTACAGATGGCACAGGAGCTGGCTAGCCTGGAAGCAACTTAGGAATCTCTCTAGGCAGATGGGTTGTGTAGTCTCCTTCCTAGCGCTTAGTTTTAGGTACTTGCAGTACTGTGTTACACTGAAGTTCCACTTGCTTATTCTCTCTAGAACTCCCTCATATGGCAGACAGCTGTAGCCTTCCTCTTCTGGCTCACACGTCACTGTTGTGCCTCTGAGGCTTATGTGGGAATAGAGTATTTACAGCTTCCTATTCCTCCGGTTTCTGTTGCAGGACCATCAGTGTCCATACAGCCTTGGATACCGGGCTCCAGATCATGCGCTATAGCTGGGAACGAGCCTGAACTCTCTGCTCAATCTCCCAGCTGTTCTCCTCACGTCCACACACGTTGTCCTTCTCACACGAACTCCTAATTTTCCCTTCCCGGCCCCCAGAGAGCAGCTCTTCCCCCAGTTTTGGGTTCAGAGCTCCCTCTGCTGGCCTGGAGTGGGAGCTGTGTTGTGATTAACTGACAGAGAGACCCTTCATTGCTTCCAAGCATGACATCACACTCCCTAGGAGGTAGGTAATGCCACTGTGGCGACCATACTCCTGGGGACGCTACATTCACCCCTAGTGCAATTCAGTACTCCCTGACTGAAGAAAAATATGCAAAACATATAAACAATTCAACAATTGTAAATGTAACAAGATTTTAAAAAAATGAAAAATTACAAAGACCAAAGCTCAAAAATAGTCCTGATGACGATTAGTCCATGCGTCAATGTCCATGGTGCAATTCCTGAGCAAGTTGGTGAACTATTTACAAGTAGAGTTTTGACCACACATAGTCCTGTGGTCCAACTGTCCATTGAAACCAAAAGAAAATATCCAAAAAGTCTTACAGTCTCTGTAGGCACAAAACTTGAAACGTTGCATATTTACTGATTAACAATTACATTAACTTATTTATATGCGGAACCTTAAGGGTGGAATACCTTGGGTACTACGGACAGACCTGCGTAGCACTGGTATTGTTGGGGACCCTACTGGATGCCGTGTGCTAACTACTACAGGTGTAGTGTGTGTTGTACTGGCTACATGACTGTTGGTTCTGCGTAGCACAGGGATGCTAGATTTCCTAGGACCACTTCTACTCACTGAGAGCATGACAGATTCACCACTGGCAGGGTGAGAACTCTCTTGTTCCACTGCTGGTGTAGCATCCGCTGCTTGTACTTGCTGGTTTTCAGGGTGGTCTTGAGTCACTTCTTCTTGCACTACCAGCTGGGGAAAGGTCAAAACTGGCACCACTATGGCTTGATTCGCTCTAGTCCAATTTGCAGGGAATTCTTCGAGTATAGTGCTGACCTTTTCTTCTTCTTCTATGAGTTGAAGGTTGTTTTGCTCTTCCATTCTGTCCTTTAGTTGATCAGGGCACAGTTTCAGATGATCTCTCGATACTGCTGATGAGGTTTCTCCTCCATCCTTACTGATAAGGCACTGTCAGGAACACCACACTGCACTTGCTCACTGAGCCAGAGCGCGTGTCCTGAGTACAAAGACTGTGCACAAAGATACCTGCGGAGCGGGCAGCAGTGGTGACAATGCATGCTCCAGGACCTGAATCACGTGACTGCTGGGGGCGTGACCTAAGCTCCACGGAGCTAGGAGCTGCAGGGAAACTCCTAGAAAGGTAACTACAGGACAATGTTACCAAGGGGCATAGACAGAGACAGAAACCAGATCAAGCCGAGGTCAAAGCACGAGATAGCAATACAGTACCAAAGGATTAGACAGAATGGATAGTCAGGACGTAGCAATAGATCAGAAAACCAGAACGGGCATTAGACGGTACAATAGGGGTAAACTGTAACGGAGTAACGATAGCCAAGCCAGGAGGTCAGAACCGGAGAAGACAATAGTACCAAAACGAGAGACGGAGTACAGAGTGAAGGAATAAGCTGGGTCATACACGGGAAGCAAACAACGCAGAGTACACGCACACCAGGGGTCAGACACACCAGAACAGCAGTATAACTGACAGAGAATGCTAGTTTGGAGTGAGTATAAATACCCCTCCCAGATCCAAAGAGAGGCCGGCAAAAGTTAACCCTGTGAGAACAGGACATTAACCATGTCCTAACCATGACAATACCCCCCTCTTAATGGGGGGCCACAGGACCCCCAGGTTTCTCAGGGTACCTGGCATGAAAAGCCCACACCAGTCGATCAGCGTGCACCGAACTGGCCAGAACCCACGACCAATCCTCAACGGAATATCCCTTCCAATGGATAAGGTACTGAAGTCTCCGGCGCACCCACTGCGAATCAACGATGCGCCCTACCTCGTACTCCAGTTGACCCTCTACCAACACTGGTGGAGCCACAGATGAGGAATCTTCTCTAACTGTCCCCACAGGTTTTAATAGGGATCTGTGGAAGACGTTAGAGATTTTGAAGGAGGTGGGCAACTGTAATCTGTATGCCACCGGGTTGATCACCTCTACAATCTTGTATGGGCCAATAAATTTGGGGCCCAACTTCATAGAGGGTATTTTAAGTTTGATGTTACGGGTGGACAACCAGACTTTTTCCCCCACTGTCAACGCAGGAACCACCCCCCTCCTCCTGTCTGCAAAATGTTTGAACTTCTTCTGGGCTTTGGAGATGTTCCCCTGTACCTCCTTTCAGAGGATTTTTAATTGTTGTACCATCCCCTCGGCACCAGGGCAATCCGAATCCATACGAGAAAATTCCCCAAACTGCGGAACAAACCCATAATTGACAAGAAAGGGAGACTTTCCGGTAGACTGATTAATCCGACAGTTGAATGAAAATTCTGCCATGGGTAATACCTCACACCAGTAGAGTTGAGCGAAACGGGTCGAAAAATTTCAAAAGTCGCCGACTTTTGGCAAAGTCGGGTTTCATGAAACGAAACCCGACCCTAGGATGAGGTCGGCCATGAGGTCGGCGACTTACGCGCCAAAGTCGCGTTTCAAAAGTTTGTTTTGCGCTCTTTTTCAGCCAATCAGGATCCACGGACACTGTGGGCAACGTGATGACATAGGCACGGGTCACCACCATCTTTCAGAAGGGCATGCAAGTGATTGGCTTGCTTTGGGGGGTGTCACAGGGGGTATAAAAGGGCGTGCACGCCGACCGCCATGTTACTCATGCTGATCTCAGAATAGGGAGAGCTGCTGCTGATGATTTTGTAGGGAGAGCGTTAGGCAGGGAAGAAGACACCAAAAACTGCTTCTGCTGCTAGCGATTTTGCATGTACAACACACCAGTCACTGTGCAGTGCAAGGGGAGGCTATATAGTGGTGTATCAGTGGTGTTGGTTGTTGGGCTGCCTTCTAAGGCTTCCTGACATTCCTGCATTGCTGTTTACCCACTGCTCCGCAAACTGCTTTTTTAAAAGCAATCCCAATTTTTTTTTTTGTCCTGCTGAGAAGAAGAAAAAAAAACTGCTTCTGCTGCTAGCGATTTTGCCTGTACAACACACCAGTCACTGTGCAGTGCAAGGGGAGGCTATATAGTGGTGTATCAGTGGTGTTGGTTGTTGGGCTGCCTTCTAAGGCTTCCTGACATTCCTGCATTGCTGTTTACCCACTGCTCCGCAAACTGCTTTTTTAAAAGCAATCCCAATTTTTTTTTTGTCCTGCTGAGAAGAAGAAAAAAAAACTGCTTCTGCTGCTAGCGATTTTGCCTGTACAACACACCAGTCACTGTGCAGTGCAAGGGGAGGCTATATAGTGGTGTATCAGTGGTGTTGGTTGTTGGGCTGCCTTCTAAGGCTTCCTGACATTCCTGCATTGCTGTTTACCCACTGCTCCGCAAACTGCTTTTTTAAAAGCAATCACAATTTTTTTTTTGTCCTGCTGAGGTACTGAGCGTGCATTTTTTCACACCATACAGCGGTGTACGCTCCTCACACAGTACCGTGTAACGGCTGTTATCACAGCCACAGTGAAGCTATCAGTGAGTCACTCTGTGAGAATAAGTCGAGGACATGTTCCGTTCTTACAGACCTGCACTCTAGGGAGATTCCAATTCTGCCCAATTCTACATACACCTTGTAGTTTGTGATACACTAGCCAATTTCTGCCTGTGACAGAGTGCTCAGATACTCAGTGGGCCTCACACAATCCATAAGTGTCCAGTGCCCACAAGTGTGTGCAGAAATTAAAAATCTCCCTTATCCTCTAGTCACTTTGGTCACAGCTCTGCCATCCAGCCTGTGACAGAGCACTCAGATACTCAGTGGGCCTCGCACAATCCATAAGTGTCCAGTGAACACAAGTGTGTGCAGAAATTAAAAATCTCCCTTATCCTCTAGTCACTTTGGTCACAGCTCTGCCATCGAGCCTGTGACAGAGCGCTCAGATACTCAGTGGGCCTCACACAATCCATAAGTGTCCAGTGTCCACAAGTGTGTGCAGAAATTAAAAATCTCCCTTATCCTCTAGTCACTTTGGTCACAGCTCTGCCATCGAGCCTGTGACAGAGCACTCAGATACTCAGTGGGCCTCACACAATCCATAAGTGTCCAGTGTCCACAAGTGTGTGCAGAAATTAAAAATCTCCCTTATCCTCTAGTCACTTTGGTCACAGCTCTGCCATCGAGCCTGTGACAGAGCGCTCAGATACTCAGTGGGCCTCACACAATCCATAAGTGTCCAGTGTCCACAAGTGTGTGCAGAAATTAAAAATCTCCCTTATCCTCTAGTCACTTTGGTCACAGCTCTGCCATCGAGCCTGTGACAGAGCGCTCAGATACTCAGTGGGCCTCACACAATCCATAAGTGTCCAGTGTCCACAAGTGTGTGCAGAAATTAAAAATCTCCCTTATCCTCTAGTCACTTTGGTCACAGCTCTGCCATCGAGCCTGTGACAGAGCGCTCAGATACTCAGTGGGCCTCACACAATCCATAAGTGTCCAGTGTCCACAAGTGTGTGCAGAAATTAAAAATCTCCCTTATCCTCTAGTCACTTTGGTCACAGCTCTGCCATCGAGCCTGTGACAGAGCGCTCAGATACTCAGTGGGCCTCACACAATCCATAAGTGTCCAGTGTCCACAAGTGTGTGCAGAAATTAAAAATCTCCCTTATCCTCTAGTCACTTTGGTCACAGCTCTGCCATCGAGCCTGTGACAGAGCGCTCAGATACTCAGTGGGCCTCACACAATCCATAAGTGTCCAGTGTCCACAAGTGTGTGCAGAAATTAAAAATCTCCCTTATCCTCTAGTCACTTTGGTCACAGCTCTGCCATCGAGCCTGTGACAGAGCGCTCAGATACTCAGTGGGCCTCACACAATCCATAAGTGTCCAGTGTCCACAAGTGTGTGCAGAAATTAAAAATCTCCCTTATCCTCTAGTCACTTTGGTCACAGCTCTGCCATCGAGCCTGTGACAGAGCGCTCAGATACTCAGTGGGCCTCACACAATCCATAAGTGTCCAGTGTCCACAAGTGTGTGCAGAAATTAAAAATCTCCCTTATCCTCTAGTCACTTTGGTCACAGCTCTGCCATCGAGCCTGTGACAGAGCGCTCAGATACTCAGTGGGCCTCACACAATCCATAAGTGTCCAGTGTCCACAAGTGTGTGCAGAAATTAAAAATCTCCCTTATCCTCTAGTCACTTTGGTCACAGCTCTGCCATCGAGCCTGTGACAGAGCGCTCAGATACTCAGTGGGCCTCACACAATCCATAAGTGTCCAGTGTCCACAAGTGTGTGCAGAAATTAAAAATCTCCCTTATCCTCTAGTCACTTTGGTCACAGCTCTGCCATCGAGCCTGTGACAGAGCGCTCAGATACTCAGTGGGCCTCACACAATCCATAAGTGTCCAGTGTCCACAAGTGTGTGCAGAAATTAAAAATCTCCCTTATCCTCTAGTCACTTTGGTCACAGCTCTGCCATCGAGCCTGTGACAGAGCGCTCAGATACTCAGTGGGCCTCACACAATCCATAAGTGTCCAGTGTCCACAAGTGTGTGCAGAAATTAAAAATCTCCCTTATCCTCTAGTCACTTTGGTCACAGCTCTGCCATCGAGCCTGTGACAGAGCGCTCAGATACTCAGTGGGCCTCACACAATCCATAAGTGTCCAGTGTCCACAAGTGTGTGCAGAAATTAAAAATCTCCCTTATCCTCTAGTCACTTTGGTCACAGCTCTGCCATTGAGCCTGTGACAGAGCGCTCAGATACTCAGTGGGCCTCACACAGTCCATAAGTGTCCAGTGTCCACAAGTGTGTGCAGAAATTAAAAATCTCCCTTATCCTCTAGTCACTTTAGTCACAGCTCTGCCATCGAGCCTGTGACAGAGCGCTCAGATACTCAGTGGGCCTCACACAATCCATAAGTGTCCAGTGTCCACAAGTGTGTGCAGAAATTAAAAATCTCCCTTATCCTCTAGTCACTTTGGTCACAGCTCTGCCATCGAGCCTGTGACAGAGCGCTCAGATACTCAGTGGGCCTCACACAATCCATAAGTGTCCAGTGTCCACAAGTGTGTGCAGAAATTAAAAATCTCCCTTATCCTCTAGTCACTTTGGTCACAGCTCTGCCATCGAGACTGTGACAGAGCGCTCAGATACTCAGTGGGCCTCACACAATCCATAAGTGTCCAGTGTCCACAAGTGTGTGCAGAAATTAAAAATCTCCCTTATCCTCTAGTCACTTTGGTCACAGCTCTGCCATCGAGCCTGTGACAGAGCGCTCAGATACTCAGTGGGCCTCACACAATCCATAAGTGTCCAGTGTCCACAAGTGTGTGCAGAAATTAAAAATCTCCCTTATCCTCTAGTCACTTTGGTCACAGCTCTGCCATCGAGCCTGTGACAGAGCGCTCAGATACTCAGTGGGCCTCACACAATCCATAAGTGTCCAGTGTCCACAAGTGTGTGCAGAAATTAAAAATCTCCCTTATCCTCTAGTCACTTTGGTCACAGCTCTGCCATCGAGCCTGTGACAGAGCGCTCAGATACTCAATGGGCCTCACACAATCCATAAGTGTCCAGTGTCCACAAGTGTGTGCAGAAATTAAAAATCTCCCTTATCCTCTAGTCACTTTGGTCACAGCTCTGCCATCGAGCCTGTGACAGAGCGCTCAGATACTCAGTGGGCCTCACACAATCCATAAGTGTCCAGTGTCCACAAGTGTGTGCAGAAATTAAAAATCTCCCTTATCCTCTAGTCACTTTGGTCACAGCTCTGCCATCGAGCCTGTGACAGAGCGCTCAGATACTCAGTGGGCCTCACACAATCCATAAGTGTCCAGTGTCCACAAGTGTGTGCAGAAATTAAAAATCTCCCTTATCCTCTAGTCACTTTGGTCACAGCTCTGCCATCGAGCCTGTGACAGAGCGCTCAGATACTCAGTGGGCCTCACACAATCCATAAGTGTCCAGTGTCCACAAGTGTGTGCAGAAATTAAAAATCTCCCTTATCCTCTAGTCACTTTGGTCACAGCTCTGCCATTGAGCCTGTGACAGAGCGCTCAGATACTCAGTGGGCCTCACACAATCCATAAGTGTCCAGTGTCCACAAGTGTGTGCAGAAATTAAAAATCTCCCTTATCCTCTAGTCACTTTGGTCACAGCTCTGCCATCGAGCCTGTGACAGAGCGCTCAGATACTCAGTGGGCCTCACACAATCCAAAAGTGTCCAGTGTCCACAAGTGTGTGCAGAAATTAAAAATCTCCCCTGTCCTATAGACACCTTGTACCTTGTTTTACATTACTATATAATTTGTTGAATTTTGTCTACATTTCTACCAAAAATGAGGAAGGCTGGTGGAAGAGGCCGTGGAATTGGGCGGGGGTTGGCAGCTGGTAATGATGGTGTTGGTGGTGGATCTGATGGTAGTGGCAAGAGCAAAATAGGACCGAATGCAGGAGGTGTTGAGCCTGCGTCATCGTCTGGCTACATAAGGCCTCGAACGCTTAGTTTTCTAGGAGTTGGCAAACCGCTTTTAAAGCCAGAGCATCAGGAAAAAGTTTTGTCTTACATTGCTGACTCAGCCTCCAGCTCTATCGCCTCCTCTTCTGAAGTTGTAAAAAGTAAAAGCACTGAGTCGTCATTGGAGGCTCATGTTCATGAACCACACCTTTCCTTGTGTCCTTCACCCCAACCAAGATTGAAGGATGACGCAGGCCATAGTACTGATTACTCCATGGAGCTGTTTTCACATACCATGCCTGGATTATCAAGTGAAATGGTGAATTACCCAGGCCAAGATGAATCTGACATGGAGTGCACTGATGCACAGCCGCTGATGGATGATTCTGCTGGTACATTCACTCAGAGCATTACATTGTCCTCGCAGTGTACTGTGCCAGATTCTGACCCTGATGAGACTCAGGTGCCCCTTCCCGCACACTATACCACCATACACGGTGACACAGAGGAAGGTGCACATGACATAGAAGAGGAGGTGATGGATGACCCAGTTGTTGACCCAGATTGGCATCCATTGGGGGAAGAGGGTGCTGCTTCCAATAGCTCAGATGAGGAGCATCCACAGCAGACATCGACATCGCAACAGCTGTTATCTGGCAGGCCCGGAGCACTCCAAAGACAGGTTCCAAACATCAAAAGAGTTGCTGGACAGCTTGTCCAGAGGGTCAAAAGATCACAGCGTGCTAGGCCGCAAAATGTCTGCCAAAGTAGGAAGAGTGCAGTGTGGCAATTTTTTGAACAAAATCCTCATGATCAGGCCAAGGTTATCTGTAAGAAGTGCGCAAAGACCTTTAGCCGAGGGAAAAATCTGAAAAATTTGAATACCAGTTGCATGCTTAGACATTTAACCAGCATGCACTTGCAAGCGTGGACACAACACCAAACCTCAAGTGCCACATGTGCAACTGATCACAACGAAAGTAGTCAGAAACGCTACATTGTTTCCCCCACTGTAAGCCCACCGGTTAGCACAGCAGCAAATGTTGAGGTGTCGTTGCAAGGCCACAGCAGTCAGGGAATCCCACTGTTATATCAACGAAAGACTGATTCTAGGCCATCAGAAAGAACAACAACTCCATCACCATCATCAACCCTCTCTCAGTCCGCCCTGTCCACCGCTACTTCCACCATATGCAGCTCTCAAGTCCAGCTCACCCTCCCAGACACTATGAGTAGGTCAAGAAAGTACTCAGTCTCTCATCCGCGTACACTGGGTTTGAACGTCCACATTGCCAAACTAATCTCGTTTGAGATGATGCCCTTTCGGTTGGTGGAAAGCACAGCTTTCCGCGAACTCATGGCCTATGCAGTACCACGCTATGACCTACCCAGTCGCCACTTCTCTCGCAAAGCCATCCCAGCCCTCCACCATCATGTGAAAGACCGCATTGTCCATGCACTCGAGCAGTCAGTGAGCGGAAAGGTGCACCTCACAACTGATGCATGGTCCAGTCGGCATGGCCAGGGCCGTTACGTGTCCATCACTGCGCACTGGGTTAATGTGGTGGATGCAGGGTCCACAGGGGACAGCGGTGGTGGGACAGTGCTGCCTAGCCCACGGTATAGGAAACAGTTGGCTGTAGGCGTTCGACCCTCCTCCTCCTCCTCCTCCAGAAGCGAAAGCTCGTCCACAGAGCGCAGTCGTGCGAGCACTCCATCTGCAGCTGCCACTGTTGCACACGATGTGTCCCCCTATCGAGCAGCTAGTGGAAAGCGTCAGCAGGCTGTGTTGCAGATGATGTGTTTGGGCAACAGACACACCGCCGAGGTGCTGGCCGAGTACTTGAAGCGACAAACTGAGTCATGGCTGGGCTGTGTACATTTTGAGGCAGGCAAGGTAGTTAGTGATAACGGCCGTAATTTTGTGGCAGCCATAGCCCTTTCAAAACTCAGCCACATACCTTGCTTGGCTCACACCTTGAACCTGGTGGTGCAGTGCTTCCTCAAAAATTATCCGGAGTTAACAGCCCTGCTCCAGAAGGTGCGAAGACTGTGCGCGCACATCCGCCGGTCGCCTGTACACTCCGTTCGTATGCAGAAGCTGCAGCGATTGCTCCACCTTCCCAACCACCGCCTCATTATCGACATTGCAACAAGGTGGAACTCCACCCTGCACATGGTGGAGCGGCTGTGCGAGCAGAGGCAGGCCATAATGCATTTGTGGGAGGATACACGGCCAGGCACTTTGAGAGCAGACATGGAGTTGACAGGTGTGCAGTGGTCGAAGCTGAAAGACCTCTGTAAAGTCCTTCAGTGTTTTGAGGAATGCACATGGCTGGTAAGCGCAGACGACGCCATCCTAAGCATGAGCATCCCACTTATGCGTCTGCTCATGCAAACTTTGACGCACCTTAAGGAGCAGGCGTCTGCAGCCAATGTTGATGAGGAGGAAGAGGAGGAGGGAATCCTTGATGACATTCAGCCATTGTCTGCTCAGGGACCTCTCCTGGACGAGGTGGAGGAAGAAGAGGAGGAGGAGGATGATGATGGGGATGATTACTTAGGGGAGGAGGATGCATCTCGTGGGGCAAGTGAAAATGTTGGCGTGGCAAGGTCTGGTACAGGGTTTGTGCGTGACTGGAGGGATGTGGATTTGCCAGAAAGTGCTCCTCCAACCAGCACTCGCAGTGCATCATTGACACCGGGAACATTGGCCCACATGTCAGATTATGCCTTGCAGATCCTAAAAAGGGACCCCCGCATTGCCAAAATGATGAACGATGACGACTACTGGTTGGCCAGCATCCTGGATCCACGCTATAAAGGCAAATTACAAAACATCATGCCACAGGAGAACCTTGACCTAATATTGGCTAATAAACAAGCAACTCTGGTAAATCGGTTGCTTGAGGCATTCCCAGCACACAGCAGCGGTGATGGTTCTCACACGAGCCGTACGGGCCGGGGGCAGCTTGGCAGAGGTGTTCGTGGTGCACACAGCAGAAGTGGCATTGGAGACAGGGGTTTCATGACAATGTTGTGGACTGATTTTTCAAATACCGCTCACACAACTGGTAATACTGCATCGATGGAAAGTGACAGGAGACAGCAGTTGTCAACTATGGTTACAAACTACTTTTCCTCCCATATCGATGTTCTTCCACACAGGTCATTCCCCTTTGACTATTGGGCCGCTAAACTGGACACCTGGCCTGAATTGGCCCAATATGCCTTACAGGAGCTCGCTTGCCCAGCTGCAAGTGTGCTATCGGAAAGAGTCTTCAGTGCAGCTGGATCAATCCTGACAGAAAAAAGGACCCGTCTGTCAACCCAAAATGTGGATGATCTAACCTTCATTAAAATGAACCATGCATGGGTTTCCAAGGATTTTGTCCCACCTTCCCCTGATGACACATAGGGTGACAGAAAAATGGCTTGCTTTGCTCCACCTCTTCCTGGGACTTCACCTATTTCGCCTTTTGCATCAGCTGAATGTCCAACATCAACATATGCCACTTTCTAAAACTCCCTAACTGTGCTGCCTCCCCCCATGGCCGGGGTCACCACCTAGCGCACGACACCGTGCGAGTGCCGTTGCCCTGGACAGGTGGGTAGGCCGACTCTTGGGCGCGGGCACTGGCACAGGGTCCCTCATAGTGCAATCAAGTGTCTCTGACGGTGGTGGTGCACACCCGCCGTCAGACACACCGCTGTACTATGAGGGGCCCAGTGCCACTACCAACGCCCACGAGTGGGTCCCCCTTGCTTGGGCAGGGCCCCAGCATTTGCAATCTTTACCTCTCCCTGCTCCTCCGCTGTGTAATCTGGGCCGTCAAATCCATACTGTGCCTGACACCGTCTGAGCCTGCCTCCTGATGTATAGACATATATTTTGAATGTGTACGCTATCCATACATGTTATCCGGGGATACGGTACCCTTTCTAACCTTTGTGCAATCACGTGCAATCCATACTGGGCCTAACACCGTCTGAGCCTGCCTCCTGATGTATAGACATATATTTTGAATGTGTACGCTATCCATACATGTTATCCGGGGATACGGTACCCTTTCTAACCTTTGTGCAATCACGTGCAATCCATACTGGGCCTAACACCGTCTGAGCCTGCCTCCTGATGTATAGACATATATTTTGAATGTGTACGCTATCCATACATGTTATCCGGGGATACGGTACCCTTTCTAACCTTTGTGCAATCACGTGCAATCCATACTGGGCCTAACACCGTCTGAGCCTGCCTCCTGATGTATAGACATATATTTTGAATGTGTACACTATGCTATCCATACATGTTATCTGGGGATACGGTACCCTTTCTAACCTTTGTGCAATCACGTGCAATCCATACTGGGCCTAACACCGTCTGAGCCTGCCTCCTGATGTATAGACATATATTTTGAATGTGTACGCTATCCATACATGTTATCTGGTGATACGGTACCCTTTCTAACCTTTGTCCAATCACGTGCAATCCATACTGGGCCTAACACCGTCTGAGCCTGCCTCCTGATGTATAGACATATATTTTGAATGTGTACGCTATCCATACATGTTATGTGGGGATACGGTACCCTTTCTCACCTTTGTGCAATCACGTGTAATCCATACTGGGCGTGAGAATGGCTGGCGAGCTGTTAAGCAAGCTACAGCACCTGTGGTTTGCACACGTAAGTTTTTAATTTTTTCAGGAATGACGGTTAGGCCTAATTCCGGAACTGTGGTTGACCTTCTCTTACTGGGAAATCATCGTTCGCGGGTAATAATTGTAATCACAGATCCCCATCACTAACGTTGTTCAGCGGGTTATCTGCACCTGTAAGCGACAAACGCTGGCCTTTTCAGTGTAGCGCACATGCAGCCACGGACATGTAAGGGCATGACACACCAGTTATTGGCCAATCTCATGTGCCAGAGCCTCACGTGTCCCTCTAGTAAGCCGGACTCGGACCACGGGGCATGACGGAGTCTCGTTCGTTAACGGAATTAAGCTTGCAATGTGTGCATCTGTTCTGTAGCTGGCATGGTTGAGGTTGCCCGTGTTGAGTCAAATTATGCAGTAGGCTCCACTCCTGGTGGTGCCCTTCTGGACATTCCTTTAAGGTTCAGCTTTGCAACCATACTGCCCACGTAAAACAAACACTTTGCCTTCATGAACGCTGTTTGGAGGGTCATGACTCGTGAGAATAACGCCGCCCAATCAGTTAACCTGCTAGAGAGATCCTTCGTTGCTCCCAAGCATGACATCACACTCCCTAGGAGGAAGGTAATGCCACTGTGGCGACCGTACTCCTGGGGGCGACACAAGTGCACTGATGCCCAGCCACTGCTCGATGAATCTGCTGGTACATTGACCCAGACCACTACATTCCCCTCGCACGCTACACGGCCTGAATCTGACCCTGATGAAACTCAGGTTACCCTTCCCATATACAGTTCCATCTTACACGGTGACAAAGAGGAAGCTGCAGATGAAAGTGCAGGTTCGGCCCACCCGCCATCAGACACACCACCGTACTATCAGGGGCCCTATGCCAGTGCCATCGCCAACGAGTGGGCCCCCCCTGCTTGCTCAGGATCACAGCACTTGCAAGGTTGAAATACTGTGCAGTGAGATGGAAGATGGGGACGACGAGGAGTCCAGACTAGTACAGGGATTCCCTAGCGAGGAGACTTATTTGATTGTTTTCAATGTTGGGACAGCAATTTTTGGGGAGCACTATACTCTGGAGAATGATAGATGGGGCCCACCATACACTGGAACATTCCAAAGGTGGACATCAGACACTGGAGCAGCATTTACAGGGCCCATTATACACTAGAGCATTAGAAATGGGGCCCATTATGTTTGGAGCATTATTTGGGCCCATAAGACAGTGGAGCTTCATCCATGGAGACCAACATATACTGTAGCATTATGTGGAGCTCATCATATACTGTTTCAAACATTATATGGGACCAATGATTCTGTATGGAGAAATAGATGGGCCTCGTCATGAGATGTAAAAAGTGAAGTATTTTTCATTGTACTATACCGCTATTTCTCTGCCGTATCGGAGCATGATGAGTTGTGGTATGTGTTAAAGGGGCGCTCTTTCGCCCAGGGCACATGAAAACCTGGAGCCAGCCCTACCCCCCCACAACTTTAGCCAAATAACCCCCATTTTTCAGTGCGTAACTTGTATTATGAAGTTAATTAAGGTTGACAAGCTTAAGTAAGAAGAATTGATGCTTTTGGCATTCAAATGGGCACTGTAGGTGTGTTTCCTGTCCTCCTCTCACTGCCGACTTTTATTCCCCATTGACTTACATTGGGTTTCGTGTTTCGGGACGACCCCGACTTTTCCCTATAATCGGACGATCTTGCTCGACCCGACTTTTGGAAAAGTCGGGTTTCACGAAACGAAACTCGACCCTAAAAAACCAAAAGTCGCTCAACTCTACACACCAGTCTTCCTGTCTGGAGGAGGCCAGGCATCTCAGAATCTGCTCCAATGACTGGTTGGTGTGTTCCGTTTGTCCTTTGGATTCCAGGTGATAGGCAGAGGAGAATGACAACGTGACCCCCAACTTCATACAAAACGCTCTCCAAAACCTGGCCACAAATTGCACACCCCTGTCTGACACCACATTCACAGGCACTCCATGCAGTCGAACAATGTGCTGTATAAACAAGCGGGCCAAGGTTTCAGCGGATGGTAGTGCAGGTAATGGCACAAAGTGGGCTTGCTTAGAAAATCTATCAACCACTACCCATACCACTGAGTTGCCCTTGGAAGATGGAAGGTTAGTGATAAAGTCCATGGACAGGTGTGTCCATGGTTTATCCGGAATTGCCAAAGGCACCAATTCCCCAGCCGGCCGGACCTGAGAGCTTTTAGAGCGCACGCACACCCCACAAGTATTCACAAACCTTTTTATATCAGTACCCATAGAGGGCCACCAAAAACCCCTAGCTACTGCCCCCCGGGTAGCTGCAATACCAGGGTGTGCATTTAACACAGAGTCATGAAATTGTTGAAGGAGTGTGGGACGGAATTGTTCGGGTACAAACAATTTACCTGGGGGTTTATTCCTGGGAGCTTGTGCTTGTGCTTCCAGAATCTCTCTCTGTAACTCAGAGGAGATTTCGGCTACCACCACTCCCAGTTGAAGAATGGAGGAAGGAGGTTCTGGAGGGGACACAGAATCAAAACTTCGGGATAAGGCATCTGCCTTTACATTTTTAGACCCTGGTCGGAACGTGATGGTAAAATGAAATCGAGAAAAAAAAAAGTGCCCACCGAGCCTGTCTGGGGGTCAATCTCTTAGCAGACTCGATATAGGCCAGGTTTTTATGATCAGTGATGACCGTAATGGGATGAGCGGCCCCCTCCAAAAAATGCCTCCATTCTTCAAAGGCCAATTTAACTGCTAACAATTGCCTGTTACTGACATCATAGTTTCTCTCGGCCGAAGAGAACTTCTTAGAGAAAAAGGCACAGGGTTTGAGGTTAGTCAGGGTAGAGGGGCCCTGTGACAATACTACCCCCACCCCCACCTCCGAAGCGTCGACCTCGACGATAAAAGGTCTTGACGAATCGGGTTGTACCAACACAGGGACTGTAGTAAAACACTTCTTTAACGCCAGGAAGGAATTTTTTGCGGCCACGGACCAATCTTTTACATCTGCCCCTTTAAGAGTGAGGTCCGTCAAGGGTTTTACCACCTGCGAGAACCCTTTAATGAACTTCCTATAATAATTAGTGAAGCCCAGAAATCGCTGCAACCCCTTCAGGTCATGAGGCTGCACCCAATCTGTAATGGCCTGAACCTTCCCTGGATCCATGCGGAATCCCTCCCTGCAGTAACGTAGCTAACGGAGAGGCAGAGGGGGCGGTGGCCCCGGGCCCCGCACTCTGATGGGGCCCACCCGAACTATGCTATGTAACTATATCAGCGTGCAGATCGCGCCGATACAATTACATGCTGCAGCAAGGAGTGAGTCATGTGACCGCTCTTCTGCAGAGGAGAGGGGGAGGGGAGGTCACTCACCTAATCCTGACTGAACACGCTCTCCTTGAAAGCTCCCTGCTGCAGAGAAGTCATCATCTCCAGCAGCAGACTGGACGCAGGGGGTTCTGCCTCTGCCTGTGAGCTGAGTTCACTGTCTGCTCTGCACTTGATTGCTTCTGACTGAGAGGAGCCTGAAAGCTGAGGAGCGTGCTGCTCCCGGGCCAGTGGACACTGCACAAAGCATGGGAATTGATGAGTATCTATGTTAATTACTATTTGAAGAGTCTAATCTGTTGCTTTGGATATATACATACAACTTACTGCTATTGGGGTGTAATATTCATTACATGATGCTCTCCTTACATGTTACATAGTTTGCAGGCACTTTGCAGCGGTCACTGATGCGCTATATGGCGATGCTTTGTCTTGACCTGGGAATTTACTGCACTTTGGGACTGAGAGAAAACCAGGAAAAGTGCAAACTAGAGATCACACTGCTGGCTGCAGTCATTGAGCTGTGCAGAGAAAGGGCGCATCCTCCCTGGCAGGCAGAGGGAGGGTTAAACCAGAGTATCGATCACCTTATCTCGCTGTTTGTGCTGGCGTGTAATTATTAACCTACCCATTACCAGGCCGACAGCGAGTCCTAGAGGATTAGGGTATGTGCACACGTTGTGGATTACTCTACGGATTTTTCCGCGCGGATTTGGCCAAATCCACAGGTAAATCCGCAGGTTAAATGACTTGCGTTTTACCTGCGGATTTAGTGCAGATTTTGTGCGGATTTTCCCTGCGTTTTTACACCTGCGGATTCCTATAATGGAGCAGGTGTCAAAACACTGCGGATTCCGCACAAAGAATTGACATACTGCAGATTTAAATCTGCAGAAAATCCGCAGCATGTGCACTGCGTTTTTCATTTCTCATAGACTGTACTGTACAACGCAGCAGAAACTGCTGCGGATCCGCAGGACCAAATCCACTGCGAATCCGCAGCTGAATCCGCAACGTGTGCACACACCCTAACTAGTGTTTGCTGCTCCCAGAGTGCTCCTACTGGGAAGTTAAGTCTGGCACTTGTAGTGCCACAGCAGCAGTTAGTGCTTGATGACAAATAGCTGTGGAATAGTGTTTTTCTATACAGCGATTGTTAGTGGCATGGACATTTTACTAGTGTGATATATTAGTATTAGTAATGCAGGTGACTTATTGTTGGAGTGAATCCTACAATGTGGTGAGCTACAGGGGGGAGGGAGGTCACCCCGGGACCAGCGCTTTGAGGGGACCCACCCACAACACGCCGATAGTGTTACATTCTGCGGCAGATCAGGCAGAATCGATCTCCCTGCTCTGTCACCCGGCCGCTATGGGGCCCCTGAGCAGGCACAAGGGCCCTGCGCCAGCAGTGGGTCCACACCTGTCATTGCAAAATCAACTGTGTTGGCTGGATGCCATTTCAGCTGACTACATTGATGAGAGAAGGAGCATTACGCTCCATATCCCATCATCCCCCTCTCATCAGCTTCTGATGTCACTAACGCCAACACTGACAGGGGTCGCAATGACGTCACTACTCGGAGCCTACAGTCCGGAGATGTGCGGGAGCTCGCAGCAGTGAAGAAACCAGGAGGAAAGGTGAGTTTTGGATTTATTTTTTATGAGGCTGCCTACCGGGGGCATCGTTTTTAAGAAGTCTCAATATGGAAGAGGCCAGGAGCCATTTGGTGAGCTGCATTTCTTGCTACATGTTCACAGACTTACCAGTGGAAAAGCCAAACTTCACATGCCACAAATGCAAGCTTGTGTCCCTGTTGGAGGAAAAGATGCAAAATCTCGAAGAGAGGTTAGCTACGTTGAAGATCATTAAGGAAGGTGAAGAGTTCTTAGACAGAGCAGAATTATCTCTTCATGTTACTGAAAGAGAAGAAATTCGAAGTGCACCTGAAGAAACAGAGGAATGGACACATGTGACCCAGAGAAGCAGGAGGATCAGGAGGCAGTCAGCACCCATACTGCTCAGGAACCAGTATCAGGCTCTCACGCAGGAAAACAATGAAGAAATACATCAGCATCACCAACAAACAGCAACCTTGTACGCCTTCAGAGTCCTCCTGGATGGAGAAAGAAAAATGTTGTGAAGAAGAAACGGAGAGTGGTGGTCATGGGGGATTCCCTGTTGAGAGGAACAGAGGCCGCTATCTGCAGACCGGATATAACTTCAAGAGAAATGTGCTGTCTTCCAGGTGCAAAAATTAAAGATGTGTCTGACAGGATATCAGGACTCTTCAGACCTATAGATGACTACCCATTCCTGCTACTACATGTGGGGACAAATGACACCGCAAGAAACGACCTGGAAACCATCTGCAGAGACTTTGAAGACTTAGGCAAGAAAGTGAAAGAACTGGGAGCGCAGGTGGTCTTCTCTTCCATCCTCCCAGTGGATGGCCATGGAACAAGGAGGTGGAATAAGATTCTACAGGTGAACAACTGGCTACGTCGATGGTGCCGTCAGCAACTATTTAGATTTATGGATCACGGAGTGAATTACCTTTTCGATGGACTACTTGCTAGAGATGGGGTGCACCTTACGAAGACTGGAAAACATGTATTTGGAAGTCGCCTTGCTACACTTGTAAGGAGAGCTTTAAACTAGAACAACATGGGAAGGGAAGCAAAAGACCAGAAAAAGCCATACACCTGACAAATGCTATTGAGAACTCTGCTATTAGAAGTGGAAAGGAAGAACAAAGACAAAAGAATCTAATTAATAAAAATATTGGAGAAAGAGAAACCAATCACAAACTAAAATGTTTCTATACTAATGCACAAAGCATGGGCAACAAACAAGGAGAATTGGAACTACTAACACAGGAAAAGAAATATGATGTCATTGGAATCACTGAAACTTGGTGGGACAATACACATGATTGGAATACAAGACTAGAAGGATACAACTTATTTGCAAGAAACAGACTTGATAAACGAGGAGGAGGTGTCGCATTGTATGTTAGAAATGCGTATATCTGCACAGAGATTGAAGCTTCAGAGACTGGGAGCTCTGTGGAAACTGTTTGGGTAAGAATACAAGGACAGAACAATGGAAAGGACACCATTGTAGGAATTTACTACAGGCCGCCAGTGCAAGCTGAAGATATGGATGAACTCTTTATGCATCAAATGGCCAAGTTCTCCAAAAAATATGACAGTTGTCATGGGAGATTTCAACTATCCAGATATTTGTTGGGAATCTCTCTCAGGCAAAACTAACAGGTCAAGGAAATTCTTATCCTCTCTTGCTGACAACTTTATCTTCCAAAAGGTAGGGGAGAAAACAAGGGGAACTGCTACCTTGGATCTAATCCTTATAAACAGGGAGGAAATGGTTGAGGAGGTAAAAGTGGCTGGGACCCTAGGAGGTAGCGACCATGCTATTTTAGAATTTTGGATAACTAGAGGAGGAAGACCTGTGAAGACTCAGACGTCAAGGTTAGATTTCAGAAAGGCAGATTTTAAGGGATTCAGAAAGAGAATTGGAGGGATCCAATGGCTGGATATCCTTAAAGACAAAAATGTCCAGGAAGGATGGGAAATCTTGAAAAATGAAATTTTCAAAGCACAATTGTTAACAATTCCGAAAAGAGGGAAGAATAGGAAGCATTTAAGGAAGCCAAGATGGGTGAACACAGAACTTAAGCACATGCTAAAAAGGAAGAAAAAAATGGAGATAGTAGAAGAAATTTTTGAACCCCTCTCCATAATCTTTGAAAATTCTTGGAGAACAGGAGAAGTCCCAGAAGACTGGAGAAGAGCAAATGTTGTTCCTATCTTCAAAAAGGGGAAGAAGGTGGACCCAGGCAACTATAGGCCGGTGAGTCTGACTTCTATACCAGGAAAGATCTTTGAACAAATTATTAAACAACATGTATGTCAGTACCTGGATAAGAATGAAGTGATTAAACAGAGTCAGCATGGGTTTGTAACTAATAAGTCATGTCAGACTAACTTAATTTCCTTCTATGACGGTATCACTGATTGGGTGGATCAAGGAAATGCTGTAGATATAGTATATCTTGACTTCAGCAAAAGCATTTGACAAAGTATCTCATACAATCCTTATTGAAAAAATGACTAAGTATGGAATGGACAAGGCAACTGTTAGGTGGATTCATAACTGGCTTAGTGATCGGACCCAAAGAGTGGTCGTAAATGGCTGCACATCCAGTTGGAAGAATGTCTCAAGTGGGGTACCACAGGGCTTTGTCCTGGGCCCTGTATTGTTCAACATCTTTATCAATGATTTAGATGAAGGAATTGAGGGTAAACTGATTAAATTTGCTGATGACACAAAGCTAGGAGGGATAGCTAATACTAGAGAAGAGAGAGAGGATTCAAAAAGATATAAATAAACTGGAGAAGTGGGCAGCAACTAACAGAATGGTTTTTAACAAGGAAAAATGCAAAGTACTACATCTGGGCAATAAAAATGAAAAAAGCATATACAGAATGGGAGGAATAGGGCTAAGCAACAGCACAAGTGAAAAAGACTTGGGTATACTAATAGATCACAGACTGAATATGAGTCAACAGTGTGATGCAGCAGCAAAAAAGGCAAATTCAATTCTAGGATGTATTAACAGAAGCATACAGTCTAGATCACGTGAAGTCATTATTTCCCTCTACTCCTCTTTGGTCAGACCTCATCTGGAATATTGTGTCCAGTTTTGGGCACCACATTTAAAAAAAGACATCAACAAACTGGAGCAAGTTCAGAAAAGAGCAACCAGAATGGTGACCGGTCTGCAAACCCTGTCTTATGAGGAACGGTTGCAGGATTTGGGATTGTTTAGTTTGCAAAAGAGAAGACTGAGAGGAGACTTAATAGCTGTCTACAAATGAGTGTTAACACACTCCACCGTCTCGCCACCACCCCACATAGAGCGACCACTCTGACCCTGGCTAACCTAAAGGCATAAGTGACCATTACCTAATTCAGGACAGCCCTTAGTTCAGAACTACTACGGGCATACTCGCTGTCCCTATTTTGATCATAAGGACCACATCCTTCATGAACCACTACATTGTTCAAGGCGACTTATGTGATCAAGGTCTTGAATGACCGAAACGTCATTCTGTCGCAATCACTATAAGAGCACTTGTTTTCAATAAATTTCACTAATAAGCAAATACTCCTTAAGTGTATGTGTGCAGTGGTTCTAATAGACAAATATCTAAAGGGCTGTCACATTGTAGAAGGATCATCTTTATTCTCATTTGCACAAGGAAAGACTAGAAGCAAATGGATGAAACTGAATGGGAGGAGACACAGATTAGATATTAGAAAAAACTTTTTGACAGTTAGAGTGATCAATGAGTGGAACAAGCTGCCACAAGAAGTGGTGAGTTCTCCTTCAATGGAAGTCTTCAAACAGAGGCTGGACAGACATCTGACTGGGATGATTTAGCGAATCCTGCTTTGAGCAGGGGGTTGGACCAGATGGCCCAGGAAGTCCCTTCCAACTCTACGATTCTATGATTCTATGATACAAAGGGCTGCATTATTCTATAGGGTCTGCCTATGGGGAGTGTATTATACTATATTGAGGACTATAGTGAACTTGTCTGGCACATTATACTATATGGAGGCTATCTAGTGGGCCATCATACAGTGTGGATGTTACGCCCACAGGGCGTGAAGATGTATAGTGGACCCACTAGACCACTGATGGTGCAGTGGTAGCTGTATACCCGATACACAAGAGACAGGAGAAGAGCTTCAAATAAACTAAAGATGTTTATTAAATAAAGAAAACAAATGGACAAGGTGCCTGAGGGAAGAACCCTCTGGACCACGACACAGAACCACATAGTGGAGCACCGGGCAAGGTGTACTCCTATACAGGGGCTCCCCCGTCGCAACTCCAGATGACCTTAATGCCACGATGCCCGGACCAGAGGGACGACCCATACAGACCATATAGAGGAGGTGGTGAGAGTCCTGGAAGGTCTGAGTAAACACAGAAAGGCTGATCTAGTCTGGGGTAGGAACCGGAGTGTCCAGAGGGATCCAGGAGCGGGAACTGCCAGCAGAGGATTCTGAGGAGACAGAGATATTAGAATATTGCAATAGCCTTTAGAACGCAGAGCAAAGCAGAGTGTGGCCTGAGTGGGAGGCAGCGATCCCGCAGAATGAACACATTGTTCAGGCAACTCCCTCTTGAGGAAGGATGCCTTTTATGCACAGAGCATCACAGCACAGACAGCCCTAATAGACAACAGGTGCCCTGCTGTTTTAAGTATGTGCAGGAAGCAGGGCACGCCTCCTAAGAGCATAACCAGGAGACCTGCCAAGAGGATGCAGGTTCTTAGCAGAGAAAGGAGCCGCTGATTGTCTGGAGCCACGCACAGGGTGGGTAGTAGCAGTGGAGCTGCGAGATAGGCGCCGGTCTCCCTGCGCAGCAGAGACCGTGCCTGCGGCTGAGGGCATGACAGTACCCTCCCCCTTACGCCCCCCCTTCTTCAAACCTGCCAGGAACTTTCTAAGAAGCATCGGGGCATTAATGTCCTCCTCAGGCTCCCAGGATATCTCCTCAGGACCATATCCCTTCCAGTCAATCAGAAAGAGCGACCTGCCCCCTCTTCTCTTCATGGCCAGGATGTACTTCACTTCATAGACATCCTCGGAACTGACAGGAGAAGGAAATTTACCTGGATCCTGGGTGAAGCGACTGAGAACAACTGGCTTTAGCAGGGAGACATGGAAGGAGTTATGGATCCGTAAGGAGGCTGGCAACTTCAAACGATAGCACACATCGTTGATCCAGTGGAGCACTTCAAAGGGACCGATGAAACGAGGAGCCAGTTTATAAGAAGGGACCTTAAGATGGATGTGCCTGGAAGACAGCCATACCTTATCTCTGGGTTGGTAAGGTGGGGGATCCAGACTTCTTTTATACGCATGCTCCTTGGTCCGAACCGATGCCTGCTCCAAAGAGGTCCTGGTCTATGTCCAGACCTTTGAGAAGTCCTTTGCCAGGGACTCAGCAGCAGGATTGCCAGAAGCAAGAGGCAGTGGAGTCGGGATCTTAGGATGCTGTCCATAAACAATGAAAAACGGGGAGTTAGAGGAGGACTCACCGACATGATTGTTGTATGAAAACTCCGCCCATGGTAGCAGGTTGGCCCAGTCGCTGTGGTGACCATTCACAAAGTGTCGCAGATAGTTTGTGAGGACTTGATTCACTCTCTCCACTTGGCCATTAGATTGTGGGTGATAGGTGGAGGAGAAGTCTAGGGTGACATCCAACAACTTACAGAGCGACCGCCAGAAGCGGGAAAAGAACTGAACTCCCCTGTCAGAGACAATATGGAGTGGAAGTCCGTGAAGCCGAAGGACATGCTGAATGAAGAGCTCTGCGAGTTTAGGGGCGGAAGGAATACAGGAGAGCGGAGTGAAGTGTCCCATCTTGGAGAACCGGTCAACAACAACCCAGATTACTCTACAACTGGATGATGCTGGCAGATCCGTGATGAAGTCCATGGCAATGTGTTGCCAGGGAGCAGATGGAACCGGGAGCGGAAGGAGGCGACCGGCTGGCAGTTTCGTGAGTGGTTTATTACGAGCACAGGCGGGACAGCCTGTAACGAAGTCCAGAATATCTTGGCGCAAGGTGGACCACCAGTAGTATCGAGATATTAGTTGTAACGTCTTCTTTTGACCGGCGTGTCCGGCCAGCTTATAAGAATGACCCCAGCATAGAACTCTCCTCTTGTCTTTTTCAATTACAAGAGTTTTACCGGGCGGGATCTGCGACAGACTGACTGGAGCCACCATGATAATCTTGGATGGTTCAATGATATGCTGAGGCTCCTCTTCAAGGTCGTCTGACAGGAATGACCTGGAAAGCGCATCGGCTTTGATATTCTTCTCTGCAGGGCGGAAATGGAGAGAGAAATTGAAACGAGCAAAAAATAAAGATCAACGAGCCTGGCGTGGGTTGAGTCTTTGATCTGACCAGAGGTAGGACAGGTTTTTATGATCTGTGTAAATGATAACTGGATGAACTGCGCCTTCAAGCAGATATCACCACTCTTCTAAGGCTAACTTAATTGCCAGTAACTCTCTATCCCCAATTGAGTAGTTACGTTCGCAGGGGGAGAATGCCTTGGAAAAGAATCCACAGGTCACCATCTTACCGGTAGACAGTTTCTGCGTGAGGACCGCTCCGGCTCCAGATGACGAGGCGTCCACCTCCAGGAAAAACTGCTTGTTGATCATTGGTCTGTGAAGAGCCGGGGCAGTAGAGAAGGCTTGTTTAAGGGAAGTGAAAGCTGACTCGGCCTCAGGAGTCCAATCCCTTGGTTTGGCACCTTTACAAATCAAAGCGGTGAGTGGTCTTACCAGGGAGGAGAAGTGAGGGATAAATTGCCGATAGTAATTGGCGAATCCCAGAAACCACTGTATGGCCTTGATTCCCTCAGGTCAGAGCCACTTAAGCACGGTGGAGACCTTCTCTGGATCCATCTCGAGACCTGTATCAGAAATGATAAAGCCAAGAAAGGGTAAAGATCTCTGTTCAAACAGACATTTTTCAAACTTCGCGTAGAGGCGATTCTCTCTCAAACGTTGAAGAACGAGACGAACATTCCTCCTGTGAGATGGCAAGTTGGGAGAAAATACCAGGATGTCGTCCAGATAGACCACCACACAAACATAGAGCAGGTCACGGAATATGTCATTGACAAACTCCTGGAAGACGGCGGGCGCATTGCTTAGCCCGAAGGGCATCACCAGATATTCGTAGTGACCGTCTCGCGTGTTGAAGGTGGTTTTCCACTCATCCCCAGATCGTATCCTGATGAGGTTGTAAGCCCCACGGAGATCCAACTTGGTAAGAATCCTGGAACCTCGTAGACGATCAAAGAGCTCTGGAATTAAGGGAAGAGGGTATCTGTTCTTTACCGTTGTTGAGACCACGGTAGTCTATACACGGACGAAGAGATCCATCTTTCTTCTTGACGAAGAAGAATCCAGCTCCAGCCGGAGAAGAGGACTTATGGATAAACCCTCGAGCCAAATTCTCCTTGATGTAATCAGACATGGCTTGAGTCTCATTGAAAGAAAGAGGGTAGATCCTACCTCGAGGCGGAATGGATCCGGGGATCAGGTCGATGGGACAATCATAAGGCCTGTGCGGGGGAAGAGTTTCGGCCTCCTTCTTGTCGAATACATCTGCGAAGAGCAGTAGGCAGCGGGTAACCCGGGTATGGCTGCAAGAGGACGTGGGCTTGAACCAGGCCGTACGGGTACGAGGCAGTGATTGTGACAAGACTGACCCCATCGAAGGACATCTCCTGACTGCCAATCCAGGACAGGTTCATGATGGCGCAGCCACGGAAGACCTAGTAGAAACGGTGGAGAAAGATTCGGTAACACAAAGAAGGCAATTTTCTCCTTGTGGAGTGCTCCTATTTGAAGCTCCACCTCTTCGGTGATACCAAGAATGGGATCTTTCAGGGGTCTTCCATGAACGGAGATGATGTGCCGGGATGGCTGCAGAGGAGTGACAGGGATCCCGAACTGCCTGGCCACTGCTTGCTGGATGAAGTTTCCACCCGATACAGAGTCCAGATAGGCCATCTCGGAGAACCGCACCTTTCCGAAGATCACCTGTATGGATATAGTTAGTGGAGGTGATGAATCATTCTCACATAGGTAAGCCTCTCTTACCTGTCCCAGGCGGAAGAGTTTCTCCGGCCTCTCCATTCCACTGCATGGACTGGGAGCAGGGCATCCAACATAACGATGCGGATTCCTAGCGGACATTTTCTCCTCCCTATTCCTCTTCACCTTAACGTGATCAAGCTCCATGAGTTCATTCTTAGAAACCGGAGCAGGACAAGGCGGAAACCGAGGTTTCGGTGAAGAAGATGCAGGACGATGAAATCGCTTCTCGAGAATCCTCTCCCTGGAGCGCTCCTGGAGTCGCAGGTCAATTTGAATGGCAAGGGATATGAGATCATCCAGGGTCTCAGGTAGGTCCCTGACCGCCAATTCATCCTTGATTCTTCTGGATAATCCTCGCCAAAAGGCTCCGACCTAAGGCTCATTGGTGCACTGGAGCTCCGAAGCCAGGGTACGGAAACGGATGGCATACTGACTGACAGAGAGAGAGCCCTGTTGCAAATTGAAGAGAGACTCCATAGCAGATGTGGCACGACCAGGCTCATCGAATATCTTGCGGAAGGTGTCCAGGAATACCTGCAGATCAGACACGATGGGATCATTCCGCAGCAGGCTAAAGCCTCTCCCTCCAGGTGTGAGGCAAGGAAAGCCACCTTGACCATGACAGTCGGATAATGCTGAGGCAAAAAACAAAAATGCAACAAGCATTGGTTGAGAAATCCTCTGCAAAACTTGGGGTCACCATTGTAACGAGGAGGTTTGCAGAGACAAGGACTGGGACCTGTAGAGGGCACAACCACAGGATGCAGGACTGGAGGCTAAAGGACTGGGGATGCAGCAACCAGCAGTACTTTAGTTAACTGGTCCTCCACGGAGGTCATGTAGTCCAACAAGCGGGTCTGCATCTCTAGTTGGTGAGTGAGTTCCAGATGGAGCTCTGCTAGCTGGGTGGCGTTGGTGGGATCGGCAGCCTGTAGAGTAGACAGATGGGTATCCAAAGTTTGCATAAAGGCCACTAGCTGATCCTGACTCTGTCGAAGCACAGCCATCTCACCCTGGGCTGAGTATCGGGTATCAGCGGAGTCCATGGCTTGAACAAACTGTTACGCCCACAGGGCGTGAAGATGAATAGTGGACCCACTAGACCACTGATGGTGCAGTGGTAGCTGTATACCCGATACACAAGAGACAGGAGAAGAGCTTCAAATAAACTAAAGATGTTTATTAAATAAAGCAAACAAATGGGCAAGGTGCCTGACGGAAGAACCCTCTGGACCACGACACAGAACCACGTAGTGGAGCACCGGGCAAGGTGTACCCCTATACAGGGGCTCCCCCGTCGCAACACCAGATGACCTTAATGCCGCGATGCCCGGACCAGAGGGACGACCCATACAGACCATATAGAGGAGGTGGTGAGAGTCCTGGAAGGTCTGAGTAAACACAGAAAGGCTGATCTAGTCTGGGGTAGGAACCGGAGTGTCCAGAGGGATCCAGGAGCGGGAACTGCCAGCAGAGGATTCTGAGGAGACAGAGATATTAGAATATTGCAATAGCCTCTAGAACGCAGAGCAAAGCAGAGTATGGCCTGAGTGGGAGGCAGTGATCCCACAGAATGAACACATTGTTCAGGCAACTCCCTCTTGAGGGAGGATGCCTTTTATGCACAGAGCATCACAGCACAGACAGCCCTAATAGACAACAGGTGCCCTGCTGTTTTAAGTATGTGCAGGAAGCGAGGCGCGCCTCCTAAGAGCATAACCAGGAGACCTGCCAAAAGGATGCAGGTTCTTAGCAGAGAAAGGAGCCGCTGATTGTCTGGAGCCACGGACAGGGTGGGTAGTAGCAGTGGAGCTGCGAGATAGGCGCCGGTCTCCCTGCGCAGCAGAGACCGTGCCTGCGGCTGAGGGCATGACAGTGGAGATTACAGTGTTGGAGCTATCAAACAATTTGGGGAATAATAAGCGGTCAGTATATTTACAGTGAGGGGGGATTAGGCTGTGTATAAGAGAGCATCATACTGTGTATAGGGGAGCATCATACAGTGTATAGGGGAGCTGTACGGGGGGTGGACTGATGACATTATTAAATGTAAAGTGGGCACTTATTGTTATAGGGAACTCAGGTAACGGTGCCTGTCAAAGGGGCACAAATGGCGCTATTACTTTCTAGGGGACAAAATATGGGCACTGTTTTCGAGAGTTTCTTTAGAATTTAGAGGGTACAGAGAACCACACAGCAGGTACAGTTAAAGGGACACATACAGCAGCAGAGGCTCAGCATTGGGGTATCAGCAGGGTAAGGAGTTTGTGAAGGTAGGGAGTAGTCCTATTGGTGACAGTGCTGAAAATATGAGACATGAAATGAATCTTTGTTGTAATCTCTGCAGACGAGTCCTGGCTGGAAGAAGTTGTCATGTTGGTCTGGGCCAGATGGAAAAGTGAACGATTCCATCAGAAAGAACGTCAGCTGTAAGTTACCATCTGTAACTGTGCTGTGATCTCTTATACGGTATGTTGTGTAGGACAGGTATCTACCACTCACTATATGGCGGTAATATCAATATTGGTCTTTATTTAGAAATTATATTCAGCAACAGCGCAGTCCTCTGCTGAGGTTCTCCTCCACTATTACTGTGCGTCACCGAGTTTTAATCAAGGTTACCTGGTTGGGGCCCACTCAGAAGTTTCGCCCCCCCTGAACCAAAACCCTAGCTACGCCTCTGCCTCCCTGGATACAATTACACCCAGAAAAGACAGTTCTTGCATAAAAAATGAGCACTTCTCCAGCTTAGCATACAAATGGTTCTCCCGGAGTCTCATAAGCACCGTACGCAGATGATGCAAGTGTGACTGACTGTCCTCAGAGTAAATCAAGATGTCATCCAGGTAAATGACTACATAACGTCCAATCAAGTCAGAAAAAACAACATTAATAAAGTTCTGAAAAACCGCAGGAGCGTTAGTGAGGCCAAAGGGCATAACCAGGTTTTCAAACAGCCCCTCAGTTGTCAGGAACGCTGTTTTCCATTCGTCCCCCTCCCGGATCCTTATAAGGTTATAAGCCCCTTGTAGATCGAACTTAGAAAACCATTTGGCCCCCGTGAGTTGATTGCATAGATCAGGAATCAACAGGAGAGGGTATGTGTTCTTAACAGTAATTTTGTTCAGTTCTCGAAAGTTGAGGCACGGTCGCAACCCACCATCTTTTTTCTTTACAAAAACCCCGCTGCCACGGGTGAGACCGAGGGCAGAATATGCCCCTTGCGAAGGCTTTATTTAATGTACTTATTCATAGCTTGGCGCTCAGGCCCGGACAAACTAAACAAACGAGCCTTGGGTAATTTGGCTCCAGGTACTAAATCGATAGCACAATCATATGGTCTATGTGGTGGGAGCGCCTCAGCCTCGCTTTCGTAAAACACATCTTTAAAGTCTCTCAGGTACTCCGAAATACCCTCCAGACCGACAGATGATACAGATACGGATTTTATCGGATTGACAAAAGGAACCGGGTTACAACACAGACCATTATCATTACATCCCCATCGGGTGATCTCCCCCTTCACCCAATCAATAAGAGGATTGTGGCGTTGCAACCAGGGCATTCCCAATACCAGTCCTGCCGGCAGATTATTCATAATGAAACAACTTAAATTTTCCACATGAGTGGAACCCACTTTCTTAGAAAAAACTTCAGACATAAAACAAATTCCATCCCGGGTAAGAGGGGATGAATCCACAGCCACAATTTTAACAGGGTCTTTTAACCTGACTGTCCCTATCTTATTAAGAGTCAAAACTTGGGCATCAATCAGATTAATGGAGGAACCACAGTCAACAAAGGCGGTGGTCATAACAGGACCGCCAGAAATTTCCAATTCAACCTGGAGCACCATTTTTGTACGTGAGAAAAAATGTATCTGGGAGTCTGGACAACCTCGATTCATTTCTCTGATGGTGTCTCTGAAGAAGGGCAGGAGGGGCAATTCCTTTTCCAATGTCCAGAGGCTCCACAGTAAAAGCATAGTAGGTTGTCTCTATAGTCCCTTCTCTCTTTCTCCTTAACCGAGACTGACTGTTATGAATGAGTCACCGAAGGAGGAAAAAGCAAAAATACAAGCTAAGTCCAGAAAACCGGAGAGGTTGGTAGCTATCGGATTGCAGACCCCTGATCCTATCCACAACAACTAACAGTAGCCGTGGGGGGTTCCTACGATGCCCTAGACCCCTCGATCACAGCCGGAGAACTAAATAGGCCTAAAGAAAGAAAGGGGAAATCTAAACTGCCCCAGAGCAGACCCCAAAGCAATAGGCAGCCCCCAACATATAATGACGGTGAAGCAAGATGAAAACACTAACACAGATAGAAAGATAGGTTGAGAAAACGATGGGGCCCAAGCTAACTAAAAAGGACAGGATAGAAAAGCTGCTGTCTGCAATCCGAAAAAAAACCCTACCAAAAAATGTCCCAACCGTCTGATAGGAAAAACAGGCCCTGAAGTCACTAGGACTTCAAAAAGACTATATCAGCACTCAGGTAAATTCTGAAGACGGAGCAAAGAGACAAACTGATCAGAGACAAAAATTGAACTCAGCACACCCCTGACCGGGGATGGCTGAACTCCAAAAAACAAGGTAAACAAAACAAAACTAATAAGTTGAATAGCAGAGCAAAAACTTATCTTTGGGAAGCAGGAATCAGACTGGTCTCCAAGAATCCAGCAGAGAAATCACCAGTGACTCAGAAGGGCGTCGGCTGCCTTATATCCAGTCAGAATTTCCTGTTACCCAGTCATCATCTACCAGATCAGGTATTTGGTAATCAGCCTCACTACCTTCCTTCACCAGAAGAGGGAGTTAATCAGACATCGACGGTGAAGGGGAAAATGAACTCACAACAGTACCTCCCCCTTGAGGAGGGGTCACCGAACCCTCATCCACGCCACCAGGGCGATCAGGATGGGCCCGATGAAAGGCACGAACCAATCTTTCGGCATGAATATCTGATGCAGGGACCCAAGAATTATCCTTCTGGCCATAACCCTTCCATTTAACCAAATACTGGAGTCTCCGTCTAGCCAGGCGAGAATCCACTATCTTGTCAACCTCATATTCCACATTACCTTCAACCAATACCGGGTCATTAGGTGCCACCACAGGAACTACTGGCTCAACAAACCTCTTTAACAGAGACTTATGAAACACGTTATGGATCTTAAATGTAACAGGAAGAGCCAATCGAAAAGAGACTGGATTAAGAATCTCCAAAATCTTGTAAGGTCCAATAAATCTAGGTTTAAACTTTGGAGAAGCCACCTTCATAGCGATATTCTTTGATGACAACCAAACCATATCACCCACCTTAAACTAGGGACCAATGGTCCTATGCCGGTTGGAAAACGGCTGGGCCTTTTCCTGGGAGAGAGACAACTTATCCACCACTTGGTCCCAGATCTGGTGCATTCTCTCCACCACAGTGTCAACACCTGGGCAGGCAGAAGGCTCCACCTGCCCTGAAGAGAATCGAGGATGAAACCCAAAGTTACAAAAAAAAGGTGACATCAAAGTGGCAGAACTAGCTCTATTATTTAAAGCAAATTCGGCCAAGGGCAAAAATGAAACCCAATCATCCTGATCAGCAAAAATAAAACATCTCAAATACGACTCCAAAGTCTGGTTTGTTCTCTCCGTCTGCCCATTGGTCTGAGGGTGAAATGCAGAGGAGAAGGACAACTGAATTCCCAGCTTGGAACAGAAAGTCCTCCAAAATCTAGACACAAACTGAACTCCTCTGTCAGATACAATGTTCTCAGGAATCCCGTGCAAGTGAACCACCTGTTGCAAAAACAAGGGCACCAACTCTGAGGAAGATGGCAACTTAGGGAGTGGTACAAGATGGACCATCTTAGAGAATCTATCACAAATCACCCAAATAGCAGTCATTCTCTGAGAGACAGGCATATCAGAGATAAAATCCATTGAAATATGGGTCCATGGCCTCCTGGGCACCGGCAAAGGCATCAACAGCCCACTGGAGCGAGAACAAGGTTTAGACCGAGAGCAAGTCCCACAGGACTGCACAAAATTCCTGACATCACGAGACAAGGTGGGCCACCAAAAAGACCGACTCACCAAATCTCTAGTACCAAAAATACCTGGATGACCAGCCAATGCAGAGCAATGAACTTCAGACATCACTCTCTTCCTCCACTGGTCAGGAACATACAATTTTCCAATGGGACAACGCTCAGGTTTGTCCTCCTGAAACTCTTCCAGAGCATGTTTCAAATCGGGCGAGATGGCAGAAAGAACTACCCCCTCACCTAAGATGGTAGCTATCGGATTGCAGACCCCTGATCCTATCCACAACAACTGACAGTAGCCGTGGGGGGTTCCTACGATGCCCTAGACCCCTCGATCACAGCCGGAGAACTAAATAGGCCTAAAGAAAGAAAGGGGAAATCTAAACTGCCCCAGAGCAGACCCCAAAGCAATAGGCAGCCCCCAACATATAATGACGGTGAAGCAAGATGAAAACACTAACACAGACAGAAAGGTAGGTTGAGAAAACGATGGGGCCCAAGCTAACTAAAAAGGACAGGATAGAAAAGCTGCTGTCTGCAATCTGTAAAAAACCCTACCAAAAAATGTCCCAACCGTCTGATAGGAAAAACAGGCTTTGAAGTCGCTAGGACTTCAAAAAGACTATATCAGCACTCAGGTAAATTCTGAAGACAGAGCAAAGAGACAAACTGATCAGAGACAAAAATGGAACTCAGCACACCCCCGACCGGGGATGGCTGAACTCCAAAAAACAAGGTAAACAAAACAAAACTAATAAGTTCAATAGCAGAGCAAAAACTTATCTTTGGGAAGTAGGAATCAGACTGGTCTCCAAGAATCCAGCAGAGAAATCACCAGCGACTCAGAAGGGCGTTGGCTGCCTTATATCCAGTCAGAATTTCCTGTTACCCAGTCATCATCTACCAGATCAGGTGTTTGGTAATCAGCCTCACTACCTTCCTTCACCAGAAGAGGGAGTTCATCAGACATCAACGGTGAAGGGGAAAATGAACTCACAACAACTGACCCAACCTTCATGGGCTCAGATACAGGTGCAGTGTCACACAATTTGGGGTACAAGGGAGACTCTTGTTGCATCATTCCTCTAGCACGGAGTCTCCGGTCCATACGGACCGCCTGCATCATGGCGTCCTCCAGGGTATCAGGAGGCGAATGTAATGCCTGAGCGTCCTGCAGATGGTCAGAAAGGCCCCTGCGAAACAACCCCCTCAGGGCGACGTCGTTCCAGGATACTTCGGCGGTCCAACGTCTAAACTCTGAGCAGAACCATTCAGCAGAGTGCCTCCCCTGTGTCACACTCATCACCATATCCTCAGCCAGACGCACTCTATCAGGCTCGTCATAGATGTGCCCCAGAGCCTCAAAGAACAAGTTCACTGACATACGTTCAGGAGCAGAGGAAGACAGAGAGAAAGCCCATGCTTGCGGAGCCCCCCGAAGTAGGGAAATAATGACCCCCACCCTCTGGAACTCATCCCCGGGGCCTTAGAGAAAAAAAAAGCTTGCATCCTTCTCTAAAAGACCTGAACTCCTTTTTATCCCCTGAGAAAGGGTCAGGCAATTTGACCGGAGATTCGGGGGATGCTAATGACACATCCCTACCCCCAGAACTAGAAGCCCCTGCATCGACAGCCCCCTGCACAGTAACCACCAACTGTTGCTGGGTATGGGCCATCGTGCGCTGTTCAACATTGAGTTTATGGAACATTTGGGTCAGGTGCTTGACCTGATCAGCCAAGACTTGTATGGGATCCATGAGGATAACACACACTTTTTTTTTTTTACACCGCACTGCACTTGCTCACTGAGCCAGAGCGCGTGTCTTGAGTACAAAGACTGTGCACAAAGATACCTGCGGAGTGGGCAGCAGTGGTGACAATGCATGCTCCAGGACCTGAATCATGTGACTGCTGGGGGAGTGGCCTAAGCTCCACGGAGCTAGGAGCTGCAGGGAAACTCCTAGGAAGGTAACTACAGGACAATGTTACCAAGGGACATAGACAGAGACAGAAACCAGATCAAGCCGAGGTCAAAGCACGAGATAGCAATACAGTACCAAAGGATTAGACAGAATGGATAGTCAGGACGTAGCAATAGATCAGAAAACCAGAACGGGCATTAGACGGTACAATAGTGGTAAATTGTAACGGAGTAACGATAGCCAAGCCAGGAGGTCAGAACCAGAAAAGACAATGGTACCAAAACGAGAGACGGAGTACAGAGTGAAGGAACAAGCCGGGTCATACCCGGGAAGCAAACAAACAACGCAGAGTACACACACACCAGGGGTCAGACACACCAGAACAGCAGTATAACTGACAGAGAATGCTAGTTTGGAGTGAGTATAAATACCCCTCCCAGATCCAAAGAGAGGCCGGCAAAAGTTAACCCTGTGAGAACAGGACATTAACCATGTCCTAACCATGACAGGCACACTTTGGTGTTGTCAAAGTTTGATGGTAAGATGGTGTAGGGTTCAGCTTCTCATTGGTCATCCAATTTATGCATCCTTCTTTTCCTCTTTAGGACTTGTTCTCCTGGTGACAAGAGAACTGCAGGTGCATGTTGATTGTAGTTCTCCTGTTTTTGTATCGCCTGAGCTAGACTCTTTTTTACACACTCTTGTACTCTACGGTACTGTTGCTGCTATTCTGAATCCCAGTCAGCATCTGGTGATGTCACCTCAGGTGTAAGGACTCCTATATCCAAATCAATAGGCATCTTGCCAGGTCTCGCTCTCATTAGGTAGGCTGGAGTGCAGTTGGTGGAATTCACAGGAATGTGATTGTAGAGGTCTACCAGATCTGGCAACTTCTCTGGCCACAGATTCCTCTCTTCCAAAGGCAAGGTCTTCAGTAGGTCGATCACTACCTGATTCATCTTTTCACACATGCCATTGGTCTGTGGATGGTACGGTGTTGTCCTGATCTTCTTGCAACCGTACAAGTTACAGAATTCCTGGAACACTTCTGCCTCAAAGGCTGGACCTTAGTCTGTAAGCACTCGCTCAGGATATCCGCATGGTTGACAAAAGTGCTGTTGGAATGCTCTGGCTGCTGTCCTGGCTGTTTGATCCTTGACAGGCACAACTACCAGGAATCTCGAGTAGTGGTCAACGATGGTAAGAGCATAAATGTAGCCTAAACGACTTGGAACCAGCTTCACTTGTTCCAAGGCGACCAACTCGGGTGGTTGTTTGGTTATTATTGGCTGCAAAGGAGCTCACTGGCTGTTACGGTCCTTTCTGCGCAGGTTACATTGTCCACACTCCCGGCACCAATTTTCAATGGCCTTTCTCATACCAGCCCAGTAGAATCTCTCCCGGAGCAAGGCCTCTAACTTCATCCATCCGAAGTGTCCAGCTCCATTGTGGTATGCTTCCAAGACCATTGATGCCTCCCTCTTTGGGACTACCACTTGCCAGACCAACTCATGAGTGCGGGCATTGATACTCCTCTGGCACAGCTTTCCCTCATAGATGAACAGCCGGCCTCTTTCCTTCCACAACTGCTGAGTTTCTTCAGGAGCATCTGGACCTGGGCGTGAGTCAGCTTCTGACAGTAGCTCCTTTACCAGGCGGACTGCGGGGTCGCTATCCTGGGTTTCTGCCCAGTCATGATGAGGCAATGGATTTAGGGTGGCCTCTTTCACGACAGACCGTCTGTTTCTCACTCCTTGGGCACATTGGTCCGCAATTGGCCGGTGGAAGGCAGATAACTCTATTTCTTCGAGTGCCTCAGGGTCTTCTCCTGCATCTGGCAGATTGGGCATTCTGGACAGCGCATCAGCATTGGCATTCTTGTGCCCCGCTCGGTACTTGATGGTAAATTCATAGCTAAACAACCGGGCCATCCATCGCTGCTCCAGTGCACCTAGTTTTGCAGTTTCCAAGTGAGTCAACGGGTTGTTGTCCGTGAAGATGGTAAACTTGGCTGAAGCTAGGTAATGCTTGAATTGTTCAGTCACAGCCCAGACTATTGCGAGGAACTCCAGTTTGAAGGAACTGTAGTTGTCAGGGTTCCTTTCAGTGGGACGAAGCTTCCTGCTGGCATATGAGATCACTCTTTCTTTGCCATTCTGTACCTGTGACAGTACTGCTCCAAGTCCCACGTTGCTGGCATCAGTATACAACACAAAGGGTTGGTCATAATCTGGGTAGGTCAGAACTTCATCTCCTGTGAGAGCCATCTTCAGTCGAGTGAAGGACCTCTACAGCTCCTCATTCCATTCGAATGTAGGACTCTGCTTTCTGGCCTTCTTGAACACAACAAGAAAACACAAAATGACAAATTTGCAAAAAATACTCTGCAGTAAAAAACATTACAGTAATCAGCAAGTGCTGTATAACAAATACAGGGTATTTAGTCGATACGTTTTTTGCAAAAAATGTATACCAAGCTTCTTCACCACGTCACGGTAACCCTTCACGAAGCAGTCCCTATCTAATGTATTTAAAACCTGAACATGTGAACAGTGTCTAAAGAACAGGATACAGACAAGCACCTCCTAGTATATGGGCTTGTGGTGTAAGACAGCTCATTTATGTGCATGTCACACAGGAGAGGGGTGGGGTCTCCCAAACCATGCTGAGCAAGGAAAAAACGGATTAAAAACATATGTGATATGCACAAGTGTGAACAAGTCGGTAAGACAATGCTCACACCATCCAATGGCTGAAACACAACAAGAAAACAGAAAATGACAAATTTGCAAAAAATACTCTGCAGTAAAAAACATGACAGTAATCAGCAAGTGCTGTATAACAAATACAGGGTATTTAGTCGATACGTTTTTTTGTAAAAAATGTATACCAAGCCGCTTCACCACGTCACGGTAACCCTTCACGAAGCAGTCCCTATCTAATGAGTTTAAAACCTGAACATGTGAACAGTGTCTAAATAAACAGGATACAGACAGACAGGAATCTGGACCCTGCTGGAGGGGTTTCAAGGGCCCAGGACTCCAGTGCGTGGACCACTGGCTACCTTTGGCTGCTACAGCTGCTGTGGGTGCGGCTGCGGAGTGTCAGAGGCACCGCACTACACTCACTCACAGAGCCAGTGCGCGTGTCCTGAGTACTGAAACAGTGCTAAAAGATACCTGTGGAGCAGGGCAGCAGAGGTGACAATGCGTGCTTCAAACTATTAGTGTCAGGGTCCAGTCAGCGCCGGAAAGTAAAGAGGCACAGGACCTGCGGACACTGAAGTTAGCAAGCTGGCACAGGACCTATGGTCAGGTGACTGCAAGGGTGCGGGGCTTAGCGTCCTGCTTTCAGATATGACAGGACACCATACAACAACTCAGAGTCAGGCAAAACGGAGGTCACAACAGTACGGGCAAATGAGGCACAGGAGGGACAAACAGACGGGTGGTCAGACAAAGCCAAAGGTCATACACATGAGGGCAACGTGGTACCAAGGGGACGAGCAGAGAGATGTCGGGTCACAAGCAGAGAGTCATACACGAGAGGTAGCGCAGTACAAGAGGGGCAGGCAGAACTCGTAACAGGGACAGAACCGGATCAAAACCAAACAAGCAAGCAAGATATCAGGCACAAGGCACACGTGCGCACAAGGTCAACTAACTCAGCTGAGGGCAGGAGTATAACTGACACTGGACCTAGGTCCAGTGAGCATTAAAAAGCTGCCCTCTGCCAGATAGAGGCGGAACAATTAACCCCCAGTCTGATCAGGACGGGCCAAAGCAAAACCCCATCCTGGATCATGACACGGAGCATGTCAGGGAAAGATCAGGACCCCAGTGCTGTATTCTTCTGTTATTCTACTCCATCCCTGTTTATAAAAAGTTATTTTCCCTGTTGGAGAACAGCTGCCTTTCAGGAGTATTAATCACCTGGACTGCTGTGACCAGAACAGAGAAGGTAATCTGTGGGGAAAACTGTGTCGATCCTGTCCATTTATGTACAATGGGCCAGGGGGAAGCTCGCTGACTATCTGCCCAGTGGAGTCGGTCCGTGTAACGTGGCTATAATTAATCCGACCACAGCTACCACCCCCCATCCCCCCGGTTGCCCTTGTTACAAGAGTATGAGCACAGAGTGATCCAGTTTTCTCACATGAGGGCAGTCCAATGTTTTCCACGGACTCATTAACTTGCATGGCCAAGTGAAACCCAAATATCTGATCCAACTTGGGCATGCAACGATTTTTTTCCTCATGCCGTCTCGGTCCTAGGAAATAAACTAATGTGCACAGCCCTATAAAAATATATTGATCCATGATCCCATGTGTTGTTGGATCACACTTGGACCGAAAATACGGCCATGTGCAAAAGCCCTTATATTCACTATGCAGTAGTGTTCAAAATAATAGCAGTGTTCAAAAAAATGAGTCAATCACAAAATCTTTACACTAGTTGTTATTTACAGCATTGTTTTCTAATTCAAAACATGAAGAGAAAGGTATATAATGTTTAACTACTGTCACGTCGCCGCCGCCTCCTGTCATGCGGCCGCCTCCAGCTCCTGCCTCTCTGCCGCTGCCTCCGCCCGTCGCGTCGCCTCCCGTCGAGCCCCGCTGTACTTACCGGTCCTCGGCGTCCCGGCGCGTGCCCGCTCTGGTTCCTGCTCCTGTCTTCCGTCGCGCGCACTGAGTTCTGTGGCACACGCGCTCCCCGTTCCTAGGCAACTATGCCTAATTAACCCAGCCTGCACTATGGCTCGGAGGTCCCTGACCCGGAAGTCCTCTGCGCACTCTGCTTATCAGGCCACCCCTTCCTCCGGGCTGTGCCTGACCGTCATTTGTGCAATACAAGTGATTCTGGCCCCACGTCCTCTACGCTCCTTGTCTCCCCTGTTGCTAGCCCTATCGCCTTGTCTCTGACCTTATGCCCTCCATGTGCTTTCTCCTAGTGCCTGCTCTCCAGTGTCTCCGTGTCCTGTCCGTGTACCTGTGTTCCAGCCGTGTCTCCCCGCCAGTGACTTCCATCTGCCCGTGTAGCTGTGTTCCAGCCGTGTCTTCCTGCCAGTGTCACCACCCTCTCCGTGTTCCCGTGTCGCAGCCCTGTCTGTCTGCCACCAGTCTGCCTTGTCCTTTGCTGAGGTCTGTTGTTCTTCCATGGGTACCAGCTGCCATGGTGATAGTCTCCCTCGGGCCTGCCCCTAACGCTCCCTGTATAGGGGGTGGTCCACCTGGTCTGCTCGTCCGGGAGAGGTTCGTTATCACGGTCCACCGGGTCCACCCTTGGCGGTCCACTCATCATCACAACTACTTTACAGAAAATAACAAAAAATTGAACATTGGGCTGTTCTAAAAAAAATAGCAGTGTCTGCATTTGTCTTTACAAATTCAAAATATGTACTATTTTTTTGAGGATCCCTAACCTAATATTTAGTTGTTTACCCACAGTTTTTTAGAACTGCTTCACATCTATGGTGTATAGAGTCATCCAATGTCAGTCACATGTCACCTGTTATTCCAGCCCAGGATGCTCGGACTACATCTCACAATTTTTTGGCATTTCTTGGCTTTGCATGGGAAACAACATTTTTTATGTCACCCCGCAAATGTTCTATCGGATTAAGGTACGGGGGGATTAGGCTGGCCACTCCATAACCTCAATTTTGTTGGCCTGGAACCAAAATTTTGCTCATTTACTGGTGTGTTTAGGGTTGTTGTCTTGTTGAAACACCCATTTCGAGGGCATATCCTCTTCAGCATAAGGCAACATGACCTCTTCAAGTATTTAATATATGCAAACTGGTTCATGATCCCTGGCATGAGGTAAATAGGTCCGACACTATAGTAAGGAAACATGCCCATATCATGATGCTTGCACCACCATGCTTCACTGTCTTCAGAGTGTACTGTGGCTTAAGTGCAGAGTTTGGGGGTCGTCTGACGAACGGTCTGTGCCCTTAGACCCAAAAAGAACAATTTTACTTTCATCAGTCCACAAAATTTTTCTCCATTTCCCTTTAGGAATTCTCTTCAACATGTGTTATTTGGCAAAATGTGTCCGCTTCAGTACATGTCTTTTTTTAACACTGGGACTTTGTGGCGACTTCTTGATAAGAGATTAGCTTCACACCGGTGTCTTCTAACTGTTACAGTACTCACAGGTCACTTGAGCCTGTCTCTGATCATCCTGGTGCTGATTGTTGGATGAGCCTTTGCCATTATGACCATTCTTCCATCCTTTCAAATGGCAGTCTTACGTTTTCTTCCACGTCTCTCTGGTTTGGCTTTCCATTTTAAAGCATTGGAGATCATTTTAGCTGAACAGCCGATCATTGCCTGGACTTCTTTATAAGTTTTACCCTCTCCAATCAACTTTTTAATGAAAGTATGCTGTTCTGAACAATGTCTCAAACGACACATATTTCTCAGGCTTTCAAGGAGAAATGCATGTACAACATGTCCTGGCTTCACCCTTAGGTAAGGGCCACCTGATTCACACCTGTTTTTTCCCAGAATGATTGACCTCACTAATTAAACTCAATTATTTTGAACACATCCCCTTTCAAATACTTATTTTAGTACACAATCAAAAACATGCAGATCATGAATGCGGAGTCTGGTGGTTTTCTTAGAATTTACTGCACCAACTGGTAAATTGTTTGACATGTGATAATATAACTTATACCATAAACAGTGACTAATCTTGTTATTTATATTGGACTGCTATATTTTGAATACTACTGTATATTACTTGGCAAAACATATTATGACAAATGGAGGAAGCCCATAATGGTTGCACACATAAACAGATGGAGTACTGAACATTATATGGTGAGTATCTTAAAAGAAAACAGTTATTCATTACTTATCATGGGGTCATAGTACAATCGGAGACTGATCTCATTGATAGCATAAAGAAGGGACACAATCGGTGAGGATTCGACAGCTTTGTTGTCTCACTCTCGTACAGAAACACTGAGGATGTCGGTATTTGGATTGGATTCTTATCTATCTGCTATTGTTTTATGGCTAGCAATTTAATCTCGTTATTTGTTACTATGGATTAAGGTCATAATTCATTACCTAGACCAACTGGAGTAATAATAAAATATAACTCTTATTAATCCCATTAAAAATAATAGCAAAAATGCACCAAACATTAAAAAGATTATTTGCAAATTCCTAAAAATCTCCCGAGGGCAGAGGAAAATGGACAATTAATGTAGCTTACTGTATATGAATAATATTGTAAGATGTTAATATTAGTGATGAGAGAGCACTAAAATGCTTGGGTGCTCGTTGCTTGGGTCGAGCAAATTGGAATACTCAGGTACTCGTACAGAACAATGAGCCTAATGTAAGTCTAGGGGAGACCCGAGCATTTTTACCGCGATCCCCCCGGGGGTCCTTTCAAGGTCTAAAAACATCAGAAAATGTTGGGAACACTGCTCAAATGACACATAAACATCATGGCAACTGCCCCTGGAAGCATTTCTCACTCCTAGGTCACAGCTCTAAACAATGTTGTCAGAGATTCACGCCATTTTTCTAGTCTTCTTCCTCTCTGAAGAGACAGTTTGCATAATTAGCATTTATGAAGGAGGTACTCTTAAAGTCACAGACCCTATTTTTACAGGGGCATCAGGCAGCATTAATCTTCTTAAAGGGCTATTATTAAACAGTAGGTCTCCCATGCTTTTATTGCCTATGCAGTGAGTGGATGGGCTGCCAAGAATTACGACGCACCCCAATACCCCTTTCACGAGAGGTACAGGAGGGCTTCCTGAAAAAACGTTGCGTTGTTGCAAGGCCTGGCCTGCCCCAAAGTTACATGCACCCCAATATAAGCTTTTGAAGCCACATACTGGAAGGGCACAGGAAAATCCACTTCACATTATTCATTTTGTACTCCCATACTCTTTTCTTATGCATTGACTGCAAGGCCTGCCCTGCTACCAAGTCATATGCACCCCAATAAGCCTTTCAAACCACGTACTGGATGGCCACATGAAACAAAAGTTTCCATTATTATTTTATTTTTTATTACCATAAAGTTTGTCCATGAAGTGAATGCAAGGCCTGGCTGTTATGAATGGGTCACCGAGGAGGAGAGCACAATAGGCTATGCCACCAGAACACCAGAGAGGTTGGTCGCTTAGCGGATTGCAGACCCCTGATCTTAACAACACAACTGTCATGTCCACCATGTCTGCCATGTCTGTCATGCCGCAAGATGTCCGGAGCAGTGTGCACGCACGCCTTACCTCATGGCTGCACGCTGTTGCTGGGTAACCATCCGTCTCTGTCTGACTCTGCAATCCGCTGTATTCCTGGAAACCCCTGATCATGTGACCCTTCCTATGTTCCAGTTCTGCTCTGATTCTGCAATCCGCTGTATTCCTGGAAACCCCTGATCATGTGACCTTTCCTATGTTCCAGCCCTGCTCTGATTCTACAATCTGCTGTATTCCTGGAAACCCCTGATCATGTAACCTCCTCTATGGTTCTCCCCAGGCTGTTCTAGCAATGCTCTCTATGATCCTGGAGGATCTGAACCCAAAGTCCCTCCCTGGTCCTGACCCGGAAGTACTGGTGCTATGGTGCTATATCAGACCGCCCCTCCCTATGGTCAGGGCCTGAATATCGCGTTGCTTCTCTGCATGGCTGCTTGGTCTGCTCGGTCGCTCCCTGTATTCTGTGCTCCTGCACTCTGCCCTGTCGTGCGTCTCTGCACATGCTCTGTGCTTGTACTCTGCCTCTTGTCTCGTGCCATGTTTGTCCTTGCCTTGCTTTGCCTTGTAGTACTTCCACTGTTCTTAGCCTGTTTTGCCATGTCTGGTCTTTGCTATTCTGAGCCCTGTAGTACTTCTCATGTTTCTTGTCTCTGCCTGGTTTTCCGTACTCTGCCCTATGGTGCTCTCTTGCACATTTCCATGTCTAGTCTCAAGGTGCTCCCTTGACCCGACTCTGGGCTTCGGCCTACGCTCCGCTGCTAGACTCTGTTCTATCGTGCTCTCTTGCACATTTCCACGCTAGTCCCAAGGCTCTGTCTTGACCCGGCTCTGGGCTTCGGCCTATGCTCCGCTGCTAGCTCTGTTCTCGCTCTGATCTGACTCTGTGTTTCTGCCTAAGTTTCCGCTCCGTGTTCCGTACCTGCCTAGCTCTGCCTTGTTTCTTGTCTTGCTTTGCTTTGTCGCTTCGTGTGCCCTTTGCATGGGCCTGGCCTTCCTAGCCTCCTGCTTGTGCCTCAGCCGTGCCCGCCCTAGCCGTGCCCGCCTGCTTGTGCCTCAGCCGTGCACGTCGGTCAGTGACAGCTGTGTCGCCTGCTATGCCTCAGCCGAGTTCGCTGGAGTCTTGCCCGCCTGTTAGTGCTGCAGATCGATCAGCTAGCCAGTGCCCCAGCCGTGCTCTCTGTGCTTCCTTGCACTTCACGTTGTTTCTGAACTGTGCTCTACATGCTCTCTATAGCACGCGCAGGTCCTCGCTTGCCCTTGGCATACCTCCCTGTGCTTCTCTAAAAGTACGCACAGGTTTTGCCATGTACCCTGTCATGCGCTCTAGCATGCACAGGTCCTAGTCTGTACCTTGTCTCGAAACCCTGACCCTGGCGTGCCTCTCGGCATGCGCAGGCCTCCGTCCTTGAACCTGACCCTGGCATGTTCCTTTGCACACGCAGGACTCTGCTCTGAACCTGTTCCTGGCATGCCCTCGGCATGCGCAGGCCTCCATCCTTGAACCTGATCCTGGCATGCCTCTTAGCATGCACCCTGCCTCGAATCCTTGCGTGTCTCCTAGCGCACACCCTGCCTCGAACCCTGGCGTGTCCCCTAGCACGCACTCTGCCTCGTATCCTGGTTTGTCTGCCGGATTCCCGAAGCCTGCCAACCGCTGCCAGAGGTCCGGAACCAGATGACTACATCCTGATGCCTGGATCCTGTCAGTCCTTGCCAGTCGTCCGGAGTCCAATGCCTTCGCACCCGACTTGGACCCTGGCGTGTCTTCTTGCACGCACTCTGCCTTGGACTTTGGCGTGTCTCTGAGCACGCACCTTGTCTTGGACTCTAGCGTGTCCTAGCACGCATCCCTCCTAGGAACTCTGGTGTGACCCCTAACACGTACCCTGCCCTGGACTCCGGTAAGTTTTCTGCACGTGTTATGTCTGGAACATTTGGAGTGCCATTGCACCTTGCCGTGTTTCACCGTTTGTGCCCTGCATCTGATTCTCTGTTTTTGCCTTGTATCTGATTAAAGTGTGTAACCACGTTTGCTGAAGAAATCCTGTGACTTCGCTTTATGTTTCGTATCCTGTTCGTCCTGTTGCCTGACACTCAATAGTGTCTCCCTGAGCCGGCCATCTGGTCCAGCTGCCATGGTGGCTCACCCCCTTGGTCTTGCCCCTGACACTCCCTGTACAGGGGGTGGGTTCTCACTAGGTTCGCTCGTCCTAGGTGGGTGGGTGCCACGGCCCAGAGGGTCCACTCTAAAAGAAAAACGACTCAGCGTAAGCTGACGCTCGTCACAACAACTATCTTAACCAAAAATGCCCAATTCAATTTTAAACTCCCAATACTGGGTAACATACCACAAAATCAATATTATCACCTTTTGTGGTAACCTTTATTTCTTATTTGAGAAAAAGGTGCCACACAATGGTATATCATAAAAAATAATGATTTTTATTAAACAGTACATATTACAAACATTAAAAAGAAGGTGCTAGACCAATGTAAAGAGAAGACCATGCACCATGGAAATACAACATAACAGTGTTTACCATCACGCAATAATATAGGGCATCATGGAAAACGAACCACAGGGAAGACCAGCAGAATTAACAGTAAACCGACCATCTTCAGATGTGTCTAACAGTATGACAACGTCTAACCCTTGAATGTATCCCTCTACAGATGTAGCCTATAAGTATTTAAACATAAAGGTATGTAATCCCTATAAATGCCGAGGAGTAGTTAATAAGGGCGCAATAATTATTTTAGGTGGTGATGAAACACTCTGCCCCCTATTGAGCCAAAAAAGCTCAGCATCCGTAGATATATCTAATGGGTCAGTCCACCTAAAAGTGTCCCTAGTGTGAGACTCCTATGATTGCCATAGGCACAATGTGCAAGGTATAGGTGCATAAAATCGCCACTGTAACATACCGTAAACTGATGGTGCTTCCTGGTGCGTCCCTCATGCCCCGACGTGCGCTTTGCAATGCTTCATCATGGAGGCGTGGCAAAGGAGGGGGCTATCCCGTTTAAATATGGAAACCGACACTCATTATTGGCCAATGCCAGAGGATTCGCACCTGATTAAAAAACGTCATTGCTCCGAAAATGGACACTGCGTCTGCGTGTGTGGAAGGTCCTGTGCTTACCTATCAAGGCATAGTCGGCGCATGCTCGGGATCACGTGAGGTCCGTCAGTCAATGGGAGAAATGCTTTGTGGTCACGTGGTCCGGGTAATGCCAGGTCCTGTGTGGCCCCTGGCAATCTGGGAAACACCGCAGACCCACCGTGCATTCTTCAAGGCGGCTCAAAATTCCGGCATGTGCACTGCCTTAAACATATCTGATCATATTCTAATAATGGAAACGGCATGTGAAATAACAAAATTAAAAAAATCATACCCAAAACAGAGTTAGGCAAAAACCCTATAATAATACACACCGTCACTACAATACCTTTTCACAAAGGTGTAAAATAATTATATTGTATTCTTCCAAGTAGCAACTCGGACGACTGTTTGAAAAATAGTGCAACAATAAAACCATCAATATAAATATCCCTATGTAAATAAACACTTTTTTTGCATACACAATTACCATATATTTTGGCACCAATAAAATGTCACAGTAAAATACCACCATTTTTTAGAAAGTGTTACTTATACTAAATGCCCCCTTCTTGAATTAAGGCTTAAATTACAACTATAACCACAATGCCACCATAATCAAAACCCATATTATAGTACCACCCAAGGGCAGCATGACAGGTAACGCACATAATATATACAAATATATGCATATTACTTGACCTTAACAGCAATATTGTTGATCACCCACCACCAACAATAACAATAAAAACATGTATAAAGATGATGGGACCATATAGAACTAAATTTCCATCCACAGGTACTCAGAAGAATTCTTCCTTTTATAGCTGCTGGCAGAACTTTGGAAGTATGCATTCACAGAGCAAGATGAACTAAAAATTTAAGAAAAAATAATTAAAATCAAAAATCAAAACACAAAAATTAAAAATTACATGATAATCCTGTAACCCCCTACCCTAAACTTCATGGCTATTTACAAATAAGCGCTAAAACCAAAACTCTCATTTAAGCCCTGAGGCGCAAGTGTCCCTAATCTAAAGATCCACTGGCATTCCTTCTTTGCAAGTCTATTATGTAGGTCCCCCCCCCCCCCCGGGGTCCAAATCAACTAAATCAATGCTTTTTACAATCAACAAATTAGAATTGCAGTTGTGATATCTCCTAAAATGCCTCGGAAGAGTTTTCAAAGAGGTTTCATCATTGATGGTCTTTGCTTTGTCTATGTCCAGGCACTGCTCACGGACCCTCACGGGTTGTCATGCCTATGTAAATCTTCCCACAGGGACACTCATCACAAAACAATCACTGACCTCAGGAAGACCAGTCAAAGAAAATACTGCGGCAGCCGGCAAAGGAGCCACAAAGGTGCTCCCTGGGAAATATGAATATGCAAATAAAGTCCATGGAGCCTCATTTAAGAGTCTCAAACACGGCGCTCAATCAGTGAAATCCTAGGTGCATTGCTCCCTGGGAAATGCGAATATGCAAATAAAGTCCGTGGAGCCTCATTTAAGAGTCTCAAACACGGGTGGTAATGGTGGTTTCCGAAAGGAGCCACTCCTTGGCTGGGTCCTTCCCTGGAAGAAGATCTAGCTAGTCCCGTGTTTGAGACTCTTAAATGAGGCTCCAGGGACTTTATTTGCATATTTGTATTTCCCAGGGAGCAATGCACCTAGGATTTCACTGATTGAGCGCCTTTTCCTGCTGCCGCAGTGTTTTCTTTGACTGGTCTCCCTGAGGTCAGTGATTGTTTCATGATGTTAGTCTACTAGGCATTGCTCCCACCTAGCCAGAATCCTACTCCACACTGATGAGGGGTAAAGTTTCCTGAATACCTTGAGTGTTGTCTCTTGGCCTTCCGGCATCGCCACTTCGGTGGCTTAAGCCGGTCGCTGTTTTTGGAAGATAGCCAGGAGGTTTCAGGGAGGAGATCCTTAGAGTTGTGGATGATGGGAGTCCGAATTCAATTCTCTGGGACCGGTGATAGCCGGGTCAAAAATGGATTCAGGATTGACATCGCTGAAGATAAGAAGTTGCATTTTTCCCTGGGATATTTGGTCAACATGGTGTTTTATGACATCCTGAAGATTCGGCAGTCCGATATAATATGCCTGCAGGAGTTTAGGAGAGAAGGCAGGTATGTACTGGTGCTATCTTCTATGGCGGCTTGCCAGAATTTGTTTACTACCCTGAAAAATGGAGTGGCAAATCCTTTGCTGGAAGGTCTTATCTTTACTGTGCTGTACTCTAAAGGAGATATCCCACTTGTAGTTTTCATGCACAACCCTTTTGTTTCCTGGAGGACATTGCCTTATTTTTGAAAAGACATTGCACTTATGTTCAGTACTCCCACAGGGTTCTGAATGGAGAAGGGCTCTGGACCGGGAAGTACAAATTTTTTGTGAGATTTGGGATGGATCCCCAAGGCCCGGTAGGCATCCATTACCCCCCTCTTAATTTTTCAATTGGGAAAAATAGTGGTTTTCTGTTCTTTCCATATGCCCCGATGTATTGCAGGAGGTGTAAAAATTTCGGCAATACCCAGGATAGTTGCAAGGAGATGCCAACTTGCAGGAATGGCCATATGGCAAAAGACTGCACAAATCCTGTTATGTGTAATGCTTGTGGTGAGGAGGGCCATAAGTATCGGGACTGTAAGGCCAGGATCAGTCCTAGGTCTTATGCTGAGGTCTCAGGTGGGGCAGGTGCACCCCCTGCTGCTGTTGTTGACATTCCACAGGTTTCAGACCCGGATCTTATTGAGGAACCTGAAATCATGGATGCACATGAGGAGGCCCTGCCCCAAACAGATTCTCCCAGCCCAGAGGTGGCAGTTTTGGAAGTTACTGATGTTGAATGTGAGCTCCCTCATCAGTCTGATGTTTGTGGGGAGGGGGAGTTGGAGGGTACTCTTGGCAATACCCCCAGTGTATCTTGGTTTGCTACTGACGAGGAGTTGGCCAGTTGTGGAGATCAAGGTGACTTCACTCTTGCGAGGTCCTCTGAGGATGAGGAGCCCGGAACTTCCTGTAAGAAGCCCAGAATGGATTGGGCAGACCCCGGTGAAGTTGGTTTAAGTCCGGTGAGTGAACGTAGTTACCCTCAGAATGTCTTCTCTCCTGACACCAATGCTTTTTTAGGCATTCCCGCAGACGTAAGCAAATTCGAGGAATTGCAGTTCCAGATGGAAGACGAAAACGGCTGAAGAGGAAGTGGCGTGTTTGTCGTCATGTAAATAACACAGTCATGTTATGGCTCCCCAAGCTGGTTGGGGCATTGCGTCCCTGAATGTCAGGTAAATTAGATCCAAATTCAGGAGGGCAATCGTTCTAGATTATATTAAACAGATGAATACTCACCTCTTTTGTCTTCAGGAATGTGGGATTGTGGACGCTCCAAGCGATAAGGACTGGCCTTACGGAGAGCATGCATGGTCTGGCTCATGTGTTAATAGGAATGACGGTGTAGGGATATTAATGGGTAACAGGGAGATTAGTTTAGATAGCTACATGGTTGTAGAGGTGGGTAGATGTATAATTGCACATGTTAGCTATAGGGGGTGACGGGCTAGAATTATTAATGTGTACTGTCCATCAGGACACGACACGAAAAAGGAGCGTCTGGCTCTTTTGGAAAAATTAAGTTTGTTTCTTCTGGACAAAATGCCTACAGTTTTAGTTGGAGACTTTACTTGCACCACAGAAGGGAATTGTGACATAACGGGTAAAAAGTTTTCCAATCTTATTTCTGATTTTCCCCTTCTAGATGCTGCTGCTCTGAAATTTGGCATCCCACCACCGCCAACGTACCATGCTGATAGGGGTGGTATTGCATCCAGAATAGATAAAATGTTGTTTTCCGAAAATATGTTGTGTATGAATTTTGAACAAAATGCTGTACCTTTTTCTGATCATGAGTGTTTGAGAGGTGGTTTAGTGCGATTGATGACCGTGAGTATGGGGGTGGGGTTTGGAAGCTGAATGTAAGATTGTTAGAAGATGAGGATGTGATGAATGAATTAAAAATAAAGTATAAAGAGTGGAGAGTATGTAAGAGGGATTTTGCGTGTGTACTGGAATGGTGGGACTGGGTTAAGGTGTGTTGCAAAAAATTATTCAAAAAGTGGGGCTATAAAAAAGCTGCAATTTATCGGAGTAGATTTAATGATTTAAACAGGCGCTTAGACTGGTTAAGGAAGTGTGGAGAAAGTGGCATGGATGTGTCTGATCTGCTGGCTGAGACAAAGAGTGAATTAAAGAGTGTTATGGATGAAAAAGGGAAAGAAATCATCTATCGCACCAAAATAGAACATCTTGAGAAAGATGAAAAGTGCACGCGGTTCTTTTTTAAGAAAATGAATGGGAGAAAGGTTGATATGGATAAAATCCTGGATAGGAATAGTTTGTGTGGGTCAGGTGAGAATGTGATAAAGGAGGTGAATAGGTTCTATAGTAAGTTATATGATAGAAAATTGATTGATTCTGGTCTTGTTTCAGAAGTGCTGAATGGGTAGAGAACAAGTTGGATAGTGGAGAATGTGATATTTTGAATGAGGACGTAATTATGGAAGAAGTAGAAAATGTGATGAAGAGTGCTAAAAAGAATAAGACTCCAGGTAAAGACGGATTGCCGGTAGAATTCTATGTGAAGGCGTGGGATATTCTGGGAGCTGATTTGACTGAGATATGTAAGTATATGTGGGAGAGTGGTAAGTTGTGTGAATCAATGAAAGAGGGGGTGGTTGTGCTTGTGTACAAGAAAGGTGAGAGAAAGTGTTTAGAGAATTGGAGACCTATAACATTGCTGAACGCAGATTATAAAATCTATAGCAAATTGTTGGCGAATCGTATGCGTGAGGTGATTGGTAGTATTGTGGATGAGGATCAAGTGTGTGCTGTGCCTGGAAGAAGTATGAGTGATAACTTATTGTTATTAAGGGACTTATGGGAAGGAAACGGAAGTGTATGGGTCTGTCAATTGATTTTGAGAAAGCGTTTGATAGGGTCTCGCATGTGTTTTTGTTTAAAGTTCTGGAGAGAACGGGATTTCCTCAAAAATTTGTGAATGGGATAATGTCTTTGTATGATTGTGTGTCAAGTGAGATTCTTGTTAATGGGTGGTTGAGTGAGAAAGTGAATATTAAGTCTGGTGTAAGGCAGGGGTGTCCCATGTCCCCTGTCTTGTTTGTATGTGTGATTGAACCTCTATTGTGCTTGGTGAGACGTGATAAAATGATGCGAGGTTTGTTGGTACCTGGGAGTGGTGGGAAGCATGTGAAAGTTCTTGGATATATGGATGATGTTGTGGCTGTGAGTGAAAGTGTTGCGTCTATGAGTAGGGTTAAGTTGCTTCTGGAGTTTTCCTGTGGTGCATCTGGCTTTAGAGTGAATTGGAATAAATGTAGTTTTAAATGTTTTGGGGATGACAGGGTTAAAATGGAGGGGGTAAAGTGTGAGGAGGGTGCTATCAAAGTGCTGGGAGTATTATTTAATAAGGACTTGGAAGGTAAGGAGAGCTGAGAGGAGTGTGGATTGCGCATAGAGCGTAAGTTAAATTTTTGGCGACTGAGAGACTTGACCTTGAGTGGTAAGATTTTGGTCATAAAAGCCGTGATTCTTCCGATTTTGCTTTTTATTGCAACAGTTTTTCCACCATCATGTAGGAAAATAAAAAGAGTGGAAAAGTTAGTTTTTACTTTTTTCTGGAGCAGTAGAGAAACTTAAGAGAGAGAGTCTTTTCAAGGCGTGTCACCATGGTGGCATGGCCTTTCCAAACATTGAGATTTTTCTGGGGCTTCAGTATATCAAAACTGTTGTTATTTTGCTGAATAAAGGAAATAAGGGAGCGTATATGGCAAGTTATTCTGCTGGTTGGATGTTATATGGCTTATGTTGGAGAAAGAGAGATGCTAGAGTGCCTGTTGCTTTCAAGTGTCCGGTTTGGTATGAGGTGATTGAGAAGTTTGTGAGGAAGCATGATTTACTGAGTGTGCCGATGAATGATTTTAGAATGGCTAAGAATGTGATGAAAATAATACGTAAGAATGATGTGGAATGTAATATTGTGGGGTTGAGAGGGAATGAAGTTTCGGTTGCGTGGAAGAGTTTGGGAACGCACGGGATGTCTAATAGACAAAAGGATATTGTATGGATGTCCTTGCACAATATTTTGCCTGTGCGACAGGTTCAGAAGAGACGAGGTCTGACCAGAACTGATGTGTGCCCGAGGGAAGGATATGGTGGATGTGAGACTGTGTGGCATACTATGTGGGACTGTGATTACGTGTGCAGTGTGTGGAAGTGTGTAGGTGGGTTGTGTAAGGAGTTAGCGGGTGTGAGTTTTATTGACTGGCGAGTTGCGATGTTTGGAATTGGTGCATGTGGTCGTGTGAAAAATAGAATCCTATGGTTAATTATGACTTGTGTGATACAGAGTTTGTGGGATGTGACGAATTTAGGAATTTTCAAAGAGAAGCATGTATCTGTGAATAAGTGTGTCGGGCTGATCCTTTCTAGATTATACTTGATTTATAAATTAGACAGCGAAGGCAGTGGTGGTTCTGATGCAGAGTGTGGCTGGAAAATTAAAAAATGGCATCACCTGATCAAATATCAGTGAATTTTAGTGATGTTTATTGATGTTCAGGATGTCTTTTGTGTATACCCTTGGTTTGTTATACTAAAATAAATATGAACCATGATGATGAGAGTTGAAACAACGACGTTTAAGTTGATGAGCTTATATTGAGTTGTTTATAACTAACCTGAATGGTTTTTAAAAAAAAAAAAAAAGAAACAGCTGTCTGTGGATGGATACCTGGCCTTGGTATTTCCCTTGTCATATCTGTAAACTTGTAAAGAGCGGTATATTGACTTAAAGGGCCACTTAATATGGTGGTAATGGTGGTTTCCGAAAGGAGCCACTCCTTGGCTGGGTCCTTCCCTGGAGGAAGATCTGGCTAGTTCCGTGTTTGAGACTCTTAAATGAGGCTCCACGGACTTTATTTGCACAGGAACACTCGGCATAGTATACAACACCCTTCGATGAACAAGTGATATATGCCCTGATGTCACATCTCCTAGATTTATCTGTGATGAAAAAGAAAAAGATTTTTTTCTTTTTTACATGCCTTTACACAGACCGCAAGGAAAGAACCCTTCCCGTTTAGAATTTCTTCGAGATTTTTCTCTCCCCTTTGGGTCATAGGTACTATGAACCAAAATATCCCGCAAATTTGGGGCCCTCTTTGCCACACAGGAAGGGACTGCTGGCAAACATTTCTTGAGGACAGGATCCGTAAAGAGGATTTTCCAATGTTTATTAACACTCTGTTTAAGGTCATCCCATCTGCTGTTATAATTTGTAATAATTCTTACCTGATGTTCCATCTAATCTTGGGTTACAACAGGTAGATTCCTATGCAATAGGTGATTCCTCGGTGTATCCTTGGCTCTCCTATACCCTCTTTGAATAACCCGATGACCGTATCCACGGTCTTGAAAACGTTCCTTCAAGATTTTTGCCTGTTCCTCAAATTGAAATTCCTCAGAGCAAATCCGCTTGGCCCGTAAAAATTGACCGATTGGTATTCCAGATATTGTTGATTTAGGGTGAGCCGATGAAGCATGCAGGAAAGAATTGACTGATGTGGGTTTTCTGTAAATAGTAGTGGAAAGACGGCCATTCGGAAGTGCTGCAATTGACAGATCAAGGAATCGATTTTGCGTCCATACTTATAGGTCAGCTTAATATTTTGGTCATTGCCATTTGCCCTAGATGCTTCGTCACAGCCAGAGGACTAACTAAGCCTAAAGACAGAAAGGTGAAATCTAAACTGCCCCGAAGCAGATCCCCAAAGGAATAGACAGCCCCCAAACATATATTGTCGGTGAGCCAACAACTAAATGAAAAAATTCACCAGATAATAAGTCATAAATGGATATTCATAATAAATACAATAACCTACTCAAAAAATGAATACACCAAAAGGAGTCCAAGACATTAAGACTCAAATAAATTTATTACATAATTACCAATGAGTATACAGAACCAGACATAGTAACATACCATAATTACAAAAAAATACATATAAAAAATGCATATAAAAGGACAAAGTGAGCACTATAAATAAATAATCATGAAAAAATGATAAGGATAATAATAATAATAAAGTGCATAATATATATGAGCAAAAAAATCAGCTCCTAATAAAGTGCATAAAAGATGCGCAAGAATAATATATATAAATCCAAATCATATATACCCGTAATGTGTGGCTCAATGTATCCAGGTTCCCTCCAACGTACGTTTCGCCCACCATGGCTTTTTCAAGGAGTGTCCTTGAAAAAGCCACGGTGGGCGAAACGTACGTTGGAGGGAGCCTGGATACATTGAGCCACACATTACGGGTATATATGATTTGGATTTATATATATTATTCTTGCGCATCTTTTATGCACTTTATTAGGAGCTGATTTTTTTGCTCATATATATTATGCACTTTATTATTATTATTATCCTTATCATTTTTTCATGATTATTTATTTATAGTGCTCACTTTGTCCTTTTATATGCATTTTTTATATGTATTTTTTTGTAATTATGGTATGTTACTATGTCTGGTTCTGTGTACTCATTGGTAATTATGTAATAAATTTATTTGAGTCTTAATGTCTTGGACTCCGTTTGGTGTATTCATATATTGTCGGTGAGACAAGATGAAGCACAAACACAGACAGAAAATAGACTGAGCAAATGATGGGGCCCACACTGACTAGATAGGACAGTACAGAAAAGGCTCTGTCTGCAATCATGCAAAAACCCTAACAATTCCAACACGACTGATGTACAAAAATACTGAGGTTTGCACAAACCTCACCACCACTATATCAGCACTCAGGTGTGAACTGGCGGCTAGCAACAGGCTAATACAGCAGGGGACTGAGCAAACAAACACAAGATACAAAAATACAGGGCAGGAGCCAGCAGCCCCTGGGGGAGCAAGCTGACCCCTGACAGCAAGGCAAAATCAGATGCAAAGGGTTTAGCAAATGACACCTAGCTGAAAAATGCAGGATCAGGCAGGATACAGAAATCCTCAATAAGCAAAGAAAGGAATATCACCGGCAGCCACTGAGAGAAGTCTACTCGCTTATGTAGTCCCAGTTACTACCCCCACTCTTCCACTTATCTTCTGCAGCTGTTGGGTTAACATCATGTTGACCAGTTCCACTACCAGCAATATCCACCAGAGGGAGCCTTGCCTCAAAAGTCGGATTAAGAGAGTTCACAACACCTGGCCCTAATTTGAAAGCACCACAATCCCCCTTGGATGAAGCGTGGGGGAGGGTTTCATAAAAAATTCACATTACAAAGGAGCGTTTCATCTATACTTGGAATGCACATACACTAAGTGTATGGGCTGACAAACATTTTCCCCTGGGGGTACATATCAACATAGTGTGTACATTTTTTTAGGGGCATCATAAACATCTTGCAAAACTGTAACGTGGTTTCCTACACAGTTGCTGCTGGGAAGTACAGGTTTTTAGTAAAAATCTGGCGGACGAATCGTTGGATGAAGTGATCAGGAAAAGGGCATGGTGATGAAAGGAATGGGAACATACATGATTAATACCAGCAGTGGCTATGGGAGGTATGAGATCCAGGATACAGCCTACAATGATTCATCGCTTAGCCACCATCAATTACCAGAGTGGGTTTCATGCCCGTCAGAAGATCGGTGTAACAGATGCGCATGTGAGACTCGGCCTAAAATATGTTGCCAAAGACGCCCGTGTCTGTATAAAGGGCAAAGTGCAACATGTTCATGAGATGCTGAATTACAGAAAGCAGATCAGTGTTGGAGGAAAACCAAACAAACTGATGGATGCTCGTGAAAAACTACGTTTAAAGAGGAGTTCACTGTCTGTAACTATAAACACACCCGTGGCACAAGCTTCTTCATCTTCACCCATACATATTATCAATAATATCTAAATGTCCCAGTCGAAAATTATTTGTCCTAGTGTAATTAACACTGTTAAAGGAATGCCACTAAACGTACATAACCACGACCCTTGGAAACACCAGATTTCCTCTTTACAAGATATGGACGTGATGGTATTGATGACGACTTTGAAATTTACCACATCCACATCAAGAAGATGAAGATCACAGCTGCAAAAAATGTGCAAAAAGGCCATTATTCTGCCTTCAGGCACGCTGACACGATGTGCAATCCAGCATACAGCATAAACCACAGCTCTGTCTTCCAAAATAAGCAGACTGTTCTCTGTAGTCCAACTTGTTTATTTGTGAAGAGTATAGAACATTCGCAGTAAAACTACAAGGAATACAAATAACATGCATAAGTATTGGGCAGATGATCACACAGATAACACAGATACAGGAAGCATTTAGTGTGATGCAATTTACATAGAAAGAAAACACAGGTGTCCAATTACGTCTACTGAGCAACGAACTACTATGCAGCTAATAAACTCTCTGCACACACTGCATTGTAAGAAAGATTAAGCTTACCAGATATGCATTAACCGGATAACGAATTCAAGTTGGAGAATTAAGATGGAGGACAGGTAAACACGTGTATCCTATGATATACACAGAAGCAAAATGGCCCTTCTTCATCCCAGAATACATTGCTTCCTTCCCACAAAGCACTGCTTCAATCCCATAGTGCATTGCTTCTGTTAAAGGCACAGACTATACCGTTGTGGCCAAAAGTATTGACACCCGTGCAATTTTGTCAGATAATACTCAGTTTCTTCCTGAAAATGATTGCAAACACAAATTCTTTGGTATTATTATCTTCATTTAATTTGTCTTAAATGAAAAAACACAAAAGAGAATGAAGCAAAAAGCAAAACATTGATCATTTCACACAAAACTCCAAAAATGGGCCAGACAAAAGTATTGGCACCCTCAGCCTAATACTTGGTTGCACAACCTTTAGCCAAAATAACTGGACCAACCACTTCCGATAACCATCAATGAGTTTCTTACAATGCTCTGCTGGAATTTTAGACCATTCTTCTTTTGCAAACTACTCCAGGTCCCTGATATTTGAAGGATGCCTTCTCCAAACTGCCATTTTTAGATCTCTTCTATGGGATTCAGGTCTGGACTCATTGCTGGCCACCTTAGAAGTCTCCAGTGCTTTCTCTCAAACCATTTTCTAGTGCTTTTTGAAGTGTGTTTTGGGTCATTGTCCTGCTGGAAGACCCATGACCTCTGAGGGAGACCCAGCTTTCTCACACTGGGCCCTACATTATGCTGCAAAATTTGTTGGTAGTCTTCTGACTTCATAATGCCATGCACACGGTCAAGCAGTCCAGTGCCAGAGGCAGCAAAGGAACCCCAAAACATCAGGGAACCTCCGCCATGTTTGACTGTAGGGACCGTGTTCTTTTCTTTGAATGCCTCTTTTTTTCTCCTGTAAACTCTATGTTGATGCCTTTGCCCAAAAAGCTCTACTTTTGTCTCATCTGACCAGAGAACATTCTTCCAAAAGGTTTTAGGTTTTTTCAGGTAAGTTTTGGCAAACTCCAGCCTGGCTTTTTTATGTCTCGGGGTAAGAAGTGGGGTCTTCCTGGGTCTCCTACCATACAGTCCCTTTTCATTCAGACGCCGACGGATAGTACGGGTAGACACTGTTGTACCCTCGGACTGCAGGGCAGCTTGAACTTGTTTGGATGTTAGTCGAGGTTCTTTATCCAACATCCGCACAAACTTGCATTGAAATCTCTTGTCAATTTTCTTTTCCGTCCATATCTAGGGAGGTTAGCCACAGTGCCATGGGCTTTAAACTTCTTGACACTGCGCATGGTAGACACAGGAACATTCAGGTCTTTGGAGATGGACTTGTAGCCTTGAGATTGCTCATGCTTCCTCACAATTTGGTTTCTCAAGTCCTCAGACAGTTCTTTGGTCTTCTTTTTCTCCATGCTCAATGTGGTACACACAAGGACACAGGACAGAGGTTGAGTCAACTTTAATCCATGTCAACTGGCTGCAAGTGTGATTTAGTTATTGCCAACACCTGTTAGGTGCCACAGGTAAGTTACAGGTGCTGTTAATTACACAAATTAGAGAAGCATCACATGATTTTTCGAACAGTACCAATACTTTTGTCCACCCTCTTTTTTATGTTTGGTGTGGAATTATATCCAATTTGGCTTTAGGACAATTATTTTTGTGTTTTTTCATTTAAGACAAATTAAATGAAGATAATAATACCAAAGAATTTGTGTTTGCAATCATTTTCAGGAAGAAACTGAGTATTATCTGACAGAATTGCAGGGGTGTCAATACTTTTGGCCACAACTGTATAATGCTATCAAAAACACTGCTATAAATTCAGCCACCACTAGATGGTGCTATAATTAACCCAGCACATAATACAAAACAGACTGCCCTATATCAGAGGGCAGAACAGCCGTGAATGTCTGGAAAATCATTTTCTCTTGGGCAAAGTTTCCCTCTTACTAAAGTGGTACTGAATGATGCATACACAGCTCTCATATGTAACAACAGGAGGGAAGGATCCAGCGAGAAAATAGCAGTCTAAAAAATAACTTTTAATCCATTATTTAAAAACATGGACGGCACAAAGTTGTCAGGCAAAAAAACACATTGTTGTCAGATCAACGTGTTTCGACTTTGCAGTCTTCGTCAACATCTTGAGATTCCTCTCAACCTCTTACTATATATGTTCTTGTGGTTTCAGGGCAGAGATTCGGACTTGGTGTCATGCCCGCCATGTCCGTTATGCCTGTCATGCCCGCCATGTCTGTTATGCCGCACGACCCCTGGAGCGGTTTGCACGGGCACTGAATTCTCGTGCCCGTTTTGTCTCGTACTGCAAGATGCCTGGAGCGGTGTGCACGCGCGCCTTACCTCAGGACTGCACGCCGTTGCTAGGTAACCATCCGTCTCTGCTTTGACTCTGCAATCCTCTGTATTCCTGGAACCCCTGATCATGTGACTGTTCCTATGTTCCAGCACTGTCTGATTCTGCAATCCTCTATGTAGTCCTGGGACCCCTGATCATGTGACCTTCTCTATGGTTCAGCCCAGTCTGATCTAGCAACGCTCTCTATGATCCTGGAGGATCTGAACCGGAAGTCCTTCCCTGATCCTCACCCGGAAGTGCAGGTGCTATGGTGCTATATCAGACCGCCCCTTCCTATTGTCGGGGCCTGAGTATCGTGTTGCTTCCCTGCATGGCTGCTTGGTCGCTCCCTGTATTCTGTGCCACTGCACTCTGCTCTGTCATGCATCTCTGCACACACTCTGTGCTTGTACTCTGCCTCTTGTTTCGTGCCATGTCTTGTTTTGTCTCTCGTGCCATGTTTGTTCTTGCCTTGCTTTGCCTTGTAGTACTTCCGCTGTTCTCTGCCTTAGCCTGTTTGGCTATGTCTAGTCTTTGCTATTCGTGCCATGTTTGTCCTTGCCTTGCTTTGCCTTGTAGTACTTCCGCTGTTCTCTGCCTTGCCTGGTCTTTGCTATTCTGAGCCTTGTAGTGCTTCTCATGTTTCTTGTCTCTGCCTGGTTTTCCATACTCTGCCCTATGATGCTCTCTTGCACATTTCCATGTCTAGTCTCAACGTGCTCCCTTGACCCGGCTCTGGGCTTCAGCCTACGCTCCGCTGCTAGACTCTGTCCTATCGTGCTCTCTTGCACATTCCAACGCTAGTCTCAAGGTTCTCCCTTGACCCGGCTCTGGGCTGCGGCCTACGCTCCGCTGCTAGCTCTGTTCTCGCTCTGACCTGGCTCTGTGTTTCTGCCTATGTTCCGCTCCGTGTTCCGTACCCTGTCTTGCCTTGTTTCTCGCCTAACCTTGCCCTGTTTCTTGCCTTGCCTTGTTTCTTCGTGTGCCCTTTGCATGCGCCTGGCCTTCCTAGCCTCCTGCTTGTGCCTGAGCCGTGCCCGCCCTAGCCGTGCCCGCCTGCTTGTACCTCAGCCGTGCTCGTAGGTCAGTGACAGCTGTGTCGCCTGCTATGCCCCAGTCAGGTTCGCTGGAGTCTTACCCGCCTGTTTGTGCTGCAGCCTGTCCAGCTTGCCAGTGCCCCAGCCGTGCTCTGTGCTTCCTTGCACTCACGCTGTCTCTGCACTGTGCTCTCCGTGCTTCTCTTAGCATGTGCAGGCCCTCGCCTGCCCATGGCATATCTCCCCGTGCTTCTGTAAAAGTATGCGCAGGTCTTGCCATGTACCCTGTCGTGCCCTCTCGCACGTACAGGTCCTTGCCTGTAATCTGTCCCTGGCGTGTCCTCTGCACGCGCAGGACTCTGTTTTTAACCCTGACCCTGGCGTGTCTCTCTGCACGCGCAGGACTCTGCCTTGAACCCTGACCCTGGCGTGCCCTGTGCAGGCGCAGGACTCTGCCTTGAACTTGACCCTGGCGTGTCTCTTTGCACGCACAGGACTCTGCCTTGAACCTGACCCTGGCGTGTCTCTCTGCACGCGCAGGACTCTGCCTTGAACCCTGACCCTGGCATGCCCTCTGCATGCGCTGGACTCTGCCTTGAACCCTTACCCTGGCGTGTCTCTCTGCACGCGCAGGACTCTGCCTTGTACCTTGGCGTGTCTCTACACACGCACCCTGTCTTGTTTGTTGAACTTGGAACCCTGGCATGTCCACTACACACACACCTTGCCTTGCACCTTGCTTTGAACCCTGGCGTGTCCCCTACACATGCACCCTGCCTTGCACCTTGCCCTGGTGTGCCCCTAGCACGCACCCTGCCTGGAATCCTTCCTTGGACCTCGGCGTGTTCCCTAACACGCACCATGCCTGGATATCTATTGTGCCTCCTTGCCTGTAGCCTGGTTTGCCGGATGCCCGGATCCTGCCAATCGCCATCAGAGCTCCGGAACCTGATGACTCTGTTGATCGTTGCCTGCTGTCCGGAGTCCGATGCCATTGAGACCCAGGCGTGCCACCTGGCACGTACCATGCCATGGACCTTGGCGTGCCCTCACACGCACCTTGCCATGTTTGTTTGTTCTCACGTTTTTGCACTGAATGTTTTCCTGAAGTTGTCTTAATGAAGATACCTTGAACTTTACCTTGTCTTGCTTCCTGCTCGTCCTTGTTGTCAGAAACTCGCACCTAGTGTCTACCTGAGCCGGCCGTCTGGTGCCAGCAGTCGTGGCGGCTCACCCCCTTGGTCTTGCCCCTGACACTCCCTGTATAGGGGATGGTTCCTCACAAGGTCAGCTCGCCCTAGGTGGGTGGGTGCCATGACCCAGAGGGTCCACTCTAAAGAAAAGTCGACTCAGCGTAAGCTGACCTCGTCACACTCGGCAGGTAACTTCATCCGCTGTGAAGAGGTGGACAAGTACCAAATTCCTGTGGTTACCCTATGTAATCCTCGCCTGATTGCCGCAGTGGATGGCAAACTGCTACAGGAGACTGTCACCTTGGTCACTGAGGAAGTGGAGTTGCAAGTCGGAGCCTTACATCGAGAGAAGATAGCCTTTTACGTTTTGCCCAAGTTCTCCCATGCAATTCTACTCGGTCTCCCTTGGTTAAGGACTCATCAGCCTGTCCTCGATTGGTCTTCAGGGGAGGTACTCCGCTGGGGGCACCCGTGTCAAGCTCGCTGCCTGACTCCTGTCCATCTTGTGGCTGCTCCTCGGCCACCTCCTGACCTTGCGGGCCTTCCTTCAGCCTACAGTTTCTACGCTGATGTCTTTGATAAGAAGGAAGCAGAGGTTCTTCCTCCACATCGGCCTTTTGACTGCCCAATTGAACTAATCCCCGGTTCTACCCCTTCAAGGGGCAGAATCTACCCCCTGTCTCCCTCAGAGACCTTGGCCATGTCCGAGTACGTCCGGGAGAACCTTGCCAAAGGCTTTATACGGAAGTCCTCTTCCCCCGCGGGAGCCGGGTTTTTCTTTGTCAAGAAAAAGGACGGATCTCTACGGCCGTGCATTGACTATAGGGGCTTGAATGAGATTACCATCAAGAACATGTATCCTCTTCCACTCATTCTGGAGCTGTTTGACCGTCTCAGAGGGGCTCGGGTCTTCTCCAAGTTAGACCTTAGGGGAGCATATAATCTGATCCGTATCCACGCAGGTGAAGAGTGGAAGACGGCTTTCAACAATCGAGACGGCCATTATGAGTACCTGGTCATGTCCTTTGGTCTCTGCAATTCTCCTGCAGTGTTTCAAGAGTTCGTCAACTAGATCTTCTGGGACCTCTCGTACTCCTGTGTGGTCGTGTACTTGGATGACATCCTCGTCTTCTCTCCGGATCTCTCATCCCACAGAAAGAGCATTCGCCTGGTGTTACAGCGTCTTCGGGACAATCGCTTGTACGCTAAGATAGAGAAATGTCTCTTTGAACAAACCTCTCTGCCGTTTCTGGGATACATTATCTCAGACGCTGGATTAAGGATGGATCCTGAGAAACTGACTGCCATTCTCAAATGGCCTCTTCCCGTTGGAGTAAGAGTGATACAACGGTTTCTCGGATTTGCCAATTATTACAGGCAATTAATTTCTCACTTTTCCGCAATAACCAAACCTATTTCCGCTCTCACTCGAAAGGGGACAACTCCCAATTCTTGGACTACTGAGGCGGAGGAGGCCTTTCAGACCCTAAAACGGGCTTTCTCCACAGCCCCGGTGTTGTACCGTCCCGAAAGCAACCAACCCTTTGTACTCGAGGTGGACGCTTCCTCAACAGGTGCCGGGGCAGTACTGTCCCAGAGATCCTCCTCCGGTCGTCTGCGTCTCTGTGGCTTCTTTTCGAAGGCCTTCTCTCCATCTGAGTGCAACTACTCAATCGGCGACCATGAACTGTTGACCATAAAATTGGCCCTGGAAGAATGGTGTCATCTCCTGGAGGGGGCTGTCCATCCCTTTGTAGTCTTCTCTGACCACCAGAAGAATTTGGCCTATCTCCAGTCTGCCCAGAGACACAATCCTTTTCAGGCCAGATGGTCCTTATTTTTTGCCCTATTTGACTTCGAGCTCCGCTTTTGCCCCGGCAACAAGAATACCAAAGCCGACGCCCTATTCATCACGGTGCCTCCAATGAACTGGCTGTCTCCACCTCCCGGCAAGACACTTGTGCCTGAGAATCTCAAGCGAAAGTTCCTTCTATGGGGACACTCTTCCAGACCGGCTGTCCATGCCGGAACCAAGAAGACGCTTGCCCTTATCACGCGTCACTACTGGTGGCCTACGCTTCATCAAGATGTGCTTGATTTCGTGGCATCTTGTCCCTCCTGTGCTAAAAACAAAGTGCCGCAACGACTTTCATCCGGCTTATTGCTGCCGTTGCCTGTCCCTGCGGTTGCTTGGGAACACATTGCCATGGATTTTATGGTGGTGGACCATTTCTCCAAGATGGCCCACTTCATCCCTCTGTCTGGTCTCCCCTCGGCTCCTGAGTTGGCCAAAGTTTTTATCCATCAGATCTTCAGACTCCATGGACTACTGCAACGTGTTGTGTCTGACCGGGGGTTCAGTTCACCTCCAAGTTCTGGCAGGCACTTTGTAAGTTCAACAACAAGTGGAACACAATTGTGAAGTTGAACTAAATTTATAGGTTATTTTAAATTTTTTCAGGAATTGCAAAAACTGAAAAATGGGAGGTGCAATATTATTCGGCCTCTTTAACTTAATACTTTGTTGCGCCACCTTTTGCTGCGATTACAGCTGCAAGTCGTTGGGGTATGTCTCTATCAGTTTTGTACATTGAGAGACTGAAATTCTTGCCCATTCTTCCTTGGCAAACAGCTCGAGCTCAGTGTGGTTTGGTGGAGATCGTTTGTGAACAGCAGTTTTCAGCTCTTTCCACAGATTCTCGATTGTATTCAGGTCTGGACTTTGACTTGCCCATTCTAACACCTGGATATGTTTATTTGTGAACCATTCCATTGTAGATTTTGCTTTATGTTTGGGATCATTGTCTTGTTGGAAGAGAAATCTCTGTCCCAGTCTCAGGTCTTTTGCAGATTCCACCCGGACCCGTAGAAGCGAGTAATCACGAAACGACCGTTGTCTGGCACCTCCCTCCCCTAGCATTCCTCTACGTCCTGCATGTCCACACATTTGATGGAAATTATGTGAAATAAAGACTCACAGTTTTTCAGCTACATCGGTGAGTGCTGCATATTTCTTCTTTTTTTTCTTCACATTGAAATATTCATGTTTTTTCATGCAAGCACCTCCATTTTTTGACTGAATTATATGCCGCAATACTTCAGATAAATAGCTCCGTCTGGTAATGTGATTTGTGTGCCCTAGTACGTCGTTCATCTGTTTGCTCTTTGCTGGGATGTTTATTTGTGAACCATTCCATTGTAGATTTTGCTTTATGTTTGGGATCATTGTCTTGTTGGAAGACAAATCTCCGCCCCAGTCTCAGGTCTTTTGCAGATTCCAACAGGTTTTCTTCAAGAATGGACCTGTATTTGGCTCCATCCATCTTCCAATCAATTGTAACCATCTTCCCTGTCCCTGCTGAAGAAAAGCAGGTCCAAACCATGATGCTGCCACCACTATGTTTGACAGTGGCGATGGTGTGTTCAGGGTGATGAGCTGTGTTGCTTTTACGACAAACATATCATTTGGCATTGTTGCCAAAAAGTTCGATTTTGGTTTCATCTGACCAGAGCACCTTCTTCCATATTGTCATGATCCCAGTGCAGGTTTTTGAGCTGCACACCAGGGGTTAATGTCTGGAGCTCTGTGCAGGTTTTGACCTGCACACTTGGGGTTAATGATTGTGGCCTCTTTCTGGTTCTGGGAGAGCTTCTTAAACCCCTGGGAAGCTTCAATCCCTGCCAGTTATACTTTTGCCTTTGGCCTAGTGTGCTGACCCCCGTGTGCCTGTTTGTTGCTATAGCTTGTCTATATGGTTCTGACCCGGCTCTGTTTCCCGTTGTGAGTTTGCCTGTTGATTTTGTACTGCGTTATTATCTGTGTATGACTCATTGCCTGTGACCTGACTACTCTCTGCTCGCCCCTTTGGTACCTTGCAGCTATCTCTGTGTGTGACTCATTGGCTACGTCCTGACTATTCTCCCTGTCTATGCCCCTTGTTAACTTTGTCTCGCAGTTACTCTGCTAGGAATTCTCTTGCAGCTCCTAGCTCTGTGGAGTTTAGGCCACGCCTCTAGCAGTCCCGTGTTTCAGGTCCTGTGGCTCTGAAGTACGCATCTACTCGGCTGCTGCCCGCTCCACAGGTATCTTTGAGCACTGTTTCACTTTACTCAGGACATGCGCACTGGCTCAGTGAGCAAGTTCAGTGCGGTGCTCCTGACACATATGTTTGGTTTGTCTCCCAGGTGGCTTTTTGCAAACTTTAAACAACACTCTTTATGGATATCTTTGAGAAATGGCTTTCTTCTTGCCACTCTTCCATAAAGGCAAGATTTGTGCAGTGTACGACTGATTGTTGTCCTATGGACAGACTGTCCCACCTCAGCTGTAGATCTCTGCAGTTCATCCAGAGTGATCATGAGCCTCTTGGCTGCATCTCTGATCAGTCTTCTCCTTGTTTGAGATGAAAGTTTAAAGGGACGGCCGAGTCTTGGTAGATTTGCAGTGGTATGATACTCCTTCCATTTCAATATGAACGCTTGCACAGTGCTCCTTGGGATGTTTAAAGTTTTGGAAATCATTTTGTATCCAAATCCAGCTTTAAACTTCTCCACAACAGTATCACGGACCTGCCTGTTGTGTTCCTTGGTCTTCATGATGCTCGCTGTGCTTCAAACAGAACCCTGAGACTATCACAGAGCAGGTGCATTTATACGGAGCCTTGATTACACACAGGTGGATTATATTTGTCATCTTTAGTCATTTAGGACAACATTGGATCATTCAGAGATCCACAATGAACTTCTGGAGTGAGTTTGCTGCACTGAAAGTAAAGGGGCCGAATAATATTGCACGCCCCACTTTTCAGTTTTTTCATTTTCACACAGGAAAGATGTATATCTTTGTACCGTGTTAGCCAGTGGATAGAAAAATATTCAGGATTGAGAGTCCTCAGTAGTTGATACCTTTTAATGGCTAACTGAAAAGATGGTAATACATTGCATTTTCACAAAAATTTAAAACAACCAATAAATTTTGTTTAACTTCACAATTGTGTTCCACTTGTTGTTGATTCTTCACCAAAAACTTACATTTGGTATCTTTATGTTTGAAGCATGATATGTGGGAAAAGGTTGAAAAGTTCCAGGGGGCCGAATACTTTCGCAAGGCACTGTAACTAGAGTGACAGACAGGAAAACACTGGAATACCGGCCAAAAATGACCAAACTTGGACCACGCAGATATGAGTCCTGGCACACTGCCAAATATGTGGCCTGTTTTTTAACCCCTTTACCCCCAAGGGTGGTTTGCACGTTAATGACGGGCCAATTTTTACAATTCTGACCACTGTCCCTTTATGAGGTCATAACTCTGGAACGCTTCCACGGATCCCGGTGATTCTGACACTGTTTTCTCGTGACATATTGTACTTCATGATAATGGTCAAATTTAATTCATATAACTTGTGTTTATTTGTGAAAAAAGTGGAAATTTGGCGAAAGTTTTGAAAAATTTCACAATTTTCCAACTTTGAATTTTTAAGCCCTTAAATCACAGAGATATGGCACACAAAAAAAATAATAATATGATACCTGATATGTGGGGGACCACTGTTTCAGCACATGGCAGAGCTCAGAACGGAAGGAGCACCGTTTGACTTTTTCAACGCAAAATTGGCTGGAATTCAGATCAGACGCCATGTCACGTTTGGAGAGCCCCTGATGTGCCTCAACAGTGGAAATCCCCACAAGTGACCCCAAAAGTTATTGTGCAATTTGATCTGAGTATGCTGATACCCCATATATTGGGGTAAATGACTATTTGGGCGCATGGCAGAGCTCGGAAGGGAAGCAGCGCCATTTGACTTTTTTGGCTGGAATTGAGATCGGACGCCATGTCGCGTTTGGAAAGCCCCTAATGTGCCAAAACAGTGGAAACCCCCCACAAATGACACTATTTTGGAAACTAGACCCCTTATGGATCTTATCTAGATGTATGGTGAGAACTTTGACCCCGCAAGGGCTTCACAGAAGTTTATAACGCACAGCCGTACAATTAAAAAATCACATTTTTTCCACAAAAATGATCTTTTCACCCCCAATTTTTATTTTCCCAAGGGTAACAGGACCCCAAACGTTATTGTGCAATTTGTCCTGAGTACGCTGATACCCCATATGTGGGAGTAAACAATTATTTGGGCGCATGGCAGAGCTCGGAAGGGAAGTAGCGCCAATTCACTTTTTTGGCTGGAATTCAGATTGGACGCCATGTCGTGTTTGGAAAGCCCCTGATGTGCCAAAACAGTGGAAACCCCCCCAACAAATGACCCCATTTTGGAAACTAGACCGCCCAAGGAACTTATCTAGATGTGTGGTGAGCACTTTGATCCTCCAAGTGCTTCACAGAGGTTTATAATGCCCGGGCGTGAAAATAAAAAAATCATTTTTTCTACAAAGATGATCTTTTAGTCCCCAATTCTTTTATTTTACCAAGGGTGACAGGAGAAATTGGACACCAAAAGTTGATGTCCAATTTGTCCTGCGTACGCTGATACCCCATATGTAGGACAAAACTTACTGTGACGTTTTGGAATGCAGACTTTGATGGAATGGTCTGCGGGTGTCATGTTGCCTTTGGAAAGCCCATGATGTGCCTAAACTGTGGAAACCCCCCACATGTGACCCCCATAGTGGAAACTAGACCCCCCAAAGAATGTATCTAGATGTGTGGTGAGCCCTTTGAACCCCCAAGTGCTTCACAGAAGGTTATAACTTAGAGCCATAAAAATAAAAAATCATTTTTCCACAAAAATGATATTTTTGCCCCCAATTTTTTATTTTCCCAAGGGTAACAGGAGAAACTGGACCCCAAAATTTGTTGTTCAATTTGTCCTGAGTAGGCTGATACCCCATATGTGGGGGTAAAACACTGTTTGGGCGCATGGCAGAGCTTGGAAGGGAAGGAACACTGTTTGACTTTTTGAATGCAGAATTGGCTGGAATTGAGATCAGACGCCATGTTGCGTTTGGAGAGCACCTGATGTGCCCAAAACAGTGGAAACCCCCCAATTCTAACTTCAACCCTAACCCCAACACACCCCTAACCCTAATCTCAGCCCTAACCCTAAGGATTTGTGCACATGTTGTGTATTCTGCTGCGTTGTACAGTATCTTTATATTCAATGGCAAATGGAAAACGCAGTGCACAGGCTGCAGATTTTTCCATGCGGATTTGCTGCGGTTTTAAATCCGCAGCATGTCACTTCTTTGTGCGGAATCCGCAGCGGTTTGACACCTGCTCCATTACCAGGTGTCAAAACGCAGAGGAAAACCGCAGGCTAATCCGCACTAAAACCGCAGGTAAAACGCAGGTCATTTGACCTGCGGATTTACCTGCGGATTTAGCGAAATCTGCGCGGAAAAATCCGCAGCAGAATCCGCATCGTGTGCACACAGCCTAACCCTAGCACTAACCCTAACTCTAGCCCTAATAGGAAAATGGGAATAAATACTTTTTTTAAATTTTATTATTTTTCCCTAAATTAGGGGGTGATAACGGGGGGTTTGATTTACTATTTATGGCGGGTTTTTATGTTTGGCAACTATCGCACGCTAAAAGACTCTTTTTATTGTAAAAATAGTTTTTGCATCACCACATTTTGAGAGCTATAATTTTTCCATATTTTGGACCCACCGGGTCATGTGACATTTTTTGATCGCTTTTTATTCTGATTTTTGGGATGCAGAATGAACAAAAACCAGCATTTCAAGAATTTCTTTTGGGGGGGGGTTTACACCATTCCTCGTGCGGTAAAATTGATAAAGCAGTTTTATTCTTCGGGTCAGTACGGTTACAGCGATACCTCATTTAGGTCTTTTTTTATGTTTTGGCGCTTTTATATAATGAAAACAATTTTATATAAAAAATAATTATTTTTGCATCTCGTTATTCTGCGAGCTATAACTTTTTTATTTTTTCGCTGATGATGCTGTGTGGCGGCTCATTTTTTGTGGGACAAGATGACGTTTTCAGCGGTACCATGGATATTTATATCCGTCTTTTTGATCGCGCGTTAGTGCACTTTTTATTCGGCGGTATGATGAGCATCGTTTTTTTTTTTAAGGGGTTAACTATAGGGGTTAACTAGTGGGACAGTTTTAATGGCCAGGTCGTTACAGACGCGGCGATACTAAATATGTGCATTTTTATCGTTTTTTTATTTACAAAAAAAGAATTTATTGAGGTTTTTTTTTTAAATTTGTTTGGGGATTTTTTATAAATTATTTTTACACTTGGTTTTTTTTTTTACTTTATTATATTGTCCCAGGAGGACTTAGAAGGCTGGAGTCACACACAACCATTAAAAATTCGGACCGATTTCTACGGTACGAAATCGCACAATGATTTCTTGTCCAGGGATCCGTCTGTCATCCCATTTTCCGGCGATGAACCGATTTTATTCGCATCTAAGCATCAAACTGACATCCAATGCCAATGCCTGATGCTCTTTCCTGTTGACCAGGAGAAGTCTTGCGATTTAATCGCAAGTCACACGTGTGGTGCGCTTTCAATGTGATTTTTAATCGCACCCATAGACTTGTATTGGCGAATCCGATCCGAAAATCGGTGACAATCGCAGCATGCTGCGATTCTCTCGGTCCGAGGAACGGATCCGATAAAAGAACGCATGATGGGAGCAGCAACATAGAATAACATTGGGACAAATGCAATGCGATTTTTTATCGCATTGCATTCGTCCGATTTAATCGCTAGTGTGACTCCGGCCTAATAATAATAATCTTTATTTGCGCTTGACTTGCGCTTAAAGCACCACTCCAGCGGTGAGGAAAAAAACACTAGAGTGGTGCTTTAATAATAAGCTATTTATTATTATAAAGTTAATTCCGGCTTGGAATAAATGTCTGCAGTCAATTTATGTGACTGCAGACTGCCAAATCATGACACGGAACGCCTGCTGCATGAGCCCCCAATGACACTAGCGTTATCAAACGGTCATGGACCCCATGTTTGCTATGCGCATGACAAAATGTGAAGGGCACCAGCACAGGGCATTAATATTTTTAGGAAGGAATTTTACTATCTAGAGAGCACAAAGGTGGCATTATTACTATGTAAGGGGCACAGTGGTGGTAGTATTATGTCGGGCGGTAAGAGGAGCCGTTATTGTACCGCACTGTAGGTGCAGTAATAGGGACACATACGGCAGCAGCAGCTCAGTATTGGGGTATCAGCAGGATGAGGAGTTTGTGCAGGAAATGTGAGAAGTCAAATGTGTGTAAGAAGGACCAGACCGGTGGTACCTATCTTGCGCCGGATCTGTAACTGTCGGGGCTGTCACCTTTGTTGTCCGGGGTAAAGCTTAGAAACCCGGACCGTCCTTTGCACTTGACTGCAGGGGGCATGGCTAAGCTAAAAAGGCCAGAGCGCGCGAAAAAGCAAGGAGACTTGGCGGGAACTCGCAGCACGCAGCAGGGGAAGTTTGGTGCTCCATCCTCTCAGTGACAGCCCAGGCCTCCGCTATCAGGTCCACAGGTCAGTAAATATCGCGCTCGTGCCGCCTAAGAAAGAGAACTGTGCCCATACTACTGCCGAACTACCGTATTTTTCAGACTATAAGACGCACCGGACCATAAGATGCACCCCAAATTTTCAGAAGGAAAATAGGGAAAAAAATAATAATGTGTCAAATGGGGGTCCGTCTTACAGTCCAAATTCAGCTTACCAGGGAAGGAATCCGGCACAGGTGGAGTGGTCACAGGGGTCATTCAGTGGTCCAGGCTGGTGCGGTGGTGGCGGCTCTGTGCTGGGGCATCTGGGCCACTGTGCTGGGGCAGCTGGGCCACTGTGCTGGGGCAGCTGTGGCACTGTGCTGGGGCAGCAAGGACACTGTGCTGGGACAGGTGGGCCACTGTGCTGGGGCAGCTGGGACACTGTGCTGGGGCACTGTGCTGGGGCAGCTGGGGCACTGTGCTGGGGCAGCTGGGGCAGGTGGGCCACTGTGCTGGGGCAGATGGGGCACTGTGCTGGGACAGGTGGGCCACTGTGCTGGGGCAGTTGGGACACTGTGCTGGGGCACTGTGCTGGGGCAGGTGGGCTCTGTGGTGTGGTGGTGGTGGCGGCAGGCTGTGCTCCGGTGCAGGAGCGGCGGCTCCGATGCAGGAGCAAGCGGCTCCGCCAGCATTTCCTCAAAGACCCTGCACATCCGTTGCTGGCTGCTGCCATGTTGCGGTGGCCTCCGGGAACATGGACGCCGGGAAGATGGCCGCCGGTCCGGGGACGGCGCATGCTCAGGTTCAGATCTCGTCCCGAGATCTCGGGAGACGAGATTCAAATCTCCTCCAGGCCCTGGGTAACATATCCCTGTAAAAAATAGAATTAAAATAAAAATAGGGATATACTTACCTTCTGTTGGCCCCCGGAGCTCTCCCGCCTCTCACCACGCTGCCAGCATCTTCCGTTCCCAGGGAAGCATTGCGTGAATGACCTCGCATGATGCTACGTCATCAGAGGTCATTGTCGCAAGGCATTCCTGGGAACGGAAGTTGCCGGCAGCGTGGTGAGAGGCGGGAGAGCTCCGGGGGCCGTCAGAGGGTAAGTATATCCCTATTTTTTTTTTTACTATTTTTTACATTCTATCTTTTACTATTGATGCTGCACTATACTTGACAAGTGTGACCAACCTGTCAATCACTTTTCCAAGCGATGCTTCAAATCGCTTGGAAAAGCGCAAGCATTATGCAAGCTAAAAATGCTTGCAAAACGCTTGTGTGAATGAGGCCTAACAATGTTCCGAGTACAATGCCATTTTTTATCGGATTTCACTTGTCTGAGTTATACGCTAGTGTGAACGAGCCCTAAAAGAAGCACAGAGACCAAGGCATCAACCCCTCTACATTACCAAGGAAGGGAGTGGATCAAGATTACCCATTTCTACACAGGTTTCACACACAGGACTGTTGTTTGTTTTATGTTGGTGGGATTTTGTTTTGTATTGCACTTTTTTTTGCATTTTTCATGAAGTTTTTCATGCAGTTTTTTTGAGCCAGAACCAGAAGTGAATTTCATAGAAATATATTGGAAGAATTTACACTTCTTTATCCTTCTTGCCAGATCCACTTCTGACTTTGTTTCAAAAACTACATGTTTTGTCATTTTTTTTGTAACTAGATGTTTTCTAGAAGGCATAAAATGAAATAAGAAGTTCATTATTTTTATTGATTTTTTTTGTATCAAATTTTATTTTTTTTATGCGGCCATATAGAGGATTTTTTTTTAAACGTAGTATGTTCTGTTTTGATTTTTAGTTGTCTCTCAGGCTTCCCTACTGTATAGGGAAAAAAAACATGAAAACAAAAAAATAAGATAGTGTGAAAAAGAACATAAAAATAATGATAAAAAAATGAATAAAGTTCATAGCTAGACACGATTTCTAATCTGTCTTGTCAATCAATGTTCGCAGTAGTTTTCCTTTGCAGGTGAAATCTCATTTAAAATCTGGTTACCATAGTGTGCAGTAGGTTTTCTGTAGCAAAATCCAGTGGGAAATCTGCTGTGTATACTGTGTGGCCCTCGTGGTAAATACACATGTAGAGTATTTGCTGTATATCCATCATGTGAATTTGCGCACAGAAATCTGCCGTGTAAGCAGCATGTTATTCTGCAGCATAGCAATTTTTCTGTGCTGAATTTAATGTGGATTTTAAGTTTTGGATTTCTATAGGTTAAATCTGCTGCAAATCCACTGTAAAATCTGTGTGCCGGGACAAATCCAAAGTTTTTGATGGATTTGCATCCAACAGGTTGAAAGATAAATTAGTTACACAAAAATTGACATGCTGCGGATTTAACCCCTTCCTGATGTTACATGTTAGTTGTGGGTGTATGGAGTGGGACAGGAGGTCTTGACATGGGGGTGCCAATTGTGTAATACAGTCAGCACCCACATGATGTGATTGATGGGGTGGTCAGATGAGTAGTCCAGGGGCCTATTGGCTGTCAGTCAGTGCCGGTGTGAGGTAACAGCCGCTACTCTCCAGGCTGCACCTCTATGACTGAAAGCCAGAGGTTGCCGGTAGGAAAAAAGTTAATTTACTTCTGGCAGCGTGGCTTTCAGTGCAGAGCAAAACAGCTTCAGCTATTAACCTGCAGATTAACCTCATATCTGCAGATTTTTTTACGACAGGTTCCCTTAAACTGTATAGTAAACTGTGTAAAGAGGAAAAACAAATGAAGAAGCAGAATTTCTGTTTTTTAGTAACTTCACTTCCCCAATAAAAAGCGATCAACATTAATTTTATTTCTTAATGTCCTAAATGTCTATCTAATGTAATAATCCAATCATTTTTCTAATACGCTTTAATTAAAAAGTCTGTATCATTCTCTCTAGTCTGTTTGTTTTTAACCTATTTTCGGTCTGATGCTACTTTATTTGAGAACCCCCAGTGCATGTTAGGATACTCAAAATGGACATCATCAGGGGGCCGAGGCTGTGGTGACTGCTGCAGCTGCTAAAACAAAGTGTCAGTTTCAGCGGATGGGCTAGTCCCTGCTCTATTGAGCAGGTGTAAGTTGTGAGTTCCAATGTATGCTCAGTGCGAGTTTCCTTGTCACTGTGCAATATTCCTTTCAATGCTCAGTGACAGTGCGCTCCCTCGCCAGATGTGATGAGCTGACAAGAGAGCACATTTTTTTTTACAAAGGTTAATATAAGAAAATGGACCCCATAATTTGTTACGCAACTTCTCCTGAAGATGGCAGTATCCCATAGGTGGCCACAAACTGCTGTTTTGGCACATGGCAGGGCTCAGAAGAGAAGGAACACTATTTGACTTTTGGAGTGCAAATTTGGATGGAACAGATTGTGAATGCCATGTCGCATTTGCAGAGCCCCTGAGGTGCCAAAACAGCAGAAACCCCCCCACAAGTGACCCCATTTTGGAAACTAGACACCTCAATGAATTCATCTAGGGGTTTAGTAAGCATTTTTATAGTACAAGTGATTCAGAAAACTTTATAAAATTTAGATCTGAAAACAAAAATTTACATTTTTTCCACTAAAATACTGTTTTAACACCAAATTTATCAATTCCACAGGAGAAAATGGACCCCATAATTTGTTATGCAATTTCTCTCGATGGCAGTTATACGCCATATGTGGTTAAAAACTAGTGTTTGGTATCACGGATGTTAGATGTCGAGTTTCCCCCACTGCACAGGGGGGAATCTCAAGCCGTGCCCCCTGCGGTCTCCCATTCCTCTGCAGCCGCAGAGATTCCTGCTCAGCAGAGACACCGGTCCTGGAGTCTAGCCCAGGCTGATGCTAGGCGTCTGGTTGCTCCTGCTGGCTCTGCTATAACACCATGCTTGAGTCAGCAGCGAGCAGACACTCCAGGGACTAAGTCCTGTCTTTTGCTTACTGAGCATGTCCGTGGGACGACCTCTCATTGGAGGTCGGAGGTCCCATGCGCAGGTCCCTTTCCTGCTCGGATTGGTCCACTGGGAAGGTCCCGGAAGGACACCGCTATTAAAGAGTCACGTGGCCGCTCGGCCATGCGCTACTATAGACTCTTGTGGCTTATGGTGTGTATGATGACGGATGCGTGATACTGCGACTGACTCATTATGTTCCCCTCCCTCTGGTTGTGCTTGGGTTAAGAGAATAGGAGTTAGAGTCCGCGCACACTAGTGGCATTGCATTCGCCACCGTGCTCCCAGTCATCAGCACGTGCTAGTGTCCAACGGTGCCAATCTGTCCACGGCACTATCGTACTGCGTCGAGCAGTGTGCTTTCTTAGCCCAACCCTGGGCGATTACTGTCGTCCGCCAGAGCGGCACTGTGCACACTTGCTCGCTATATTTATAATAGTATTTTTCTGCTGGCTCCTCAGTTTGCGGCGCTAGAGGTCTAGAGGGACTCCTGACCGGTGTCCTAAGGACAGAGTCATGAGACTCTACACTAGCGCTCCATTTGCCGAGTCCTGTGGAGTTAACAGACTCTGGCATTTGTGCCAGCGAACGCTCCTGTACACAGCGGGTCAGTAGTTACCCGCCGGTGTTTAGTTTGCGCTCCGCCATTACCCAGCAGCAGTTTACCATCTCTGCACGGTGGACCCCAGGCTGCGAACGCACCTCATTATCATTTTTATTATTTGGTGCGTTCTGCCAGCCTAACAACGGAAAAACTCAGAACTAAAGGGCGCTGCCTCAAAGTTTTAATTCACACAAATGGCAATAAGGGAAAATGAACCCCATAATTTATCATGCAATTTTTGCTGACCGTAGCCTTTCCCATTTGTGGTTGTTCCCTACTGTTTGGGCACACGGCAAGGAAGGAGCGCTACTTGGCTTTCATTTGAATAGATTATGGGCTTCATTAGCCGAGCCCCTGAGGTGCCAAATCAGCAGAAACCTCCCCAGTGAACCCATAATACAAATTTCACTGCCTAAAAAATTCATCTGGAGTTGAAGTGAATATTTTGAACTCACAGGTGCCTCACAGAATTTTATAACAATAGGATGTGGTAATCTGACATTTTAGAGGTAAAAAATTGATTTATTAGCTGCAAAACATCAATTTTGCCACTGTACTAAGGAAGCGTTATCTTCATTCTCTCTCAGTACAGTTATGGCCGTTACAAAGGGAGTTTTATTTACATTATTACTGTTCCACATTACACTTAAGAAAATAATAATTTGTTTCTGTGTCACCATACTCTACATTAGAGACATACAGATTCTTTTTATGGCAAGATGTATTTTTCATTGGTGCCAATGTGTGGTATGTACTGTCACGCCGCGCTCACCTGGGGGCGGGACTTCGGTCCCGACGTCATCTCTTCCGGAGCCGCGGTCACTCCGGGGGTCCCGCCGGGTGCGCACGCGCACCTCTCGTACCTAGGTCCCTGTCTCCTTCATGTTATGTCTGCGCCTACGTGCTTTTCTCAGTTCGGTCTCCAGGTCAGTCCTCTCTATGGTACTGGAGGACTTGACCCGGAAGCTCTCGTGATCATGTGCTATATCAGGCTACCTCTTCCTAGGGGAGGTGCCTGATTATTGTTGTGCTTCCTGGCTTGGTCTGCTGTGTCCCTGCCTGGCTGTGCTCTGTATTCGGGTCCCCTGCCTTGCACTCTGTTGTGCCTCTTGGCACACGCTCTGAACCTGCACTCTGCCTTGTACTCGGTTGTGCCTCCTGGCACACGCTCTGACCCTGTGCTCTGTCTTGTACTTAGTTGTGCCTCCTGGCACACACTCTGATCCTGTGCTTTGTCTTATACTCAGCTGTGCCTCCTGGCACACGCTCTGACCCTGTGCTCTGTCTTGTACTTAGTTGTGCCTCCTGGCGCACACTCTGATCCTGTGCTCTGTCTTATACTCAGTTGTGCCTCCTGGCACACACTCGGACCCTGTGCCTTGTCTCAAACTCAGTTGTGCCTCCTGGCACACGTTCCAATCCTGTACTCTGTCTCTTACTCGGTTGTGCCTCCTGGCACACGTTCCAATCCTGCACTCTGTCTTATGCTCAGTTGTGCCCTCTGGCACACACCCTGCTCCTGTACTCTGTTACACCTCCTGACACACCTGCTGCCTAACTCTGTGCTCTGACGTGCTCCTTGCACCCATCCTGCTTCACTCACACCCGGATGTACAAAGTCTCTGTATACCACGTGTTCCCGTGTCCACGCTTTACACGTTCCTGCAGACACACTCACCCACTCACTCGTGTCTCCTGTGAGCCGGCCGCCTGGTGCCAGCAGTCATGGTACCTCACCCCCTGGGGCTTGCCCCTGACACTCCCTGTATAGGGGGTGGTCTTCACTAGGTCAGCTCGCCCTGGGAGGGTTGGTGCCACGACCCAGAGGGTCCACTCCGGGAGTCGTCACAGTATAATTAGGCCATGGACCCCGCTGGTACCACCGCCTCCATCCAAAAGGAACTGGTGTTCCAACAGGAGAGTCAGACCAGGCTCGTGTCCTCTCTGAAATCCATGGAGTCCCGTTTGTCAGGCATGCAGTCCTCTGACCCTGGGAATGCTTCCCAGCTGGCCAGCCTCCAGCAAGAACTCACACAGCAACGCGACACCCAGGTCCATATCCTCAACTATATGGCATCGGTAGACAGTCGGCTTCCTTCCTTACAAGCCGTTTCTGCCCAGTCCTCGGCCCCGCACCCGCGTCTCAGCAAGTCACCCCGATATAGCGGGGACCCTAAGTTTTGGCGAGGATTTCTGAACCAATGCCGGTTACATTTTGAGCTTTTGCCGCAGCACTATCCCACTGAGCGCGCCCAAATTGCCTTTATTATTTCACACTTAGAGGGGGAGGCGTTAGCATGGGTGAACCCCCTCTGGGAGCACAATGACCCACTCGTCTCTCAGCTTTCCACCTTTTTGGACACTTCCGCAAGGTGTTCGACGAGCTGGGTCGGCTGGCCTCTACCACCGAGTCTCTCTTTAACCTCCATCAGGGTACGCTACCGGTGGGACAGTATGCCATCCGTTTTCGTACCTTGTCCTCTGAACTCGGTTGGAACAACGAGGCTCTCGTAGGGATCTTTTGGCGTGGCCTGTCCGGTCGGATCAAAGACGAACTGGCAGGTCGGGATACTCCCACCTCTTTAGAGGATCTGATCTCTCTGGCGACACGCATTGACCTGCGGTTTCAGGAACGTGCCCGTGAATCAGCCAGAGAGAGGAGCTCCTCTCACCTCCTTCGTTCCTGCCCCAAGAAGCCGGGAAACTTCTCCGCCTAGGGTTGGTAGGAGAGGCCTCCCTAGGTGTACGTGATCCCTCTCCTCCCCTGCTCGTGTGTGTGTTATTGAATCTCGGTGCCAAGCGTTATTCTGAGGAGGCTTTTCTGGATTCTGGTGCGGAGGGGAATTTTATCACGTTCGAGGCGGTTAAAAAATACCGGATTCCTGTCAGATCCCTGGAGACTCCTCGGTCGATAGTTTCGGTCAATGGTATGTCCGTGCAGGAGACCGTTACCCAGGCCACCAAAGACATCGAGCTGCAGATCGGAGCCCTGCACCGGGAGAAGATCTCCTTCCTCGTCTTGTCTACCATGTCTCACACGCTTCTTCTAGGTCTCCCTTGGCTACGGACTCATGAGCCAACCCTGGACTGGCGGTCGGGCGAGATACTCCGTTGGGGACCGTCCTGTCAGGAGAAGTGCCTGTTGCCCGTCCATCCGATGAACTCTGCCTGTCCATCCCCGGCACCTACAGGTCTGCCGTCGGCTTACTGGTCCTTTGCAGATGTCTTCGACAAGAAGGAGGCCGAGACTCTGCCCCTCCATCGGCCATATGACTGTCCGATTGACCTCATTCCTGGTTCTACGCCACCCAGGGGTAGAATATATCCGCTATCCCCTGCTGAAACCCAAGCTATGTCTGAGTATATCCAGGAGAACCTTGTGAGAGGTTTTATCCGTAAGCAGGGCCGGTTTTAGACAAAGTGGGGCCCTAGGCAAAAGTTTAAAGTGGGGCCCCAAATGCTAACATTGTAAAATCATACATTTATGTTACATTACATGAGCAGTTGTCAGAGGGGCCTGGAGCTAGTGCTGGCACTGTGGCCCCCATATTCAGGGGCCTTATATCGGCCGACGGGTCTGCCACTATTAGCATTACACAGGAGCGTTGCTAGGGTCAGAAAATATTGGGGGACCCAAGCCCCAAAGACAAAGAGTTGTCCCCCAACCCCCTCTTAATTTTTTTTTTTAACACTGCAAATAACACAGCAGGGCTCCCAACCATCCTGGATCCAGCGGGACAGTCCCGATTTTGACACTCCCACCGCAGGATTGTAGTTTTCCCGCACTGCAAATCAGCCGCCATGCCCACCTGTCATTTCAGAAGGCACTGTGTACCGATCGCCATACTATTCCCTCTATGCACAGCACACTCCAGAACAGAAGCCCTCCCCGACTCACGTGAACAGTCACATGACTGTGACCACATCCTATGTAACATCAGAGAGAGCAGTAATAACGCTCTGAGAACAGATAATATAGGAGATGTCACCTGCAGTCCTATGTAACACCACATATAGTATTACTCTGAAACGCTATGGCTATGTTCACATGCAGCATTTTTTTTCAGTAGCCAAAACCTGTTCTATTGGCAGTAAAAATATTGCGTTCAAAACACCTGTTTTTCAGCTTGTTTTCTGGTGTTTTTTACACTTTTTTCAGCTTTTTTTAAAGTGAGGATGTTTCCTTTGTCTATAGTATGTTTAAGGCCACGTTCACACGTTGAGTATTCGGTCAGTATTTCACATGTGCAAGTCAAAACCAGAAGGGTGAGAAATCCAGAAGTGGTGACATATTTCTACTATATTTTTACTCTGATTGTTCCACTTCTGTTTCTGCATTACAAATACTGATGTGAAATACTGACCAAATACTAAACATGTAAACGAGACCTAATAGTTTAATTCACCAAAACCACTTAAAAAATTGCAGCGAAAAATGCCGTTGCAATATCTGCAACTTTCTTTTTTATATTCTTTCATTGCTTTCTACGGGTGAAAACACACTGAAAGAAGTGACACGCTACAGATTTAAAAAGTGCTACAGTTCTGAAATTCAGTCAGAAAAAAAACAAGCGCATGCAGGAGATTTCAGAAATCTCATATGTTTTGCTGGCACTTTAAAAAGCAGCTTTTGGCCGCGTTCATAGGCAGAATTGTTGCAGCTTTTTCTTCTGCAAGTAAGAAGTTTACAGCATTTTACAGCACAAGCAAAGACTGAGATTTTCAGAAATCTCCTGCACACCCTTTTATTTTCTCCTGACTGAATTTCACAACTGCAGCTGTTTTTTAAATCCGCAGCGTGTCACTTTCAGCATTTTTTTTCACCCGTAGACAGCAATGAAAAAGTTTTAGAAAAGCTGCAAATGGTGCAACGTTGTTTTTCGCTGCGTTTTTGGTGAATAAAACGAACTTTATTAAACATGTACTTTAGACAAAATGAATACTATACAAAAAAAACAGCAAAAGCTCTAAGGGTCTGTGTCCACAATCAGTAAACTCTGGAGGCCAGATGTTACAGCATAGTGCATGGGATGAACACATGTGGAATCACCTGCGTAGGATGGCAGCAATTTTGACGAAGCACATGTCCGCTGCGTCCAAAGTGCTGCCATTTCCGGATCGTCTGCACATACCCTAAAAAATTGGTGTTTTGAAAGCAGTGATTTTACTGCCAAGAGAGCAGGCTTTGGCAGCAAAAAAAAAAAATGCACCAAAAACGCTGATTCCTATGCACACCTGTACTATATATGTGTATGGTTTACCCTTATTATTTCACATGGGAATTCATTTATTTCTATATCATAAATCCCCTGATTCAGCAGACAGTATCCCTGTCTGATGTCATCCAGACAGTAGTGACAGAAGGTCGCCCTGTCACATTACAAGCAGTGATTTAGTGACTGTGGTCAGAGCTGATGCTGATCGCTGCTATATGTGGCTGTGAATCTTGATCCTACAGCAATCAGCACAGAGCTCTGGGACCACAGTGAGTAAATCACTGCACTCTGACCTGTTATTGCTGCTCTTACCAGGTTCTGCGGCTTCACTTATGCATATCCATTCTCATGACAGTGGTTGGAGCAGCCATGATGAGGGCTCAAGAGGAGACATACAGAGCTTCAGGCATCTTCCTGGCTGTCACTGTGCTGTAATCGGCCCCTCCCCCTCACTCTCAACTTTTAACCTGACTGCAGGGAGAAAGAGACAGGGGGGCTCAAGGGGCTTTGCGAGAGACACTCCAAGACTTCAGAGCAATGCACAGCATTATTCACTGCTGTACACCCTCTGGGCACTTGATAAGTGGGCTGCAGATGCAGGGGGCCCCCTTTGTAGGTGGGGGCCCCAGGCATCTGCCTGGCCTGCCTGGCCCAAACGCCGGCCCTGTCCGTAAGTTCTCCTCGCCCGCGGGAGCTGGATTTTTCTTTGTCAAAAAGAAGGACGGCTCCCTCCGTCCTTGCATAGACTACCGAGGCCTGAACGATATCACTGTCAAGAACAAGTACCCATTGCCATTGATCCCGGAACTCTTTGACCGGCTTAGAGGAGCTCGAATTTTCACCAAACTGGATCTTCGTGGGGCTTACAACTTGATCCGCATTCGTTCCGGTGATGAGAGGAAGACCGCCTTTAACACCAGAGATGGTCACTATGAGTACTTGGTCATGCCCTTCGGCCTCTGCAATGCCCCAGCGGTGTTCCAGGAGTTCGTGAATGACGTCTTCCGGGATATGCTGTACTCCAGCGTGGTAGTCTATCTGGATGACATCCTCGTTTTTTCTCCAGACCTCTCCACCCACAGAAAGAACGTGCGTCAAGTCCTCCAGTGCCTGAGGGAGAACCGCCTTTATGCCAAGCTCGAGAAATGTGCCTTCGACCAAACGTCCCTGCCATTCTTGGGGTACATTATCTCAGAATCAGGTCTACGCATGGATCCGGCAAAGGTGTCAGACGTCCTCGATTGGCCACAGCCCCATGGGGTGAAGGCAATCCAACGCTTCCTTGGTTTTGCGAACTACTACCGACAGTTCGTTCCTCATTTCTCCTCGTTGGTTCACCCCATCTCGTCGTCCCTTATCTGCAAGGGAGCTAACCCAAAGGCTTGGCCCTCTGAGGCTGAAGAGGCCTTCCAGTCGTTGAAACAAGCCTTCACCGCTGCTCCGGCGCTTCACCGACCTGAGGTTAGTAGACCTTTCACTCTCGAGATGGACGCATCCTCTACCGGGGCTGGCGCAGTCCTTCTGCAGAAATCCTCATCTGGACATTTTGTCACCTGTGGCTTCTTTTCTAAAGTATTTTCCTCCACTGAACAGAACTACTCCATTGGCGACAAAGAGCTATTGGCCATTAAATTGGCCTTGGAGGAGTGGAGGTACTTACTGGAAGGCGCCATACATCCATTCATCTTCACGGACCATAAGAAACTGGCGTACATCCAGTCCGCACAGAGGCTCAATCCTCGGCAAGCCAGGTGGTCCCTATTCTTCGCCCGCTTTGACTTTGAACTACATTTTCAGCCCGGCGATAAAAACGTTAGAGCGGATGCGTTGTCAAGATCATTCCTGTCGTCTGATGCAGAGGAAGAACCCTCTCATATCATTGATCCATCAAAAGTAATTACCGTGGCTCCTGTCAAGTTAACCACGTTACCTCCGGGAAGAACCTTTGTGGCTGAGAATAACCGAAAAAGAGTGTTAAATTGGGGACATTCATCCAAGATTGTTGGCCACGTTGGTGTCCAAAAGACTTTGGACTTAATCTCTCGCTATTATTGGTGGCCTTCACTCTCCCAGGGTGTTAAAGACTTTGTGGCACCTTGCCCGTCTTGTGCCCAGAACAAGATACCCAGACAACCACCCTCTGGTCTTCTGCTCCCGCTTCCCGTTCCGTCGGCTCCATGGCAGCACACGGCCATGGATTTCATTACTGATCTGCCTTGTTCTTCCGGTTGTACTGTGGACTTGGTGGTTGTAGACCGATTTTCAAAGATGGCCCACTTCATTCCTCTTCCCGGACCACCCTCTGCTCCTGACTTGGCGAAGATCTTCATTTCCCATATCTTCAGGATTCACGGCTTCCCCCAGCACATCGTGTCAGACAGAGGGGTCCAATTCACCTCTCGGTTCTGGAGAGCTCTATGCAGACTCATGAAAGTATCATTGGATTTCTCTTCCGCCTATCACCCCCAAACCAATGGGCAGGTGGAACGTACCAACCAGATCCTTACATCCTACCTCCGGCATTTTTCTAATGCTCATCAGAATGACTGGGTCGGTCTACTTCCTTGGCTGAGTTCGCCTACAATAATCACTCCAGTGAATCGTCTACCAAGTCTCCTTTCTTCATCGTCTTTGGACAGCATCCCAATGTGCCTCTACCGGTACTTCCTGTCTCGGGGGTACCTGCTGCCGATTCTCTGTCTGTGGAGTTCTCCAGGGTATGGCAGGAGACCAAAACCGCTCTCGAGAAAGCACGGGACAGAATGAAATTACACGCTGACAAGAGGCGCCTGGACGTTCCTCCGTTTCTCCCTGGTGACAAGGTGTGGCTCTCCACCAAATACGTCCGCCTTAAGGTACCATCTTACAAACTGGGTCCCCGTTACATTGGTCCTTTTGAGGTCTTCAGGCGGATTAATGATGTTGCTTACAAATTGAAGCTGCCTCCTTCACTCCGTATTCCCAATTCCTTCCATGTGTCTCTCCTTAAACCTGTGGTTCTTAACCGGTTTCATCCTTCTCCAGGCCACACACCCCAGCCTGTTGGCTTGGGGGATGAGTTTGAGGTGAATGACATTTTGGCCATGAAGAAGGTAAGAGAACCATGTTCTTGATCGATTGGAAGGGTTTTGGCCCCGAGGAGAGGTCATGGGAGCCCAGGGAGAATATCCATGCACCCCAGATTTTGTCTAAGTTCCTCTCCAGTTTTAGAAAGAGGGGACGTAAAGGGGGGGCTACTGTCACGCCGCGCTCACCTGGGGGCGGGACCTCAGTCCCGACGTCATCTCTTCCGAAGCCGCGGTCACTCCGGGGGTCCCGCTGGGTGCGCACGCGCACCTCTCGTACCTAGGTCCCTGTCTCCTTCATGTTTTGTCTGCGCTTGCGCGCTTTTCTCAGTTCGGTCTCCAGGTCAGTCCTCTCTATGGTACTGGAGGACTTGACCCGGAAGCTCTCGTGATCATGTGCTATATCAGGCTACCTCTTCCTAGGGGAGGTGCCTGATTATTGTTGTGCTTCCTGGCTTGGTCTGCCGTGTCCTTGCATGGCTGTGCTCTGTATTCGGGTCCCCTGCCTTGCACTCTGTTGTGCCTCTTGGCACACGCTCTGAACCTGCACTCTGCCTTGTACTCGGTTGTGCCTCCTGGCACACGCTCTGACCCTGTGCTCTGTCTTGCACTTAGTTGTGCCTCCTGGCACACACTCTGATCCTGTGCTCTGTCTTATACTCAGTTGTGCCTCCTGGCACACGCTCTGACCCTGTGCTCTGTCTTGTACTTAGTTATGCCTGCTGGCACACACTCTGATCCCAATCCTGTATTCTGTCTCTTACTCAGTTGTGCCTCCTGGCACACGTTCCAATCCTGCACTCTGTCTTATGCTCAGTTGTGCCCTCTGGCTCACACCCTGCTCCTGTACTCTGTTACACCTCCTGGCACACCTGCTGCCTGACTCTGTGCTCTGACATGCTCCTTGCACGCATCCTGCTTCACTCACACCCGGACGTACGAAGTCTCTGTATACCACGTGTTCCCGTGTCCACGATTTACACGTTCCTGCAGACACACTCACCCACTCGTGTCTCCTGTGAGCCGGCCGCCTTGTGCCAGCAGTCGTGGTGCCTCACCCCCTGGGGCTTGCCCCTGACACTCCCTGTATAGGGGGTGGTCTTCACTAGGTCAGCTCGCCCTGGGAGGGTTGGTGCCACGACCCAGAGGGTCCACTCCGGGAGTCGTCACATGTACCTCTTTTAGAATGACTTTTTTTCGGGAACCATCTTTCAGTACCCATCAAGCACTACTCCCTGCTAGTACCTAACAGGCAGTACTTCCTGTCAGCACCCAGCGGGCACTACTCCCTGTCAGTACACAGGGGCAATACTTCCTGTCAGCAGCCATCAAGTAGTACTTCCTGTCAGTACCCAGCGAGTACTACTTCATGTCAGTAACCATCAAGTACTACTTCCTTTTAGTATCTAACAGGCACTATTTCCTGTCAGAACAAGGGTCACTACTTCCTATGCCTTGTGTCATTTCCAGGCGGGCTCTAGGACCTGGCTGTCTCCTGTTATTACCCGGACCTGGCTCTCCTTAGGCCTCTTTCACACTTCAGTTATTTGCATCAGTTAAAATCCGCCAAAAAGGCAGACAAGCGGATACGTTCTCAACTGATGTGAACAGATGGCACAGGATCCGTTTTTAGACGGATCCTGAAAATAAGGAAATTTAAAGGAACTGGCCGGGAAAGGGGAGGGGGGGAGAGAGAGAGAGAGAGAGAGAGACGTTGCAAGCTCCGTTTGGAAATCTTTGAGGATGTCGACGGACAGCAACATTGTGGCGGATCCTCAAAAAAACGGATGCAACGGACGGCAATCAGTCAGGATCCTCCAATAATGAAAGTCAATGGGGAAAAAAACGGATCCGCAAAGAAAAATGGCGGATCCGTTTTTTTCAAAATTGGCGGATCTTGACTGATTGTCAAAAACGGAAGTGTGAAAGAGGCCTAAGGCTGCGAGTTCTAGGACCTGGCTGTCTCCTGTCATTACCAGGTGGGTTCTAGGACCTGTCTGTCTCCTGTCATTACCCTGCGGGCTCTAGGACCTGGCTGCATCCCATCCTTACCCTGCAGGCAATGGGACTCGGCTGTCTTGTGTGTCTTGCTCTATGACCTGGCTGCCTCCTGTCATTACCAGGCGGGCTCTATGACCTGGCTGCCTCCTGTCATTACCAGGCGGGCTCTATGACCTGGCTGCCTCCTGTCATTACCAGGCGGGCTCTATGACCTGGCTGCCTCCTGTCATTACCAGGCGGGCTCTATGACCTGGCTGCCTGCTGTCATTACCAGGCGGGCTCTATGACCTGGCTGCCTCCTGTCATTACCAGGCGGGCCCTATGACCTGGCTGCCTCCTGTCATTACCAGGCGGGCTCTATGACCTGGCTGCCTCCTGTCATTACCAGGCGGGCTTTATGACCTGGCTACCTGCTGTCATTACCAGGCGGGCTCTATGACCTGGCTGCCTGCTGTCATTACCAGGCGGGCTCTATGACCTGGCTGCCTCCTGTCATTACCAGGCGGGCTCTATGACCTGGCTGCCTGCTGTCATTACCAGGCGGGCTCTATGACCTGGCTGCCTCCTGTCATTACCAGGCGGGCTCTATGACCTGGCTGCCTCCTGTCATTACCAGGCGGGCTCTATGACCTGGCTGCCTCCTGTCATTACCAGGCGGGCTCTATGACCTGGCTGCCTCCTGTTATTACCAGGCGGGCTCTATGACCTGGCTTCCTCCTGTCATTACCAGGCGGGCTCTATGACCTGGCTGCCTGCTGTCATTACCAGGCGGGCTCTATGACCTGGCTGCCTCCTGTCATTACCAGGCGGGCTCTATGACCTGGCTGCCTCCTGTCATTACCAGGCGGGCTCTATGACCTGGCTGCCTCCTGTCATTACCAGGCGGGCTGTATGACCTGGCTGCCTCTCATCATTTATCAACAACAATGCCCAAGCCCAAAATAAGGATGGAGTGGAGAAGAGGTCCATGATAAAAATTATTCCTATCTAATCACCAATAAATAAAAACAGTACCAAAATAAGAAAAACTGTCATATAGGGGATGCTAGTGGGAGAAAATTGTTATAAAGTAAAGATAAATTAGATATGGTCAACAGTACAGTGACTAAATTTCCTCATGGTACATCTGGCATAGTAATGGTAGAGAATGACTAGCACACAAGGGATCTACACAGAAATAGCAACAGATGATTACTAGGCATTACTAGTGTGAAAAACGCCTAAAGAAAAGAGTCCTCGAGGTGGTGGACATAAGTATAAGAGGGGACAGGACCAAGGGGTGAATTAGTGAATCATATACATGGATCTAAAGATGGCTATGAGATAGATTAACAGTGTTTCTCAACTCCAGGCCTCAAGACCCACCAATAGGTCATGTTTTCAGGATTTCCTTAGTATTGCACAGGTGATAATTTCATCACCTGCTCAAGCATTAACAGCATCACCTGTGCATTACTAAGGAAATCCTGAAAACATGACCTGTTGGTGGGTTTTGAGGACTGTATTGGAGAAACACTGGAATAAAACAATATGTAGATGTTATTAGATAGACCCAATGCAGAGTCCCAAAAATTAGTGGAAACCATGGTCCCTCAGGAATGGGTAACCCACTGAGAGAACAGTGAGCAGTAAATGAAGAGTCTCTCGCCCTGATGCGCGTTTTGCCTCTAGCTTCTTCCAGGGCTGTCATAACCCTCCGGGCACTAGGACCTGGCTGCCTCCCATCAAAACCTGGCGGGCACTAGGACCTGGTCGCCTTCCATCATTACAAGGTGGACACTAGGACCTGGCTGCCTCCCATTAGTGCCAGGCGAGCACTAGGACGTGGCTGCCTCCCATCATTACTCGGTGGGCTCTAGATCCTGGCTGCCTCCCATCATTACTCGGCGGGCTCTAGGACCTGGCTGCCTCCCATCATTACTTGGCGGGCTCTAGAACCTGGCTGCCTCCAGTCATTACCCGGTGGGCTCTAGGACCTGGCTGCCTCCCGTCATTACCCGGCGGGCACTAGGACCTGGCTGCCTCCCGTCATTACCAGGTGGGCTATAGGACCTGGCTGCCACCCGTCATTACCCAGTGGGCTCTAGGACCCGGATGCCTCCCGTCATTACCCAGCGTGCAATAGGACCTGGCTGCCTCCCATCATTACTCGGCAGGCTCTAGGACCTGGCTTCCTCCCGTCATTACCCGATGCGCACTACAACCGGCAGGCACTAGGACCATGTGCGGCCTCTCATCGTTACCCGGCAGGCACTAAGACCTGCCTGCCTCCCATCATTACCCGGCGGGCACTAGGACCTGGCTGCCTCCCGTCATTACCCGGTGGGCTCTCGGACCACGTGCGGCCTCTCGTCGTTACCCAGCGTGCTCTAGGACCTGGCTGCCTCCCGTCATTACCCAGTGGGCTCTAGGACCCGGCTGCCTCCCGTCATTACCCAGCGTGCACTAGGACCTGGCTGCATCCCATCATTACTCGGCAGGCTCTAGGACCTGGCTGCCTCCCGTCATTACCCGATGCGCACTACGACCTGGCTGCCTCCCATCATTACTCGGTGGGCTCTAGGACCTGGCTGCCTCACGTCATTACCAGGCGTGCACTAGGACCTGGCTGCCTCCCATCATTACTCAGTGGGCTCTTGGACCTGGCTGCCTCCCGTCATTACCCGGCGGGCTCTAGGACCCGGCTGCCTCCCGTCATTACCCGGCGGTCTCTAGGACCTGGCTGCCTCCCATCATCACTCGGCGGGCTCTAGGACCTGGCTGCGTCCCATCATTACTCGGCGGGCTCTAGGACCTGGCTGCCTCCCATCATTACTTGGCGGGCTCTAGGACCTGGTTGCCTCCCATCATTACCCGGTGCGCACTACGACCTGGCTGCCTCCCATCATTACTCGGTGGGCTCTAGGACCTGGCTGCCTCCCGTCATTACCAGGCGTGCACTAGGACCTGGCTGCCTCCCATCATTATCCGGCGGGCTCTAGGACCTGGCTGCCTACCATCATTACCCGTCGGGCTCTAGGACCTGGCTGCCTCCCATCATTACCCGGGGGGGCTCTAGGACCTGGCTGCCTCCCATCATTACCCGGCGGGCTCTAAGACCTGGCTGCCTCCCGTCATTATCCGGCGGGCTCTAGGACCTGGCTGCCTCTCGTCATTACCCGGTGGGCTCTAGGACCTGGCTGCCTCCCGTCATTACCCGGCGGGCTCTAGGACCTGGCTGCCTCTCATCAGTACCCGGCGGGCTCTAGGACCTGGCTGCCTCTCGTCATTACCCGGCGGGTACGAGGACCTGGCTGCCTCCCATCATTACCCGGCAGGCTCTAGGACCTGGCTGCCTCCAGTCATTACCCGGCAGGCTCTAGGACCTGGCTGCCTCCCGTCATTAACTGGCGGGCTCTAGGACCTGGCTGCCTCCCATCATTAGAAGGCGGGCTCTAGGACCTGGCTGCCTCTCGTCATTACCCAGCAGGGTCTAGGACCTGGCTGCCTCCCGTCATTACCCGGCGTGCAGTAGGACCTGGCTGCCTCCCATCATTACCCGGCGGGCTCTAGGACCTGGCTGCCTCCCATCATTACCCGGCAGGCTCTAGGACCTGGCTGCCTCCAGTCATTACCCGGCAGGCTCTAGGACCTGGCTGCCTCCCATCATTACCAGGCGGGCTCTAGGACCTGGCTGCCTCCCGTCATTACCCGGCAGGCTCTAGGGCCACGTGCGGCCTCCCGTCGTTACCCGGCGTGCAGTAGGACCTGGCTGCCTCCCGTCATTACCCGGCGGGCTCTAGGACCTGGCTGCCTCCTGTTATTACCCGACGGGCTCTAGGACCTGGCTGCCTCTCGTCATTACCCGGCGGGCTCAGGGACCTGGCTGCCTCTCGTCATTACCCGGTGGGCTCTAGGACCTGGCTGCCTCCCGTCATTAACCGGCGGGCTCTAGGACCTGGCTGCCTCCCGTCATTACCCGGCGGGCTCTAGGACCTGGCTGCCTCTCGTCATTACCCGGCAGGCTCTAGGATCTGGCTGCCTCTCGTCATTACCTGGCGGGCTCTAGGACCTGGCTGCCTCCCGTCATTACCAGTCATTCACTAGGACCTGGCTGCCTCCCGTCATTACTCAGTGGGCTCCTGGACCTGGCTGCCTCCCGTCATTACCCGGCGGGCTCTAGGACCTGGCTGCCTCCCGTCATTACCTGGCGGGCTCTAGGACCTGGCTGCCTCTCGTCATTACCCGGCGGGCTCTAGGACCTGGCTGCCTCCCATCATTACCCGGCGGGATCTAGAACCTGGCTGCCTCCCATCATTACCCGGCGGGCTCTAGGACCTGGCTGCCTCCCATCATTACCCGGCAGGCTCTAAGAACTGGCTGCCTCCCATCATTACCCGGCGGGCTCTAGGACCTGGCTGCCTCCGATCATTCCCCGGCGGGCTCCAAGACCTGGCTGCCTCCTGTCATTACCCGGCGGGCTCTAGGACCTGGCTGCCTCCCATCATTACCCGGCGGGCTCTAGGACCTGGCTGCCTCTCATCATTACCCGGCGGGCTCTAAGACCTGGCTGACTCCCGTCATTACCCGGCGGGCTCTAGGACCTGGCTGCCTCCCATCATTACCCGGCGGGCTCTAGGACCTGGCTGCCTCCCGTCATTACCCGGCGGGCTCTAGGACCTGGCTGCCTCCCATCATTAACCGGCGGGCTCTAGGACCTGGCTGCCTCCCATCATTACCCGACGGGCTCTAAGACCTGGCTGCCTCCCATCATTACCCGGCGGGCTCTAAGACCTGGCTGCCTCCCATCATTACCCGGCGGGCTCTAGGACCTGGCTGCCTCCCATCATTACCCGGGGGGCTCTAGGACCGGGCTGCCTCCCATCATTACCCGGTGGGCTCTAGGACCTGGCTGCCTCTCGTCATTACCCGGTGGGCTCTAGGACCTGGCTGCCTCCCGTCATTACCCAGAGGGCTCTAGGACCTGGCTGCCTCTAGTCAGTACCCGGCGGGCTCTAGGACCTGGCTGCCTCTCGTCATTACCCGGCGGGCTCTAGGACCTGGCTGCCTCCCATCATTACCCGGCAGGCTCTTGGACCTGGCTGCCTCCAGTCATTACCCGGCAGGCTCTAGGACCTGGCTGCCTCCCGTCATTACCTGGCGGGCTCTAGGACCTGGCTGCCTCCCATCATTACAAGGCGGGCTCTAGGACCTGGCTGCCTCCCGTCATTACCCAGCAGGGTCTAGGACCTGGCTGCCTCCCGTCATTACCCGGCGTGCAGTAGGACCTGGCTGCCTCCCATCATTACCAGGCGGGCTCTAGGAACTGGCTGCCTCCCATCATTACAAGGCAGGCTCTAGGACCTGGCTGCCTCCAGTCATTACCCGGCAGGCTCTAGGACCTGGCTGCCTCCCATCATTACCAGGCGGGCTCTAGGACCTGGCTGCCTCCCGTCATTACCCGGCGGGCTCTAGAACGACGTGTGGCCTCCCGTCGTTACCCGGCGTGCAGTAGGACCTGGCTGCCTCCCGTCATTACCCGGCGGGCTCTAGGACCTGGCTGCCTCCCGTTATTACCCGGCGGGCTCTAGGACCTGGCTGCCTCTCGTCATTACCCGGCGGGCTCTAGGACCTGGCTGCCTCCCGTCATTACCCGGCGGGCTCTAGGACCTGGCTGCCTCTCGTCATTACCCGGCAGGCTCTAGGACCTGGCTGCCTCTCGTCATTACCCGGCGGGCTCTAGGACCTGGCTGCCTCCCATCATTACCAGTCATGCACTAGGATCTGGCTGCTTCCCGTCACTACCCAGTGGGCTCCTGGACCTGGCTGCCTCCCGTCATTACCCGGCGGGCTCTAGGACCTGGCTGCCTCCCGTCATTACCCGGCGGGTTTTAGGACCTGGCTGCCTCCCGTCATTACCCGGCGGGCTCTAGGACCTGGCTGCCTCCCGTTATTACCCGGCGGGCTCTAGGACTTGGCTGCCTCTCGTCATTACCCGACGGGCTCTAGGACCTGGCTGCCTCCCGTCAGTACCCGGCGGGCTCTAGGACCTGGCTGCCTCTCGTCATTACCCGGCGGGCTTTAGGACCTGGCTGCCTCCCGTCATTACCCGGCGGGCTCTAGGACCTGGCTGCCTGTCGTCATTACCCGGCGGGCTCTAGGACCTGGCTGCCTCCCGTCATTACCCGGCAGGCTCTAGGACCTGGCTGCCTCCAGTCATTACCCGGCAGGCTCTAGGACCTGGCTGCCTCCCATCATTACCAGGCGGGCTCTAGGACCTGGCTGCCTCCCGTCATTACCCGGCGGGCTCTAGGACCACGTGCGGCCTCCCGTCGTTACCCGGAGTGCAGTAGGACCTGGCTGCCTCCCGTCATTACCCGGCGGGCTCTAGGACCTGGCTGCCTCCCGTTATTACCCGGCGGGCTCTAGGACCTGGCTGCCTCTCGTCATTACCCGGCGGGCTCTAGGACCTGGCTGCCTCCCGTCATTACCCGGCGGGCTCTAGGACCTGGCTGCCTCCCATCATTACTTGGTGGGCTCTAGGACCTGGCTGACTCCCGTCATTACTTGGCGGGCTCTTGGACCTGGCTGCCTCCCGTCATTACCCGGCAGGCTCTAGGACCTGGCTGCCTCCCATCATTACCAGGCGAGCTCTAGGACCTGGCTGCCTCCCCTCATTACCCAGCAGGGTCTAGGACCTGGCTGCCTCCCATCATTACCCGGCAGGCTCTAGGACCTGGCTGCCTCCAGTCATTACCCGGCGGGCTCTAGGACCTGGCTGCCTCCCATCATTACCAGGCGGGTCCTAGGACCTGGCTGCCTCCCGTCATTACCCGGCGTGCAGTAGGACCTGGCTGCCTCCCATCATTACCCGGCAGGCTCTAGGACCTGGCTGCCTCCCATCATTACCCGGCAGGCTCTAGGACCTGGCTGCCTCCAGTCATTACCCAGCAGGCTCTAGGACCTGGCTGCCTCCCATCATTACCAGGCGGGCTCTAGGACCTGGCTGCCTCCAGTCATTACCCGGCGGGCTCTAGGACTACGTGCGGCCTCCCGTCGTTACCCGGCGTGCAGTAAGACCTGGCTGCCTCCCGTCATTACCCGGCGGGCTCTAGGACCTGGCTGCCTCCCGTTATTACCCGGCGGGCTCTAGGACCTGGCTGCCTCTCGTCAATACCCGGCGGGCTCTAGGACCTGGCTGCCTCTCGTCATTACCCGGTGGGCTCTAGCACCTGGCTGCCTCCCGTCATTACCCGGCGGGCTCTAGGACCTGGCTGCCTCTCGTCATTACCCGGCAGGCTCTAGGACCTGGCTGCCTCCCATCATTACCAGGCGGGCTCTAGGACCTGGCTGCCTCCCGTCATTACCCGGCGGGCTCTAGGACCACGTGCGGCCTCCCGTCGTTACCCGGAGTGCAGTAGGACCTGGCTGCCTCCCGTCATTACCCGGCGGGCTCTAGGACCTGGCTGCCTCCCGTTATTACCCGGCGGGCTCTAGGACCTGGCTGCCTCCCATCATTACCCGGGGGGCTCTAGGACCGGGCTGCCTCCCATCATTACCCGGTGGGCTCTAGGACCTGGCTGCCTCTCGTCATTACCCGGTGGGCTCTAGGACCTGGCTGCCTCCCGTCATTACCCAGAGGGCTCTAGGACCTGGCTGCCTCTAGTCAGTACCCGGCGGGCTCTAGGACCTGGCTGCCTCTCGTCATTACCCGGCGGGCTCTAGGACCTGGCTGCCTCCCATCATTACCCGGCAGGCTCTTGGACCTGGCTGCCTCCAGTCATTACCCGGCAGGCTCTAGGACCTGGCTGCCTCCCGTCATTACCTGGCGGGCTCTAGGACCTGGCTGCCTCCCATCATTACAAGGCGGGCTCTAGGACCTGGCTGCCTCCCGTCATTACCCAGCAGGGTCTAGGACCTGGCTGCCTCCCGTCATTACCCGGCGTGCAGTAGGACCTGGCTGCCTCCCATCATTACCAGGCGGGCTCTAGGAACTGGCTGCCTCCCATCATTACAAGGCAGGCTCTAGGACCTGGCTGCCTCCAGTCATTACCCGGCAGGCTCTAGGACCTGGCTGCCTCCCATCATTACCAGGCGGGCTCTAGGACCTGGCTGCCTCCCGTCATTACCCGGCGGGCTCTAGAACGACGTGTGGCCTCCCGTCGTTACCCGGCGTGCAGTAGGACCTGGCTGCCTCCCGTCATTACCCGGCGGGCTCTAGGACCTGGCTGCCTCCCGTTATTACCCGGCGGGCTCTAGGACCTGGCTGCCTCTCGTCATTACCCGGCGGGCTCTAGGACCTGGCTGCCTCCCGTCATTACCCGGCGGGCTCTAGGACCTGGCTGCCTCTCGTCATTACCCGGCAGGCTCTAGGACCTGGCTGCCTCTCGTCATTACCCGGCGGGCTCTAGGACCTGGCTGCCTCCCATCATTACCAGTCATGCACTAGGATCTGGCTGCTTCCCGTCACTACCCAGTGGGCTCCTGGACCTGGCTGCCTCCCGTCATTACCCGGCGGGCTCTAGGACCTGGCTGCCTCCCGTCATTACCCGGCGGGTTTTAGGACCTGGCTGCCTCCCGTCATTACCCGGCGGGCTCTAGGACCTGGCTGCCTCCCGTTATTACCCGGCGGGCTCTAGGACTTGGCTGCCTCTCGTCATTACCCGACGGGCTCTAGGACCTGGCTGCCTCCCGTCAGTACCCGGCGGGCTCTAGGACCTGGCTGCCTCTCGTCATTACCCGGCGGGCTTTAGGACCTGGCTGCCTCCCGTCATTACCCGGCGGGCTCTAGGACCTGGCTGCCTGTCGTCATTACCCGGCGGGCTCTAGGACCTGGCTGCCTCCCGTCATTACCCGGCAGGCTCTAGGACCTGGCTGCCTCCAGTCATTACCCGGCAGGCTCTAGGACCTGGCTGCCTCCCATCATTACCAGGCGGGCTCTAGGACCTGGCTGCCTCCCGTCATTACCCGGCGGGCTCTAGGACCACGTGCGGCCTCCCGTCGTTACCCGGAGTGCAGTAGGACCTGGCTGCCTCCCGTCATTACCCGGCGGGCTCTAGGACCTGGCTGCCTCCCGTTATTACCCGGCGGGCTCTAGGACCTGGCTGCCTCTCGTCATTACCCGGCGGGCTCTAGGACCTGGCTGCCTCCCGTCATTACCCGGCGGGCTCTAGGACCTGGCTGCCTCCCATCATTACTTGGTGGGCTCTAGGACCTGGCTGACTCCCGTCATTACTTGGCGGGCTCTTGGACCTGGCTGCCTCCCGTCATTACCCGGCGGGCTCTAGGACCTGGCTGCCTCCCATCATTACCAGGCGAGCTCTAGGACCTGGCTGCCTCCCCTCATTACCCAGCAGGGTCTAGGACCTGGCTGCCTCCCATCATTACCCGGCAGGCTCTAGGACCTGGCTGCCTCCAGTCATTACCCGGCGGGCTCTAGGACCTGGCTGCCTCCCATCATTACCAGGCGGGTCCTAGGACCTGGCTGCCTCCCGTCATTACCCGGCGTGCAGTAGGACCTGGCTGCCTCCCATCATTACCCGGCAGGCTCTAGGACCTGGCTGCCTCCCATCATTACCCGGCAGGCTCTAGGACCTGGCTGCCTCCAGTCATTACCCAGCAGGCTCTAGGACCTGGCTGCCTCCCATCATTACCAGGCGGGCTCTAGGACCTGGCTGCCTCCAGTCATTACCCGGCGGGCTCTAGGACTACGTGCGGCCTCCCGTCGTTACCCGGCGTGCAGTAAGACCTGGCTGCCTCCCGTCATTACCCGGCGGGCTCTAGGACCTGGCTGCCTCCCGTTATTACCCGGCGGGCTCTAGGACCTGGCTGCCTCTCGTCAATACCCGGCGGGCTCTAGGACCTGGCTGCCTCTCGTCATTACCCGGTGGGCTCTAGCACCTGGCTGCCTCCCGTCATTACCCGGCGGGCTCTAGGACCTGGCTGCCTCTCGTGATTACCCGGCGGGCTCTAGGACCTGGCTGCCTCCCATCATTACCAGGCGGGCTCTAGGACCTGGCTGCCTCCCGTCATTACCTGGCGGGCTCTAGGACCACGTGCGGGCTCCCGTCGTTACCCGGCGTGCAGTAGGACCTGGCTTCCTCCCGTCATTACCCGGCGGGCTCTAGGACCTGGCTGCCTCCCGTCATTACCCTGCGGGTTCTAGGACCTGGCTGCCTCTCGTCATTACCCGGCGGGCTCTAGGACCTGGCTGCCTCCCATCATTACCCGGCGGGCTCTAGAACCTGGCTGCCTCCCATCATTACCCGGCGGGCTCTAGGACCTGGCTGCCTACCATCATTACCCGGCGGGCTCTAAGAACTGGCTGCCTCCCATCATTACCCGGCGGGCTCTAGGACCTGGCTGCCTCCGATCATTCCCCGGCGGGCTCTAAAACCTGGCTGCCTCCCGTCATTACCCGGCGGGCTCTAGGACCTGGCTGCCTCCCATCATTACCCGGCGGGCTCTAGTACCTGGCTGCCTCCCATCATTACCCGGCGGGCTCTAGGACCTGGCTGCCTCCCATCATTACCCGACGGGCTCTAAGAACTGGCTGCCTCCCATCATTACCCGGCGGGCTCTAGGACCTGGCTGCCTCCGATCATTCCCCGGCGGGCTCTAAGACCTGGCTGCCTCCCGTCATTACCCGGCGGGCTCTAGGACCTGGCTGCCTCCCATCATTACCCGGCGGGCTCTAGGACCTGGCTGCCTCTCATCATTACCCGGCGGGCTCTAAGACCTGGCTGCCTCCCGTCATTACCGGCGGGATCTAGGACCTGGCTGCCTCCCATCATTACCCGGCGGGCTCTAGGACCTGGCTGCCTCCCATCATTAACCGGCGGGCTCTAGGACCTGGCTGCCTCCCATCATTACCCGGCGGGCTCTAAGACCTGGCTGCCTCCCGTCATTACCCGGCGGGCTCTAAGACCTGGCTGCCTCCCGTCATTACCCAGCGGGCTCTAGGACCTGGCTGCCTCCCATCATTACCCGGCGGGCTCTAGGACCTGGCTGCCTCCCATCATTACCCGGGGGGCTCTAGGACCTGGCTGCCTCCCATCATTACCCGGCGTGCTCTAAGACCTGGCTGCCTCCCGTCATTACCCGGCGGGCTCTAGGACCTGGCTGCCTCTAGTCAGTACCCGGCGGGCTCTAGGACCTGGCTGCCTCCCATCATTACCCGGCAGGCTTTAGGACCTGGCTGCCTCCCGTCAATACCTGGTGGGCTCTAGCACCTGGCTGCCTCCCATCATTACAAGGCGGGCTCTAGGACCTGGCTGCCTCCCGTCATTACCCAGCAGGGTCTAGGACATGGCTGCCTCCCGTCATTACCCGGCGTGCAGTAGGACCTGGATGCCTCCCATCATTACCAGGCGAGCTCTAGGACCTGGCTGCCTCCCTTCATTACCCAGCAGGGTCTAGGACCTGGCTGCCTCCCATCATTACCCGGCAGGCTCTAGGACCTGGCTGCCTCCAGTCATTACCCGGCGGGCTCTAGGACCTGGCTGCCTCCCATCATTACCAGGCGGGTCCTAGGACCTGGCTGCCTCCCGTCATTACCCGGCGTGCAGTAGGACCTGGCTGCCTCCCATCATTACCCGGCAGGCTCTAGGACCTGGCTGCCTCCCATCATTACCCGGCAGGCTCTAGGACCTGGCTGCCTCCAGTCATTACCCAGCAGGCTCTAGGACCTGGCTGCCTCCCATCATTACCAGGCGGGCTCTAGGACCTGGCTGCCTCCAGTCATTACCCGGCGGGCTCTAGGACTACGTGCGGCCTCCCGTCGTTACCCGGCGTGCAGTAAGACCTGGCTGCCTCCCGTCATTACCCGGCGGGCTCTAGGACCTGGCTGCCTCCCGTTATTACCCGGCGGGCTCTAGGACCTGGCTGCCTCTCGTCATTACCCGGCGGGCTCTAGGACCTGGCTGCCTCTCGTCATTACCCGGTGGGCTCTAGGACCTGGCTGCCTCCCGTCATTACCCGGCGGGCTCTAGGACCTGGCTGCCTCTCGTCATTACCCGGCGGGCTCTAGGACCTGGCTGCCTCCCATCATTACCAGGCGGGCTCTAGGACCTGGCTGCCTCCCGTCATTACCTGGCGGGCTCTAGGACCACGTGCGGGCTCCCGTCGTTACCCGGCGTGCAGTAGGACCTGGCTTCCTCCCGTCATTACCCGGCGGGCTCTAGGACCTGGCTGCCTCCCGTTATTACCCGGCGGGCTCTAGGACCACGTGCGGCCTCCCGTCGTTACCCGGAGTGCAGTAGGACCTGGCTGCCTCCTGTCATTACCCGGCGGGCTCTAGGACCTGGCTGCCTCCTGTTATTACCCGGCGGGCTCTAGGACCTGGCTGCCTCTCGTCATTACCCGGCGGGCTCTAGGACCTGGCTGCCTCCCATCATTACATGGCGGGCTCTAGGACCTGGCTGACTCCCGTCATTACTTGGCGGGCTCTTGGACCTGGCTGCCTCCCGTCATTACCCGGCGGGCTCGAGGACCTGGCTGCCTCCCATCATTACCAGGCGAGCTCTAGGACCTGGCTGATTCCCGTCATTACCCAGCAGGGTCTAGGACCTGGCTGCCTCCCATCATTACCCGGCAGGCTCTAGGACCTGGCTGCCTCCAGTCATTACCCGGCGGGCTCTAGGACCTGGCTGCCTCCCATGATTACCAGGCGGGTCCTAGGACCTGGCTGCCTCCCGTCATTACCCGGCGGGCTTTAGGACCTGGCTGCCTCCCGTTATTATCCGGCGGGCTCTTGGACCTGGCTGCTTCTCGTCATTACCCGGCGGGCTCTAGGACCTGGCTGCCTCCCGTCATTACCCGGCGGGCACTAGGACCTGGATGCCTCTCGTCATTACCCGGTGGGCTCTAGGACCTGGCTGCCTCCCGTCATTACCCGGCGGGCTCTAGGACCTGGCTGCCTCCCGTCATTACCCGGCGGGCTCTAGGACCTGGCTGCCTCTCGTCATTACCCGGCAGGCTCTAGGACCTGGCTGCCTCTCGTCATTACCCGGCGGGCTCTAGGACCTGGCTGCCTCCCGTCATTACCAGTCATGCACTAGGACCTGGCTGCCTCCCTTCATTACTCAGTGGGCTCCTGGACCTGGCTGCCTCCCGTCATTACCCGGCGGGCTCTATTACCTGGCTGCCTCCCGTCATTACCCGGCGGGCTCTAGGACCTGGCTGCCTCTCGTCATTACCCGGCGGGCTCTAGGACATAGCTGCCTCCCGTCATTACCCGGCGGGCTATAGGACCTGGCTGCCTCCCATCATTACCCGGCGGGATCTAGGACCTGGCTGCCTCCCGTCATTACTTGGCGGGCTATAGGACCTGGCTGCCTCTCGTCATTACCCGGCGGGCTCTAGGACCTGGCTGCCACCCGTCATAACCCGGCGGGCTGTAGGATCTGGCTGCCTCCCATCATTACCCGGCGGGCTCTAGGACCTGGCTGCCTCTCGTCATTACAAGGCGTGCACTAGGATCTGGCTGCCTCCCATCATTACACGGCGGGCTCTAGGACCTGGCTGCCTCCCATCATTACTTGGCGGGCTCTAGGACCTGGCTGACTCCCGTCATTACTTAGCGGGCTCTTGGACCTGGCTGCCTCCCGTCATTACCCGGCGGGCTCTGGGACCTGGCTGCCTCCCATCATTACCAGGTGAGCTCTAGGACCTGGCTGCCTCCCGTCATTACCCAGCAGGGTCTAGGACCTGGCTGCCTCCCATCATTACCCGGCAGGCTCTAGGACCTGGCTGCCTCCAGTCATTACCCGGCGGGCTCTAGGACCTGGCTGCCTCCCATCATTACCAGGCGGGCTCTAGGACCTGGCTGCCTCCCGTCATTACCCGGCGGGCTTTAGAACCTGGCTGCCTCCCGTTATTACCCGGCGGGCTCTAGGACCTGGCTGCCTCTCGTCATTACCCGGCGGGCTCTAGGACCTGGCTGCCTCCCGTCATTACCCGGCGGGCTCTAGGACCTGGCTGCCTCTCGTCATTACCCGGTGGGCTCTAGGACCTGGCTGCCTCCCGTCATTACCCGGCGGGCTCTAGTACCTGGCTGCCTCTCGTCATTACCCGGTGGGCTCTAGGACCTGGCTGCCTCTCGTCATTACCCGGCGGGCTCTAGGACCTGGCTGCCTCCCGTCATTACCCGGCGGGCTCTAGGACCTGGCTGCCTCTCGTCATTACCCGGCAGGCTCTAGGACCTGGCTGCCTCTCGTCATTACCCGGCGGGCTCTAGGACCTGGCTGCCTCCCGTCATTACCAGTCATTCACTAGGACCTGGCTGCCTCCCGTCATTACTCAGTGGGCTCCTGGACCTGGCTGCCTCCCGTCATTACCCGGCGGGCTCTAGGACCTGGCTGCCTCCCGTCATTACCCGGCGGGCTCTAGGACCTGGCTGCCTCCCATCATTACCCGGCGGGCTCTAGGACCTGGCTGCCTCCCATCATTACCCGGCGGGCTCTAGGACCTGGCTGCCTCCCATCATTACCCGGCGGGCTCTAAGACCTGGCTGCCTCCCGTCATTACCCGGCGGGCTCTAGGACCTGGCTGCCTCCCATCATTACCCGGCGGGCTCTAGGACCTGGCTGCCTCCCATCATTACCCGGCGGGCTCTAGGACCTGGCTGCCTCCCATCATTACCCGGCGGGCTCTAAGACCTGGCTGCCTCCCGTCATTACCCGGCGGGATCTAGGACCTGGCTGCCTCCCGTCATTATCCGGCGGGCTACAGGACCTGGCTGCCTCTCGTCATTACCCGGCGGGCTCTAGGACCTGGCTGCCACCCGTCATTACCCGGCGGGCTCTAGGATCTGGCTGCCTCCCATCATTACCCGGCGGGCTCTAGTACCTGGCTGCCTCCCGTTATTACCCGGCGGGCTCTAGGACCTGGTTGCCTCACGTCATTACCCGGCGGGCTCTAGGACCTGGCTGCCTCCCGTCATTACCCGGCGGGCTCTAGGACCTGGCTGCTTCTCGTCATTACCCGGTGGGCTCTAGGACCTGGCTGCCTCCCGTCATTACCCGGCGGGCTCTAGGACCTGGCTGCCTCTCGTCATTACCTGGTGGGCTCTAGGACCTGGCTGCCTCCCGTCATTACCCGGCGGGGTCTAGGACCTGGCTGCCTCCCGTCATTACCCGGCGGGCTCTAGGACCTGGCTGCCTCTCGTCATTACCCGGCAGGCTCTAGGACCTGGCTGCCTCTCGTCATTACCCGGCGGGCTCTAGGACCTGGCTGCCTCCCGTCATTACCAGTCATTCACTAGGACCTGGCTGCCTCCCGTCATTACTCAGTGGGCTCCTGGACCTGGCTGCCTCCCGTCATTACCCGGCGGGCTCTAGGACCTGGCTGCCTCCTGTCATTACCCGGCGGGCTCTAGGACCTGGCTGACTCCCATCATTACCCGGCGGGCTCTAGGACCTGGCTGCCTCCCATCATTACCCGGCGGGCTCTAGGACCTGGCTGCCTCCCATCATTACCCGGCAGGCTCTAAGACCTGGCTGCCTCCCGTCATTACCCGGCGGGCTCTAGGACCTGGCTGCCTGCCATCATTACCCGGCGGGCTCTAGGACCTGGCTGCCTCCCATCATTACCCGGCGGGCTCTAGGACCTGGCTGCCTCCCATCATTACCCGGCGGGCTCTAAGACCTGGCTGCCTCCCGTCATTACCCGGCGGGCTCTAGGACCTGGCTGCCTCCCGTCATTACCCGGCGGGCTCTAGAACCTGGCTGCCTCCCATCATTACCCGGGGGGCTCTAGGACCTGGCTGCCTCCCATCATTACCCGGCAGGTTCTAGGACCTGGCTGCCTCCAGTCATTACCCGGCAGGCTCTAGGACCTGGCTGCCTCCCGTCATTACCTGGCGGGCTCTAGGACCTGGCTGCCTCCCATCATTAGAAGGCGGGCTCTAGGACCTGGCTGCCTCCCGTCATTACCCAGCAGGGTCTAGGACCTGGCTGCCTCCCGTCATTCCCCAGCGTGCAGTAGGCCCTGGCTGCCTCCCATCATTACCCGGCGGGCTCTAGGACCTGGCTGCCTCCCATCATTACCCGGCAGGCTCTAGGACCTGGCTGCCTCCAGTCATTAACCGGCAGGCTCTAGGACCTGGCTGCCTCCCATCATTACCAGGCGGGCTCTAGGACCTGGCTGCCTCCCGTCATTACCCGGCGGGCTCTAGGACCACGTGCGGCCTCCCGTCGTTACCCGGCGTGCAGTAGGATCTGGCTGCCTCCAGTCATTACCCGGCGGGCTCTAGGACCTGACTGCCTCCCGTTATTACCCGGCAGGCTCTAGGACCTGGCTGCCTCTCGTCATTACCCGGCGGGCTCTAGGACCTGGCTGCCTCTCGTCATTACCCGGTGGGCTCTAGGACCTGGCTGCCTCCCATCATTACCCGGCGGGCTCTAGGACCTGGCTGCCTCCCGTCATTACCCGGCGGGCTCTAGGACCTGGCTGCCTCCCGTCATTACCCGGCGGGCTTTAGGACCTGGCTGCCTCCCATCATTACCCGGCGGGCTCTAAGAACTGGATGCCTCCCATCATTACCCGGTGGACTCTAGGACCTGGCTGCCTCCGATCATTCCCCGGCGGGCTCTAAGACCTGGCTGCCTCCCGTCATTACCCGGCGGGCTCTAGGACCTGGCTGCCTCCCATCATTATCCGGCGGGCTCTAGGACCTGGCTGCCTCTCATCTTTACCCGGCGGGCTCTAAGACCTGGCTGCCTCCTGTCATTACCCGGCGGGCTCTAGGACCTGGCTGCCTCCCATCATTACCCGGCGGGCTCTAGGACCTTGCTGCCTCCCATCATTAACCGGCGGGCTCTAGGACCTGGCTGCCTCCCATCATTACCCGGTGGGCTCTAAGACCTGGCTGCCTCCCGTCATTACCCGGCGGGCTCTAAGACCTGGCTGCCTCCCGTCATTACCCGGCGGGCTCTAGGACCTGGCTGCCTCTCGTCATTACCCGGTGGGCTCTAGGACCTGGCTGACTCCCGTCATTACCCGGCGGGCTCTAGGACCTGGCTGCCTCTAGTCAGTACCCGGCGGGCTCTAGGATCTGGCTGCCTCTCGTCATTACCCGGCGGGCTCTAGGACCTGGCTGCCTCCCATCATTACCCGGCAGGCTCTAGGACCTGGCTGCCTCCAGTCATTACCCGGCAGGCTCTAGGACCTGGCTTCCTCCCGTCATTACCTGGCAGGCTCTAGGACCTGGCTGCCTCCCATCATTACAAGGCGGGCTCTAGGACCTGGCTGCCTCCCGTCATTACCCAGCAGGGTCTAGGACCTGGCTGCCTCCCGTCATTACCCGGCGTGCAGTAGGACCTGGCTGCCTCCCATCATTACCAGGCGGGCTCTAGGACCTGGCTGCCTCCCATCATTACCAGGCAGGCTCTAGGACCTGGCTGCCTCCCATCATTACCCGGCGGGCTTTAGGACCACGTGTGGCCTCCCGTCATTACCCGGCGTGCAGTAGGACCTGGCTGCCTCCCGTCATTACCCGGCGGGCTCTAGGACCTGGCTGCCTCTCGTCATTACCCGGCGGGCTCTAGGACCTGGCTGCCTCCCGTCATTACCAGTCATGCACTAGGACCTGGCTGCTTCCCGTCACTACCCAGTAGGCTCCTGGACCTGGCTGCCTCCCGTCATTATCCGGCGGGCTCTAGGACCTGGCTGCCTCCCGTCATTACCCGGCGGGCTTTAGGACCTGGCTGCCTCCCGTCATGACCCGGCGGGCTCTAGGTCCTGGCTGCCTCCCGTTATTACCCGGCGGGCTTTAGGACCTGGCTGCCTCCAGTCAGTACCCGGCGGGCTCTAGGACCTGGCTGCCTCTCGTCATTACCCGGCGGGCTCTAGGACCTGGCTGCCTCCCGTCATTGCCCGGCGGGCTCTAGGACCTGGCTGCCTCTCGTCATTACCCGGCGGGCTCTAGGACTTGGCTGCCTCCCGTCATTACCCGGCAGGCTCTAGGACCTGGCTGCCTCCAGTCATTACCCGGCAGGCTCTAGGACCTGGCTGCCTCCCTTCATTACCAGGCGGGCTCTAGGACCTGGCTGCCTCCCGTCATTACCCGGCGGGCTCTAGGACCACGTGCGTCCTCCCGTCGTTACCCGGAGTACAGTAGGACCTGGCTGCCTCCCGTCATTACCCGGCAGGCTCTAGGACCTGGCTGCCTCCCGTTATTACCCGGCGGGCTCTAGGACCTGGCTGCCTCTCGTCATTACCCGGCGGGCTCTAGGACCTGGCTGCCTCCCGTCATTACCCGGCGGGCTCTAGGACCTGGCTGCCTCCAATCATTACTTGGCGGGCTCTAGGACCTGGCTGACTCCCGTCATTACTTGGCGGGCTCTTGGACCTGGCTGCCTCCCGTCATTACCCGGCGGGCTCTAGGACCTGGCTGCCTCCCATCATTACCAGGCGAGCTCTAGGACATGGCTGCCTCCCGTCATTACCCAGCAGGGTCTAGGACCTGGCTACCTCCCATCATTACCCGGCAGGCTCTAGGACCTGGCTGCCTCCAGTCATTACCCGGCGGGCTCTAGGACCTGGCTGCCTCCCATCATTACCAGGCGGGTCCTAGGACCTGGCTGCCTCCCGTCATTACCCGGCGGGCTTTAGGACCTGGCTGCCACCCGTTATTACCCGGCGGGCTCTTGGACCAGGCTGCCTCTCGTCATTACCCGGCGGGCTCTAGGACCTGGCTGCCTCCCGTCATTACCCGGCGGGCTCTAGGACCTGGCTGCCTCTCGTCATTACCCGGTGGGCTCTAGGACCTGGCTGCCTCCCGTCATTACCCGGCGGGCTCTAGGACCTGGCTGCCTCCCGTCATTACCCGGCGGGCTCTAGGACCTGGCTGCCTCCCGTCATTACCCGGCGGGCTCTAGGACCTGGCTGCCTCCCGTCATTACCCGGCGGGCTTTAGGACCTGGCTGCCTCCCATCATTACCCGGCGGGCTCTAAGAACTGGCTGCCTCCCATCATTACCCGGTGGACTCTAGGACCTGGCTGCCTCCGATCATTCCCCGGCGGGCTCTAAGACCTGGCTGCCTCCCGTCATTACCCGGCGGGCTCTAGGACCTGGCTGCCTCCCATCATTATCCGTCGGGCTCTAGGACCTGGCTGCCTCTCATCTTTACCCGGCGGGCTCTAAGACCTGGCTGCCTCCTGTCATTACCCGGCGGGCTCTAGGACCTGGCTGCCTCCCATCATTACCCGGCGGGCTCTAGGACCTGGCTGCCTCCCATCATTAACCGGCGGGCTCTAGGACCTGGCTGCCTCCCATCATTACCCGGCGGGCTCTAAGACCTGGCTGCCTCCCGTCATTACCCGGCGGGCTCTAAGACCTGGCTGCCTCCCGTCATTACCCGGCGGGCTCTAGGACCTGGCTGCCTCTCGTCATTACCCGGTGGGCTCTAGGACCTGGCTGCCTCCCGTCATTACCCGGCGGGCTCTAGGACCTGGCTGCCTCTAGTCAGTACCCGGCGGGCTCTAGGATCTGGCTGCCTCTCGTCATTACCCGGCGGGCTCTAGGACCTGGCTGCCTCCCATCATTACCCGGCAGGCTCTAGGACCTGGCTGCCTCCAGTCATTACCCGGCAGGCTCTAGGACCTGGCTGCCTCCCGTCATTACCTGGCAGGCTCTAGGACCTGGCTGCCTCCCATCATTACAAGGCGGGCTCTAGGACCTGGCTGCCTCCCGTCATTACCCAGCAGGGTCTAGGACCTGGCTGCCTCCCGTCATTACCCGGCGTGCAGTAGGACCTGGCTGCCTCCCATCATTACCAGGCGGGCTCTAGGACCTGGCTGCCTCCCATCATTACCAGGCAGGCTCTAGGACCTGGCTGCCTCCCATCATTACCCGGCGGGCTTTAGGACCACGTGTGGCCTCCCGTCATTACCCGGCGTGCAGTAGGACCTGGCTGCCTCCCGTCATTACCCGGCGGGCTCTAGGACCTGGCTGCCTCTCGTCATTACCCGGCGGGCTCTAGGACCTGGCTGCCTCCCGTCATTACCAGTCATGCACTAGGACCTGGCTGCTTCCCGTCACTATCCAGTGGGCTCCTGGACCTGGCTGCCTCCCGTCATTACCCGGCGGGCTCTAGGACCTGGCTGCCTCCCGTCATTACCCGGCGGGCTTTAGGACCTGGCTGCCTCCCGTCATGACCCGGCGGGCTCTAGGTCCTGGCTGCCTCCCGTTATTACCCGGCGGGCTTTAGGACCTGGCTGCCTCCCGTCATTACCCGGCGGGCTTTAGGACCTGGCTGCCTCCAGTCAGTACCCGGCGGGCTCTAGGACCTGGCTGCCTCTCGTCATTACCCGGCGGGCTCTAGGACCTGGCTGCCTCCCGTCATTGCCCGGCGGGCTCTAGGACCTGGCTGCCTCTCGTCATTACCCGGCGGGCTCTAGGACTTGGCTGCCTCCCGTCATTACCCGGCAGGCTCTAGGACCTGGCTGCCTCCAGTCATTACCCGGCAGGCTCTAGGACCTGGCTGCCTCCCATCATTACCAGGCGGGCTCTAGGACCTGGCTGCCTCCCGTCATTACCCGGCGGGCTCTAGGACCATGTGCGTCCTCCCGTCGTTACCCGGAGTACAGTAGGACCTGGCTGCCTCCCGTCATTACCCGGCAGGCTCTAGGACCTGGCTGCCTCCCGTTATTACCCGGCGGGCTCTAGGACCTGGCTGCCTCTCGTCATTACCCGGCGGGCTCTAGGACCTGGCTGCCTCCCGTCATTACCCGGTGGGCTCTAGGACCTGGCTGCCTCCAATCATTACTTGGCGGGCTCTAGGACCTGGCTGACTCCCGTCATTACTTGGCGGGCTCTTGGACCTGGCTGCCTCCCGTCATTACCCGGTGGGCTCTAGGACCTGGCTGCCTCCCATCATTACCAGGCGAGCTCTAGGACATGGCTGACTCCCGTCATTACCCAGCAGGGTCTAGGACCTGGCTACCTCCCATCATTACCCGGCAGGCTCTAGGACCTGGCTGCCTCCAGTCATTACCCGGCGGTCTCTAGGACCTGGCTGCCTCCCATCATTACCAGGCGGGTCCTAGGACCTGGCTGCCTCCCGTCATTACCCGGCGGGCTTTAGGACCTGGCTGCCACCCGTTATTACCCGGCGGGCTCTTGGACCAGGCTGCCTCTCGTCATTACCCGGCGGGCTCTAGGACCTGGCTGCCTCCCGTCATTACCCGGCGGGCTCTAGGACCTGGCTGCCTCTCGTCATTACCCGGTGGGCTCTAGGACCTGGCTGCCTCCCGTCATTACCCGGCGGGCTCTAGGTCCTGGCTGCCTCTCGTCATTACCCGGCAGGCTCTAGGACCTGGCAGCCTCTCGTCATTACCCGGCGGGCTCTAGGACCTGGCTGCCTCCCGTCATTACCAGTCATGCACTAGGACCTGGCTGCCTCCCGTCATTACACAGTGGGCTCCTGGACCTGGCAGCCTCCCGTCATTACCCGGCGGGCTCTAGGACCTGGCTGCCTCCCGTCATTACCCGGCGGGCTCTAGGACCTGGCTGCCTCTCGTCATTACCCGGCGGGCTCTAGGACCTGGCTGCCTCCCGTCATTACCCGGCGGGCTATAGGACCTGGCTGCCTCCCATCATTACCCGGCGGGCTCTAGGACCTGGCTGCCTCCCGTCATTACTTGGCGGGCTATAGGACCTGGCTGCCTCTCGTCATTACGCGGCGGGCTCTAGGACCTGGCTGCCACCCGTCATTACCCGGCGGGCTCTAGGATCTGGCTGCCTCCCATCATTACCCGGAGGGCTCTAGGACCTGGCTGCCTCTCGTCATTACCAGGCGTGCACTAGGACCTGGCTGCCTCCCATCATTACACGGCGGGCTCTAGGACCTGGCTGCCTCCCATCATTACTTGGCGGGCTCTAGGACCTGGCTGACTCCCGTCATTACTTAGCGGGCTATTGGACCTGGCTGCCTCCCGTCATTACCCGGCGGGCTCTAGGACCTGGCTGCCTCCCATCATTACCAGGCGAGCTCTAGGACCTGGCTGCCTCCCGTCATTACCCAGCAGGGTCTAGGACCTGGCTGCCTCCCATCATTACCCGGCAGGCTCTAGGACCTGGCTGCCTCCAGTCATTACCCGGCGGGCTCTAGGACCTGGCTGCCTCCCATCATTACCAGGCGGGCTCTAGGACCTGGCTGCCTCCCGTCATTACCCGGCGGGCTCTAGAACCTGGCTGCCTCCCGTTATTACCCAGCGGGCTCTAGGACCTGGCTGCCTCTCGTCATTACCCGGCGGGCTCTAGGACCTGGCTGCCTTCCGTCATTACCCGGCGGGCTCTAGGACCTGGCTGCCTCTCGTCATTACCCGGTGGGCTCTAGGACCTGGCTGCCTCCCGTCATTACCCGGCGGGCTCTAGGACCTGGCTGCCTCTCGTCATTACCCGGTGGGCTCTAGGACCTGGCTGCCTCCCGTCATTACCCGGCGGGCTCTAGGACCTGGCTGCCTCCCATCATTATCCGGCGGGCTCTAAGACCTGGCTGCCTCCCGTCATTACCCGGCGGGCTCTAGTACCTGGCTGCCTCCCGTCATTACCCGGCGGGCTCTAGGACCTGGCTGCCTCCCATCATTACCCGGGGGGGCTCTAGGACCTGGCTGCCTCCCATCATTACCCGGCGGGCTCTAAGACCTGGCTGCCTCCCGTCATTATCCGGCGGGCTCTAGGACCTGGCTGCCTCTCGTTATTACCCGGTGGGCTCTAGGACCTGGCTGCCTCCCGTCATTACCCGGCGGGCTCAAGGACCTGGCTGGCTCTCATCAGTACCCGGCGGGCTCTAGGACCTGGCTGCCTCTCGTCATTACCCGGCGGGCTCTAGGACCTGGCTGCCTCCCATCATTACCCGGCAGGCTCTAGGACCTGGCTGCCTCCAGTCATTACCCGGCAGGCTCTAGGACCTGGCTGCCTCCCGTCATTACCTGGCGGGCTCTAGGACCTGGCTACCTCCCATCATTAGAAGGCGGGCTCTAGGACCTGGCTGCCTCCCGTCATTACCCAGCAGGGTCTAGGACCTGGCTGCCTCCCGTCATTACCCAGCGTGCAGTAGGCCCTGGCTGCCTCCCATCATTACCCGGCGGGCTCTAGGACCTGGCTGCCTCCCATCATTACCCGGCAGGCTCTAGGACCTGGCTGCCTCCAGTCATTACCCGGCAGGCTCTAGGACCTGGCTGCCTCCCATCATTACCAGGCGGGCTCTAGGACCTGGCTGCCTCCCGTCATTACCCGGCGGGCTCTAGGACCACGTGCGGCCTCCCGTCGTTACCCGGCGTGCAGTAGGACCTGGCTGCCTCCAGTCATTACCCGGCGGGCTCTAGGACCTGACTGCCTCCCGTTATTACCCGGCGGGCTCTAGGACCTGGCTGCCTCTCGTCATTACCCGGCGGGCTCTAGGACCTGGCTGCCTCTCGTCATTACCCGGTGGGCTCTAGGACCTGGCTGCCTCCCGTCATTACCCGGCGGGCTCTAGGACCTGGCTGCCTCCCGTCATTACCCGGCGGGCTCTAGGACCTGGCTGCCTCCCATCATTACCCGGCGGGCTTTCGGACCTGGCTGCCTCCCATCATTACCCGGCGGGCTCTAAGAACTGGCTGCCTCCCATCATTACCCGGCGGGCTCTAGGACCTGGCTGCCTCCGATCATTCCCCGGCGGGCTCTAAGACCTGGCTGCCTCCCGTCATTACCCGGCGGGCTCTAGGACCTGGCTGCCTCCCATCATTATCCGGCGGGCTCTAGGACCTGGCTGCCTCTCATCTTTACCCGGCGGGCTCTAAGACCTGGCTGCCTCCTGTCATTACCCGGCGGGCTCTAGGACCTGGCTGCCTCCCATCATTACCCGGCGGGCTCTAGGACCTGGCTGCCTCCCATCATTAACCGGCGGGCTCTAGGACCTGGCTGCCTCCCATCATTACCCGGCGGGCTCTAAGACCTGGCTGCCTCCCGTCATTACCCGGCGGGCTCTAAGACCTGGCTGCCTCCCGTCATTACCCGGCGGGCTCTAGGACCTGGCTGCCTCCCATCATTACCTGGGGGGCTCTAGGACCTGGCTGCCTCCCATCATTACCCGGCGGGCTCTAAGACCTGGCTGCCTCCCATCATTACCCGGCGGGCTCTAGGACCTGGCTGCCTCTCGTCATTACCCGGTGGGCTCTAGGACCTGGCTTCCTCCCGTCATTACCCGGCGGGCTCTAGGACCTGGCTGCCTCTAGTCAGTACCCGGCGGGCTCTAGGATCTGGCTGCCTCTCGTCATTACCCGGCGGGCTCTAGGACCTGGCTGCCTCCCATCATTACCCGGCAGGCTCTAGGACCTGGCTGCCTCCAGTCATTACCCGGCAGGCTCTAGGACCTGGCTGCCTCCCGTCATTACCTGGCAGGCTCTAGGACCTGGCTGCCTCCCATCATTACAAGGCGGGCTCTAGGACCTGGCTGCCTCCCGTCATTACCCAGCAGGGTCTAGGACCTGGCTGCCTCCCGTCATTACCCGGCGTGCAGTAGGAACTGGCTGCCTCCCATCATTACCAGGCGGGCTCTAGGACCTGGCTGCCTCCCATCATTACCAGGCAGGCTCTAGGACCTGGCTGCCTCCCATCATTACCCGGCGGGCTTTAGGACCACGTGTGGCCTCCCGTCGTTACCCGGCGTGCAGTAGGACCTGGCTGCCTCCCGTCATTACCCGGCGGGCTATAGGACCTGGCTGCCTCTCGTCATTACCCGGCGGGCTCTAGGACCTGGCTGCCTCCCGTCATTACCAGTCATGCACTAGGACCTGGCTGCTTCCCGTCACTACCCAGTGGGCTCCTGGACCTGGCTGCCTCCCGTCATTACCCGGCGGGCTCTAGGACCTGGCTGCCTCCCGTCATTACCCGGCGGGCTTTAGGACCTGGCTGCCTCCCGTCATGACCCGGCGGGCTCTAGGACCTGGCTGCCTCCCGTTATTACCCGGCGGGCTTTAGGACCTGGCTGCCTCCCGTCATTACCCGGCGGGCTTTAGGACCTGGCTGCCTCCAGTCAGTACCCGGCGGGCTCTAGGACCTGGCTGCCTCTCGTCATTACCCGGCGGGCTCTAGGACCTGGCTGCCTCCCGTCATTGCCCGGCGGGCTCTAGCACCTGGCTGCCTCTCGTCATTACCCGGCGGGCTCTAGGACTTGGCTGCCTCCCGTCATTACCCGGCAGGCTCTAGGACCTGGCTGCCTCCAGTCATTACCCGGCAGGCTCTAGGACCTGGCTGCCTCCCATCATTACCAGGTGGGCTCTAGGACCTGGCTGCCTCCCGTCATTACCCGGCGGGCTCTAGGACCACGTGCGTCCTCCCGTCGTTACCCGGAGTACAGTAGGACCTGGCTGCCTCCCGTCATTACCCGGCAGGCTCTAGGACCTGGCTGCCTCCCGTTATTACCCGGCGGGCTCTAGGACCTGGCTGCCTCTCGTCATTACCCGGCGGGCTCTAGGACCTGGCTGCCTCCCGTCATTACCCGGCGGGCTCTAGGACCTGGCTGCCTCCCATCTTTACTTGGCGGGCTCTAGGACCTGGCTGACTCCCGTCATTACTTGGCGGGCTCTTGGACCTGGCTGCATCCCGTCATTACCCGGCGGGCTCTAGGACCTGGCTGCCTCCCATCATTACCAGGCAAGCTCTAGGACCTGGCTGCCTCCCGTCATTACCCAGCAGGGTCTAGGACCTGGCTACCTCCCATCATTACCCGGCAGGCTCTAGGAACTGGCTGCCTCCAGTCATTACCTGGCGGGCTCTAGGACCTGGCTGCCTCCCGTCATTACTCGGCGGGCTTTAGGACCTGGCTGCCACCCGTTATTACACGGCGAGCTCTTGGACCAGGCTGCCTCTCATCATTACCCGGCGGGCTCTAGGACCTGGCTGCCTCCCGTCATTACCCGGCGGGCTCTAGGACCTGGCTGCCTCTCGTCATTACCCGGTGGGCTCTAGGACCTGGCTGCCTCCCGTCATTACCCGGCGGGCTCTAGGACCTGGCTGCCTCCCGTCATTACCCGGCGGGCTCTAGGTCCTGGCTGCCTCTCGTCATTACCCGGCAGGCTCTAGGACCTGGCTGCCTCTCGTCATTACCCGGCGGGCTCTAGGACCTGGCTGCCTCCCGTCATTACCAGTCATGCACTAGGACCTGGCTGCCTCCCGTCATTACTCAGTGGGCTCCTGGACCTGGCTGCCTCCCGTCATTACCCGGCGGGATCTAGGACCTGGCTGCCTCCCGTCATTACCCGGCGGGCTCTAGGACCTGGCTGCCTCTCGTCATTACCCGGCGGGCTCTAGGACCTGGCTGCCTCCCATCATTACCCGGCGGGCTATAGGACCTGGCTGCCTCCCATCATTACCCGGCGGGCTCTAGGACCTGGCTGCCTCCCGTCATTACTTGGCGGGCTATAGGACCTGGCTGCCTCTCGTCATTACCCGGCGGGCTCTAGGACCTGGCTGCCACCCGTCATTACCCGGCGGGCTCTAGGATCTGGCTGCCTCCCTTCATTACCCGGAGGGCTCTAGGACCTGGCTGCCTCTCGTCATTACCAGGCGTGCACTAGGACCTGGCTGCCTCCCATCATTACACGGCGGGCTCTAGGACCTGGCTGCCTCCCATCATTACTTGGCGGGCTCTAGGACCTGGCTGACTCCCGTCATTACTTAGCGGGCTCTTGGACCTGGCTGCCTCCCGTCATTACCCGGCGGGCTCTAGGACCTGGCTGCCTCCCATCATTACCAGGCGAGCTCTAGGACCTGGCTGCCTCCCGTCATTACCCAGCAGGGTCTAGGACCTGGCTGCCTCCCATCATTACCCGGCAGGCTCTAGGACCTGGCTGCCTCCAGTCATTACCCGGCGGGCTCTAGGACCTGGCTGCCTCCCATCATTACCAGGCGGGCTCTAGGACCTGGCTGCCTCCCGTCATTACCCGGCGGGCTCTAGAACCTGGCTGCCTCCCGTTATTACCCAGCGGGCTCTAGGACCTGGCTGCCTCTCGTCATTACCCGGCGGGCTCTAGGACCTGGCTGCCTCCCGTCATTACCCGGCGGGCTCTAGGACCTGGCTGCCTCTCGTCATTACCCGGTGGGCTCTAGGACCTGGCTGCCTCCCGTCATTACCCGGCGGGCTCTAGGACCTGGCTGCCTCTCGTCATTACCCGGTGGGCTCTAGGACCTGGCTGCCTCCCGTCATTACCCGGCGGGCTCTAGGACCTGGCTGCCTCCCGTCATTACCCGGCGGGCTCTAGGACCTGGCTGCCTCTCGTCATTACCCGGCAGGCTCTAGGACCTGGTTGCCTCTCGTCATTACCCGGCGGGCTCTAGGACCTGGCTGCCTCACGTCATTACCAGTTATTCACTAGGACCTGGCTGCCTCCCGTCATTACTCAGTGGGCTCCTGGACCTTGCTGCCTCCCGTCATTACCCGGCGGGCTCTAGGACCTGGCTGCCTCCCGTCATTACCCGGCGGGCTCTAGGACCTGGCTGCCTCCCGTCATTACCCGGCGGGCTCTAGGACCTGGCTGCCTCCCGTCATTACCCGGCGGGCTCTAGGACCTGGCTGCCTCCCATCATTACCCGGCGGGCTCTAGGACCTGGCTGCCTCCCATCATTACCCGGCGGGCTCTAAGACCTGGCTGCCTCCCGTCATTACCCGGGGGGCTTTAGGACCTGGCTGCCTCCCATCATTACCCGGCGGGATCTAGGACCTGGCTGCCTCCCATCATTACCCGGCGGGCTCTAGGACCTGGCTGCCTCCCATCATTACCCAGCGGGCTCTAAGACCTGGCTGCCTCCCGTCATTACCCGGCGGGCTCTAGGACCTGGCTGCCTCCCGTCATTACCCGGCGGACTCTAGGACCTGGCTGCCTCCCGTCATTACCCGGCGGGCTCTAGGACCTGGCTGCCTCCCGTCATTACCCGGCGGGCTCTAGGACCTGCCTGCCTCCCATCATTACCCGGCGGGCTCTAGGACCTGGCTGCCTCCCATCATTACCCGGCGGGCTCTAGGACCTGGCTACCTCCCATCATTACCCGGCGGGCTCTAGGAACTGGCTGCCTCCCATCATTACCAGGCGGGCTCTAAGACCTGAATGCCTTCCGTCATTACCCGGCGGGCTCTAGGACCTGGCTGCCTCCCATCATTACCCGGCAGCCTCTAGGACCTGGCTGCCTCCCATCATTACCCGGGGGGCTCTAGGACCTGGCTGCCTCCCATCATTACCCGGCGGGCTCTAAGACCTGGCTGCCTCCCGTCATTACCCGGCGGGCTCTAGGACCTGGCTGCCTCTCGTCATTACCCGGTGGGCTCTAGGACCTGGCTGCCTCCCGTCATTACCCGGCGGGATCTAGGACCTGGCTGCCTCTCGTCAGTACCCGGCGGGCTCTAGGACCTGGCTGCCTCTCGTCATTACCCGGCGGGCTCTAGGACCTGGCTGCCTCCCATCATTACCCGGCAGGCTCTAGGACCTGGCTGCCTCCAGTCATTACCCGGCAGGCTCTAGGACCTGGCTGCCTCCCGTCATTACCTGGCGGGCTCTAGGACCTGGCTGCCTCCCATCATTACAAGGCGGGCTCAAGGACCTGGCTGCCTCCCGTCATTGCCCAGCAGGGTCTAGGACCTGGCTGCCTCCTGTCATTACCCGGCGTGCAGTAGGACCTGGCTGCCTCCCATCATTACCCAGCGGGCTCTAGGACCTGGCTGCCTCCCATCATTACCCGGCAGGCTCTAGGACCTGGCTGCCTCCAGTCATTACCCGGCAGGCTCTAGGACCTGGCTGCCTCCCATCATTACCAGGCGGGCTCTAGGACCTGGCTGCCTCTCGTCATTACCCGGCGGGCTCTAGGACCACATGCGGCCTCCCGTCGTTACCCGGCGTGCAGTAGGACCTGGCTGCCTCCCGTCATTACCCGGCGGGCTCTAGGACCTGGCTGCCTCCCGTTATTACCCGGCGGGCTCTAGGACCTGGCTGCCTCTCGTCATTACCCGGCGGGCTCTAGGACCTGGCTGCCTCCCGTCATTAACCGGCGGGCTCTAGGACCTGGCTGCCTCTCGTCATTACCCGGCAGGCTCTAGGACCTGGCTGCCTCTCGTCATTACCCGGCGGGCTCTAGGACCTGGCTGCCTCCCGTCATTACCAGTCATGCACTAGGATCTGGCTGCCTCCCGTCATTACTCAGTGGGCTCCTGGACCTGGCTGCCTCCCGTCATTACCCGGCGGGCTCTAGGACCTGGCTGCCTCCCGTCATTACCCGGCGGGCTCTAGGACCTGGCTGCCTCTCGTCATTACCCGGCGGGCTCTAGGACCTGGCTGCCTCCCATCATTACCCGGCGGGCTCTAGGACCTGGCTGCCTCCCATCATTACCCGGCGGGCTCTAGGACTTGGCTGCCTCCCATCATTACCCGGCGGGCACTAGGACCTGGCTGCCTCCCGTCATTACCCGGCGGGCTCTAGGACCTGGCTGCCTCTCGTCATTACCCGGCGGGCTATAGGACCTGGCTGCCTCCCGTCATTACTTGGCGGGCTATAGGACCTGGCTGCCTCTCGTCATTACCCGGCGGGCTCTAGGACCTGGCTGGCTCCCGTCATTACTTGGCGGGCTATAGGACCTGCCTGCCTCTCGTCATTACCCGGCGGGCTCTAGGACCTGGCTGCCTCCCGTCATTACCCGGCGGGCTCTAGGACCTGGCTGCCTCCCATCATTACCCGGCGGGCTCTAGGACCTGGCTGCCTCTCGTCATTACCAGGCGTGCACTAGGACCTGGCTGCCTCCCATCATTACAAGGCGGGCTCTAGGACCTGGCTCCTCCCATCATTACTTGGCGGGCTCTAGGACCTGGCTGACTCCCGTCATTACTTGGCGGGCTCTTGGACCTGGCTGCCTCCCGTCATTACCCAGCGGGCTCTAGGACCTGGCTGCCTCCCATCATTACAAGGCGAGCTCTAGGACCTGGCTGCCTCCCGTCATTACCCAGCAGGGTCTAGGACCTGGCTGCCTCCCATCATTATCCGGCAGGCTCTAGGACCTGGCTGCCTCAAGTCATTACCCGGCGGGCTCTAGGACCTGGCTGCCTCCCATCATTACCAGGCGGGCTCTAGGACCTGGCTGCCTCCCGTCAATACCCGGCGGGCTCTAGGACCTGGCTGCCTCCCGTAATTACCCGGCGGGCTCTAGGACCTGGCTGCCTCTCGTCATTACCCGGCGGGCTCTAGGACCTGGCTGCCTCCCGTCATTACCCGGCGGGCTCTAGGACCTGGCTGCCTCTCGTCATTTCCCGGCGGGCTCTAGGACCTGGCTGCCTCTCGTCATTACCCGGCGGGCTCTAGGACTTGGCTGCCTCCCGTCATTACCAGGCGGGCTCTAGGACCTGGCTGCCTCCTGTCATTACCCGACGGGCTCTAGGACCTGGCTGCCTCCCGTTATTACCCGGCGGGCTCTAGGACCTGGCTGCCTCTCGTCAGTACCCGGCGGGCTCTAGGACCTGGCTGCCTCTCGTCATTACCCGGCGGGCTCTAGGACCTGGCTGCCTCCCGTCATTACCCGGCGGGCTCTAGGACCTGGCTGCCTCTCGTCATTACCCGGCGGGCTCTAGGACCTGGCTGCCTCCCGTCATTACCCGGCAGGCTCTAGGACCTGGCTGCCTCCAGTCATTACCCGGCAGGCTCTAGGACTTGGCTGCCTCCCATCATTACCAGGTGGGCTCTAGGACCTGGCTGCCTCCCGTCATTACCCGGCGGGCTCTAGGACCACGTGCGGCCTCTCGTCGTTACCCGGCGTGCAGTAGGACCTGGCTGCCTCCCGTCATTACCCGGCGGGCTCTAGGACCTGGCTGCCTCCCGTTATTACCCGGCGGACTCTAGGACCTGGCTGCCTCCCATCATTACTTGGCGGGCTCTAGGACCTGGCTGACTCCCGTCATTACTTGGCGGGCTCTTGGACCTGGCTGCCTCCCGTCATTACCCGGCGGGCTCTAGGACCTGGCTGCCTCCCATCATTACCAGGCGAGATCTAGGACCTGGCTGCCTCCCGTCATTACCCAGCAGGGTCTAGGACCACGCTGCCTCCCATCATAACCCGGCAGGCTCTAGGACCTGGCTGTCTCCAGTCATTACCCGGCGGGCTCTAGAACCTGGCTGCCTCCCATCATTACCAGGCGGGCTCTAGGACCTGGCTGCCTCACTTCATTACCCGGCGGGCTCTAGGACTTGGCTGCCTCCCGTTATTACCCGGCGGGCTCTAGGACCTGACTGCGTCTCGTCATTACCCGGCAGGCTCTAGGACCTGGCTGCCTCCCGTCAATACCCGGCGGGCTCTAGGACCTGGCTGCCTCTCGTCATTACCCGGCGGGCTCTAGGACCTGGCTGCCTCCCGTCATTACCCGGCGGGCTATAGGACCTGGCTGCCTCCCATCATTACCCGGCGGGCTCTAGGACCTGGCTGTCTCCCGTCATTACTTGGTGGGCTATAGGACCTGGCTGCCTCTCGTCATTACCCGGCGGACTCTAGGACCTGGCTGCCTCTCGTCATTACCCGGCGGGCTCTAGGACCTGGCTGCCTCCCATCATTACCCGGCGGGCTCTAGGACCTGGCTGCCTCTCGTCATTACCAGGCGTGCACTAGGACCTGCCTGCCTCCCATCATTACTTGGCGGGCTCTAGGACCTGGCCGTCTCCCATCATTACTTGGCGGGCTCTTGGACCTGGCTGACTACCGTCATTACCCGTCGGGCTCTAGGACCTGGCTGCCTCTCGTCATTACCCGGCGGGCTCTAGGACCTGGCTGCCTCCCGTCATTACCCAGCGGGCTCTAGGACCTGGCTGCCTCTCGTCATTTCCCGGCGGGCTCTAGGACCTGGCTGCCTCCCGTCATTACCCGGTGGGCTCTAGGACTTGGCTGCCTCCCGTCATTACCAGGCGGGCTCTAGGACCTGGCTGCCTCCTGTCATTACCCGACGGGCTCTAGGACCTGGCTGCCTCCCGTTATTACCCGGCGGGCTCTAGGACCTGGCTGCCTCTCGTCAGTACCCGGCGGGCTCTAGGACCTGGCTGCCTCTCGTCATTACCCGGCGGGCTCTAGGACCTGGCTGCCTCCCGTCATTACCCGGCGGGCTCTAGGACCTGGCTGCCTCTCGTCATTACCCGGTGGGCTCTAGGACCTGGCTGCCTCCTGTCATTACCCGGCAGGCTCTAGGACCTGGCTGCCTCCAGTCATTACCCGGCAGGCTCTAGGACTTGGCTGCCTCCCATCATTACCAGGTGGGCTCTAGGACCTGGCTGCCTCCCGTCATTACCCGGCGGGCTCTAGGACTTGGCTGCCTCCCGTCATTACCAGGCGGGCTCTAGGACCTGGCTGCCTCCTGTCATTACCCGACGGGCTCTAGGACCTGGCTGCCTCCCGTTATTACCCGGCGGGCTCTAGGACCTGGCTGCCTCTCGTCAGTACCCGGCGGGCTCTAGGACCTGGCTGCCTCTCGTCATTACCCGGCGGGCTCTAGGACCTGGCTGCCTCCCGTCATTACCCGGCGGGCTCTAGGACCTGGCTGCCTCTCGTCATTACCCGGCGGGCTCTAGGACCTGGCTGCCTCCCGTCATTACCCGGCAGGCTCTAGGACCTGGCTGCCTCCAGTCATTACCCGGCAGGCTCTAGGACTTGGCTGCCTCCCATCATTACCAGGTGGGCTCTAGGACCTGGCTGCCTCCCGTCATTACCCGGCGGGCTCTAGGACCACGTGCGGCCTTCCGTCGTTACCCGGCGTGCAGTAGGACCTGGCTGCCTCCCGTCATTACCCGGCGGGCTCTAGGACCTGGCTGCCTCCCGTTATTACCCGGCGGACTCTAGGACCTGGCTGCCTCCCATCATTACTTGGCGGGCTCTAGGACCTGGCTGACTCCCGTCATTACTTGGCGGGCTCTTGGACCTGGCTGCCTCCCGTCATTACCCGGCGGGCTCTAGGACCTGGCTGCCTCCCATCATTACCAGGCGATCTCTAGGACCTGGCTGCCTCCCGTCATTACCCAGCAGGGTCTAGGACCTCGCTGCCTCCCATCATAACCCGGCAGGCTCTAGGACCTGGCTGTCTCCAGTCATTACCCGGCGGGCTCTAGGACCTGGCTGCCTCCCATCATTACCAGGCGGGCTCTAGGACCTGGCTGCCTCACTTCATTACCCGGCGGGCTCTAGGACTTGGCTGCCTCCCGTTATTACCCGGCGGGCTCTAGGACCTGACTGCCTCTCGTCATTACCCGGCGGGCTCTAGGACCTGGCTGCCTCCCGTCAATACCCGGCGGGCTCTAGGACCTGGCTGCCTCTCGTCATTACCCGGCGGGCTCTAGGACCTGGCTGCCTCCCGTCATTACCCGGTGGGCTATAGGACCTGGCTGCCTCCCATCATTACCCGGCGGGTTCTAGGACCTGGCTGTCTCCCGTCATTACTTGGTGGGCTATAGGACCTGGCTGCCTCTCGTCATTACCCGGCGGGCTCTAGGACCTGGCTGCCTCTCGTCATTACCCGGCGAGCTCTAGGACCTGGCTGCCTCCCATCATTACCCGGCGGGCTCTAGGACCTGGCTGCCTCTCATTACCAGGCGTGCACTAGGATCTGCCTGCCTCCCATCATTACTTGGCAGGCTCTAGGACCTGGCCGTCTCCCATCATTACTTGGCGGGCTCTTGGACCTGGCTGACTACCGTCATTACCCGTCGGGCTCTAGGACCTGGCTGCCTCCCATCATTACCAGGCGAGCTCTAGGACCTGGCTGCCTCCCGTCATTACCCAGCAGGGTCTAGGTCCTGGCTGCCTCCCATCATTACCCGGCAGGCTCTAGGACCTGGCTGCTTCCAGTCATTACCCGGCGGGCTTTAGGACCTGGCTGCCTCCCATCATTACCAGGCGGGCTCTAGGACCTGGCTGCCTCCCGTCATTACCCGGCGGGTTCTAGAACCTGGCTGCCTCCCGTTATTACCCGGCGGGCTCTAGGACCTGGCTGCCTCTCGTTATTACCCGGCGGGCTCTAGGACCTGGCTGCCTCTCGTCATTACCCGGCGGGCTCTAGGACCTGGCTGCCTCTCGTCAATACCAGGTGGGATCTAGGACCTGGCTGCCTCCCGTCATTACCCGGCGGGCTCTAGGACCTGGCTGCCTCTCGTCATTACCCGGCGGGCTCTAGGACCTGGTTGCCTCCCGTCATTACCAGTCATGCACTAGGACCTGGCTGCCTCCCGTCATTACTCAGTGGGCTCCTGGACCTGGCTGCCTCCCGTCATTACCCGGCGGGCTCTAGGACCTGGCTGCCTCCCGTCATTACCCGGCAGGCTCTAGGACCTGGCTGCCTCCCATCATTACCCGGCGGGCTCTAGGACCTGGCTGCCTCCCATCATTACCCGGCGGGCTCTAGGACTTGGCTGCCTACCATCATTACCCGGCGGGCTCTAGGACCTGGCTGCCTCCCGTCATTACCCGGCAGGCTCTAGGACCTGGCTGCCTCTCGTCATTACCCGGTGGGCTATAGGACCTGGCTGCCTCCCATCATTACCCGGCGGGCTGTAGGACCTGGATGCCTCCCGTCATTACTTGACGGGCTATAGGACCTGGCTGCCTCTCGTCATTACCCGGCGGGCTCTAGGACCTGGCTGCCTCCCGTCATTACCCGGCGGGCTCTAGGACCTGGCTGCCTCCCGTCATTACCCGGCGGGCTCTAGGACCTGGCTGCCTCTCGTCATTACCAGGCGTGCACTAGGACCTGGCTGCCTCCCATCATTACAAGGCGGGCTCTAGGACCTGGCTCCTCCCATCATTACTTGGCGGGCTCTTGGACCTGGCTGCCTCCCGTCATTACACGGCGGGCTCTAGGACCTGGCTGCCTCCCATCATTACCAGGCGAGCTCTAGGACCTGGCTGCCTCCCGTCATTACCCAGCAGGGTCTAGGACCTGGCTGCCTCCCATCATTACCCGGCAGGCTCTAGGACCTGGCTGCCTCCAGTCATTACCCGGCGGGCTCTAGGACCTGGCTGCCTCCCATCATTACCAGGCGGGCTCTAGGACCTGGCTGCCTCCCATCATTACCCGGCGGGCTCTAGAACCTGGCTGCCTTCCGTTATTACCCGGCGGGCTCTAGGACCTGGCTGCCTCTCGTCATTACCCGGCGGGCTCTAGGACCTGGCTGCCTCCCGTCATTACCCGGCGGGCTCTAGGACCTGGCTGCCTCCCGTCATTACCCGGTGGGCTCTAGGACCTGGCTGCCTCCCGTCATTACCCGGCGGGCTCTAGGACCTGGCTGCCTCCCGTCATTACCCGGCGGGATCTAGGACCTGGCTGCCTCCCGTCATTACCAGGCGGGCTCTAGGACCTGGCTGCCTCCCGTCATTACCCGGCGGGCTCTAGGACCTGGCTGCCTCCCGTCATTACCCAGCAGGCTCTAGGACCTGGCTGCCTCCCATCATTACCAGGCGGGCTCTAGGACCTGGCTGCCTCCCGTCATTACCCGGCGGGCTCTAGGACCACGTGCGGCCTCCCGTCGTTACCCGGCGTGCAGTAGGACCTGGCTGCCTCCCGTCATTACCCGGCGGGCTCTAGGACCTGGCTGCCTCCCGTTATTACCCGTCGGGCTCTAGGACCTGGCTGCCTCCCATCATTACTTGGTGGGCTCTAGGACCTGGCTGACTCCTGTCATTACTTGGCGGGCTCTTGGACCTGGCTGCCTCCCGTCATTACCCGGCGGGCTCTAGGACCTGGCTGCCTCCCGTCATTACCCGGCGGGCTCTAGGACCTGGCTGCCTCTTGTCATTACCAGGCGAGCACTAGGACCTGGCTGCCTCCCATCATTACAAGGCGGGCTCTAGGACCTGGCTCCTCCCATCATTACTTGGCGGGCTCTTGGACCTGGCTGCCTCCCGTCATTACCCGGCGGGCTCTAGGACCTGGCTGCCTCCCATCATTACCAGGTGAGCTCTAGGACCTGGCTGCCTCCCGTCATTACCCAGCAGGGTCTAGGACCTGGCTGCCTCCCATCATTACCCGGCAGGCTCTAGGACCTGACTGCCTCCAGTCATTACCCGGCGGGCTCTAGGACCTGGCTGCCTCCCATCATTACCAGGCGGGCTCTAGGACCTGGTGCCTCCCGTCATTACCCGGCGGGCTCTAGAACCTGGCTGCCTCCCGTTATTACCCGGCGGGCTCTAGGACCTGGCTGCCTCTCGTCATTACCCGGCGGGCTCTAGGACCTGGCTGCCTCCCGTCATTACCCGGCGGGCTCTAGGACCTGGCTGCCTCTCGTCATTACCCGGTGGGCTCTAGGACCTGGCTGCCTCCCGTCATTACCCGGCGTGCTCTAGGACCTGGCTGCCTCCCGTCATTACCCGGCGGGATCTAGGACCTGGCTGCCTCCCGTCATTACCAGGCGGGCTCTAGGACCTGGCTGCCTCCCGTCATTACCCGGCGGGCTCTAGGACCTGGCTGCCTCCCGTCATTACCCGGCACGCTCTAGGACCTGGCTGCCTCCCATCATTACCAGGCGGGCTCTAGGACCTGGCTGCCTCCCGTCATTACCCGGCGGGCTCTAGGACCACGTGCGGCCTGCCGTCGTTACCCGGCGTGCAGTAGGACCTGGCTGCCTCCCGTCATTACCCGGCGGGCTCTAGGACCTGGCTGCCTCCCGTTATTACCCGGCGGGCTCTAGGACCTGGCTGCCTCCCATCATTACTTGGCGGGCTCTAGGACCTGGCTGACTCCCGTCATTACTTGGCGGGCTCTTGGACCTGGCTGCCTCCCGTCATTACCCGGCAGGCTCTAGGACCTGGCTGCCTCCCATCATTACCAGGCGAGCTCTAGGACCTGGCTGCCTCTTGTCATTACCCAGCAGGGTCTAGGACCTGGCTGCCTCCCATCATTACGCGGCAGGCTCTAGGACCTGGCTGCCTCCAGCCATTACCCGGCGGGCTCTAGGACCTGGCTACCTCCCATCATTACCAGGTGGGCTCTAGGACCTGGCTGCCTCCCGTCATTACCCGGCGGGCTCTAGGACCTGGCTGCCTCCCGTTATTATCCGTCGGGCTCTAGGACCTGACTGCCTCTCGTCATTACCCGGCGGGCTCTAGGACCTGGCTGCCTCCCGTCATTACCCGGCGGGCTCTAGGACCTGGCTGCCTCTCGTCATTACCCGGTGGGCTGTAGGACCTGGCTGCCTCCCGTCATTACCCGGCGGGCTCTAGGACCTGGCTGCCTCCCGTCATTACCCGGCGGGCTCTAGGACCTGGCTGCCTCTCGTCATTACCCGGCAGGCTCTAGGACCTGGCTGCCTCTCGTCATTACCCGGCGGGCTCTAGGACCTGGCTGCCTCCCGTCATTACCAGTCATGCACTAGGACCTGGCTGCCTCCCGTCATTACCCGGCGGGCTCTAGGACCTGGCTGCCTCCCGTCATTACCCGGCGGGCTCTAGGACCTGGCTGCCTCCCGTCATTACCCGGCGGGCTATAGGACCTGGCTGCCTCCCATCATTACCCGGCGGGCTCTAGGACCTGGCTGCCTCCCGTCATTACTTGGCGGGCTATAGGACCTGGCTGCCTCTCGTCATTACCCGGCGGGCTCTAGGACCCGGCTGCCTCTTGTCATTACCCGGCGGGCTCTAGGACCTGGCTGCCTCCCATCATTACCCGGCGGGCTCTAGGACCTGGCTGCCTCTCGTCATTACCAGGCGTGCACTAGGACCTGGCTGCCTCCCATCATTACAAGGCGGGCTCTAGGACCTGGCTGCCTCCCATCATTACTTGGCGGGCTCTAGGACCTGGCTGACTCCCGTCATTACTTGGCGGGCTCTTGGACCTGGCTGCCTCCCGTCTTTACCCGGCGGGCTCTAGGATCTGGCTGCCTCCCATCATTACCAGGCGAGCTCTAGGACCTGGCTGCCTCCCGTCATTACCCAGCAGGGTCTAGGACCTGGCTGCCTCCCATCATTACCCGGCAGGCTCTAGGACCTGGCTGCCTCCAGTCTTTACCCGGCGGGCTCTAGGACTTGGCTGCCTCCCATCATTACCAGGCGGGCTCTAGGACCTGGCTGCCTCCCGTCATTACCCGGCGGGCTCTAGAACCTGGCTGCCTCCCGTTATTACCCGGCGGGCTCTAGGACCTGGCTGCCTCTCGTTATTACCCGGCGGGCTCTAGGACCTGGCTGCCTCTCGTCATTACCCGGCGGGCTCTAGGACCTGGCTGCCTCTCGTCATTACCCGGTGGGCTCTAGGACCTGGCTGCCTCCCGTCATTACCCGGCGGGCTCTAGGACCTGGCTGCCTCTTGTCATTACCCGGCGGGCTCTAGGACCTGGCTGCCTCCCGTCATTACCAGTCATGCACTAGGACCTGGCTGCCTCCCGTCATTACTCAGTGGGCTCCTGGACCTGGCTGCCTCCCGTCATTACCCGGCGGGCTCTAGGACCTGGCTGCCTCCCGTCATTACCCGGCGGACTCTAGGACCTGGCTGCCTCTCGTCATTACCCGGCGGGCTCTAGGACCTGGCTGCCTCCCATCATTACCCGGCGGGCTCTAGGACCTGGCTGCCTCCCATCATTACCCGGCAGGCTCTAGGACTTGGCTGCCTCCCATCATTACCCGGCGGGCTCTAGGACCTGGCTGCCTCCCGTCATTACCCGGCGGACTCTAGGACCTGGCTGCCTCTCATTACCCGGTGGGCTATAGGACCTGGCTGCCTCCCATCATTACCCGGCGGGCTCTAGGACCTGGCTGCCTCCCGTCATTACTTGGCGGGCTCTAGGACCTGGCTGCCTCCCGTCATTACCCGGCGGGCTCTAGGACCTGGCTGCCTCCCGTTATTACCCGGCGGGCTCTAGGACCTGGCTGCCTCTCGTCATTACCCGGTGGGCTCCAAGACCTGGCTGCCTCTCATCATTACCCGGCGGGCTCTAGGACCTGGCTGCCTCCCGTCATTACCCGGCGGGCTCTAGGACCTGGCTGCCTCCCGTCATTACCCGGCGGGCTCTAGGACCTGGCTGCCTCTCGTCATTACCAGGCGTGCACTAGGACCTGGCTGCCTTCCATCATTACAAGGCGGGCTCTAGGACCTGGCTCCTCCCATCATTACTTGGCGGGCTCTTGAACCTGGCTGCCTCCCGTCATTACCCGGCGGACTCTAGGACCTGGCTGCCTCCCATCATTACCAGGCGAGCTCTAGGACCTGGCTGCCTCCCTTCATTACCCAGCAGGGTCTAGGACCTGGCTGCCTCCCATCATTACCCGGCAGGCTCTAGGACCTGGCTGCCTCCAGTCATTACCCGGCGGGCTCTAGGACCTGACTGCTTCCCATCATTACCAGGCGGGCTCTAGGACCTGGCTGCCTCCCGTCATTACCCGGCGGGCTCTAGAACCTGGCTGCCTCCCGTTATTACCCGGCGGGCTCTAGGACCTGGCTGCCTCTCGTCATTACCCGGCGGGCTCTAGGACCTGGCTGCCTCCCGTCATTACCCGGCGGGCTCTAGGACCTGGCTGCCTCTCGTCATTACCCGGTGGGCTCTAGGACCTGGCTGCCTCCCGTCATTACCCGGCGGGCTTTAGGACCTGGCTGCCTCCCATCATTACCCGGCGGGATCCAGGACCTGGCTGCCTCCCGTCATTACCAGGCGGGCTCTAGGACCTGGCTGCCTCCTTTCATTACCCGGCGGGCTCTAGGACCTGGCTGCCTCCCGTCATTATCCGGCAGGCTCTAGGACCTGGCTGCCTCCCATCATTACCAGGCGGGCTCTAGGACCTGGCTGCCTCCCGTCATTACCCGGCGGGCTCTAGGACCACGTGCGGCCTCCCGTCGTTACCCGGCATGCAGTAGGACCTGGCTGCCTCCCGTCATTACCCGGCGGGCTCTAGGACGTGGCTGCCTCCCGTTATTACCCGGCGGGCTCTAGGACCTGGCTGCCTCCCATCATTACTTGGTGGGCTCTAGGAACTGGCTGACTCCCGTCATTACTTGGCGGGCTCTTGGACCTGGCTGCCTCCCGTCATTACCCGGTGGGCTCTAGGACCTGGCTGCCTCCCGTCATTACCCGGCGGGCTCTAGGACCTGGCTGCCTCTCGTCATTACCAGGCGTGCCCTAGGACCTGGCTGCCTCCCATCATTACAAGGCGGGCTCTAGGACCTGGCTCCTCCCATCATTACTTGGCGGGCTCTTGGACCTGGCTGCCTCCCGTCATTACCCGGCGGGCTCTAGGACCTGGCTGCCTCCCATCATTACCAGGCGAGCTCTAGGACCTGGCTGCCTCTCGTCATTACCCAGCAGGGTCTAGGACCTGGCTGCCTCCCGTCATTACCCGGCGGGATCTAGGACCTGGCTGCCTCCCGTCATTACCAGGCGGGCTCTAGGACCTGGCTGCCTCCCGTCATTACCCGGCGGGCTCTAGGACCTGGCTGCCTCCCGTCATTACCCGGCAAGCTCTAGGACCTGGCTGCCTCCCATCATTACCAGGCGGGCTCTAGGACCTGGCTGCCTCCCGTCATTACCCGGTGGGCTCTAGGACCACGTGCGGCCTCCCGTCGTTACCCGGCGTGCAGTAGGACCTGGCTGCCTCCCGTCATTACCCGGCGGGCTCTAGGACCTGGCTGCCTCCCGTTATTACCAGGCGAGCTCTAGGACCTGGCTGCCTCTCGTCATTACCCAGCAGGGTCTAGGACCTGGCTGCCTCCCATCATTACCAGGCGGGCTCTAGGACCTGGCTGCCTCCCGTCATTACCCGGCGGGCTCTAGAACCTGGCTGCCTCCCGTTATTACCCGGCGGGCTCTAGGACCTGGCTGCCTCTCGTCATTACCCGGCGGGCTCTAGGACCTGGCTGCCTCCCGTCATTACCCGGCGGGCTCTAGGACCTGGCTGCCTCTCGTCATTACCCGGTGGGCTCTAGGACCTGGCTGCCTCCCGTCATTACCCGACGGGCTCTAGGACCTGGCTGCCTCCCGTCATTACCCGGCGGGATCTAGGACCTGGCTGCCTCCCGTCATTACCAGGCGGGCTCTAGGACCTGGCTGCCTCCCGTCATTACCCGGAGGGCTCTAGGACCTGGCTGCCTCCCGTCATTACCCGGCAAGCTCTAGGACCTGGCTGCCTCCCATCATTACCAGGCGGGCTCTAGGACCTGGCTGCCTCCCGTCATTACCCGGCGGGCTCTAGGACCACGTGCGGCCTCCCGTCGTTACCCGGCGTGCAGTAGGACCTGGCTGCCTCCCGTCATTACTTGGCGGGCTCTAGGACCTGGCTGACTCCCGTCATTACTTGGCGTGCTCTTGGACCTGGCTGCCTCCCGTCATTACCCGGCGGGCTCTAGGACCTGGCTGCCTCCCATCATTACCAGGCGAGCTCTAGGACCTGGCTGCCTCCCGTCATTACCCAGCAGGGTCTAGGACCTGGCTGCCTCCCATCATTACCCGGCAGGCTCTAGGACCTGGCTGCCTCCAGTCATTACCCGACGGGCTCTAGGACCTGGCTGCCTCCCATCATTACCAGGCGGGCTCTAGGACCTGGCTGCCTCCCGTCATTACCCGGCGGGCTCTAGGACCTGGCTGCCTCCCATCATTACCCGGCGGGCTCTAGGACCTGGCTGCCTCCCGTCATTACTTGGCGGGCTATAGGACCTGGCTGCCTCTCGTCATTATCCGGCGGGCTCTAGGACCTGGCTGCCTCCCGTCATTACCCGGCGGGCTCTAGGACCTGGCTGCCTCCCGTCATTACCCGGCGGGCTCTAGGACCTGGCTGCCTCTCGTCATTACCCGGTGGGCTCTAGGACCTGGCTGCCTCTCGTCATTACCCGGCGGGCTCTAGGACCTGGCTGCCTCCCGTCATTACCCGGCGGGCTCTAGGACCTGGCTGCCTCCCGTCATTACCCGGCGGGCTCTAGGACCTGGCTGCCTCTCGTCATTACCAAGCGTGCACTAGGACCTGGCTGCCTCCCATCATTACAAGGCGGGCTCTAGGACCTGGCTGCCTCCCGTCATTACCCAGCAGGGTCTAGGACCTGGCTGCCTCCCATCATTACCAGGCGAGCTCTAGGACCTGGCTGCCTCCCGTCATTACCCAGCAGGGTGTAGGACCTGGCTGCCTCCCATCATTATCCGGCAGGCTCTAGGACCTGGCTGCCTCCAGTCATTACCCGGCGGGCTCTAGGACCTGGCTGCCTCCCATCATTACCAGGCGGGCTCTAGGACCTGGCTGCCTCCCGTCATTACCCGGCGGGCTCTAGGACCTGGCTGCCTCCCGTCATTACCCGGCGGGCTCTAGGACCTGGCTGCCTCCCGTCATTACTTGGCGGGCTATAGGACCTGGCTGCCTCTCGTCATTATCCGGCGGGCTCTAGGACCTGGCTGCCTCCCGTCATTACCCGGCGGGCTCTAGGACCTGGCTGCCTCCCGTCATTACCCGGCGGGCTCTAGGACCTGGCTGATTCTCGTCATTACCCGGTGGGCTCTAGGACCTGGCTGCCTCTCGTCATTACCCGGCGGGCTCTAGGACCTCGCTGCCTCCCGTCATTACCCGGCGGGCTCTAGGACCTGGCTGCCTCCCGTCATTACCCGGCGGGCTCTAGGACCTGGCTGCCTCTCGGCATTACCAGGCGTGCACTAGGACCTGGCTGCCTCCCATCATTACAAGGCGGGCTCTAGGACCTGGCTCCTCCCATCATTACTTGGCGGGCTCTTGGACCTGGCTGCCTCCCGTCATTACCCGGCGGGCTCTAGGACCTGGCTGCCTCCCGTTATTACCCGGCGGGCTCTAGGACCTGGCTGCCTCCCATCATTACTTGGCGGGCTCTAGGACCTGGCTGACTCCCGTCATTACTTGGCGGGCTCTTGGACCTGGCTGCCTCCCGTCATTACCCGGCGGGCTCTAGGACCTGGCTGCCTCCCATCATTACCAGGCGAGCTCTAGGACCTTTCTGCCTCTTGTCATTACCCAGCAGGGTCTAGGACCTGGCTGCCTCCCATCATTACGCGGCAGGCTCTAGGACCTGGCTGCCTCCAGCCATTACCCGGCGGGCTCTAGGACCTGGCTACCTCCCATCATTACCAGGTGGGCTCTAGGACCTGGCTGCCTCCCGTCATTACCCGGCGGGCTCTAGGACCTGGCTGCCTCCCGTTATTACCCGTCGGGCTCTAGGACCTGACTGCCTCTCGTCATTACCCGGCGGGCACTAGGACCTGGCTGCCTCCCGTCATTACCCGGCGGGCTCTAGGACCTGGCTGCCTCTCGTCATTACCCGGTGGGCTCTAGGACCTGGCTGCCTCCCGTCATTACCCGGCGGGCTCTAGGACCTGGCTGCCTCCCGTCATTACCCGGCGGGCTCTAGGACCTGGCTGCCTCTCGTCATTACCCGGCAGGCTCTAGGACCTGGCTGCCTCTCGTCATTACCCGGCGGGCTCTAGGACCTGGCTGCCTCCCGTCATTACCAGTCATGCACTAGGACCTGGCTGCCTCCCGTCATTACCCGGCGGGCTCTAGGACCTGGCTGCCTCCCGTCATTACCCGGCGGGCTCTAGGACCTGGCTGCCTCCCGTCATTACCCGGCGGGCTATAGGACCTGGCTGCCTCCCATCATTACCCGGCGGGCTCTAGGACCTGGCTGCCTCCCGTCATTACTTGGTGGGCTATAGGACCTGGCTGCCTCTCGTCATTACCCAGCGGGCTCTAGGACCCGGCTGCCTCTCGTCATTACCCGGCGGGCTCTAGGACCTGGCTGCCTCCCATCATTACCCGGCGGGCTCTAGGACCTGGCTGCCTCTCGTCATTACCAGGCGTGCACTAGGACCTGGCTGCCTCCCATCATTACAAGGCGGGCTCTAGGACCTGGCTGCCTCCCATCATTACTTGGCGGGCTCTAGGACCTGGCTGACTCCCGTCATTACTTGGCGGGCTCTTGGACCTGGCTGCCTCCCGTCATTACCCGGCGGGCTCTAGGATCTGGCTGCCTCCCATCATTACCAGGCGAGCTCTAGGACCTGGCTGCCTCCCGTCATTACCCAGCAGGGTCTAGGACCTGGTTGCCTCCCATCATTACCCGGCAGGCTCTAGGACCTGGCTGCCTCCAGTCTTTACCCGGCGGGCTCTAGGACTTGGCTGCCTCCCATCATTACCAGGCGGGCTCTAGGACCTGGCTGCCTCCCGTCATTACCCGGCGGGCTCTAGAACCTGGCTGCCTCCCGTTATTACCCGGCGGGCTCTAGGACCTGGCTGCCTCTCGTTATTACCCGGCGGGCTCTAGGACCTGGCTGCCTCTCGTCATTACCCGACGGGCTCTAGGACCTGGCTGCCTCTCGTCATTACCCGGTGGGCTCTAGGACCTGGCTGCCTCCCGTCATTACCCGGCGGGCTCTAGGACCTGGCTGCCTCTCGTCATTACCCGGCGGGCTCTAGGACCTGGCTGCCTCCCGTCATTACCAGTCATGCACTAGGACCTGGCTGCCTCCCGTCATTACTCAGTGGGCTCCTGGACCTGGCTGCCTCCCGTCATTACCCGGCGGGCTCTAGGACCTGGCTGCCTCCCGTCATTACCCGGCGGACTCTAGGACCTGACTGCCTCTCGTCATTACCCGGCGGGCTCTAGGACCTGGCTGCCTCCCATCATTACCCGGCGGGCTCTAGGACCTGGCTGCCTCCCATCATTACCCGGCGGGCTCTGGGACTTGGCTGCCTCCCATCATTACCCGGCGGGCTCTAGGACCTGGCTGCCTCCCGTCATTACCCGGCGGGCTCTAGGACCTGGCTGCCTCTCATTACCCGGTGGGCTATAGGACCTGGCTGCCTCCCATCATTACCCGGCGGGCTCTAGGACCTGGCTGCCTCCCGTCATTACTTGGCGGGCTCTAGGACCTGGCTGCCTCCCGTCATTACCCGGCGGGCTCTAGGACCTGGCTGCCTCCCGTCATTACCCGGCGGGCTCTAGGACCTGGCTGCCTCTCGTCATTACCCGGTGGGCTCCAAGACCTGGCTGCCTTTCGTCATTACCCGGCGGGCTCTAGGACCTGGCTGCCTCCCGTCATTACCCGGCGGGCTCTAGGACCTGGCTGCCTCCCGTCATTACCCGGCGGGCTCTAGGACATGGCTGCCTCTCGTCATTACCAGGCGTGCACTAGGACCTGGCTGCCTTCCATCATTACAAGGCGGGCTCTAGGACCTGGCTCCTCCCATCATTACTTGGCGGGCTCTTGGACCTGGCTGCCTCCCGTCATTACCCGGCGGGCTCTAGGACCTGGCTGCCTCCCATCATTACCAGGCGAGCTCTAGGACCTGGCTGCCTCCCTTCATTACCCAGCAGGGTCTAGGACCTGGCTGCCTCCCATCATTACCCGGCAGGCTCTAGGACCTGGCTGCCTCCAGTCATTACCCGGCGGGCTCTAGGACCTGGCTGCCTCCCGTCATTACCCGGCAGGCTCTAGGACCTGGCTGCTTCCCATCATTACCAGGCGGGCTCTAGGACCTGGCTGCCTCCCGTCATTACCCGGCGGGCTCTAGAACCTGGCTGCCTCCCGTTATTACCCGGCGGGCTCTAGGACCTGGCTGCCTCTCGTCATTACCCGGCGGGCTCTAGGACCTGGCTGCCTCCCGTCATTACCCGGCGGGCTTTAGGACCTGGCTGCCTCCCGTCATTACCCGGCGGGATCTAGGACCTGGCTGCCTCCCGTCATTACCCGGCGGGATCTAGGACCTGGCTGCCTCCCGTCATTACCAGGCGGGCTCTAGGACCTGGCTGCCTCCTGTCATTACCCGGCGGGCTCTAGGACCTGGCTGCCTCCCGTCATTACCCGGCAGGCTCTAGGACCTGGCTGCCTCCCATCATTACCAGGCGGGCTCTAGGACCTGGCTGCCTCCCGTCATTACCCGGCGGGCTCTAGGACCACGTGCGGCCTCCCGTCGTTACCCGGCATGCAGTAGGACCTGGCTGCCTCCCGTCATTACCCGGCGGGCTCTAGGACGTGGCTGCCTCCCGTTATTACCCGGCGGGCTCTAGGACCTGGCTGCCTCCCATCATTACTTGGCGGGCTCTAGGAACTGGCTGACTCCCGTCATTACTTGGCGGGCTCTTGGACCTGGCTGCCTCCCGTCATTACCCGGTGGGCTCTAGGACCTGGCTGCCTCCCGTCATTACCCGGCGGGCTCTAGGACCTGGCTGCCTCTCGTCATTACCAGGCGTGCCCTAGGACCTGGCTGCCTCCCATCATTACAAGGCGGGCTCTAGGACCTGGCTCCTCCCATCATTACTTGGCGGGCTCTTGGACCTGGCTGCCTCCCGTCATTACCCGGCGGGCTCTAGGACCTGGCTGCCTCCCATCATTACCAGGCGAGCTCTAGGACCTGGCTGCCTCTCGTCATTACCCAGCAGGGTCTAGGACCTGGCTGCCTCCCGTCATTACCCGGCGGGATCTAGGACCTGGCTGCCTCCCGTCATTACCAGGCGGGCTCTAGGACCTGGCTGCCTCCCGTCATTACCCGGCGGGCTCTAGGACCTGGCTGCCTCCCGTCATTACCCGGCAAGCTCTAGGACCTGGCTGCCTCCCATCATTACCAGGCGGGCTCTAGGACCTGGCTGCCTCCCGTCATTACCCGGCGGGCTCTAGGACCACGTGCGGCCTCCCGTCGTTACCCGGCGTGCAGTAGGACCTGGCTGCCTCCCGTCATTACCCGGCGGGCTCTAGGACCTGGCTGCCTCCCGTTATTACCAGGCGAGCTCTAGGACCTGGCTGCCTCTCGTCATTACCCAGCAGGGTCTAGGACCTGGCTGCCTCCCATCATTACCCGGCAGGCTCTAGGACCTGGCTGCCTCCAGTCATTACCCGGCGGGCTCTAGGACCTGGCTGCCTCCCATCATTACCAGGCGGGCTCTAGGACCTGGCTGCCTCCCGTCATTACCCGGCGGGCTCTAGAACCTGGCTGCCTCCCGTTATTACCCGGCGGGCTCTAGGACCTGGCTGCCTCTCGTCATTACCCGGCGGGCTCTAGGACCTGGCTGCCTCCCGTCATTACCCGGCGGGCTCTAGGACCTGGCTGCCTCTCGTCATTACCCGGTGGGCTCTAGGACCTGGCTGCCTTCCGTCATTACCCGGCGGGCTCTAGGACCTGGCTGCCTCCCGTCATTACCCGGCGGGATCTAGGACCTGGCTGCCTCCCGTCATTACCAGGCGGGCTCTAGGACCTGGCTGCCTCCCGTCATTACCCGGAGGGCTCTAGGACCTGGCTGCCTCCCGTCATTACCCGGCAAGCTCTAGGACCTGGCTGCCTCCCATCATTACCAGGCGGGCTCTAGGACCTGGCTGCCTCCCGTCATTACCCGGCGGGCTCTAGGACCACGTGCGGCCTCCCGTCGTTACCCGGCGTGCAGTAGGACCTGGCTGCCTCCCGTCATTACTTGGCGGGCTCTAGGACCTGGCTGACTCCCGTCATTACTTGGCGGGCTCTTGGACCTGGCTGCCTCCCGTCATTACCCGGCGGGCTCTAGGACCTGGCTGCCTCCCATCATTACCAGGCGAGCTCTAGGACCTGGCTGCCTCCCGTCATTACCCAGCAGGGTCTAGGACCTGGCTGCCTCCCATCATTACCCGGCAGGCTCTAGGACCTGGCTGCCTCCAGTCATTACCCGGCGGGCTCTAGGACCTGGCTGCCTCCCATCATTACCAGGCGGGCTCTAGGACCTGGCTGCCTCCCGTCATTACCCGGCGGGCTCTAGGACCTGGCTGCCTCCCGTCATTACCCGGCGGGCTCTAGGACCTGGCTGCCTCCCGTCATTACTTGGCGGGCTATAGGACCTGGCTGCCTCTCGTCATTATCCGGCGGGCTCTAGGACCTGGCTGCCTCCCGTCATTACCCGGCGGGCTCTAGGACCTGGCTGCCTCCCGTCATTACCCGGCGGGCTCTAGGACCTGGCTGCCTCTCGTCATTACCCGGTGGGCTCTAGGACCTGGCTGCCTCTCGTCATTACCCGGCGGGCTCTAGGACCTGGCTGCCTCCCGTCATTACCCGGCGGGCTCTAGGACCTGGCTGCCTCCCGTCATTACCCGGCGGGCTCTAGGACCTGGCTGCCTCTCGTCATTACCAGGCGTGCACTAGGACCTGGCAGCCTCCCATCATTACAAGGCGGGCTCTAGGACCTGGCTGCCTCCCGTCATTACCCAGCAGGGTCTAGGACCTGGCTGCCTCCCATCATTACCAGGCGAGCTCTAGGACCTGGCTGCCTCTCGTCATTACCCGGTGGGCTCTAGGACCTGGCTGCCTCTCGTCATTACCCGGTGGGCTCTAGGACCTGGCTGCCTCCCGTCATTACCCAGCAGGGTCTAGGACCTGGCTGCCTCCCGTCATTACCCAGCAGGGTCTAGGACCTGGCTGCCTCTCGTCATTACCCGGCGGGCTCTAGGACCTGGCTGCCTCCCGTCATTACCCGGCGGGCTCTAGGACCTGGCTGCCTCCCGTCATTACCCGGCGGGCTCTAGGACCTGGCTGCCTCTCGTCATTACCAGGCGTGCACTAGGACCTGGCAGCCTCCCATCATTACAAGGCGGGCTCTAGGACCTGGCTGCCTCCCGTCATTACCCAGCAGGGTCTAGGACCTGGCTGCCTCCCATCATTACCAGGCGAGCTCTAGGACCTGGCTGCCTCCCGTCATTACCCAGCAGGGTCTAGGACCACGTGCGGCCTCCCGTCGTTACCCGGCGTGCAGTAGGACCTGGCTGCCTCCCGTCATTACTTGGCGGGCTCTAGGACCTGGCTGACTCCCGTCATTACTTGGCGGGCTCTTGGACCTGGCTGCCTCCCGTCATTACCCGGCGGGCTCTAGGACCTGGCTGCCTCCCATCATTACCAGGCGAGCTCTAGGACCTGGCTGCCTCCCGTCATTACCCAGCAGGGTCTAGGACCTGGCTGCCTCCCATCATTACCCGGCAGGCTCTAGGACCTGGCTGCCTCCAGTCATTACCCGGCGGGCTCTAGGACCTGGCTGCCTCCCATCATTACCAGGCGGGCTCTAGGACCTGGCTGCCTCCCGTCATTACCCGGCGGGCTCTAGGACCTGGCTGCCTCCCGTCATTACCCGGCGGGCTCTAGGACCTGGCTGCCTCCCGTCATTACTTGGCGGGCTATAGGACCTGGCTGCCTCTCGTCATTATCCGGCGGGCTCTAGGACCTGGCTGCCTCCCGTCATTACCCGGCGGGCTCTAGGACCTGGCTGCCTCCCGTCATTACCCGGCGGGCTCTAGGACCTGGCTGCCTCCCGTCATTACCCGGCGGGCTCTAGGACCTGGCTGCCTCTCGTCATTACCCGGTGGGCTCTAGGACCTGGCTGCCTCTCGTCATTACCCGGCGGGCTCTAGGACCTGGCTGCCTCCCGTCATTACCCGGCGGGCTCTAGGACCTGGCTGCCTCCCGTCATTACCCGGCGGGCTCTAGGACCTGGCTGCCTCTCGTCATTACCAGGCGTGCACTAGGACCTGGCAGCCTCCCATCATTACAAGGCGGGCTCTAGGACCTGGCTGCCTCCCGTCATTACCCAGCAGGGTCTAGGACCTGGCTGCCTCCCATCATTACCAGGCGAGCTCTAGGACCTGGCTGCCTCTCGTCATTACCCGGTGGGCTCTAGGACCTGGCTGCCTCTCGTCATTACCCGGTGGGCTCTAGGACCTGGCTGCCTCCCGTCATTACCCAGCAGGGTCTAGGACCTGGCTGCCTCCCGTCATTACCCAGCAGGGTCTAGGACCTGGCTGCCTCTCGTCATTACCCGGCGGGCTCTAGGACCTGGCTGCCTCCCGTCATTACCCGGCGGGCTCTAGGACCTGGCTGCCTCCCGTCATTACCCGGCGGGCTCTAGGACCTGGCTGCCTCTCGTCATTACCAGGCGTGCACTAGGACCTGGCAGCCTCCCATCATTACAAGGCGGGCTCTAGGACCTGGCTGCCTCCCGTCATTACCCAGCAGGGTCTAGGACCTGGCTGCCTCCCATCATTACCAGGCGAGCTCTAGGACCTGGCTGCCTCCCGTCATTACCCAGCAGGGTCTAGGACCTGGCTGCCTCCCATCATTACCCGGCAGGCTCTAGGACCTGGCTGCCTCCAGTCATTACCCGGCGGGCTCTAGGACCTGGCTGCCTCCCGTCATTACCCGGCGGGCTCTAGGACCTGGCTGCCTCCCGTCATTACCCGGCGGGCTCTAGGACCTGGCTGCCTCCCGTCATTACTTGGCGGGCTATAGGACCTGGCTGCCTCTCGTCATTATCCGGCGGGCTCTAGGACCTGGCTGCCTCCCGTCATTACCCGGCGGGCTCTAGGACCTGGCTGCCTCCCGTCATTACCCGGTGGGCTCTAGGACCTGGCTGCCTCTCGTCATTACCCGGCGGGCTCTAGGACCTGGCTGCCTCTCGTCATTACCCGGCGGGCTCTAGGACCTGGCTGCCTCCCGTCATTACCCGGCGGGCTCTAGGACCTGGCTGCCTCTCGTCATTACCAGGCGTGCACTAGGACCTGGCTGCCTCCCGTCATTACCCGGCGGGCACTAGGACCTGGCTGCCTCCCATCATTACCAGGCGAGCTCTAGGACCTGGCTGCCTCTCGTCATTACCCGGCGGGCTCTAGGACCTGGCTGCCTCCCGTCATTACCCGGCGGGCTCTAGGACCTGGCTGCCTCTCGTCATTACCAGGCGTGCACTAGGACCTGGCTGCCTCCCGTCATTACCCGGCGGGCACTAGGACCTGGCTGCCTCCCATCATTACCAGGCGAGCTCTAGGACCTGGCTGCCTCTCGTCATTACCCGGCGGGCTCTAGGACCTGGCTGCCTCTCGTCATTACCCGGCGGGCTCTAGGACCTGGCTGCCTCCCGTCATTACCCGGCGGGCTCTAGGACCTGGCTGCCTCTCGTCATTACCCGGCGGGCTCTAGGACGTGGCTGCCTCCCGTCATTACCAGGCGGGCTCTAGGACCTGGCTGCCTCTCGTCATTACCCGGCGGGCTCTAGGACCTGGCTGCCTCCCGTCATTACCCGGCGGGATCTAGGACCGCGCTTTCCCTCCATTTCCCGGCCAGGCCGCCTCCCCCCTCTGTGCTCTGTCCGCGCCGTGTTCGTGTCCCGCAGCATGGAGTTCGAGTGGAAGCCGGACGAGCAGGGGCTCCAGCAGATCTTACAGCTGCTCAAGGAGTCTCAGTCCCCGGACACGACCACGCAGAGATCCGTGCAACAAGTATCCTTCCTCCAGACTGTGGCTGCCGGGCGGGCTGCTCACTGCCGGTGGCAGGGCGGAGGAGGAGGCGCTGCGGCCTGTACGCGAGTGCTGAAGCCCAGTCTCTGCCCCTGTCCGGACGGATCGGGGCCGCAGTGTGCAGGGAGCGGCGGCTGCAGGGCTGGAAGTGCGTGCGGATGTGTGCGGGTCCTCAGCTGCGCCTTCCCGCCACACCCGGCCTAGGCCGCACCGCCCGCCCGGTACCTGCCGGCACTGAGGGGTCTGCTGCACATCCAGCACTGCGTGCTGGGAGAGTGGTGGTCCTACAGGTGGGAGGGAGAGTGGTGGTCCCCTAGCTGTGGGGGAGTGGATGGTACTACAGGAGGGAGGGAGAGTGGTGGTCCCCCCAGCTGTGGTGGAGTGTATGGTCCTACAGGTGAGAGGGAGAGTGGTGGTCCTACAGGTGGGAGGGAGAGTGGTGGTCCCCTAGCTGTGGGGGAGTGGATGGTCCTACAGGTGGGAGGGAGAGTAGTGGTCCCCCAGCTGTGGTGGAGTGGATGGTCCTACAGGTGGGAGGGAGAGTGGTGGTCCCCCCAGCTGTGGTGGAGTGTATGGTCCTACAGGTGGGGGAGGGAGAGTGGTGGTCCCCTAGCTGTGGGGGAGTGTATGGCCCTACAGGTGGGGGAGGGAGAGTGGTGGTCCCCCCAGCTGTGGTGGAGTGTATGGCCCTACAGGTGGGGGAGGGAGAGTGGTGGTCCCCCCAGCTGTGGTGGAGTGTATGGCCCTACAGGTGGGGGAGGGAGAGTGGTGGTCCCCCCAGCTGTGGTGGAGTGTATGGCCCTACAGGTGGGGGAGGGAGAGTGGTGGTCCCCCCAGCTGTGGTGGAGTGTATGGTCCTACAGGTGGGAGGGAGAGTGGTGGTCCCCCCAGCTGTGGTGGAGTGTATGGTCCTACAGGTGGGAAGGAGAGTGGTGGTCCCCCCAGCTGTGGTGGAGTGTATGGTCCTACAGGTGGGAGGGAGAGTGGTGGTCCCCCCAGCTGTGGTGGAGTGTATGGTCCTACAGGTGGGGGAGGGAGAGTGGTGGTCCCCCCAGCTGTGGTGGAGTGTATGGTCCTACAGGTGAGAGGGAGAGTGGTGGTCCTACAGGTGGGAGGGAGAGTGGTGGTCCCCCCAGCTGTGGTGGAGTGTATGGTCCTACAGGTGGGGGAGGGAGAGTGGTGGTCCCCCCAGCTGTGGTGGAGTGTATGGTCCTACAGGTGAGAGGGAGAGTGGTGGTCCTACAGGTGGGAGGGAGAGTGGTGGTCCCCTAGCTGTGGGGGAGTGGATGGTCCTACAGGTGGGAGGGAGAGTAGTGGTCCCCCAGCTGTGGTGGAGTGGATGGTCCTACAGGTGGGAGGGAGAGTGGTGGTCCCCCCAGCTGTGGTGGAGTGTATGGTCCTACAGGTGGGGGAGGGAGAGTGGTGGTCCCCTAGCTGTGGGGGAGTGTATGGCCCTACAGGTGGGGGAGGGAGAGTGGTGGTCCCCCCAGCTGTGGTGGAGTGTATGGCCCTACAGGTGGGGGAGGGAGAGTGGTGGTCCCCCCAGCTGTGGTGGAGTGTATGGTCCTACAGGTGGGAAGGAGAGTGGTGGTCCCCCCAGCTGTGGTGGAGTGTATGGTCCTACAGGTGGGAGGGAGAGTGGTGGTCCCCCCAGCTGTGGTGGAGTGTATGGTCCTACAGGTGGGGGAGGGAGAGTGGTGGTCCCCCCAGCTGTGGTGGAGTGTATGGTCCTACAGGTGAGAGGGAGAGTGGTGGTCCTACAGGTGGGAGGGAGAGTGGTGGTCCCCTAGCTGTGGGGGAGTGGATGGTCCTACAGGTGGGAGGGAGAGTGGTGGTCCCCCAGCTGTGGGGGAGTGGATGGTCCTACAGGTGGGAGGGAGAGTGGTGGTCCCCCCAGCTGTGGTGGAGTGGATGGTCCTACAGGTGGGGGAGGGAGAGTGGTGGTCCCCTAGCTGTGGGGGAGTGTATGGCCCTACAGGTGGGGGAGGGAGAGTGGTGGTCCCCCCAGCTGTGGTGGAGTGTATGGCCCTACAGGTGGGGGAGGGAGAGTGGTGGTCCCCCCAGCTGTGGTGGAGTGTATGGTCCTACAGGTGGGGGAGGGAGAGTGGTGGTCCCCCAGCTGTGGTGGAGTGTATGGTCCTACAGGTGGGAGGGAGAGTGGTGGTCCCCCCAGCTGTGGTGGAGTGTATGGTCCTACAGGTGGGGGAGGGAGAGTGGTGGTCCCCCCAGCTGTGGTGGAGTGTATGGTCCTACAGGTGAGAGGGAGAGTGGTGGTCCTACAGGTGGGAGGGAGAGTGGTGGTCCCCTAGCTGTGGGGGAGTGGATGGTCCTACAGGTGGGAGGGAGAGTGGTGGTCCCCCAGCTGTGGGGGAGTGGATGGTCCTACAGGTGGGAGGGAGAGTGGTGGTCCCCCCAGCTGTGGTGGAGTGTATGGTCCTACAGGTGGGGGAGGGAGAGTGGTGGTCCCCTAGCTGTGGGGGAGTGTATGGCCCTACAGGTGGGGGAGGGAGAGTGGTGGTCCCCCCAGCTGTGGTGGAGTGTATGGCCCTACAGGTGGGGGAGGGAGAGTGGTGGTCCCCCAGCTGTGGTGGAGTGTATGGTCCTACAGGTGGGGGAGGGAGAGTGGTGGTCCCCCAGCTGTGGTGGAGTGTATGGTCCTACAGGTGGGAGGGAGAGTGGTGGTCCCCCCAGCTGTGGTGGAGTGTATGGTCCTACAGGTGGGAGGGAGAGTGGTGGTCCCCCCAGCTGTGGTGGAGTGTATGGTCCTACAGGTGGGAGGGAGAGTGGTGGTCCCCCCAGCTGTGGTGGAGTGTATGGTCCTACAGGTGGGAGGGAGAGTGGTGGTCCCCCCAGCTGTGGTGGAGTGTATGGTCCTACAGGTGGGGGAGGGAGAGTGGTGGTCCCCCCAGCTGTGGTGGAGTGTATGGTCCTACAGGTGGGGGAGGGAGAGTGGTGGTCCCCTAGCTGTGGGGGAGTGTATGGCCCTACAGGTGGGGGAGGGAGAGTGGTGGTCCCCCCCAGCTGTGGGGGAGTGGATGGTGGTGGTCCTACATCTGGGGTGGTGTGAGGGTGGTCCTACGGGAGAGGGCATGGTGATCATACAGCAGGGTGGTTGTCCTTTTGTGAGGTGGGGGGTTTCTTCTGCTCTTGCTGCTGGGGGGGGTGGCAGTCCTACACCTTGGGGGTTGTGGTGGTCTTACAGCTGGGGGAGAGTGGTAATGTTCAGACGTGTGGAGGAGGCGTTGTATGCTGGTGGTACACACTGGTTGGGCCGTGTGCAGTTGCGTGGTTTCCTGTTATTGCGTCTTCATTTCTCATGCTCTTCCCAATGATGACTGACCCCAGATGCCCCAGTTTTGGGTGGGCACTCTAAGATACCATAAAGGTTTAGAGGTTCCCCCACAATAGACTGTATGACTGCTGGGGCCCCACAGGTGACTAGTATGGTGTCCGCAGCCCTTGGTCCTCTGTGTAATAAGGCTTGGGATGGAGCATGAGTGCAATGTCTGGGTGCTGCTCCCATTGGTGTCCACCATTAGTCCTGTTTGCTGGCACTGTGGGATGCCTCTGACTGCAGGTTGTTGCCCCTGTGCCTGGTGGCGTCTCATGTCACAGATGGCCTCATACATGAGGGTCTGACCTGGGTCAGGAGGAGGGGACGCGTCTACAGGACACACTTGTGACTTTCTTGTGGCATAAGTGGATATTGTGGCGGAGTTGCGGTGAGTGGGCACCCTGCACACCCTGGGGGCACAGTATCAGCTGTGACTTGTAGAATTTGGGGTGCTTGTACCCGTGCATAATTCCTGGTGTTCCTTGTTTGGCATGGATGTTACCCCCTGGTGAGATCTAGGGGTCACCATGGTTTGTGGGGTTCTAGAAGAAACTGCTAGACGCTCCTGCGCTTAGTGTGCGCTCAGCCCCCGCTGTAAATGAATGTCCCCGTCCTATGAGGAAAATGTTGGGTTTGGTTCACACCTAGGAGATGCATGTTTTTCTGGTTGGTGGGTAAGGAGGCCTCTTGCCCATATACGGGTTATTTTTTTGGGGGTCCAGTGCTAGAGTGGTGCTACTTGTGTAAGGACCCTGACCATACCCTTATACTAACCCGCTGGTGTCTTCACCTATTATTGGCGCCACTCTGGTTTGCACAGCGCCACCTTGTGACTGTTAACTTCTGACTGACCAGCAGGCAGAGGGTGCCAGTCACAAGCTCTGAATGTGAGTCTGAAAGCAGGAACGAGGCTTTCATAGACAGTGAAAAGTGACCTCTGGCTCGCCCAGCGAACACTGGGACAGCGGTCAGGTCACAAACCGCTGAGGACTGACCGGAGCGGCGGTGAGAGAAGGGGAAAACGACAGCAGGTAAGTATAATACTCCGGTCAGGGACCTGGTAGGTTAGTAGCACCACTCCAGCGCTGCAATAAAAGAAAATGTTGGAGTGGTTCTTAGTGGGTCACAGCGATGTTGGTTTGGTACCCACTGAGCCTTAAAAGCGCTTCCTTTAGGGTTATAGTGAATGCTTGATACGAGGTATGAGTCACGGTTGTGGCACATGGAGTGCCTGGTGTTCTGCTGAACAGGACTATTGGGAGGGGCATTGTAGCAGGAGACAAGTTAATCATCTGCTCTCGTCCAATCAGCACACCTCACCTGATGCTCTTGTCCTTTTCAGCTGAATGGCAGGTTTTAGAAGAAGCGGTGAGGATTCTCTGATCCTATAGTTGTTTAACACTTTATACGGTTGTTAGTGACTCTTCGGGGGACCTGTGTTTTGGGGCAGACTCCTGATCAGTATATGGCTGTAACACAGGAGACATAGATTGGGCAGGCTGGACTTTGCTTGGCACAGTGATTAGATACAAGAATCCCACTGTGGGTGGTGAAGTGGTCACACTTTACACTTAAGATATCTGAACTCTGTATTGGCGGCCTTTAATGGAGGTGATGCATCAAAGCTACAGATTGTTGCAGCTTAGGTAGTGAGGTCCGTGAAGGGATCCTGGGATTAGGAGAGAACAGCTCTTATCTGGGATGACCTTAGTAATCCCCACTGCTCCAGCCACATGACCAAACACTGGCAAATGATGCAATTCTGTAAGTCCTGCTCTGCTGAGGCCGTGCACGGATTGGATGTAACGACTCAGTGTCGCAGTGACTGGCCAGGAATATGGCATTGCCAGGCAGGAGAAATGACTAGTCACGGTGTCAGTAGCCACAGGCTTGGCTTTTGTAGCTGTGCTTATTTACTTCACTGGACAGCTGTTATATTGGAGTAAATTGGGTATTAAAGGGGTTGTCCACTACTAGGACAGCCCCTTCTTAAACTATATGTTCAGCCCCATTAAAATAAAGCCTGTACTCTCCTCCCATGCTGGTGCCCTTCCAGCGGTGTTGGCACTCGCGGTCTCGGGGTTGTGAAGCAGTGAAATTACGCGTGATGCCCGGCACACAGTCGGCACTGGTGTCACTGTCTAAGCCTCCTGTTGAAATGAAGAGGAAGCCAGGGATCATCTGCAGCCCGGACTTCATCTTGATGTTGAGTTTGTCCGCTGATTGGGCGCCGGGCATCACGCGTCATTTCACCGCATCACAGCCCCGAGACGGTGAGTGCACACACTGCTGGAACGGAGTTGGCATGAGAGGGGGAGTATAGGTTTATTTTATTGGGGCCGGACATTTAGTTTCAGAAGGGGCTGTCCTAGTAGTGTACAACCCCTTTAAGTGCAGAGGGTGTGCTCATGCAAAGAGCAGATTTAAAGGGGTATTCCACATGATGTCCAACCTGTGGGACGTAGGTTCTTAATATCAATTAAGTGAGGCCAGAAGTAGGAGAATACGGGGACATTAGACTTGCTCAGCTTTATCCAAGACCTCTTTATAGGACACTCTTATGCCAGATGGTTTATATAGATCTCACAATGTTTGGGATTGTTTTGGTGGCAAGTACAAGATTTCTGTCCGACCCATGTAGATGAATGGGTCAGTCACACATCTCTGCAACTAAAACCCTTGTATTTGGTCATTGTCTACGGGTCCCCTGTTCTGACTCCAAAGTACAATGCAGCTTGTTCTTGGATTTCCCATTTGCCAGGAATGATGGCCTCCTGTGTTACCTTGCTCACTTATTGGGCTTGTTGCCTCCTAAGTGTCTGCTGGCGGCGAGCATCAGTTCTGGTCAGTGTCCTCCATGGTGTATTGTAGCAATGCTCGTTCCTGGGCCACTGTCTGTAATGTTGGCCTGTAATAGTGTCTGTCCCTCTACCCCCATGAAGGTATTTGGGGGCCGTATTGCCTGACTCAATATTACAATCCACTCTCGCCATTATGGACAGTTCTTGCCATTAGATCACTTTTATGGATCATTTCTTGCCCATCTAGTAGTAATTACATGTCATACGCTCATTCTTGTGTAATTGCTGTATAAAACGCCTTTTATAGAGGACGGGCGGCGAAGCTGTGGTGTTTTTTTTTTTTTTTTTTTTCCTTTCACCCTTCTACTGAGTTATTAATACAAGCGATCATCAGGAGTATAAATAGCCGCTGCTGAGGAATATACTTTACATACATGGCAAACGCTCGTATTTATAGTGTGCTCAGGAGGAGGCTGAAATCTTACCTGAACCTGATTGTGGAGGATCACTGCCATTTGTGTCCCCCTGGGCTAGATCCATCAGTGTGTGACCCAGAGGCCACGTCCTGCTGTTCATGGGGTATTACCCACGTGGTGGTCGCTATAGGGCTACCAGGCCCATATGGGCTATGGATTAAGGGTTTGGTCCAGGTGCTTGGTAAAAGACAGTGTGAAGGATGGAAGGTCATTGGGCCTTATAAAGTGTTCTTCTGGGCTTGTCCACCGCATAGCAAAACTGTAGCAGCTGAGGATTTGCTACAATGTATCCAGTCCAGGCAATATTCTGAGCCACACGGACTACATTGTGATAAACTCTGAAGGAAGATTTGTGCAAACTTTAGGCTATGTTCTCATGCAGCATTTTTGCAGTCATTTTTTTTTTTGGCTTTTTTATGCAAATTAAAACTTTTTACAGAATTATCAAAAGCTTAAAGCTTTCAGAAATCTTTCTCATGCTTAGTTTTATTTTTTTTATTTTTTTTTTTAAAAGTCAGTTTTCAGTGTGTTTTGCAGCCTTTTTGGTAATTAAAACTAACTTTATTAAGCATGTATTGAAGACAAAGCGCAAACACAGTATGCCCTTCAAAAAACACAGAGTGAAAACATTGCAAAATGTGCATTTTACAGCTGAAAAGGCAGGTATTGGCTGCAGAAAAAACACTGTGTGACATAGCCTTTAGATCTGTGTGAGTTTTTCAGTCTCTAAGGGACTGTTTCTATTCCCTTGCAGCAAGCCAATATCTTGACTCCATACATGGAAGAGTATAATGAAAGCAATCATTCTTCACTATTAAAAGCGTCATGGTGCAAATCTGTGTATGTACCTTTAAGGTGACCATGCAGATTCTCCTTCAGAGAGGAAGAGAACTTGAACTCTAGCGCCACCTATAGGAAGTAGCAATCCTAAAAGCGAATATCTACCCTCTAGCTAGCCTTGTCACATGACTTAGGAGAAAAGCCAAACCAGAACCTCAATTTGCAGATGTGTTTGGAGAGTTGCCCCTCCTCAGTGCAAAGCATGAGATCTGATTTAGCTGTTTGAAAGACATCTGGCTGAGGATTAACGTTTCTTGTTCCGGCCTTTACACTTTAAGGTGGCCAAGCACATTATGTTACTTTTGACTGAACCCATAACTTTTCATAGGTTTCCATATGGATGGAGCAAAATACTGTGTAACCTTTAAATGTTCACTATTTTATGTTTGTTTTATGTCATGTTTGACCTTAACTGTTCATTTCAGAAACTGGAGCAGCTTAACCAGTTTCCAGACTTCAACAACTACTTAATATTTGTGCTCACCAAGCTAAAGTCTGAAGGTAAGGTCTCTTTACAATGAGTGGGGTACAACTGTCTGCTAGGGTCTTCTAATCCCTTCTGAAAAAAAGGGGATCAATCTTTGTGCTTGAGCAAGATTGTTAGGGCTCATTCAGACACCCGTGGATCTTGGTCCGATCTCGGCTCGCAGTACACGGACCAGCCGTGGCTCTCCTCACCGGAGTGTGACCGTTTCATATATTTCTATGAGGCTGTGGTCAGGAGAGCTGTGGCTCTCCTGTGCGTTAGTGGTCCTGTTGTGAACCGATTTGCGTGGACGTCTGCATGAGCCCTTATACAAGGCGCTTCAGCCCAGACAAGGCCCGAGAACAGGAATAAAATCCTCAGGTCTGTGTCTTCATTATCTCATGAATTCGATTCTCTGTAGTGAATTAGTGAATTAAGAAAAATGAAACAGAATGCACATGGAAGCCATCGGTCTGTTTTCTTAATTTCTACTGAGTACAAGCATTTTTTACTTGTAACTACGGTATATCTATTACTGATCTGTGTGACAATCTAGAAACAGATTTCTTCAGGAAGTTCTGTTTTCGTTGACAGTGTAGGACTGTTTCAGTCAGTATGGTTTACATTGTAGGCATTGTTCAGTCTCCGTGGCACTAATCATGGGGGTTGTGGTTCTGTCCTCACTCTATCTGCTGACCAGTGACTAATCATTGCTGGGAGAGACACGTGATTGCCAGTCCGAAGTAGGATATGCCCAGTCTGTCTGTCCCGTCCATTAGTTACCCCCAGGGCTGTGGAGTCGGTTAGGCTGGGTTCACATTGCGTTAGGGGGCAATGCGCTGACGGAACCGTTACATAGCGGCACTAATGCTATGTAATGGACCCGTTAATGCCGTCATTGCCTGCAATGAATGTAGCGCATCCTAATGCATGCCAAAATCGGCATGCGTTAATTCATGACGCACCCTCGAACACTGCATGCAGCGTTCTTGGGTGCGTTGGCAGTAACGCACAGCGAACGGACCCGTTTGCTGTGCGCATAACTGTATGGACTAACGCATGGTACCTTAGCGCTACCATGCGTTAACGCATACCGTTAGCGCTAGGTCACGAAAGATGTCAAAAATGACATCAGCGTTAGCTCATCCGTTTAACGGATCCCCTAACGCAATGTGAACCTAGCCTTAGCCAAACTTCCAACTATGACACCGACTCCGCCAAAATGGGCTCTGCCTCAGACTCTACAGCAACTTGCCCCAAACATCTCATTAGACTAAAATATTAAATACTAGACTGGGATACCTTCTTGGTAACCAATTTTTTTTTTTTTTTTGTGTGGGTGACTTTCATACTGAAGGTGTTTTAACATTTGTATATGTGGTTTTCAGCAGTTTATGGAGCATAGACATCAGTAAATGGGATCTGACTCATTGAATTATGCAGGAGAGTGATCTAGGCATGCTCTGATCTCTACCAAGGTCATTGCACAGGGCAGGGGAGGATGTGGGCAGTGATACTGCCCACTATGAATGGCGGAGCCAGTATTATCTAATGTCTGTAGCGATATTATCAGTCACTGTCCTACCTGCAATGATAATGAGTCTACTGAAAAGCTGTATGTACAGAATAAGTAACATCAGGCTACTGTTCTTTTTTTCTTTTTTTTCTTTTTTTTTTTTTTAAATTCAAAGTGTGTATAAAAAAAAAAAACATAGTAATTTTCTTCCTTCAAGAAGTCCTTAAATGGGTCTTCACCTCCATGAATAAAGAAATATAATATGTTTCCACTTTATTAGATTTGTATGATCTGTAGAGTTGAGCGACTTTAGTCGGATCGGGTTTCTTGAAACAAAATCTGAGTCGGATGAAACTGGTCCGACTCGGGCAAAAAAAAGTCGGAGTTTTGTCTGAAACCCGACCCCAATGCAAGTCAATGTGGAATAAAAGTCGGCATTGAGTGGATGAATGTCATCCGCTCAATGCCGACTTTTATTTCCCATTGACTTGCATTCGGGTCTGGTTTCAGACAAAACTCCGACTTTTTTTGCCCGAGTCGGACCAGTTTCATCTGAAAAAAATTTTGTTTCATGAAACCCGATCCGACCAAAGTCACTCGACTCTAATGATCTGGTATTTTGTGTAGTGCTTGATGCAGATGTGGATAGTGCCTTGACTGTGATCACTTTTTTCTATTATTATTATTATTATTATTATTATTATTTTTTACAAAATAGGTTTTTTTTGGGGGGAAGGAGTAACATCTTACAATTCCTAGTTCTTTTTTACATTTCAAAATGCAGCTAGTATGTGGAATGGAGCTAAACTCCCAGATACCGGTGTTTCCAGCCTAAGCCGTGCCGGTGTGGCGCGCACGCTGCTGAGTTCAGCCGCTAAACACTTCTGCCTATTGAAATGATCCCAGTCTGTTTCCCAGCAACTGCTGTTTTTTTGCATAGTTCCTAGCAACCACTATTTCTGATCACTGACGGGATGTAGCCGCCTTCAGGGGTAATTATTTGGGGGAGTGAGCGGGCCTCCAATGATTGCAGCTGGCTGCATTAAACCTGTTGCGCTGCTCTCCTATAGTCTGGGTTGCACTATTGCTGGCCGCACAGCGAGTCTGCGGTCAGTGAGCTTGTTCTGGGGGGGCCTCTTGTCTGTGCTCAGCTGACTTATGGTCACAGTTCACCTCTTTAGTGATTATAAATCACCTGAGAAGAGCTCAGAAGTAGACAGATAAGGTATGTGCACACAATGTCTTCAGGTGCTCTGAAAACCGCCAGAGTAAGCACTACCTAAATTCTGAAAATTAGTGTTTCTATGAAAAATGACTTTCCTGTTCTATGTCCAGCCTTTTCTCATTGTCCTTTAATCGCTTCAGGTTTCCAACGACATCAAGTGGGTATGTGACCTGACCGTTCTCCATGAGCTCTGCTCTGAAGACGCTCCATAGTTTACAATACAAGTGAATGGAGAGGCTGACGAGATGCGTTTTGCCAATGTTTTTGCTTATACAATCGCTAGTGATTTCTTCATTGTTTGGAGATCTTAAAGAGAAAAAAGCCTCTCTGCAGGTTCGCCTGCCTTAGAGGTGTCACGTGCACATACCCTCAGTTACCACCTTTTCCGCCAGGGCTGTGGAGTCGGTAAGCCAAACCTGTGACTCCGACTCCTCAATTTCCCTTCCACCGACTCCACAACTCCGACTCCAACATATATTGCTTATATTTAAGTGAAAAATTTATTGTAGTACAATGTGAACATCAGACATTTAATCATTTTTATGATCCAATAATCAAGATAGAACATAATATATTTATTGGAATACAACTTTAGAACACAAAAAATGGTAATTGTAAATATGTAATACACTATGTAATATCGATAAAACATATATATTCACTATGTAAGTGGCAAAAAAACCGTTTTCAACAAAAACATACTAAATAACATTTGTGCAGTCTGAATTTGTTCTAAGAAATAGAATTCCCTCCATCAGATCCTCCTTCATAGATGACCTCAAATCTGACCTCATTATTTTAAGGCCAGAGAACAACCTCTCTACACTAACTTCGTTTGGAGGCAAAGCCGTAACCACATGGGCAACATCTCTAACAATTTCCAAGTATAAAGGAATTGCCTCATGCACAGTCAGTTTTGATGAACGGTTGAATTTTTCTATTTCTTTGAGAGCAAGTGAAACATTTTGCTGAAATATGGTCAATCTGCTTGCTATGGGAGACGGAGTGAAATCTTTTTCCTTGCGGCAACGCTTTGCCTGCTCCATGTCATCCAAATACTTGTCAAAGTGAAACTCCTCATCTGATGAGGATGAAGATATGGCAGCAGTAGCACTGTCAGGACCCAAGTCCTCTTGCGCCTGGCAGTCCTCCTGTAGGCCACTCTTCCTAACTGCTACCTCAGTCAGAGCTTCTTTTCCTTTAGTAAGCTGTTGATCATGAAGCAATATACGATGACTTGGGTCCACATAACCAGCTGCCAGAAAACTGTTATTTTCCAATAGCTGTGTCTCCGTTTCATTGAAGCAGAAATGCCATCTGCGATTAACCTCCTCTTTGGGCCAGGCAAGATAGCAAGTTCTTCCACTCCCTTATGAAAATGCCAGGAGTTAAATCCTCAGCTTGTAATTTTTTAGTCACGGTAAATAGATGATTAACCCCTTACCTACAAATGATGTAATATTCCGTCCATGTGACCATGGACCTAATTACCATGGACGGAATATTACGTCATCGCGATCAGCAGCGCCCACGTGGTGAGCGCCGCTGATCGCGGCCGAGTGTCAGCTAATTATCATAGCTGACACCCGGCACAATGTGTCAGGGGCGGTCACGGACCGCCCCCGACACGTTAACCCCTTGCACACCGCGATCAAACACGATCGCGGTGTACCGGGGGTTAAAGGGAAGCATCGGCAGGGAGGGGGCTCCCTCCTTGCTTCCCTGAGCCCCCCACGGCAGCGCAATGTGCAGCGCTGCTGCGGGGGACTCCTTTCCTGCAGGTCCCCGGATCCAATATGGCGACGGGGACCTCCGGGGGCCTGCAGGAAGCTGGCTTCCTCAGTGCCTGCAAAGCGCAGGCATGAGGAAGCCTTCGGCACTGCCTGTGACAGATCGCTGATCTGTCACAGTGATCTGTGATGTGACAGATCAGCGATCTGTCACAGGACAGTGATGTCCCCCCTGGGACATTGTAATAAAGTAAAAAAAATTAAAATAAAAAGTGTAAAAATTAAAAAAAAATCGCCAAATAAAAAAAAAAAATATTCCCCAATAAATTCATTTTTTGGAAATAAAAAACAAAACAATAAAAGTACACATACTTGGTATTGCCGCGTCCGTAACGACCCGCCCTATAAAACTGTCCCAATAGTTAACCCCTTAAGCCAACCCCTTAAAAAATAAAAATAAAAAACGAAGCAAAAAATAATGATTTATTATCATACCGCCGAACAAAAAGTGCAATAACGCGCGATCAAAAAGACGCATATAAATATCCATGGTACCGCTGAAAACGTCATCTTGTCCCGCAAAAAACGAGCCACCATACAGCATCATCAGAGAAAAAATAAAAAAGTTATAGCTCGCAGAATAAAGCGATGCAAAAATAATAATTTTTTATATAAAATAGTTTTCATTGCATAAAAGCGCCAAAACATAAAAAAACGACCTAAATGAGGTATCGCTGTAACCGTACTGACCCGAAGAATAAAACCGCCTTATAAATTTTACCGCACCCGGAACGGCGTAAACGCACCACCCAAAAGAAATTCATGAAACGCTGGTTTTTGTAAATTCTGAGTCCCAAAAAACGAAATAAAAAGCGATCAAAAAATGTCACATGCCCGAACATGATACCAATAAAAGCGTCAACTCGTCCCGCAAAAAATAAGACCTCACATGACTCGGTGGGTCAAAATATGGAAAAATTATAGCTCTCAATATGTGGTGATGCAAAAACTATTTTTACAATAAAAAGCGTCTTTTAGTGTGCGACAGCTGTCAAACATAAAAACCGCCATAAATAGTAAATCAAACCCCCCCGTTATCACCCCCTTAGTTAGGGAAAAATAATAAAATTAAAAAAATGTATTTATTTCCATTTTCCCGCTAGGGTTAGGGTTAGAATTGGGGGTTTCCACTATTTGCGCACATCAGGTGCTCTCCAAACGCAACATGGCATCTGATCTCAATTCCAGCCAATTCTGCGTTGAAAAAGTCAAATGGTGCTCCTTCCCTTCCAAGCTCTGCCATGCACCCAGTGTTTTACCCCCTCATATGGGGTATCAGCCTACTCAGGACAATTTGCAAAACAACTTTTGGGGTCCTATTTCTCCTGTTGCCCTTAGGAAAATAAAAATTTTGGGGCAAAAATATCATTTTTGTGGAAAAAAATTTTTTTGTTATTTTCACGCCTGGGCGTTATAAACTTCTGTGAAGCACTTGGGGGTTCAAAGTTCTCACCACACATCTAGATAAGTTCCTTGGGGGGTCTAGTTTCCAAAATTGGGTCATTTGTGGGGGGTTTCCACTGTTTTGGTACATCAGGGGCTTTCCAAACGCGACATGGTGTCTGATCTCAATTCCAGCCAGAAAAGTCAAATGGCGCTGCTTGCCTTCCGAGCTCTGCCATGTGCCCAAATAGTCATTTACACCCACATATGGGGTATCAGCGTACTCAGGACAAATTGCACAATAACTTTTAGGGTCCTGTTACCCTTGGGAAAATAAAAAATTGGGGCTGAAAAGATCATTTTGTGGAAAAAAATATGATTTTTTTAATTGTACCGCTGTACATTATAAACTTCTGTGAAGCCCTTGTGGGTTCAAAGTTCTCACCACATATCTAGATAAGTTCCTTAGGGGGTCTAGTTTCAAAAATGGGGTCACTTGTGGGGGGTTTCCACTGTTTAGGTACATCAGGGGCTCTCCAAACGCGACATGGCGTCCGATCAGAATTCCAGCCAATTTTGCATTGAAAAAGTCAAACGGCGCTCCTTCCCTTCTGAGCTCTGCCATGCGCCGAAACAGTGGTTCCCCCCCACATATCAGGTATCAGCGTGCTCAGGACAAATTGCATAATAATTTTTGCAGTCCAATTTCTCCTGTTACACTTGGTAAAATAAAAAAATTGAACCGGAAGTAATTTTTTTGTGAAAAAAGTTAAATGTTAATTTTTTTAAATATTCAAAAAATTCCTGTGACGCACCTGAAGGGTTAATAAACTCCTTGAATGTGGTTTTAAGCACCTTAAGGGGTGCAGTTTTTAGAATGGTGTCACTTTTGGGTATTTTCTATCATAGACCCCTCAAAGTGGCTTCAAATGTGATGTGGTCCGTAAAAATAAAATGGTGTTGCAAAAATGAGAGAGCGCTGGTCAACTTTTAACCCTTATATCTTACTAACAAAAATTTTGGTTCCAAAATTGTGCTGATGTAAAGTAAACATGTGGCAAATGTTACTTATTAACTTTTTTGTGTGCCATATCTCTGTGATTTAAGGGCATAAAAATTCAAAGTTGGAAAATTGCGGAATTTTCAAAATTTTCGCCAAATTTCCGTTTTTCTCATAAATAAACGCAAGTTATATGAATGAAATTTTACCACTAACATGAAGTACAATGTCACGAGAAAACAATGTCAGAATCACCGGGATCCACGGAAGCGTTTCAGAGTTATGACCTCATAAAGGGACAGTGGTCAGAATTGTAAAAATTGGCCCGGTAGTTAACGTGCAAACCACCCTTGGTAGTGAAGGGGTTAAGCAATTCCTTCAATTCAGCCACCTGTGTCCATTGACCTTCATTTAGGGTTACCTAAGGGTTCGCCATATCTATAAGAAACTGTTTTAGCCAGGATCAAAACTAGGGGGGGCAGAACCTCATACTGCTCCGCAGAATCTCATACTGCACACCTCAGCTGCTGCAGAACCTCATACTGCACACCCCTACACTTGAAAATAAAGCCTGCACCTTAAGATGTGGTGAATGCAGTCTATTTATTCCAACTATCAATTGATGTTGATGTGTTACTGAAGACGAGCAATGCCTGTCCTGGGCGTCCTTTTGGGCAGCTATGAGGTGTACCTGACTGATGCTAAAAAAAAAAGTTAGTCTGTGTACTACCTGGCTGTCATTCTTTTTGGTACAGATAAGATATGGATAGACAGATATGGATATATAGATAGATCAGATTTCTAAACATTATCTATGAGCTCAAAAACCTTTCAGGTGATGCGGTTTTTTAAAAAGCTGATCTGCTTTTGCAGCTGAAAAACGTATCCTCAAAAAACGCAGGAAAAACGCTGTGTGTGAATGTAGCCTTAGATCAGGAATAGAACAGTCAATTATAGGACATTTCATAACTTTCCCAAATTCCTATGAAAAAATATTTAGCACATTCTGCATTGAACTACTGTACCCAGTTTATTATATATTTTAGGAGTTGGACCATTTTATTCGCCTCCACCACTCTGACTCCACAGCCCTGTGTTCCACCAGAATGGCAGGTGTGTGCTCGGTTACAGGGAATGTCTGAGCCGCAGTCGCTGTGACAGCAGAATTGCAGGCTGCCAATGTGCACACTGTCACGATTCCCCTGAACTTCCTGTGAATGGGTGCTCACACCTATGTGATTTGCGTACACACTTGCGGTCTTGTTGGTCTGTGGACTTTAGTCCTGAGTCTGGATGATTTAAAGACATAATCGCAAAAAAAAATATTTAAAAAAATAGCTAATTATCTAACACAAAAACCTGAATTTTAGTCTTAAATGAAGTTTTTGTATTTTTCCTATGGCAGTGATTGTTTTGATATAAAATTCCCTCCCTCTCCCAATAACTGCATGCTGAACAAATACACTTTCTGGCCCTAGCGCCGTCACTCATCTACTGCGACGTGCACATTTTACCCGGATAGATCCCAGAGTAATTGGTGCAAGCCGGCAGAAAAGACAGTTTTCATCCCCTACTATCGCTATAGCAACAGCAGGGTAATGGCTGCTTTTTTGTGCTTTGTCGCCTTCTGATCCATAAATTGGAATAGCTGGAAGTCGTCGTGTCCTTAGTCTTTCCTGCACGACGTCTCTTAGCATTGATGCGGATTAATCATCCAGCCCGTGACGACGCGTTACCTGCCGCTTCTCACAGTGCGGAGTGAGAGGATTAGCTCTGTCATCGCCTTTTATTAGCATAGATTTGTCCAAAAAAAGTTTTCAGTTTTTATTTTCACAGGTTCTATTGATTTATTAGGTTAAACTTAAAATGACTTACACACTCTGCATCGTAATTATTGTATATTACTTTAAATTGGTAAGGCTACCGTATATACTCGAGTATAAGCCGACCCCCCCCCCCCCTAATTTTGCCACAAAAAACTGGGAAAACTTATTGACTCGAGTATAAGCCTAGGGTGGGAAATGCTCCATAGACTGTTCCCCCATATGCTGCTGCTGCATGTAAAAATAAAAAAAGACATACTCACCTCTCCGTCACTGGGTGTCAGGTGCCGGTGTCACTGCTGGCACCTGAGATACTCACGTGTCCTGTGTCCATGGCTGCTCACCGCTATCTGCCGCGTCATCAGTCAGTGACGTTCAGACTGCAGGGGGCGCGGCACGCACTAACCACGTCACCGCGCCCTCTGCTGTCTGAAGTCACTGACCGATGACAGACAGCAGCAAGCAGCCATGGACGCAGGACAGGTGAGTATCGCTATACTTACCCGTCCTGACGCTGTGTCTTGAGCCCCCAGCTTCTCCCCGTGCTCTCTCTTCCTGCCTTTAGCGGTCACGTGGTACCGCTCATTAAAACTCATGAATATGCGCATATTCATGAGTTTTAATGAGCGGCACCACGTTACAGCTGAAGGCAGGAAGGGAGAGCACGGGGAGAAGCTGGGGGCTCAAGACACAGCGTCAGGACGGGTAAGCATGACCTGACACCCCCGCCCCCCCCTCCCCCTCCGACCCCCTTTGTATATGACTCGAATATAAGACGAGAGGGGGACTTTCAGCCCAATTTTTTGGGCTGAAAATCTCGGCTTATATTCGAGTATATACGGTATATAGAATTAGGGCACAGAATGACAAACGTGCAAAAATACTCTGTAGTAAAAAATCTATAACAGTAGTCAGCTAGTGCTAGTAGAAAGATAACAAATACAGGGTATTTAGTAGATACGTTTTTTGCAAAAAATGAATACCAAGCCACTCCACCTCATCACGGTAACCCTTAACGGAGCAGTCCCTATCTAATGTATTTAAAGTACATGTTCAGATTTTAAATACATTAGATGGGTACTGCTCCATTAAGGATTACGGTGATGAGGTGGAGTGGCTTGGTATACGTTTCTTGCAAAAAATGTATCGACTAAATACCCTGTATTTGTTATCTTTCTACTAGCACTAGCTGACTACTGTTATATATTTTTTACTACAGAGTATTTTTGCATGTTTGTCATTCTGTGCTTTCTTTTTGTGTTTCAGTCAGTGGGTGGTGTGAATACTGTCCGACCGACCTGTTCACATGTGCATGTCACGTGTTTGTGATATATAGAATTAGGTAAGGCTATATAGAATTAGCGCTGCAGGCACTTAGGGTATGTGCACACGTTGCGGATTGCTGTGCAGATTTTTCCGTGCAGAATCCGCAGGTAAAATGACCTGCGTTTTACCTGCGGACTTAGTGCAGATTTTGTGCGGATTTCGCCTGTGTTCTCACACCTGCGGATTCCTATAATGGAATAGGTGTAAAAACGCTGCGGATTCCGCACAAAGAATTGACATGCTGCGGAAAATAAACCGCTGCGTCTTTGCGCGTAATTTTCCACAGCATGTGCACAGGGGTTTTTGTTTTCCATAGGTTTACATGGTACTGTACACCACATGGAAAACTGCTGCGGATCCGCAGAGCCAAATCCGCAACGTGGGCACCTACCCTTACTGCAGTGACGTAACCTTCTGTGATCATGCTGCCATATGCAGCGTCTTCCCTCCTGTACACAAACCATGAACATGAATCCTTTGGGCTGTGTTCCCTTATGGTGCGTTTTTGACGCTGCGTGTTTTTGCTGCTTCAAAATGGCAGCGTCTTACAGTTCCAGCAAAGAAAACGGACTTTCTAGAAGTCTTTGGCCCACTGGGCTTTTTATTCGCTTGGCATAAGCTGACTGGCGGTGCGGGTTTCATATGCTCATCAAGTCAATTTCTTCTGCGGGTATGCTGAGTTTTCTATGCGGGATTTCCTCCATAGACTTTACATTAGATGCAGAACATTCGCAGGGGAAAAAAACGCACATGTATTTTAGCACCAGAAATCCATCAAAAATGCATGTAATCCGCACCCAAGTAAAGCAAGTTTTCTGAAAGCCAAATACAAGGAAGTATCAAAACAAAGCTGCTTTATTTAGAACGTGACACCCCAAAAAGAGGCACAAGTTTAAAAAAAAAATGCAGAAACACCTGCAAATATAGGTGCCGAAATTCTGCAACATCAAAGACTCTCCAAAAGTTCATCAATGGAACCGCAGCCTTACATTCAAGACGTGAGTGTGTGTAGTTATGAGTTTGAAGATAGTCTGATAGTTGGGAAATAATTATTTGTAGTGGTTTGTTTACATGTTTTTTTTTCTTTTTTACCTTGTATAGCGCCATAAATTCTGCAGCGCTTTAGACATCATCACTGTCCCCATTAGGGCTCACAATCTACATTCCCTATCGGTATGTCTTTGGGAGTGGCGTAAACCCATGCAAACATGGGGAGAGCGTACACACTCCTTGCAGGTGTTGTCCTTGGTGGGATTTGTACCCAGGACCCCAGTGTGCAACGCTACAGTGTTAACCACTGAGCCACCGTACATCAGCCGCTGGTGTGGAACATTTGTTTCTAGGATTTTTTTTATCTCCAATTATTGGCCCGCTAAACAGGCTCACAATCGCCCAATGCATGAGCTAACCGTGCGTTCATCAGGTGTAATGATTTTTGCTTAATAATTTGCTACGGAGAACATGGTGCTCTATGCACATGGAAGTGCGGTAGGCCTTTTTTAATTACAGGACAGTGGATGGGCAAGTGTAAGTGCAGCATAAGGGCCTGTTCACACCAGCGCATAATATGAAAAATTTAACAATTTACAGACCAATGTAAGTCACTAGTGCTGTACAGATGAGTGTGGTTTTGTATGTTTTTTTTGTTTTTCTGCAGCACTTGTTGTTTGAAGAGACATTCATTCAAATCTATGGGTCCATAACAAAAGTAAAAATTGCATCCATTGTCAGTTGTGACAATGACTCAGGAATGCCTCTTCCAATCTGTGACTCTGAGGGTTTTTTTTATGTTAGGTTGTTAAAACCATTCTGAAAATATCTAGGCTGATCCCTTAGAATGGTTCTGCCCTTATAACAGTAATAACCCTGTATGCGCCAGTAAATGGCGTTAACGTCACAACTCGCTGTGCCCAGCAGGGCTGTGGAGTCGGTAAGCCAAACCTGCGACTCCGACTCCTCAATTTCCCTTACACCGACTCCACGACTCCGACTCCCACACATATTGCTTATATTTAAGTGAAAAATTTATTGTAGTACAATGTGAACATCAGACATTTAATCATTTTTATGATCCAATAATCAAGATATTTAGAACAGAATATATATTGGTGTACTACCCGGTTTTCATTCTTTTTGGTACAGATACGATATGGATAGACAGATATGGATAAATGGATGGATAGAGCAGATTTCTAATCTGCTTTTGCTATTGAAAACATTATCTATGAGCTCAAAAACCTTTCAGGTGATGCAGTTTTAAAAAGATGATCAACTTTTGCAGCTGAAAAACGTATCCTCAAAAAACACAGGAAAAACGCTGTGTGTGAATGTAGCCTTAGATCAGGAATATAACAGCCATTTATAGGACATTTCATAACTTTCCCAAACTCCTATGAAAAAATATTCAGCACATCCTGCATTGAATTACTGTACCCAATTTATTATATATTTTAGGAGTCGGAGTCGGTCCATTTTATACCGACTCCAACTCCGACTCCGACTCCACCAAAATGAGCACCGACTCCATGACTCCGACTCCGACTCCACAGCCCTGGTGCCCAGGCGCGCTGTATAGTTGGCTGCCAAAGTGTTGGGGGATGGCTTCTAGGAAAGTCTGATGCAAAAGTTTGGGCACCCCTGGTTACAATTACTGTTATTGTGAACAGTTAAGCAAGTTGAAGCTGAAATTATTTCTAAAAGGTCTAAAGTTAAAGATGACTCATGCTACTGTGTATTTATACTTTTTTTTTTTTTTTTTTTTTTTTTCATTGTGATTTTTTTCCTCCACAACAATGGACATGGTGTATAACGTGCGCACAGACTCTGATAAATTATTCTGTGGAACATTTAAAACTGTTAATCCGGTGTACACAAAGTGTCGCTGACTGGTTAATGCATATGGGAGTCCTGGACAATTATTCAGGGGAAATGTCAATCTGGTACATCCGATGTCAGACTACCAGTTATGCCCCCGTCACACATAACTATGTCCCAGCGATCCGACATGGATGGGATCGCTGGGACATCGTTAGGCTGATCACTGGTGAGCTGTCACACAGAGAGCCCTAGCGATCAGGACCAGCGACGCTGGTTTCTAATGTTAACGTCGGGTATCCAGGAGCTGCGCGACTCCTGGATACCCGCTGTTTACCTTGGAAACCAGCGTGTACGCCGGTTTCCAAGGTAAACAGCAGGTATCCAGGAGCCGTGGCTCCTGGATACCCGACGTTTACATTAGAAACCAACGTTGCTGGTCTCTTGCTGCCACATGCAGCGATGCGGGAGACCAGCGATTGGAAAATGGCCCAGGCCGCTCGAGCACGATCAGCGATAACCGGCAGGGGGGGCCGGTTGCTGATCCCCGTCACACACAGCGATCTCGCTGGCGTGTCACAAAATCAGCGATCTCGCTAGTGAGATCACTGTGTGTGACGGGGCCCTTACAGTATCTCACAGAGCTCCTGTGTGTGGGAGAGATGGCCGTTGGCCAAACCTTTGCTTGGCTGACGGCTATCTAATGTGTTTGGGGGTTTTACAGTGTTTGTTTTTGTGTGTGTGGGATTTATTGTAACTTGCTATTGATAAGTGGTCATCACGCCCCAGAAGTGGTCGGAGTTATAGGCTAAATCCAGGGTTGGGGCTAATTAATCAGTTGCCACAAGGTATCTATGCACTCCCCTCACCCCCCATTAGATCCTGCCTTTGGCAACTCCACAGGGCTTTTGTGGATTGACTTGTCTTGCTGCTTGTTGTTGCTTTTTTTTACTAATCAAATTTTAATTTCATGTATTCCTTTCTTTTTCTCTTCACCCTTGTAGATGTAGTTGAGCTTTTAAAAGAAAAAAAAAGGCACTAAATTTTAGCACAAATGTAACCAGTCCCACCCTTGTAAGGCTAAGTGCACACGAAGATTTTCCTCGCAGATTTAAAGAAATCCACAGGTCAAATGACCTGCATTTTTCCTGCGGATTTCTTCCTGTTTTTGTGCGGATTTGGAGAATGGAGCATGTGGAAAACCTCACAAAAGTAGTGACATGCTGCATTTTTTTGTACCGCACAAAAACCGCGCGAAAAAAACGTAGCGTCTGCACAGCGGGTTTTTTTTTTTTCTTTAATTGATTTACATTGTACTGTAAATCACTTTGCGGATCCGCAGGAAAAATGCATCGTGTGCACATGGCCTTAAGCAAACTTAAGTACTCCAGAATTTATTTTTTTGCAACATTTTTAACCCATTAATGACCGCTGATACACCTTTTAGTAGTTAAGGGTACTTAAACTACAGCGCCATTAATTAGCAGTGTGGAAAAAGTGTATAGCGCCCCCCAGAGTTGGATTTTCTCCAGAATCTCGACTGTCGGGGGTAGCTGAGAATTCAGAGAACATGATTCGGGTTGGTTTTTATCGAACCCAGTTTTGCGATTGCCGTTATTAACCGTATAACGGCGACAGCAAAGAAAAAAGTCTGTGCCATTTAGTCTCTCCTCCCCGGTGCTCCTCGGCTCTCTCAGCCCCCCCCCCCCCCAGGCACTGCCATCTTCTTCTGCCTGCATCCGGCAATAGTTTTGGTCACTGTGATAGACCCTGTCACAGTGATCAAAATAAAAAAAATAGTAAATACCCCACCCCCACCCCCCCCATCACTCCCTTAGTTAGGGAAAAATAATGAAAACATTTTCTTTATTTTCACTTTCCCATTAGGGTTAGAGTTGGGCTAAAGTGGGTTGGGCATGGAGTTTTTTGGGGGCTAAAAAGTCATTTTTGTGGGGGGAAAAAAAGATTTTTTTTATTTTCATGGCTCTGCGTTATAAACTTCTGTGAAGCACTTGGGGGGGGGGGGTTCAAAGTGCTCACCACACATCTAGATAAGTTAATTGGGGGGGTCTTCTTTCCAAAACAGCATCACTTGTGGGGGGTTTCCACTGTTTAGGCACATCAGGGGCTCTGCAAACACAGCGTTCAATCTCAGTTCCAGCCAATTCTGCATTGAAAAAGTCAAACGGCGCTCCTTCCTTTCTGAGCTCTTCCATGCGCCCAAACAGTAGTTTACCCCCACATATGGGGTATTGGCGTATTCAGGAGAAATTGCACAGGAAATTTTCTGGTTCATTTTCTTTTTACTCTTGTGAAAATAAATAAAATTGGTTCTGAAGTAAAATGTTTGTTTAAAAAAAAAAAAAAGTAAAATGTTCATTTTTTTCCTTCCACATTGCTTCAGTTCATGTGAAGCACGTAAAGGGTTAATAAACTTCTTGAATGTGGTTTTGAGCACCATCAGGGGTGCCGTTTTTAGAATGGTGTCACTTTTGGGTATTTTCTGTCATATAGACCCCTCAAAGTGACTTTGAATATGATGTAGTCCCTACAAAATAAAAATGGTTTAATAAATTTTGTTGTAAAAATGAAATCGTTGGTCAACTTTTAACCCTTAATTTCCTAACAAATTGTTTCCAAAATTGTGCTGATGTAAAGTAGACATGTGAAAAATGTTAAGTATTTTGTGACATATCTCTCTGATTTAAGGGCATACAAATTAAGTTTTAAAATTGCAAAATTTTAAAATTTTCGCCATATTTCCATTTTTTTCATAAATAAACACAAGTCATATCATAGAAATTTTACCACTAACATGAAGTACAACATCGCAAGAAAACAATGTCAGAATCGCCGGGATCCATGGAAGCGTTTCAGAGTTATTACCTCATAAAGGGACAGTGGTCAGAATTGTGTAAATTCTTGGCCCGGTCATTAAGCTGCAAATTGGCTCTGTCACTAAGGGGTTAAAATCAATTTGCAGATTTTGCAAAATGTGCATTTAAATGTTAGTCAAAAACTTGAGAAAAATTGTTAAGGTGCTGTTACACTTAGCGATGCACCAGTGATCCCGACCAGCGATATGACGCGGTCCGGATCGCTGGTGCATCGCTAAGTGGTCGCTAGTGAGCTGTCACACAGGCAGATCTCACCAGCGACATCGCTGGGGACGGGGATCGTTACTTACCTGTCACACCAGGCGATCCTGCGTCCTCCCGCCCGGCGCCACAGCAGGAAGCTGACGACGAGAAGCGGTCCAGGATGTTCTCGCGCGATCAGCGATAACCAGCGGGGGAGCCGGTCGGCGGTAAGTAACACACACCGATATCGCTAGCAATATCGCTATAACGTCACAAAAACCAGTGACGTAGCAGTGGTATCGCTTAGTGTGACAGGCCCTTTACACTGTCTGCTACTTTAAAGCAATTAACATAAAAAAAACAAAGTAACAAGTGCCAAAGAAAAGTGATTTAAAGCAACCGCCCATTCTCCCACTAATGTTGATTAGGGGTCTTGGTTTAGCGAAGATTGGGAAAGCTTTGGCCAAAGCTTCATAACTTGGGATCCCCACTCCTGTCTGTCTTGTACTCCATTTTAGTACCTCTTGGCCTGCGGTGTGGTTCTTGGTGTGAGACCGTGCACATTGTATCTGCTCTTGACGTGATCTCGCAGCATTGTCATTGTAGAGCCCGGATGGGCTGCTGACCGGGGGCCTTTTTCAATGCAGCCTTTTGTGACTGCAGATTTTTGCCCCCTGTTGAATTCTGTTTGGTGTTGGGTCAGTTTCTGGCTTTTCTACTTCTTTCTATGACCTTCTTTATCCTTTAGTACAGCGTTTGCTTTACAATGACCCCTCTTTGTTAATTGCTGCGGTTTAAGCCTTAGCATTTATGGGAAGACTCTTTTGGGTTCGCATGTTGCAGTACTGGTCCTCCTCTTTGCTGAAAAGCGGCAGAGGCGCCTGCTCCGCCAAGGTCATGCTTCATATAGAGCCTGTCACTAATGATCTGTCCCCAGCTAAATGCATCCGTGTCTGATGAATATCTGCTGTTCGAGACGTCACGTTTTACATTTTGGATTGTACGGCACGAATAAAAATCAGTATCTTCACATCTACTCAAGTGCTGGATTCTTTCAATATTATGAAAAGCTGCAAAAAATAAAGCATTGTTTCATCTCAAGAGTCTTCAGCTAATATAAAGCCTCAACCACATGTAACGGAAAGGACAAACACGCAGCCATTATAATCTTTGGCGCTGTTCTCAGGCTCACAGATGTCTGAGCCGCGTCATGAATGTCAATTGCCAATACAAATCTATAGGTCTGTGGAAAGGAAGGACGGCACACGGATAGCATCGGCGGTCAGTCCAAGTGAGGGTGATTAAGATAGGAGAAGCCTTACAATTTATCCGTACAAGAAAATCACTGATGGGAAAACTCTGACACCCCCCCCCCCCCCCGACCAAACACTGCCAAAATTAAAAAAAAAAAAAAAAATTGTGGAGGTCTGATGCCAAAGAACTTTTTTTTTTTTTTTTTTTTTTTTTTTTTCTTCTAACTATAAATTTTACGTTTTATATACGTTGGAGTTCTGTGGTTTTCTTTTTTTTTTTTTTTTTTCCCCTCTGCATGTTGAGTATTAGTGAAGTATAGCTATGAGGGTCCTACTAAGATGAAGGTAAAATCTAACCTTTATTCACAACTCTTCAAATAAACTCTGGGCTGGCAACAACAGTGACACAAAAACCATAACAATAAAGTGCTCGTGCCTAACAGTGCTCAATTAAAAGATTGGTTTGGTCTCACCAAAAGTCATTTTCCCATAGCAGATTTTCCATGGACTGGAGCAGAAGGTATAACCAAGTATGTTTACTTACGGGGGGCGGAGGATCTCTATTCTTCCCTGTCGTGCCCCTGTATAGCTCCCGTCCTTACAAGGACTTTCCCCAAGTACTTACTATCTAAGTGATGGTGGATATCCCATAGCAGTATGTGTTCCCTACGTGTTTCTTCCCCAGTAAGAGGGATGCATCAAATGGTCACACCCAGATAAAAGGACACCTGCCACTGTGGGGTTCCCATTTCATACCCTTTATATTGAAGAAACACTTTTTTTTTTTTCCCCCCCCACTCCTTGTAATTACTACAAGATTCCCCTTATGAACCCCTCTTATTGGGGAAGAAACTCGTAGGGAACACATACTATCTAAGTGATGGTGGGTATCCCATAGCAGTAAATACTTAGGGACTGTCCTTGTAAGGACGGGAGCTATACAGGGGCACGACAGGGAAGATTAGAGATCCTCCCCCCCCCCGTAAGTAAACATACTTGGTTATACCTTCTCCTCCGGTCCATGGAAAATCTGCTATGGGAAAATGACTTTTGGTGAGACCAAACCAATCTTTTAATTGAGCACTGTTAGGCACGAGCACTTTATTGTTACGGTTTTTGTGTCACTGTTGTTGCCAGCCCAGAGTTTATTTGAAGAGTTGTCAATAAAAATTAGATTTTATCTTAGTAGGACCCTCATAGCTATACTTTGCCAGTGAGCCTTAAGCCTAACACCGTATGCACCCAGTAAGTAGTATTAGTTACCTGGTTATCAATATTGGGGATGGACTTACCGTGCTGCTGACACTATCCTTTTAAGGCTACTTTCACACTTACGTTGCTTGGAGCTGCGTGGGACAGCGCACGGCTGCCGCTAAGCTCCGCCCATGGCCGTGGCTTCTCTTGTCAGCTCCATCTATGGGCGCATGACGCTGCATGTGACCTGCATACCCTATCTTTAGCACTGGGTATGCAGACCGGGTGCAGGTATGCGTTTACCGGCGCATGCGTCCTTTTGACGGTGCCCCAAACGCACAGTGTCGCATCTTGGTGCGCTCGGCGCACCGTCAAAAGGACGCATGCGCCGGCAAACATGCCTGTGTACCCAATGCTAAAGATAGAGTACGGAGGTCGCATGCAGTGTCATGCGCCCATAGGCGGAACTGACCGGAGGAGGCACGGCCGTGGGCGGAGCTTAGCGGCGGCCGTGTGCTGGGCGACGCAGCTCCAAGCAACTTAAGTGTGAAAGTAGCCTTATATGTATGACAAGCAGTGATTATGAGAAGGGCTTATTTTTAAGAACGTTTTATTCGTGACGTCGGTAAGCTAAAACTCCGACTCCTCAATTTCCGTGACTCCGACGCCACCAAAATGGGTTCCTACTCCACAGCCCTGGTTATATTATTGGCTTTCTTGAGTTTGTATATGTGGCATGTAAAAGTTTGTGTACCTCTGTTCACAATAACAGTAATTTTGACCAGTTGAGCAAGTCGAAGGAGAAATAATCTCTAAAAGGGCAAAAGTTATAGATGATACGCTTACATTTTTTTCTTAAAATAAAAATGATTTTCATCTTTTACATTAAAAAATTACAAAATTAATTAGCCTGTTAGGGTTATTTCTTGTACACCATCGTTGGGAAAGGCCAGGTAATGCAAATATCCCATCTTTATAAAAACCCTAGCTCCTCTAACCTTGTGCCAAAAACGGCACCCATGGGTTCTTCTCAGCAGCTGCCTAGCACTTTGAAAATGGTGGAGGCCCAGAAAGCAAGAGATGGCTATAAGAAGATCGCAAAGTGTTTTCAAGTTGCCCTTTCCTCAGTTCGAAATGTAATTAAGAAATGGCAGTTAACAGGAACGGTGGATGCCAAGATAAGGTCTGGAAGACCAAGCAATATTTCGGTGAGAGCTGCTCTTAGGATTGCAAGAGAGGCAAATCAGAACACCCTGCTTGATTGCAAAAACCTTCAGATTTAGCAGCCTCGGGAGATGTGGTACATTGTTCTACTGTCCAGAGACACCTTCACAAATATGGCCTTCATGAATGAGTCATCAGCTGAACCTCTCCTGCGTCCTCACCATAAAATTCAGTGTCAGAAGTATGCAAATAACATACAAACAAGCCTGATGCATTTTGGAAACAAGTTCTGTTGACTGAGGTTAAAGGGAATCTGTCACCCTTTTTTGGACTCTGAGCTGCCGACACCGCCATCAGGGGCTTATCTACAGCATTCTGTAATGCTGTAGATAAGCCCCCAATGTAGCCTGAAAGATAAGAAAAAAAGAGTTAGATCATACTCACCCCGGCGTCAGGTCCAATGGGTGTCATGGGCTGGTGCCTCCCATCTTCATACGATGCCGTCCTCCTCTTTCCTTCCTGTCGTGGCTCCGGCTCCGGCGCACTGCTCTGCCCTGTTGAGGGCAGAGCAGAGTCCTGCAGTGCACAGGCGCCGGGAGAGGTCCTGCGCACTGCAGTATTCTCTGACGGAGCCACGACAGGAAGGGAGGAAGAGGACGGCATCGTATGAAGATGGGAGGGCCCCCCCCCCCCCCCCCCCCCCCCCCGGTGAGTATAATCTAACTCCTTTTTCTTTCAGGTTACATCAGAGGCTTATCTACAGAATGCTGTAGATAAGCCCCTGATGTCGATGCCGGCAACTCATAGTCCAAAAAAAGGGCAACAGATTCCCTTTAAAATAGAACACTTTGGCCACCATGATCTAACATATGTGTAGAGACAAAAGGGCACAAAATTTCAGGAAAAGAACATCTCACCAACCATTAAGCATGGGGGTGGAACATTCATGCTTTGGGGTTGGTTTGCATCCAATGACACGGGGAACATTTCACGGGTAGAGGGAATATATGCAATTAAATTTCAATACATTCTTGATGCAAACTTAACACCAGTTGTACAAAAGCTGAAGTTTAAAAGAGGACGGCTTCTACAAATGGATAGAGATACTAAACGCACGTCAAAATCTACAACAGACAACCTCAAAAGGCACAAGCTAAAGGATTTACAATGTCCCTCAGTCTCCTGATCTGAACATCATTGAAAATCTGGGGAAAGACCTCAAAATAGCAGAGCTTGCAAGACGACCCAGGAATCTCACAGAACTGGAAGAATTTTCCAAGGAAGAATAGATGAAAATTCCTCAAGCAAGAGTTGAATGACTCTCGGATGGCTACATAAAGCGTTTACAAGCTGTGATGCTGTCAGAAGTGGGTGCTACTAGGTACTAACCATTCAGGGTGCCCTGACTTTTGCCCCGGACCACTTTTCTTTTTGTAATTTTTAAAAAAGGAATCAGGGCTGCTGCTTTTGCTGCTCACTGGTGGGTAGTGGAAGTCCTATTCCCCCCCACCTTCCAACATGGTGCAGTTTTCTGCAATTTGCAGTTATTTGAAAAAAAAGAGCTGATTTTGAAATTAAAGGGAATCTGTCAGCATGTTCTTGCTATGGATCTGAGAACAGCACAATGTAGGGGCAGAGAGCCTGATTCTAGCGATTCCACTTACTGAGGTGCTTGGTGCGGTTTTGATAGAATCTCTGCTGTAGATGTAGCAGTGGACAGAATGCCGAGTTGTGTATAACCCTGTTAACACCAATGGCAGCTACTGTGTACGCTGTGGATTGCCAGCAAGCTGCCAATTAGTGGTGGGGCCAGTATTACGCAGACTTGCTGGACTGCTTGGCATGTGACACCCTGCCATTTAGTGATATCCTCTTGCTAATTAATCACTGATTGTATTTAAACTTCAGCATGCAGCCCAATTAGTGACACATCGCTGGAATCAGGTTTTCTGCCCCTGTTATGCTGCTCTCAGATTAAATGGCAGACCTGCTGACAAATTCCATGTAAAGAGGGTTGTTCATGACCAAGTCTTGTTTTACTCATACTTTATCTATGATTATGAAATATGTTTTGCGAAGTGTGCGCCACTTGGAGCAGAGCTGCCGTGTACAGTGCTAGAACTGCGCCTTGAATCCAGTTTTTGTGATGTCGTCCTTTAAGTTATGGATAGAATAGTTTAGGTAAAAAATCAGCCTAATACAACAGCTTTTCCTATTCCCAGTAGTGTGGTGCCCCCCATGGTGTGTTCTCTGTGTAGGGCGGGAGGCCTGGCAGGTGTTGAGGGCAGGATATCGGTTGATGTATTTGTAAGATGTCGGCAGCGATGTTGTATTTGTGCTCGGATTGTTCCTCTCCGGCCGCTATTACTGCAGACTGACCGGCTTGTGTCCTCTGCAGCTCACGGATCGTATGATCCTTATATCCTACAGCCAGGGAAAGACCTGAACATCGGAGAGAAGAAAACCCATCTTATTCCACGTTGTGTTTGATTGCCCTAGATCTGCCATTGTGGCCTGATTGTTGGCAGAGAAATAAAAATAGGGCTTGCAGGGTTGTTGGTGTGACGTGCTTTAAAAATGGAGGGTTTCAGTAATTAAAGGTCATTTTTGGGAGGGGATTTTTCGAAAGGCTTGCCAACAGCAGGAGCCATTACAGACTAGGAACAACTACCATTCAGCCCCTGGAGGCTGCAGCGCCATTGCTTCCAATCCCTGCCTTTCCATGCTTAATGTGACTTCTGCAGCCAGATTACGTGGCTAATGGTTGTTGCCGTCATCCATGCCGGATTGATGGTGAAAACCTGAGTGGCGCTGTTAGATCAGAGGGGAATAGATATAGATAAGTGGTGGTTATTTTTATTATTAATTCCTGGTACCTTTTGTGAAAATTCTGGACAACCTCTTTAAGTCCAGCATTTAATTAATGGATGCGGAGTCCCCTTCGCCCCTACGTAATAAAGTTGTAAATAAAACTGATGTGCATAATAGATTCTGTATTTGGCGGCTTTTAACTTATTTTTCTCCTCTGTGTAAACTTAGCTTTCGGCTACATTACTTGTGACCTGCTTTTTTAAAGTAATATGTCTGTAGATTTTTGCTAATCTGAGACCAGCATGATGTAAGGGCTGGGAGCCGGATTCCAGGGATGTCACTTACTAGGCTATGTTGCTCTTTCAATAAAATCAGTGATTTATTAGGAGGTTTTCACTATAGGACTAGGTGTTTCATGCCTCCTAGTCGTCTGTTGTGTGTAACCCCGTCCCCCATCATGATTTTAGCTGCTTTCTGCCTATGCACAGTTTACACAGCTGTCAATCAGTGGTGTGGGCGGGGAATTATACAGAGTTCAGCATTCAGAGAACTGATAGATCTGCAGCAGAGAAAACGGGTTGTATCAAAATGACAGGCAGTCCAGCAAGTTACACATCACTAGAATCAGTGTCTCTGCCTCTATATCATGCTGCTCTCTGATTATTTATCAAAAACTTGCTGACATATCTTTTAAAACGTATTGTTGTGTAGGGAAGTACTGATTTTTTTATTTTTTTCCTCCTATTGTGTTCCATAAACTGATGTGCATATCCTCAGGATCTTAGATTGTAGCTTGGAGGGAACACGTGATAGGATTTTAAGATTTCTGCTTCATCTTCTATGTAACAATCTTCAAATTTTCTCTCTTCCAGATGAACCTACAAGATCTTTGAGCGGGCTGATCCTAAAAAATAACGTGAAGGCTCATTTTCACAATTTTCCAAATGGCGTGACGGATTTTATTAAGAGTGAATGTTTGAATAACATCGGGGACTCGTCTCCACTTATTAGAGCGACAGTGGGTACGTGTTTGGGCATCCCACCCCCCTCCCCTACAAACTTTACGTTGATTCCTTAGTGACTTAATTATATTTTTAAGAGGTTTAAACTTTTTATATTTTTCCAGGCATCCTAATCACAACAATTGCATCAAAGGGTGAGCTTCAAAATTGGCCTGAGCTCTTGCCAAAATTATGTGGTCTTCTGGATTCTGAAGATTACAACACATGTGAGGTGGGTTCCCTTTTTTTTTTATTTTTTTTTGTTGCAGGCTCCAACAATGGCTTGCTAAATGTCGTCAAACACTTTAAAAGATATAAATTTTGCAATGTACTTACAATTTTGGGCACAACAGCAATGATGTCCAGCAATGTTAGAAAGGTTAGAACTTGCTACTATACTTTAAGCATTATTAACATAAACCACCTTAAAAGACCCTTGCATTTAGTTGAGTAATCTAATGCAGGGACGGGCGTATGTATTTCTGCATGTTGTGTATATTATGCTTTTGTTGCTGTAAGACTTCTCTTCTAGAATAATGATGCAATCTGTTTATTTCCACCAAAAATTCTTCTGCTTTCCAGATGTTGGGATAATAAGCCAGAAGCTTCTGCTTTCGTGGGAGATGCGGAATGCAGATAACAAACTCCATTCTGACATTTCTATATACAGTTGTTTGTATCTGTAAGGGGATACAGTGTAAATCTTCAAGAATGAAAACCGATACTTAAAGGGAAACTGTCAGACGGTTCATTCTGCCCAAACCACAGGCAGCATGCGTCGGAGCCTGTTTATGCATTGGCAGCGAGGTTTGTTATTCTCTAAAACGCTCTGACATTTCTGAGAAAACATAGTTTAAAGGTTCGGCCAGAGATAAAAGATGGAAATGTGACTACTGACGCTCTGCCCTGCATCAATCCAGTTGATTGGTCTCTCCCTATATACACATGGAGGAAGACCTGTCAATCAAACCAGTGAAGTTGTGAAGGAGAGACTGGCTAATTTAAATCCATTATTAACCTTACATAAGCTAGTAATATATGTGGTGTGGCAAGATGGCGTCTGCTTCCTGGAACTATGCCCTGGAAGGAATCCTTGGAATGTGAAGTAGATACGCTGAAGACCGTATATGGATCAGCCTTATCATGGACCGATCACAGACTGACACCATGGCTGCTCAGATGTGCAACGCCCTCTTCCTGCCTCCTACATGATCTTTTGTTTTGTACTATTAAAATCAGTTTTGTGCCAGTTTTTGCTGAGAGAGGTGAACTCATCTGACTTTGTGTCCAATGTATTTCTTCTATGCAAGCACTCAGCTCATATTTATCAGGTCAGGGGCAGACAATTAAGAAGCTCTCACCTTTTAAGAGATCACCTCAACAAAGTGAAGTGAGAAGGCTGCCCGGGGGCAGGGCTGGACTAGTCTCGTCTCTTCTAGTCCAAGAATGTTTTCCCTGCAATCGCGCAACCAGGCTCTGATCAATGGTTTGGGCAGCATGAATTGATTGCCGAGTATTTTTTTTTTTTTTTTTTTTTCCGGCTAGCTTTTAGAGCCAGCCTTACAAGGTGTGTAGAAAAGAGCTTGCGAGCACTTCATGTCTAGGAAACGAGCCGCCTCAGATTGCAGTAGTGGATGGTAACCCAGGCAATGAGCAATCCAAAATAGAATTAAAAATCCCTTTTATTCTTGAGACTGAGGATTTTTTAATAAGAAGTAAGCTGTAAAGTTTTTACAAGAACTTTGCAGTTTTTCCCATTTTCCAAAGTGACTTGCGTTTAACTTAAGGGTTTCTCTAAAAATGAGCCGATCAGGCAAAATTTGAATGTGCTTGGATTTTCCCGAGAACTTCAATTCAGAGAAGTTATTTTTTAATGAAATGTTTCTTGTATTGTCTGGGGTCTCTCCAGAACACAGAGTATAAGAACAGATGTTCCTTGCACTCTTCACATATCCGGCTCCCCCACCCCTCAGTCACTGTCCAGTCCTCCTCTTGGCACCACTGCCACCTCACCTTTTGGGGAGATAAGTGAACTTTATTTTGGTGTTTTCTAACACATTTTGTAGCTTCTAAGGCTAGTTTCACAATTGCGTTAGGAGGCGAAGCGCACGACCGCTGTGCAGCTCTGCCCCAGCCCCCCCCCCCCTCCGGTCAGCTCCTCCAATGGGCGAATGACGCTGCATGCGACCAGCGTACCCTATCGTTAGCATTTGGTACGCAGGTTCTGCGCTGGTATGCTTTTGCCGGCGCATGCGCCCTTTTGATGGTACGCCGAGCGCATCAAAATGCAACACGGTGCTTTTGGCGCACATCGGCGCAATGTCAAAAGGGCGCATGCGCTGGCAAAAGCATACCAGCGCACAGCCTGCATACCCAATGCTAACGATGGGGTACGCTGGTCGCATGCAGTGTCATTCGCACATTGGAGCTGATCATAGGGGGCACGGCAGGGGGGCAGAGCTGCACGGCGGCCGTGCGCTGCGCCTCCTAACGCAAGTGTGAAACTAGCCTTGGGCAGAATAAATGCAGATATTAATTCTGGTTCTGAGGCCATATTCTGTCCAAGTAGATTTCCTGATCTTAGGTGTTGACGTCAGAACGTTTCTGTATGTGATAAGAGGTACTGTTGGTGATGTAAATCTGTTTTGCCCCAGTCTTTGGTCCCTTCTAGCTATCTTGGTCAATGCTGTAAGCTGTGCCAGTCACAGGTGAAGTCTTCTCTAAAATTCTGTTCTCTTATTTTTCCAGGGAGCTTTCGGAGCTCTTCAGAAAATCTGTGAAGACTCTGCTGAGATTTTAGACAGTGACATTTTGGAGCGGCCTCTCAATGTTATGATCCCCAAGTTCTTGCAGTTCTTTAAACATAGTAGTCCAAAAATAAGGTGCTGTTATTTAATTTAAATTCTACTAACCTCTTTGTTACTAATAATTATTTCTGTTAATTGAGTTTTTTTTTTTTTTTTTTTTTACTAATGACACTACATCCAGACGTTCATGTAATTCTTGCAGGTGGCTTATAACTAATGCTCAAAATGATTGGATCCTGCTATTTGAAACTTTCACGTTTTTCGACAAGACAATTTACATAAATTTTAAGCAAAAAAAATTATATATACAGTACAGACCCAAAGTTTGGACACACCTTCTCATTCAAAGAGTTTTCTTTATTTTCATGACTGAAAATTGTAGATTCACTCTGAAGGCATCAAAACTATGAATTAACACATGTGGAATTATATACTGTAAATAACAAAAAGGTGTGAAACAACTGAAAATGTCTTATATTCTAGGTTCTTCACAGTAGCCCCCTTTTGCTTTGATTACTGCTTTGCACACTCTTGGCATTCTCTTGATGAGCTCCAAGAGGTAGTCACTGGAAAGGGTCTTCCAACAGCCTTGAAGGAGATCCCAGAGATGCTTAGCACTTGTTGGCCCTTTTGCCTTCACTCTGCGTTCCAGCTCACCCCAAACCATCTCGATTGGGTTCAGGTCTGGTGTCTGTGGAGCCCTTACACAGCCTGAAGGTGTGTTTGAGGCCATCGTCCTGTTGAAAAATAAATGATCCAACTAAACACAAAACGGATGGAATAGCATGCCGCTGCAAGATGCTGTGGTAGCCATGCTGGTTCAGTATGCCTTCAATTTTGAATGAAACAAATCCAAAATGGAAAAAAATCCAAAGTGGGGAAAAAAAGAGCCGGACTGAATAAACCGTGCTGACCAGAAAAAAACGCACCTTCGGCAGTCCATATAATAAAAACTTCTTTAATAAGCCTACGTGTTTTGTGGCATAACCAGCCACTTCATAAAGAACCATCACAAATTCAGGATATAAATACAATCACAAACTGTTTCAATACACCTTTCTTTGACATCATTTCCTGTGGAAACGCCCATATATCATATAAAACAATATATAAATAAAATGCTTAAATATTGTGATTAAAACCCAATAACATTTCTATCAATATCATGGAAATATTATACACCAAAATAACAAATATATATAATAAACTGCAAAAAAAATATAAACTCGAACCCACCACTTCAGAACAACTCAAATGTAGTTCACGTGTCTTAGCCCACTAGACCACACCAAATCCACATACCTCCTCAGACCCTCATATATAATTAACAAATACCACAATCATTTTGTTTCACCAGAATATGTCTAAAAAAGGTCACTAATTTCATTTAAACCCATCGGTTGGAGTGTATTTAATCTATATATCCAATAAGTTTCCTTTCTTTTTAAATTTTGTATTCTATTCGGGGTATGCTCGGACACATGATCTATGGGAAGCACCGTCAGAGACACAGAACCCTGATGGAACACTGCGCAATGACGGGACAAACCATGTTTCATATATCCCTTCCGAATGTTAAATTTATGGGAATTAATCCTCTTATGTAATGGTTGAGATGTCCTACCTACATATTGCTTCCCACAGTTGCATTGAATCAGATAGATGACAAAACTGGTCATACACGTCATCCTATATCTGATCCTAAATTCCCCACTGGGATAACTAAGGGAGCGAAATCTATCAGTAGAATCAATTATAGCTCTATAACACTGACAACCCTTCCTGTTACATTGAAAAGCCCCTTTTTTCTCATGTGGCATACTACTGTTTAGTGAAATATCCCTTGAGGAGATGACACTAGGGGCTAAAATATTCTTAATGGTGGGAGCCCTCCTAAAAATCAACCCTGGCTTCTGATCCACCACCTTATTCAGAACTGGATCATTTAAAACAATTTTCCAGTGCTTTTCCAATATGTTACGAATCTGAGAATTCTGCACAGAAAAAGTGGTTATAAAATTTGCATATATTATATTTTTTCCATTTTGGATTTGTTTCAATCACTACCAGCGGGATACCAGCGACGACCGGACTTTTATGAGTGATTCCCAGTTTGTTGTGACTCACACAACTTCAGCAGGTGAGTCTAACTGATTGGGCTTGCTTGCTATTGTGGTTCTTCTAGACGATACACCCTATGTGCGCTTTCCATCTTTGTTTTTTCAATTTTGAATAAATCCACAACAGTGTCACCAGCAAAGCACCCCCACACCATCACACCTCCTCCTCCATGCTTCACGGTGGGAACCAGGCATGTAGAGTCCATCCGTTCACCTTTTCTGCGTCGCACAAAGACACGGTGGTTGGAACCAAAGATCTCAAATTTGGACTCATCAGACCAAAGCACAGATTTCCACTGGTCTAATGTCCATTCCTTATGTTCTTTAGCCCAAACAAGTCTCGTCTGCTTGTTGCCTGTCCTTAGCAGTGGTTTCCTAGCAGCTATTATACCATGAAGGCCTGCTGCACAACGTCTCCTCTTTACAGTTGTTGTAGAGATGTGTCTGATGCTAGAACTCTGTGTGGCATTGACCTGGTCTCTAATCTGAGCTGCTGTTAACCTGCGATTTCTGAGGCTGGTGACTTGGATGAACTTATCCTCCGCAGCAGAGGTAACTCTTGGTCTTCCTTTCCTGGGGCGGTCCTCATGTGAGCCAGTTTCTTTGTAGCGCTTGATGGTTTTTGCCACTGCACTTGGGGACACTTTCAAAGTTTTCCCAATGTTTCGGACTGACTGACCTCAATTTCTTAAAGTAATGATGGCCACTCGTCTTTACTTAGCTGCTTTTTTTCTTGCCATAATACAAATTGTAACAGTCTATTCAGTAGGACTATCAGCTGTGTATCCACCAGACTTCTGCACAACACAACTGATGGTCCCAACCCCATTTATAAGGAAAGAAATCCCACTTATTAAACCTGACACTGCTGACAGGGCACACCTGTGAAGTGAAAACCATTTCCAGTGACTACCTCTTGAAGCTCATCAAGAGAATGCTAAGAGTGTGCAAAGCAGTAATCAAAGCAAAAGGTGGCTACTTTGAAGAACCTAGAATATAATACATATTTTCAGTTGTTTCACACTTTTTTGTTAATTATTTAATTCCACATGTGTTAATTCATAGTTTTGAAAATAAAGAAAACTCTTTGAATGAGAGCGTGTGTCCAATCTTTTGATCTGTACTGTGTATAAAATGTAACTGCACTCTAGGTATGGGCTTTCAGCATAATGAGCTGTAGTATTTTAAGAATCTGCTTTTTTTCCTTTTTAAATTTGTGTGAATGTCTATAGATACAGGTTATAAAAAATGCTTTATTGTAAATGTTTTAAAATAAATAATCCATTAACAATGTGACTAGGTGCATAATTATTGCTTCACCCCAAAGGGCAGTAATAGTCTTTACTCCGAGAAGTATAAAGAGAGATTAAAGGAAATCTGTCAGCAGTTTTTTGCGGTGTAATCTGAAGGCCGCATGAGGTAGGAGTTAAAACAGATTTCACAATGGCTCTTATCAAGCGCTGTGGTTTTGCTTGAAATGATAGTTTTAGCACCAGGACCTTATTGGGACAGAACCGCATGCATACTAGTCTGACTCCGCCCCCTTCCCCTGTGATGCGCAGCTCACTGTCTATGGACATTGTATACACAGAGCTTGGTGTGGGGCATGGGCAGCTTTCTGAGCTTTGCTGTATTGTTAAATCTAAAAGCTCTGAAACAAAACCTGCACTCAGTAAGCTAAATGATACATCGCTGAATTCAGGGTTTCTTTGCCAACATCATGCTGCTGTCAGATGAGGTAGCAATAACCTGCTGACAGATTCCCTGAAAGGCCCACACGAGATGCAGTGAGACATGCTGCTAGTCTCTGTCATAACGTATCTTTTCCCTGCTGAACCGTGAATGCGTGGACACGTGTAACTCGTGGGACTGAGAAATAGTTTATTTGTAAATCTGCAGTATATTGATTATTCACCTAGTTAGAACTAGGATAAGTTAGGAGAGGAATGATTTTGCCAGCTTCAGTTGTATGTACATAGCTTAATTCAACATTAACAGACGCTTCAATGTTACGAATTCAGAAAATACAAGTGACTGGTCTCAGCGGTGATATTGGGGGGGGGGGTGCCAGTAGTTACTGATGGTCTCTGAACTCTTAAGATATTATCAGACCTCTGCTAGACTAATGTGAACATGGCTTCTCCCATAATGCAATATGGCCATACATGAGGCAGGAGGGAAATTAAAAATGTTTGATTCCCTGTCCATTTTTGACATTTTTGATAACTATGCAGGGAATCCCCCTGTAATTGCTATATTAATTGTCACCAGTGGGAAATTTAATTTATTTTATTCAGTTATACTTTCATTTCAATGATTCGGCGGCCTGAAGGGGTTGTTTTTTTTTCTCTTCTCTATAATAATCAGAGGAGACATGGTGTTTCACTGCAGTGTACTTTGGGGTGATGAAATAATAATGCAATTAGTTACATTTCTAGTGTTGTGTGTTTTTTTTTTTTTTTTTTTTACAATAAGTATCCTTCTCTAAATATACAGTGGGGGAAATCAGTATTTGATCCTTTGCTGATTTTGTATGTTTGCCCACTGACAAATACAAGAACAGTCTATAATTTTAAGGGTAGGTTTATTTTAACATTGAGAGAATATCAAAAATAAAATCCAGAAAATCACATTGTATAAATTATATAAATTTGCAGTGGGAAATAAGTATTTGATCCCTCTGGTAAACAAGACTTAATACTTGGTGGCAAAACCATTGTTGGCAAGCACAGCAGTCAGACATTTTTTTGTAGTTGTTGATGAGGTTTGCGCACATGTCAGGAGGTATTTTGGTCCACTACTCTTTGCAGATCATCTCTAAATCATTAAGATTTTGAGGCTGTCGCTTGGCAACTCGGAGCTTCAACTCCCCCCCCTCCCCCATAAGTTTTCTATGGGATTAAGGTCTGGAGACTGGCTTACGCCACTCCATGACCTTAATGTGCTTCTTTTTGAACCACTCCTTTGTTGCCTTGGCTGTATGTTTTGTTTGGGTCATTGTCTTGCTGGATGACCCAACCACGACTCATTTTTAATGTCCTTGTGGAGGGAAGGAGGTTGTCACTCAGGATTTTATGGTACATGGCGCCATCCATTCTCCCATTGATGCAGTGAAGTAGTCCTGTGCCCTTAACAGAGCAACACCCCCAAAACATGTTTCCACCTCCATGCTTGACAGTGGGGACGGTGCTCTTTGGGTCATAGGCAGCATTTCTCTTCCTCCAAACCGGCGAGTTGAGTTAATGCCAAAGAGCTCAATTTTTGTCTCATCTGACCACAGCACCTTCTCCCAATCACTCACAGAATCATCCAGGTTTTCGGGCACTGCAGGACTTTAAACCTTTATGGCATAATGTGTTATCAATGGCTTTCTTGGTGACTGTGGTCCCAGCTGCCTTGAGATCATTAACAAGTTCCCTCAGTGTAGTTTTAGGCTGATCTCTCACCTTCCTCATGATCAAGGATACCTCACGAGGTGAGATTTTGCATGGTGCCCCAGATCAATGTCTATTGACAGTCATTTTGTATTTCTTCCATTTTCTTACTATTGCACCAACAGTTGTCTCCTTCTCACCCAGCGTGCTTCTTATGGTTTTGTAGCCCATTCCAGCTTTGTGCAGGTCTATGATCTTGTCCCTGACATCCCTATAAAGCTCTTTGGTCTTGCCCATGTTATAGATGTTAGAGTCTGACTGTTTGTGTGGACAGGAGTCTTTTATAAAGGTGACTATGTAAGACAGCGGTCTATAATGCAGGTAATGAGTTGATTAGGAGCGTCTAACTGTTCTGTAGGAGCCGGAACTCCATGGGTATGTGCACACGTTGCGGATTTTTCCGCGCGGATTCTGCAGAATCTGCAGGTAAAATGACCTGCGGATTTTCTGCAGATTTTGCCTGCGTTTTTACACCTGCGGATTCCTATAATGGAATAGGTGCAAAAACGCTGCAGATTCCGCACAAAGAATTGACATGCTGCGGAAAATAAACCACTGCATTTTTAGGTGGAATTTTCCGCAGTATGTGCACAGCAGATTTGGTTTTCCATAGGTTTACATGGTACTGTACACCGCATGGAAAACTGCTGCGGATCCGCAGGGCCAAATCCGCAACGTGTGCACATACCCTTAATGGTGTGGGAGCAAATACTTATTTCTCACTGCAAAATGCAAATTTATACAATGTGATTTTCTGGATTTTATTTTTGATATTCTATCTCTCAATGTTAAAATTGGCCTACCCTTAAAATTATAGACTCTTCATGTCTGTCTGTGGGCAAACTTACAAAATGAGCAAGGGATCAAATACTTATTTTCTTCACTGTATGTTTGCACACAGCAAGAAATCAAATACTTATTTCCCCCACTGTACATTTGGTAACTGAATGCTATAGGATTGGGATGGATCTACTGCTCTACAAATAGGTCCACTTATACTCACATTTTGTGTGTGCCAGGATGAACGTTAACTGAAGGAGAAAAAAAAAAGTAAACTCGTCAAATGGATAATGAACTGCGCTACATAAGTAGTGCGGTTCGTCATCTCGGATAGTCAGGCCAAGTTCACACAGTATTTGGTCAGTGTTTTACCTCGATGAGCATTTGCACCTGCCTTGGAAGCTGCACTGCCTTGCATGCAGTATCAGCGCTCCTCTCCGATGTTGGATTGGGAGAGTAATAGAGACGCAACTTTTAACGGGCAATGTAATTGGATGGACTGACCTGTCAGCCATGCTGTGACTCTTACAAGTATAACGATTGTCTATCCCCATGTAGGTCGCATGCTGTTGCCTGTGTTAATCAGTTCATCATTGGAAGAACCCAAGCACTTATGCTGCATATTGACTCATTTATTGAGGTAGGAACCTACAAGTAAAATGCCAGAGACGTAAGGTATAAATTGGACACTAGACACGTGCTGTCTACTCTTTTTAGCCAGTCACGTTACAGCCATTCACAATGAATGGCCTTTTCTGCACACTGCAGCTGCCCACAATCCTACATTTGTTTATCACGTTAGGTTGTAGGCTGAATGCCATGGGTTGCTGACCTTTTTCCTCCCATTAATGAAATTGCCTCAAGAAGGTTTCGGGGTCTGCTGCAATGTCTTATGTTATCAAGGAATTATGCTTACAAGTTCGGTTCTGCCTGATGTAGGATCTAAATGACCCCAATATTTTTTGATCTTGCTGCTATCGGCGTGCGCTCACCCCCTCCGTTCCTGTACCAGCCATATGGTATGGCCAAATAGTTATGAAACTGACAATTTGTGTTTTCAAAAAGTTTGCTGCTTCAGTGTTTTAATCAGGGCTGTGGAGTCGGTAAGCTAAACCTGCGACTCCGACTCCTCAATTTCCCTTACACCGACTCCAACGTATATTGCTTATATTTAAGTGAAAAATTTATTTGTAGTACAATGTGAACATCAGACATTTAATCATTTTTATGATACAATAATCGAGATATTTAGATAGAACATAATGTTTATTGGAATACAACTTTAGAACACAAACTGTAATAAATTGTAAATATGTAATACACTATGTAATATTGATTACATATATATTGTATGTGTGTGTATGTATGTGTGTGTGTGTATATATATATATATATATATATATATATCACTATGTAAGTGGCAAAAACCAGTTTTCAACAAAAACATACTAAATAACATTTGTGCAGTCTATGAATTTGTTCTAAGAAATAGAATTCCCTCCATCAGATCCTCCCTCATAGATGACCTCAAATCTGACCTAATAATTTTAAGGCTAGTGAAAAACCTCTCTACATTAACTTGGGTTAGAGGCAAAGCTGTAACCACATGGGCAACATCTCTAACAATTTCCGGGTATAAAGGAATTGCCTCATGCAGTCAGTTTTGATGAACAGTTGAATTTTTCTATTTCTTTGAGAGCAAGTGAAACATTTTGCTGAAATATGGTCAATCTGCTTGCTATAGGGAACGGAGTGAAATCTTTATCCTTGCAGCAACGCTTTGCCTGCTCCATATCATCCAAATACTTGTCAAAGTCAAACTCCTCATCTGATGAGGATGAAGATATGGCAGCAGTAGCACTGCCAGGACCCAAGTCCTCTTGCGCCTGGCAGTCCTCCTGTAGGCCACTCATTCTAACTGCTGCCTCAGTCAGAGCTTCTTTTCCTTTAGTAATCTGTTGGTCATCAAGCAGTATATGATGACTTGGGTCCACATAAACAGCTGCCAAAAAAATGTTATTTTCCAATAGCTGTGTCTCCCTTCGTTTCATTGAAGCAGAAATGCCATCTGCGATTAAACCTCCTCTTTGGGACAGGCAAAATAGCAAGTTCTTCCACTCCCTTATGAAAATGCCAGGAGTTAAATCCTCTGCTTGTAATTTTTTTAGTCACTGTAAATGGGTGATTAAGCAATTCAGCCACCTGTGTCCATTGACCTTCATTTAGGGTTTCCTGAGGGTTTGTCATATCTATAAGAAACTGTTTTAGTTCAAGCAATCGCTCAATCATTAAATAAGTGCTGCCCCACCGAGTGGCCTGACCGACAATTGCCCATTTCCCAGCACGTCTCTTCAAGATGGAATCAATTTTAGGGGTTCTGGCGGCAATAACCAATTTCCTCACTTTTCCAATCAGATTTCCAGCATGTCCCTCTTGCAGACTATAGGCCCCGTCACACACAGCGATATCGCCAGTGAGATCGCTGATTTTGTGACGCCACAGCGATCTCGCCAGCGATATCCCTGTATGTGACATGGATCAGCGACCGGCCCCCCTGCCGGGTATCGGTGATCGTGCTCGACCGTCCTGGGCAGTTTTTTGATCGTTGGTCTCCCGTTGACCAGCATGCATCGCTGCGTGTGGCAGCGAGAGACCAGCGATCAGCAACGCTGGTTTCCAAGTTAAACAGCGGGTAACTAAGAGCCACGCGGCTCTTAGATACCCGCTGTTTACATTGGAAACCAGCTTGCTTGCTGGTCCTGATCGCTGGAGGGGCTGTCTGTGACAGCTCACCAGCGATCAGCTAATGATGTCCCAGCGATCCCATCCACATCGGATCATTGGTGGGATCGCAGGGACATTGATACGTGTAACGGGGCCTTATCTCTTATTGCCAGCTGCAGCGTGTGCATAACACAGCGCATGTGATGAATTTGAAAGTGTTTTCAAGCGCCTTCAACAAGATCATCTATTTCTACAGTATAATTTTGCTGTTCTTCTGTAGTAATATCTGTTTGTTCCTCAGTTACATGAACAGCACTGTGGCCTTCCATCTCAAACATACTGAATCCTAAATTTTTTCAAACTTTTATTGACAAATGCATCAAGTTTATGTAAAAACTCGATATATTCACTGTTGTTCCTTATTTTACAAGACTTCTGTAATTCTCCCTGGCAGCTGGATATCCACTTCTGGGCCAAATCCTGACTAATGGCCCATTCTTGTCTGATTAGTGCTTACTTTATCACAGTATCCGTGTTTTTGTGTGTTTCCACTCTGAGGGTTGACCACAGGTTCTCAATGGGATTGAGATCTGAAGCGTTTCTTTTCCATAGATCCCCCCCCCCCCCCTCCCCAAAATTCAATGTATAGTTATAACTTTTGCCTTGTTGCTGCATTGTGCAACATCATACTGGAGCTCCCAGATGTCCTAAACAGTCTGAACGGGGCTTGATCAGAGAAAATAACTTTTTCCCGTCCAATCCCTATACTTCCTACAAGAATGATTGTCGGAAGAAGAAAAGTTGACTGCTGCCATGAGTCTTTTGTGATGCCAACAGTAAAGTTGCGTCCACTTGTGTGGGGGCTCTTCATCCATGGAGGCGGCTCACTCATAATTTTGCCTAAGAACACTGCCGTAGCTAAAGAATAGTATATAAACATCCTCCAAAAGCAACACCTCCGCAACGATCCTGGAGCAAAATTGGTGATTAACAAAGCTTTTTCAAACATAGAGACAAGGCAAAAGGTATAACGAAGTGTCACGGTGAGTAAAACATTGAAATTTTAGCCCCTTAGCCAAAAAATTCCCAAGATCTCCATTTCATTGATAACCTGTCGTCAGCTATCAAAGGAGGACAAACAGACGCACAGATCACTGATATTGTGATAAACCCCAACACTAATGAGGCGTGAATGGGTTGTTAGCAGGATTAGATCCAGAAGCTGATACTTCTGCAATTGGCCCTGGCAACTGGGTGTTTAGAAATAAGGGTCAACACTATGAATATTGAGTCTTTACATAAACTTGATTTACTTGTCAAAAGTTTAAGCTTATGAAGCGCTGATAATCATAATGGGGTAATTCGCAGCCACGTCCACTGAGCGCTGTGGCTTCTTGTCCTCGATCATCCAGTTTTACAAATACTATGCAGGTCAAATAGATCATTGTAAGGCCTCATTATCCCGTCCATATTTATACATGTATGTGAGAAAACGATACCTGTGTGACCCGTGTCGCCAGTCTATGGTCGGTGTGTCCGTTTTTACCATTAGTATGTCATCAGTGTCTTTCACAGATGGAGAAATAGAAATAGATGACTGCTTCTATTTCTTTAAATGTTCAATACATACAGCACAAGCAGGGCTGTGGAGTCGGTAAGCCAAACTTCCGACTCGTCAATTTCCATGACCGCGACTCCGACTCCCTCATACCAGGGCTGTGGAGTCAGTAATCCAAACCTCCGACTCCAACTCCTCAATTTACATGACTCCGACTCCTCCAAAATGGACTCCGACTCCACAGCCCTGTGCACAAGGACTGTACTCTGATGCTGGGCGTGTTTTTTACGGACCTGTAGTCTGTTTTTGGCACTTGTCATGTGTAGTGCTCAGAAAAAAAACTGGCCTGTCTCCATCGGTTTTGCACAGACACATGGTCCGTGGAAAAACGGGCATAATGGCACCATAGATGATGATGGGTAGGTTAGGTCTGTGAGAAACTGGAGCTACATGGAGGTCTGAATGAGACCTTACAGAGTTAAGACTTTAGGTAATATGTCAAATTCCCATTTTAGGAATTTTAGTGGTTGTTGCCACATAGTTGTTCTTAAACCTAATATTTTGAAAGGGGTGCAAGGGAGAGTTTACTAGTAAAAACTAGTTTAGTTTTTCAGTCTTTCCTATAAGATCTTGTTTTGTTTCTATAGATTAGTTACTTGCCTCTAGCTGCATCTCGGTAAAGATCACACCGTGCATCACAGATCATTTGGATTTTTTATTTTTCCAGATTATGGCATTTTATAGAATGACAATCATCACTTTTCACATCTGTGACTTTGGTGTTTATATATTCTGAACTGAATTGAGGCGTCTTTACTCTTCTGACAGAATTTGTTTGCTTTGGCCACCGACGAAGAACCAGAAGTTCGTAAAAATGTCTGCAGAGCTCTTGTCATGCTGCTTGAAGTCCGAATGGACCGTCTGCTTCCCCACATGCACAATATTGTGGAGGTTAGTGAGGTTTTTTTCTCCCCCTTTAGTATCTGTATTTTATACTGAATAACTATAATGAGTGTAAAGAAAGAGAAACTGTTATCTAACTGCGTGCTGGATGTTAGAGACCCCTGAGAATTGCATCCGTGGCGCTTCATTATGCTGTCACATGGTACTGGTGTTGACCTGTCTTCATTTTCCCTTTTCTTTACCAAACCCCCATGTGTAGTACATGCTACAAAGAACACAGGATCAGGACGAGAATGTGGCTTTGGAGGCATGTGAGTTTTGGCTGACTCTGGCGGAGCAACCGATTTGTAAAGAAGTTCTATGCAGACACCTTCCAAAGTAAGTTATTTATCATGTTTCATTGTGAGCAGACCGTTTACCTTTGTGATACACTCCGACAAAATAGACCATGTTATGCCGGAGGCATCAGTATTTGTAAGCCAAAATCAGAGGTGTATGCTCAACACAGGAGGTGCAGATCTTTGTATCCTACCTTCCTGCTATAGTTTCCACTATTTTTTTTGTCAAACAAACATTGACGTAAAAGACTTCCATGTGAATAGGTGCTAAATAAATACCTTTTTTGTCTCCTAGGTTGATACCTGTGTTGGTTAATGGAATGAAATATTCAGAGATAGATATTATATTGCTCAAGGTGCGTGGCTAGCTTAGAATTTCCATACATTAATGCCACTTAACTGTGTATGGGTGTTCACTGTGTGCCATTAAATGTCACAATCCAGGGTGATGTGGAAGAAGATGAAGCTGTTCCCGACAGTGAGCAGGACATACGTCCTCGGTTTCACAGATCACGAACAGTAGCACAGGCACATGAAGAAGATGGGATTGAAGAGGATGTAGATGACGATGATGACCTTGACGATGAAGATACAATATCCGATTGGAATATAAGTGAGTCGTCTTGCCTTTTAAATGTAACTGTCCTTGTAAAAAATCTTTAAATATTATAGGGGCTATGTATTGGTGGTCATCAGGAGTTCCTGAGGCTCCCACCGATCGGTCAAGCTTCTTAAAGCAGTCTGGGGGTTAATACATAATTCAAAGCAGTGTATTCAGATTATTGGGGGTATCCGGACCCGAACCCCCCCATTGAGGAGCAGCCTTTTAATATATGTGTGTGTATTGCAAAACTCTTTTTAGAAGCAATTCAGTCTTGTTAATCTGTCTGGCTTTGTTGTCTTTCTCCAGGAAAGTGTTCTGCTGCTGCTCTCGATGTACTTGCGAATGTGTTTCGGGATGATCTTTTGCCCCACATTTTGCCTCTATTGAAAGAATTACTTTTCCATCCTGAATGGGTAGTAAAAGAATCAGGAATTTTGGTTCTTGGTGCAATTGCAGAAGGTTAGTGTTTCTATGCATTGCTTTATAAAGTTATGTCCTAAGGGAATACGTTGTCAGAATAATGTATGGTTTATATCAAATTTTTATGTTCAGGTTTTTTTCTAAAAAGGTTTTGGTGATGGTTTTTATCTGCTATTTTGTTTCCTCTCTGCCCACTAAACCTGACAATACATGGACAGTTATATTAATGTTACCCCAGAAATAGGTAGATTTTAATCCGTTGATTGTATTAGATGTGCATATCTTTCAGACTTTGCCGTATCCGTTGAAATGCACAAAGATAGTCATTGCGTAAAGTTGTCTGCCTGTTTTGGAGACTCAACATGCATTTATGGCAACACCATTTGAGGATATTTTTCTGTAGCCCAACACAAGATGTATCGTAGGCATCCCTTCCTGATAGTTCCTGAAAGTAACACTCCAGTGGTCTGTTTTTTGTTTGTTTTTTTTCTCTCCATTCTTTCACTAGTGCCCTAATAACCAAATAAAGCAATAGTTTTTTATGTATCTTAGAATAAATTTTCTTCTTGTATTCTGATAGTGGACTCTCAGAATTGTATGCTTTACATACTTCTCTGAAGGGGATCACCATCTCAATCACCAGAACTTTGTATGTAGGCTGTACCACACCATTTCCCCCATTAAAGACTATCATAGTTACTGATGATGACTAGAAAGCTCCTGTTGCTTATAATCTCGGAGACCATAGTTGAGCCTCCCTGACTGTAAAACATAGTGGAATGTTGATCGGTGTCATCCGAGCGGAGATGGTATTGTTAGCTGGCAATGTGAAGTAGTATTACATCGTGGGATTGATGGTGGACTTTAGTGGAATAACATGTAGGAGAAGATCTAGGAATCAAGTTGAAAGTCACAGGGAAGAAGGTAAGGGTCTGAACTGGACGATCAGGTGGAGGGAGGGTGCAATTATGGGAACAAAAACTGGAGTGTCTCTTTATTTCTATAGGACATGTCTGTGACCAAGTCTTTTTTAACATGAAAATCAGATTGCAGTAATTTTGTAAAATGTGTATGGCCAGTTGAAATGTTACTGAATCCACAACAGTTAATCTAATTTACTTTTTTTTTTTTTTTTAATGTATTATAAGTCAATATTACATTTTTTTTCTTAGAATTTGTTCACTTGTGATTTTTGTGACTGTTTCTCTTTTAGGCTGCATGCAGGGTATGATCCCATACCTCCCCGAGCTCATCCCTCACCTTATTCAGTGCCTTTCTGATAAGAAGGCTCTTGTGCGCTCCATTACCTGTTGGACCCTTAGCCGCTATGCACACTGGGTAGTTAGCCAGCCCCCAGACATGTATTTAAAGCCATTAATGACTGAGCTGCTAAAAAGAATCCTCGACAGCAACAAGCGAGTACAGGAAGCTGCTTGCAGGTAACAGTGTAAATTATATGTATATGAAGTTTTATGTTTTAATTCGCACATCTTTCCTTTCTGTCACCATTAACCTACACGGAGATAATCGGTCTAAGCTGTGATACGTGACTTCGGTCAGATGACTTAATTGTCAGCTGGTTGGTTGCATTACTTCGGCCCTTGATCTGCCACTTGTGAATGCACCTGGATTTGTTGCTGGTTTTTCTCTGAAGCTATATTTCAAAGTATGTCAGGGCCTCCTGGTGAAACCGGTGGGTGGCCATATCTGCTGCCGCTACCTACATGTTTCTGCTTTTCTTTTGCATGGTGCACTCCAGTGCAGTCACGGTCTGGTGGAGATTCCACTGCTGAAGCCCCCAGAGATGCTGACACCGAGGGTCTAACGAGCTTCCCATGTACTGAAACAAACTTTTATTCCCTAGTGCCTTTGCTACATTAGAAGAGGAGGCTTGTACTGAACTTGTCCCTTATTTGGCTTATATATTGGATACTCTGGTCTTTGCGTTCAGTAAATACCAGCATAAAAACCTGCTCATCCTGTATGATGCCATAGGAACGCTGGCAGATTCTGTTGGACACCACTTAAATAAGCCAGTGAGTATTGGGTCACTGAATATTTGTGCTTATTGGGGTCCGTTATCGAACTTTAATGTGTGTTAACCTGACTGTCCCCTCCCCCCCACCCCCTTTTTTTTTTCTTTAAGGAATATATCCAGATGCTGATGCCTCCTCTTATCCAGAAATGGAATGTACTGAAAGATGAAGACAAGGATCTCTTTCCTTTACTCGAGGTAACAGCGTGCAATGGTGTATACGTCTTTAGAAACGCACTTAGGCTGGTTTCACATAAGTGTTTGGTGCGGCCGCCGCGCTGTCAAAAGGATGCATGCGGCGGCAAAAGCTTGCCTGCGTACCCAATGCTAAAGATAGGATACGCAGGACGCATGCGCCTATAGGCGGAGCTGACTGCAGGAGTCACGGCAGGGGGCGGAGCTTCATGGTGAGCATCCGCTGTGCCTCCAAAGGCTAATGTGAAACTAGCCTTAATTGTACAATATTTCGTCTTTTTAGGAAATTTGGGAAATGTAAGTGGTAGACACCTGTGAACTGTAGTGTCATATTGACACGGAGTTTACTTCCTATCAGAAGACGGGTTATCCACTTTAAGTGTTTCGGTGCTTTTTGTATATTGCGTATTATAATATTATCATTATTGCTGTTCTGGGTTTTTAGTCCATATTGGGGGAAATTTGTCACTAGCTTCATATCAACCAAACCACGGGCAGCATGATTGCAGCCAATATGTTCTCTGAAACAGTCCAACATTTCAAAGAAATCACGGACTGGACAAGTCAGCCAACTTCTCAATCACTGCTTCAGGTGGTTGACGGGTCTCTCCCTATGTACACCCATGGGACAGATCTGGTTTATCAAGAGGAGAGAATCGAGCTAGGAGCAGGGGTGGACTTGTCTAGTCTCTCCTTTTGATCCCTTACCAAGTGTTTAAACTGTTTTCTTTGAAATGCCGGAGCATTTGAGGAAAGCTGCTATTGTGCATCCGGGCTGTATCCCTGCCGCTGTGGTTCGGGCAGCCTAAACTCACCGATAGGCTCCCTTTAATTTTCTTTACCTCTGTTTTATTCCTTGATGTAATGTGGCAGTATCTGTCTTGGTAAGTCCCCCGCATCTGGCGAGCGTGACACATCGTGTAATGTGTTATCTGTAGGGACCTTGTGGCATTTGGTGCCGTAGTCCTTTGGCTTTTTATCCATATTGCCATTAAACACAGAATGACAAGGTATGATGCCAGGGAACAAAGAAGTATACATGCTTATCTGTAACATGTACATTTTTTTAATTATTTTTTTTAAGCAGCTTTAATTTGTGTTTAATTGGTATCTTTCACATTTCAGTGCCTATCTTCTGTTGCTACTGCACTTCAATCTGGTTTCTTACCTTACTGTGAACCTGTGTACCAGCGGTGTGTGAACTTGGTGCAAAAGACTCTTCAGCAAGAATTGGTAATTTCATCAACACTTTATTGACTTGTGAATAATCCTAAAACTATACATTAAACATAAAAATGTAAGGAGCCGCAGGAGATCTTACTAGCTGGTGTTGGCAGCCCCAGTTTATACACCTTGTACAGGTGGTAGCGGCTGCGCACCTTGGATGTAGCCCAGCTGTGTGTGCCATGTATGTGAATGGACACGATGATCGCTACAGAGGAAATGTGTATGAAGTAGCCGCTTATAAAAGGCAGTATCCACTGGTGGCTTCAAGAGCTAGACCTGGAGTGATTTGCAGATAAGGGAAGAAAAGGACGCATCGCCTGTATTTTATCCTCCCGGCAGGCCAATGGTCACTCATTTATTAATCTTACTTATGATATTCACATTGGTTTTGTAGACTGCGCGTTTCTCCTTTTATAGAATGTGTGTATATGTACAGTCATGGCCAAAAGTTTTGAGAATGACACAAATATTATATTTTCACATGATCTGCTGGCCTCTGGTTTTTATGTGTGTTTGTCAGATGTTTTTATCACATACAGAAATATAATTGCAATCATATTATGAGTAGCAAAAGGTTATATTGACAAGTAGAATGAGTTAATGCAGCAAGTCAATATTTGCAGTGTTGACCCTTCTTCAGGACCTCAGCAATTCTCCCTGGCATGCTCTCAATCAACTTCTGGATCAAATCCTGACTGATAGCAGTCCATTCTTGCAAAATCAATGCTTTTATTTTGTCTGAATTTGAAGGTTTTTGTTTGTCCACCCGTCTCTTGATGATTGACCACAAGTTCTCAATGGGATTAAGATCTGGGGAGTTTCCAGGCCATGGTCCCAAAATCTCTGTGTTGTTCCCTGAGCCATTTAGTTATCACCTTTGCTTTATGGCAAGGTGCTCCATCATGTTGAAAAAGGCATTGTTGATCGCCAAACTGCTCTTGGACGGTTGGGAGAAGTTGCTCTTGGAGGACATTCTGGTACCATTCTTTATTCATGGCTGTGTTTTTAGGCAAGACTGAGAGAGAGCTCATTCCCTTGGCTGAGAAGCAACCCCACACATGAATGGTTTCAGGATGCTTGACAGTTGGCATGAGACAAGACTGGTGGTAGCGCTCACCTGGTCTTCTCCGAATAAGCCGTTTTCCAGATGTCCCAAACAATCGAAAAGGGGATTCATCAGAGAAAATGACTTTACCCCAGTCCTCAGCAGTCCACTCCCTGTACCTCTTGCAGAATATCAGTCTGTCCATGATGTTTTTTCTGGAAAGAAGTGGCTTCTTTGCTGCCCTCCTTGAGACCAGGCCTTGCTCCAAGAGTCTCCGCCTCACAGTGCGTGCAGATGCACTCACACCTGCCTGCTGCCATTCCTGAGCAAGCTCTACAATGCTGGTAGCCCGTTCCCGCAGCTGAAACACTTTTAAGAGACGGTCCTGGCGCTTGCTGGTCTTTCTTGGGCGCCCTGGAGCCTTTTTGGCAACAAGGGAACCTCTCTCCTTGAAGTTCTTGATCATGCGATAGATTGTTGACTGAGGTGCAATCTTTCTAGCTGCGATACTCTTCCCTGTTAGGCCATTTTTGTGCAGTGCAATGATGACTGCACGTGTTTCTTTAGAGATAACCATGGTTAACAGAAGAGAAACAATGATGCCAAGCACCAGCCTCCTTTTAAAGTGTCCAGTGGTGTCATTCTTACTTAATCATGACAGATTGATCTCAAGCCCTGTCCTCATCAACACCCACACCTGTGTTAATGGAGCAATCACTGAAACGATGTTAGCTGGTCCTTTTAAGGCAGGGCTGCAATGATGAAATGTGTTTTGGGGGATAAAGTTCATTTTCTAGGCAAATATTGACTTTGCAAGTAATTGCTGTTACGCTGATCACTCTTTATAACATTCTGGAGTATATGCAAATTGCCATTAGAAAAAATGAAGCAGTAGACTTTGTAAAAAATTAATATTTGTGTCATTCTCAAAACCTTTGGCCATGACTGTATGTGTATGTATAGAGAGATATTCTATCCTGCTTGTGAGAATTGAATAGTGCACTGACTGTATGTACTTATATATATATTTTTTTTTTTATTTGAAGATGCACAATGCTCAGCCAGACCAGTATGAGTCTCCAGATAAAGATTTTATGATTGTGGCTCTAGATTTACTCAGTGGCTTGGCGGAAGGGCTTGGTGGCAACATCGAGCAGCTTGTAGCCAGGAGCAACATCCTAAGTTTAATGTACCAGTGCATGCAGGTAAGCTGGCAAGTGCCTGGATTTACTACTTGGGGCATGTGCACACTGAGCGTTTCACATCAGGTCTACTCTGAAGCAAAAAGCTTAAAAAAATGCTTGAGACTCTTTGGGTTGACATCTATTGTAAAACCATTTTGTGTTTAGTATGATCAGTAGTTTCAGCTTTTTTTTCTTTTCAAGTTTTAAAAATGCTTGGTGAAAAAAGTGCATGTGAGTGTCTTTAAAGCAGCTCCTGATGGAATCTGCTCCAAACTATGCACTGTAAGATCAAAAGGCTTAAATAAAAAAAATTAAAAAAAAAAATCAGGGGGAAAAAAACTTCTACAAAACGCTTTGACTGCAGCATGAAGCATAAAGCTCCGCAGAGGGGCAGCATTTCATGAAGCTGTTGCCACTGGAATACTCTTCCTTTTTTTGGCCTTTTCCAAAAAAAAGTTCACGTCTCTTTTTTGTTTTTATATTTGTGTTGCTTCATCTGATGATCAGTCCACATAACATATACACATTTTGACCGTATACTCCAATACATCTTATAACTTCTGGTGATTAACAGTATTGCATGCAGTACATTACAGCTTGTGCACCACTAAATAAAATTGCATTGAGGGCTATTCACACTAGTGTCATGACTTCTGTATATTGACAGATACTTTTTATTTCTCCTATGCCTCATTGGGGGACACAGAGACAGTGGGTGTTATGCTGCTTGCCACCATAAGGACACTTAAGAAAACCAGAAAAAAAGTTAGCTCCTCCCCTGCATTATACACCCTCTCGCTTCCTGAGATTTCCCCAGTTCTTGCTTAGTGTCAATCGGAGGCACTTGGGTCTGGTTTCAGACCCCACTGTTTTTATTTTATTTTTTATTCTGTAAATTTTTATTTAACGGTGTGAAGGGAGCGACGGTTCCTTTCTACGGCCCGCTCTCCCGCCAAACCAACAATAGGCAAGCATGCGGAGTATACCTCCCCGTATACTTTCCTGCGACGATTGGTGCTGATTCCTCTGGACGATGATGGCGATGATCCTTACGGTCCCGGTAATCCACGGATATGAGGGAAAGCGCATGGAGTGCAATGGAGAAGTCTGGAACAGTGCTTCCAAATGCCCTGAATCAGCCCCATAGCTCTCCATCCCCCTGCCATAGGGATGATCGATTGAGCATACCCCTTTAAGAACTCCAGCTCTTCTTCATCAGCCAGGAGGATGAGAAGAACTGCATGGATGGCCCCGGCCTGCTGAGCACTGGAGTGGAGGTATGGGGTCGGGTCCTGGCCCCCGGGAGAAGCGCTAACTTAGCGGAACGTCCGCCCGCTCTCGGGTAGGCCGAAAATTAAGTCCCCGGCCTACTAGGCCGCAATTTGAATGGTGCCACCCCGGCACCTACCGCGTGTAGGCCAAAAATTTAGTCCCCGGCTTTTCCAGCCTACTAGGTCGCAATTTGCATGGCGTCGCCCGAGCTAACGTTGCCGCCCCCTCCTCTTGGTGCCTTTCATTACTTAAGAGTCGTGCAATTTTAATCTCGGGGACCATGTCTTTTACCACAACTGCCGTTAACCCTTTCAGGAGCGCTATGCTTGCTCTGGACAGCCGGATACCGGGTGACACAACAGGGCCACCGCTTTCATCCCACTGGACACAGCACATGACCTTGGGTAAGCTGCATCTGCCCTCAGATTAAAGCTTAACCCCTTCCCGGCACATTCCCTGCAGCTGCAGACACTCTGCCGATAACCCTTTCAGGAGGAGGCTAAACGGGCTGCTAAGAAGCACACTGCGTTTTTTAACCGTGTGTACCACTTGCAAGCCTGCATTACCCAGTGCACAGACTAATCCGTTATGCACGGACTGCTCCCCGGCCTGTGCTCCAACGCCCTTTGCCGCTGCTGCTGACAGGCTTCCTGCGTTTAGTACCCCTGAGTGGGCTGCATCCCTGTCACGGTCGGTGGAGTCTCTGACCCAGGCTATATTCTCCTTCCGGGAGGACTCTAAGTCAGAAAGCATCCTTGCCTCCTGAGGAGGGCTCTGGCGTCGGCCGGGAACCATCCACCAGCAGGGGCCATACTTGTTCAAGGGATGGTCAGGACTCTAGAAAGCGGACCCATGACACATCCCATAGTCACGTTAGTACCTCCGCATCGGCGACTCCTGTCTCTCGAACCTCAGCGAGCACGACTCTGAATTTGAATCTGACACGTCAGCCCCTCAGAATCCCCCAACTGATCAAGAGTCGCTTGATTCTCTTATAGAATTAGTCAACAGGATTCTGAAGTTGGATGAGGAAAATATTCCCGCTCCAGCACACGCTATCTCATTTAAGAAAACCAAGCGTGTGCGTAGGTTATTTACCAGTCCGTAGTTTAAGGAAATTGTCCAGAAACATAGGGATCGGCCACATAAGCGGGTCATAGGGCCAAAGTCTTCTACTCAGGCTAAATACCCTTTTGCTCCAGACCTAATGATGGCTTGGTTTCCAGTCCCCTTCGGTGGACCATCCTGTATCGCATCTTGCTTCTAAAACGCTCCTATCTGTTTCTGAGGGTTCCTCGGTCAGAAACCCCTCCGTTCAGTCTTTTGAAGCTTCAGGAGCAGCGCTTTTTCCATCTTTCGCGGCAATTTGGGTCACTAAGGCAATGGCTGCTTGGGCAGAAGTCTTGATTACTTCCTTCCAGGGCACCAGTCTTTCTCCGGAGGCAACCACTGTCGCCAGGCAGTTAATTCGTGCAGCGGACTTTGTAGTAGACTCTCCTTTTGATGCCGCTAATTGCGCGGCTCGAACTGCCGCTAATGCGATCTCCATTAGAAGAGCCCCTATGGCTCTGCGGCTGGCGGGCGGATGTCACATCTAAAAGATCGTTGACTTCTCTCCCCTTTCACACGGGTCGTCTTTTTGGAGAGAAACTGGACCAACTCATTTCTGATACTACCGGGGGAAAAAGTAAATTCCTTCCTCAACAAAAGGCTGTTCGTCCGTTTCGCAACCAACAGCCAACGCGTTTTCAATTTTTTTTTTTTTTTTGCAACCGTTCCGGTTGGTCCTCCTCTACCTTTTTCTTCCGGATCAGGTCGGTCCCCGCCCGGAGACAGAGGCTCCCAGGTCTCATACAGACCTAACCGCTCTTGGAAACCCAGGCCTAGGAATTCTAGATCTAGGGGAGCCAGATCTCCTAGATATACCCAGTGACTTGTTGCGGTATCCGTCGGACACCGACAAAGTTGGCGGTCGCCTACTTTCCTTCAGTCACACCTGGCTTGCGGTCGTCCATGACAAGTGGGTCAGGGAGCTGGTGTCCTCTGGATACAAGATAGAATTTTCTTCTCCCCCTCCAACTTGTTGTTTTTTGTTTTTTTTTTTTTTTTGTTTTTTTTTCCTTTCCTCTCCCCCCAAGAAAGATGAGCCTTCCTTCAGGCTCTGCTAAAGGAATGGAGTCCTCATTCCGGTCTCATCACGAGAGGTTCAGGGGATTTTATTCAAACCTTTTTGTGGTTCCAAAAAAGGACGGGACTATGCGACCCATTCTGGATCTGACTGTTAAATCAGTTTAAGGTACGGCGATTCCGAATGGAATTTCTCTGGTCAGTTGTCATTTCCACCAGCAGTTCCTGCGTTTTGCAATTCACGAGGAACACTTCCAGTTCGTTGCCTTGTCCTTCGGACTCGCCACCGCCCCAGGGTCTTTACCAAGGTCATGGCGGCTATCATGGCCATTCTCCACTCTCTCTAGGGGAGTAGTGGTGTTACCGTATCTGGACGACCTGCTCATCAAGGGTCCGTCCCTTCCAGCCTGCGAGGAATCCGTGGATATAACAGTAAATACACTTTCTCGCCTGGGGTGGAAGATAAACTTCGAAAAGTCTTTCCCGAAACTGGCTCAGCGATTTTCCTTTTTAGGAATTATCTTGGACACTTTCCGTGGGTTGGTCATTCTCCCTCCAGAAAAGACCAAAGCCTTACAACAGGCAGCGTGGACTCTTTCCTGACCAGTTTCTCACTCCATTCGTTTCAGCATGAGAGTTCTCGGATAGATGGTGGTTCCGATGGAAGCAGTTCCATTTGCACAGTTCCATCTCTGTCCCTTACAACATGCGTTGCTGTTAGTTTGGGACAAGAACCCGTTCTCCCTGGACCGCCGGATCCTTCTGTCCCTGCGGATCATGCAAGCCCTCAGGTGGTGGACACTGAGGTCCTCCCTGTATCAAGGGAGGTCTTTTCTCCCAGCAAGATGGTTGATGGTAACCACTGACGCAAGTCTGCTCGACTGGGGTGCGGTCTTTCGTCACCACACGGCACAGGGTCGTTGGTCGACCCGAGTGTCACGTCTCCCCATCATTTTGGAGATACCAGCGATCAGATTAGCTTCATGGAGTTTCCACCATCTCCTTGCAGGTCACCATATCAGGATCCAATCCGACAACGCCACGCCTGTAGCGTATATCAACCTCCAGGGAGGTACCCGCAGCAGGATGGTCATGCACGAAGTGAGTCACATCCTCCATTGGGCCGAGACCAACCATTCGCCCATCACAGCAATCCACATCCCGGGCGTAGAAAACTGGGCGGCAGATTTTCTCAGTTGCCAAGGCATTGCCTCGGGAGAGTGGTCTCTTTTTATCCGGAAGTCTGTCAGCAGATTTGTCATCGTTGGACTCCGGATGTGGATCTCATGGTCTCAAGACTAAACAACAAGGTGCCTCAATTCATTGCCTGATTGCGCGATCCATGCGCCATCGGATGCCCTAGTTCTGCCATGGCACCAGTTCCGGCTCCTGTACATCTCTTCGACTCTTCCCTTGCTTCCGAGGGTCATCAAGAGGATCAGAGCGGAGGGAGTACCAGTGATCCTAGTCGTGCCAGATTAGCCGCGTTGAGCATGGTATGCAGAACTAAAACTACTAGTCGCTGACATCCCCTGGCGACTTCCAGATCGCATGGATCTACTCTCACAGGGCCCGATTTACCACCAGAATTCTGGGGCCCTGTCTTTGACGGCGTGGCCGTTGAAACCTGGATTTTAACACAGGCTGGGTTCTCTCATGACGTGATTTCCACCATGATTAGTGCTAGGAAGCCTGTGTCCATGCGCATCTATCACCGCACCTGGAAAACCTTCTTTTCGTGGTGCAAGGATCATGGTCGATCACCTCTGGTGTTTTCCAATCCGGCCATATTGGAATTCCATCAATCCAGATTAAAATCAGGCCTCGCGCTTAGCTCGCTCAAGGGCCAAATTTCGGCCTCGTCAGTGCTTTTACAATGCAAAATTGCCACCAAACTTCAGATCAAGACGTTCATTCAGGGAGTTTCCCATGTGGCGCCTCCTTATAGAAGGCCATTGGAATCATGGGCCCTTAACCTGGTTCTCGGGGCATTACAGAAGGCTCCTTTCGAACCGCTGCAGGACGTGTCACCGACCGTCCTCTCTTGGAAGGTGGTCTTTCTAGTGGCAATTACGTAAATCAGACGAGTTTCAGAATTGGCAGCCCCCTGTCCTGCCGCCCTCCGTTTCTGAATTTTCATAAGGACAAGGTAGTTCTCAGGACGTCTCCATCCTTCCTGCCCAAGGTCGTCTCCTCTTTCCATCTCAACGAGGAAATTGTTTTGCCTTCCTTTTGTCCGGCGCCAGTCTATCGCATTGAGAAGGCCCTCCACGACCTGGATGTGGTTAGGGTGCTGAGACGGTACATCTCGTGGACTGCTCCCTTCCACAAGTCAGATGCCCTGTTCATGCTTCCAGAGGGGCATAGGGAGGGTCTAGCCGTGTCAAAAGCAACACTAGCCAGGTGGATTTGCTTGGCGATTCAGGAATCCTACCATGTCAGGAATGCACCTGTCCCAGCGGGGATTAAGGCGCACTCTACAAGGTCAGTGGGTGCCTCTTGGGCCATTCGGCACCAGGCCTCGGCAGAACAGGTCTGCATACTTTTACAAACATTGCCTAATTTCATTCTCAGGCCTCTGCGGATGCAGCTCTCGGCAGACGCAGCCTGCAATCGGCAGTACCTCAGTGTTGACTTGGTGGTACATGGGGTATTAGCAGATGTATGCTCCCCAACCAGGGACTGCTTTAGGACGTCCGACTGTCTGTGTTCCCCAATGAGGTGTAGGAGAAATAGGGATTTTTGTGTACTCACCGTAAAATCCTTTTCTCCAAGCCAATCATTGGGGGACACAGCACCCACCCTGTATAGCCTATTGGCTCACCGTAGCATTCTTAGGTTTTGACATAGTTATGGTTATTGTTGACTGTTTATTATCCTACTACTTTTTTCACCGAACTGGAGAAATCTCAGCCAGCGAGAGGGTGTATACTGCAGGGGAGAAGCTATGATAGTGTTAATTAGGCCTCACTGTACGGATTTGATTCTTGGTGCACATTAAAAACAACTTACAATGCCAATAATTTAAAGGGCATTAGTAAATTCAGGTAACTTTTCAGAATTAAATGCCTTGTTTGTTTACATAAGGAATGGCACTAGTTTTGGGCATTAGGACTTGTATCTTGCATTTTTCCCCAGTTTTCCCTTCTACAAGCTTGATTTCTAATTTCCAGCTTTTTCTGAGCCAGTGGGTAGAGATAAGCTGCTGTGTTGTGTCCTACATACAGCACACACTGAGGGATTCTGCTCTTCTCTGTAGCAAACAGAAGCAGCATAGAGAGAGGACCTTACACAGCAGTGCTCTGCTCTACAGGTTTCTCAAACCAGAGAGATCTGGAACCAACAGCACTAATGAGGATATTGTGCCATACACCCAAAAAACTGAAGTGGAAGCAGAAAAATGTGTATATAACATATGAAGTATCAAACATAATGCAATAAATACAAAATGTGTAAGCAGTCAAGATTATGATACCAAAAAACAGAAAAGTACATATAAAAACCAGGGTTAAAAAAAAAAAAAGTTAATTTTCTCCCCACAGCGTTTGGCTAAGTGCAGGCGCCGGGAAGGTCGATAACACTATTAACCAGCAGATTAACCCCATATCTGCAGGATAATAGCGTTTTTTCCGGGGACAGGTTCCATATAATTACTTTTGTAGCAACATTGGAAAATGTCAGTAGTTCTAACTTAAACTGTGATCCAAATTATTATGCAAAAAGAGTTTCGGAGTGATAAGGTTAGAATTTTTTTGTTTGTCACTTAAACTCATTGATGGTGATGTGGGTCAGGCCTCTTTATATCACTGAAAGCAATTGCAAATACCTGTACAAATTAGTTTGGCAGGTGTGTCCAAATAAAGGCAAGACTACTTAAGAAGGCTGTTCCACATTATTAAGCAGCCTACATTTTTTTGCCAAAATGGGAAAGAAAAAGGATGTGTCGGCTGCTGAGAAGCAACAAATTGTGGAGTATTTAGGTCAAGGCATGACTACAATCAACATTGCCAAGACACTTCATCGTGATCATCGCACAATCAAGAAGTATGTAGCTGATTCCCAGCACACACGTGTGCGTGCTGATAAGGAAAAATTGAGGACTCTTTCCAACAGGCAACTGCGTCAGGTTAAAAGAGCAGCTGCAAAAATGCCTTGTCATAGCAGCAGACAAGTTTTTGAAGCTGCTGGTGCCTCCAACGTCCCCCGAACAACAAGATGCAGGGTCCTTCAGAGGTTTGCAGCTGTGCGTAAGCCATCCTGTCGACCACCTCTATCCACTGCACACAAGCAGAAACGGCTCCAGTGGGCCAAACGATGCATGAAGACTGACTTCCAAACTGTTTTGTTCACCGATGAGTGCCGTGCAACGCTCGATGGTCCAGATGGATGGAGTGGAGGATGGCTGGTTGATGGACACCCCATGAAAACACGGCTAAGGCGCCAACAAGGAGGAGGTGGAGTAATGTTTTGGGCTGGAATCATGGGGAGAGAGATTGTCGGCCCCTTTAGGATCCCTGAAGGGGTAAAGATGAACTCCATAATGTATGTGGAGTTTCTAAAACAGCACTCCCTGCCATGGTTCAAGAGGAAGAACCGTGCTTCCCGCAGCAAGATCATTTTCATGCATGATAATGCACCTTCTCCAGCTGCAAATAACACATCTGCATCTCTGGCTGCTATGGGCATAAAAGAGGACAAACTTATGGTGTGGCCACCATCTTCCCCTGACCTCAACCCCATTGAGAACCTCTGGAGCATCATCAAAAGGAGTGTCTATCATGGCGGGAGGCAGTTCACATCTAAGCAACAGCTCTGGGAGGGTATTCTGTCCACATGCAAAACAATTGAAGCACAAACCATCCAAAAACTGACAAATTCAATGGACGAGAGAGTTCAGAAGCTTCTTTCGAACAAGGGGTCCTATGTGCAAATGTAACATCACCTAGAATAAAGTTTTGACTTGAAAACTGTTTGATTTCATTTTGTAATAAGCTGATAATGCTTATAATTTCACAACTGACCATTTTTTTTGTTCAAAATAAAAATAAAAAGGTTGAAAACTCTGCTGTGCATAATAATTTGGAACATGCATTTTGAGTGTTTTATTTTTAAAAATATACTGTTTTCATAGGCAGTTTGTTCAAAAACATTGCAATTATACTAGAACATTAGATGTCTGGAAAATAACAATGACTGCAATTCATATAGGTAATTTAGAGAAAATATGAGCAAATATTTTTTGCATAATAATTTGGAACACAGTGTACACCATTTATAAGGCATGTGGAATTGTAGACTCCAATCAAACACATTTCATACTTTTTGCACTTTAGGATAAAATGCCAGAGGTACGGCAGAGTTCTTTTGCATTATTGGGGGATCTAACCAAGGCTTGTTTTCAACATGTCAAGGCGTGCATTGGTAAGTTTCGCTCTGTTCACGTTGGTGTTATTTGTATTGGATGTATTCCTTTTTTGCTCTGTATTTACATCCACTTTTTTTTTTTCGTTTAGCGGATTTCATGCCCGTTTTAGGAACTAATTTAAACCCGGAGCTAATTTCTGTGTGTAACAATGCTACTTGGGCAATTGGTGAAATATCTATACAGATGGGTATGTATGACTAATTTTCTTTTTAATATAGACTTGACAGTAAATCTATGGTGTAGATGTTATCCAGGCTTTACTATTGGTGTTTTTGACTAATTTCTATGTAATGTCAGATCAGTTAGTATCAATAAATAAAAATATATATATATATATATATATATATATAAAAAAAAATATATGTGTGAATGTTTGCTCATTTCTGAGCTGCTTTTAATGAAGTCCAGACTTTTTTTTTTTTTTTTTTTTTTTTAGGGGGGAAATGTATCTAAAGTGATGCATAAAAAAAATGAATTACCGTATATACTCAAGTATGAGCATAGTTTTTTTTCAGCACAAATTTTTTTTGTGCGGAAAACTCCCCCCTCGGCTTATACTCTGAGGTGCCCAGAACGTGCAGTGGGTCACAGAGGTAGGAGCCGGCTGCTGCGCCGAACTCCTGTGCCCGCTGCTAAAGAGAAATGAATATGCACTGGCAATGAATATTCATTTCTCTAATAGTACACCGTGACAGCCGCAGCAGCCAGCTCCTGCAGCTGCCGGGTGGTCACCACCCGTGTGTCGCTACTTAAGAGGGGTGAATATTCATTTCTCTTAAGTAGCGGCATGTGACCGCCCAGCAGCTGACACTGTGTGCCCTACTCCACTCCTTAATGACCACCAATATGTCTTTTTACTGACCTGCGATATAAGACTAGCAATCCTCCCCAAGGGTGACAATTCCGCATCTGTCAGCTGTACACTATCGCTGACTACTTGCTTCATCAGCCACAATCAGTGTTGGTACCTACTATAGTTGTTTAACCCCTTAAATGCTGCTGTCAATAATGACTACAATATGTAGATGGTTAACAGTGTGGGGGCTCCCTCTTTAACCCCATCGGCACCCTGAGAATTTGATCGTGTGGTCCTGATGTTTGCTATTTGGTCATGATCTGCTATAAGAGCCTTAAAGTTTTCCAGCTGTAGCGGCCTGTTAAGAAGTTAGAAACATTTAGGTGATAAAAATAAATTTTTTCATTCCTGTTATGCCACTTTGCATTAATTCCTGAAAAGCACCTGAAGGGTTAATAAACTAGCTGAAGGCAATTTTGAATATAATTTTTTGGGCGATTCTGAACGCGGCGATACCTAATGTGTATGTGTGGGTTTTTTTTTTTTTTTATTTTTTTTTTTTTGAAAGGGGGTGATTTAAATGTGATATATATATATATATATATATATATATATATATATATATATATATATATATATATATATATATATATATATATATTTAAACATTTTTTTACACTTTTTGGCATGCTTCAATAGCCTCCATGTGAGACTAGAAGCTGCCACATCTTGATCGGCTCTGCTACATACAGGCGATGCTCAGATCACCTCTATGTAGCAGAATTACTGCATTGATATGAGCACCGACCACAGGGTGACGCTCATGGCAGTCCGGCATCAGCAACCATAGTGGTCTCAAGGAGACCTCTGGTTGTTATGCCGACGCACCGATGACCCTCGATCACGAGACGGGATCAGCAGTGCGCGTATTTCTGGACCGGCGTCCGGAAGCGCGCGTTAATAGGCAATTCCACCTGCGCCTATTGCGGGCACATGTCAGCTGTTCAAAACAGCTGACATGTCCTGGCTTTGATGCGGGCTCACCGCCGGAGCCCTCATCAAAGCGGGGGTACTGCCATTGGATGGCAGTAAGGGGTTAAAGGCAAATTCAGAATTGCAAAAACTTAGAATTCTTTCCTCAATGGCTGAGAGGGTCATGTGTTCATATTAATCTGCTGCTGGAAAGTTTCCCTTCTTGAAAATATTTTTTTGTGTGTGTTTGTGTGGTGGTTTTTTTTTTTTTTTTTTTTTTTTACAACTGCATTCAAATGTGGTGGTTCTTTTTTGCTCGTTTTTGCTTTTATTTTAAATGTAACTTAATGTAAATGTTTCTTCCAAATACTTTATCTCAGAAATGGTAAAGGGTGCAGAATAGTAAAAGCTGGCGCTCGGCTTTGTGGTGGTTTGGCTGCTGCATTAGTTGATGAAAGTATATGGAAGAATTATCTAGTATAACTTGCAGTGAACTAAAGACAAGATCCCCTCATTGGACAACCATCCGAATAGTAACCTGCTGACATGACGTGTAGTATTGTGCTGTGATGTCCATGGAGTATAAGGTCTGTTCTTTGTTTTTTGTTTTAGGAGCTGAAATGCAGCCTTATATTCCACTGGTGTTACATCAACTGGTAGAAATCATTAACAGGCCCAACACACCAAAGACTCTCTTAGAAAATACAGGTACCACTTGCCGGGTGTTTGCAGGCAGCTCGGGTTCATTTGTCTTATGACGGAGCTGATGTGATTTGTTTGCCATCAGATTTGTAGCCTTGACTCATTCATTTTATTATTTTAGCATCTTTTACCCCTTTTTTATTAATATAATGTGTTGGGTGTTTTTTTTTTTTTTTCTTGCTCAAAACATGGTTCTCTACAACATACCACCAGCAAGCTGTAATTAGACAGAACGATACTTTTGGCATGTTAATAAATTACACCTCCAGCTATAGAGATAAGAGCGACTGTAGTGCGGGCGTCTGCACCGTGATGGGTGAGTTTGCCGCTCAGTAGCTGCCACGGCTCGGCCACAGGTACTGCAGTCTTCTGGGGTTTTGTCTTCAGCACCGTGCAATGACAATCATGTTATACAATGCTGGAAACTAAGCCCTTTTAGGCCGGGCCGTGTCAGTAGCTAACGCAAAGTCACTAACGAAAAGCATATATCATACCATAGTTTTTTGTGTTTTGTCAAATTTGGAGGCACACTTTGAAAATCATTCTAATTCTGTTTTGGAAGCCTAAGCGGGTATAATCCCACTCTTGTGCATGTCTTATAACCTGAATATGAAATCTAGTCAAGCTATTTATCCTAGTACCAAAAAGAATTAGAGGGTTCATATATTAATGTATTTTTAGTTTCCTTAGTTTTTGTATTTTCTTTTGTATATGTTGAATGTGATGTACTTTTTGGCTAAAAATTCATTGTGGGACCAAGTGTACAGAAAATGTAGCATCTTTTTTTGTGCATTCATGTATGATATGCCCTTACCACCTTACGGCAGTTCTAAACTAATGGAGTTTGTTAGGTGTTAAAATCCAGGTGCCCATATATTGCCGCGTGGCAGATTTGTTCCTCCCGTAGATTTTCTAGCATTGCAGTTTAGCCCAAGTCAATTAAAGGGAACCTGTCTCCATGTTTTTCCCATATAACCTACGGCCACCACCTTTCATCCCTGTGTTACAGCATTCTGGACTGCTGTATACAAGTTTCCAAGCCGCTCTGCAAAGCAAAAAAAAAACTGATGGGCGTCACTGGTCTATGTCTATCTCCTCTCGTTCGCTGGCCGTCCTTCTTTGCTTCGTGTGGATCATGCAACCTACGTCGTCATCCACAGTGTTCCCTGTCGCACTCTTGCGCAGACATATTTCTCTCCTCCCTGTAGTGCACATGTATCTGTGCTCTTTGGCTTTTCCCGCTCGTGCGCAGAACGGTACTTTGCTCTGCCCTCGGCAGGGAAGAGAAGTACGCCTGTGCAGGAGTGGGTTGGGGGACATAGTGGATGATATAGGATGCGTCAGCCACATGAAGCGGAGAAGGAGGACGACAGTCTCCAGACGAGAGGAGACAACGAGCCAACACCACCGATGCCCATAGGACTAGACTGCCCGTAGGTGAGTATAATAAATGGTCTTTTTGTTTTGCTGAGCAGCTTGGAGTCTCGTGTACGGCATTCTCGAATGCTAGAACATATTGCTGAAAGGTGGTGGCCGTAGATTTATATGTGGAAAACCCTGGTGACCGGTTGCTTTTTAAAGGGTAACAGTTATTTTAGTTTGCGTTTCATAAATCATTAGTATACATGGAAAAAGCACCAACTTTGTAATCTTTCTCCAACTGGACTGAGCTTTACCTCTCAATTCGGAGGTAAAATCTGTATTCAGTGAAGACACTAATTCCAATTATTGAGATGAGATGGCAGTTGGTGCTTTTAAAATTCTATGGCGTAGGGAGCAGAAGGGCTAGAGGCGTCAAACATTTTGCTGAAATAAGTTAGTTCTCCATAGACATTTAAAAGCACAGTGTCCTCTCCTGTATCAGTAATGGGAAAATATGCATTCTGTGATCTGTGAATCATTTTATCCATGAATGAGTGAAAGATCAGTACAGGAGGAGAAGGGAATGATCTCTGGTAAGATATATTACAAGGTTTTTCACGTGTACTATGGATGTATGTGGGAAAAAAAGAAACCAAAACTGTTACGCTTAACTTTTGCTTTTGGGTTTCATTAAAATGTAGCGGTTTTAAAGGGAATCTGTCACCCTTTTTTGGGACTATCAACTGCCGGCACTGACGTCAGGGGCTTATCTACAGCATTCTATAATGCTGTAGATAAGCCCCTGATGTAACCTGAAAGAGAAGAAAAGAGTTAAATTATACTCACCAGAGGGCTGTCCAGTCTTGGTCCGATGGGTGTTGCAGTCCGGCGCCTCCCATCTTCATACGATGCCGTCCTCTTCATCTTTTCTTCCTGTCGTGGCTCCAGTGCAGGAGCACTGCTCTGCCCTGTTGAGGGCAGAGCAGAGTCCTGCAGTGCGCCTGTGCCGGAGCCACGACAAGAAGGAAAGATGAAGAGGACGTCATCGTATGAAGATGGGAGGCGCCGGACCGCAACACCCATCGGACCAAGACTGGACCGCCCTCTGGTGAGTATAATTTAACTCATTCTTATCTTTCAGGTTACATCGGGGGGGGGGGGGGGGGGGGGGGCTTATCTACAGCATTACAGAATGCTATAAATAAGCCCCTGATGTCGGTGCCGTCAGCTGATAGTCCAAAAATAGGGTGACAGATTCCCTTTAATTATAAGGTTGTTTTTTTTTTTTTTGTTTTTTTTTCCGTTCACTCCCCCTACCAAATTTTAATTGTTACGAACCATTGGTGAGGTTGTTCTGACAGGTTGTAATTCCTTTATTGAGCTCCTCTCAGCTGACTTATGACCACATCTTATACACTGTCAAAACAATCTCACAGACGGTCTGTCATTGACTCATTCTGCAGCCAACAATAAGGTACTGTCACACTTAGCGATGTACCAGCGATCCCGACCAGCGATATGACGCGGTCAGGATCGCTGGTACATCGCTAAGTGGTCGCTAGTGAGTTGCCACACAGGAAGATCTCACCAGCGACATCGCTGGGGACGGGGATCGCTACTTACCTGTCACACCAGGCGATCCTGCGTCCTCCCGCCCGGCTCCACGCGTCGCTCGTCCTCACAGCAGGAAGCGCCGCAGGAAGCTGACGACGAGAAACAGTCCTGAACGTTCTCGCGCGATCAGCGATAACCAGCGGGGGAGCGGTTGTAGGTAAGTATCAGACATAGCGATATCGCTAGCAATATTGCTATAACGTCACTAGTTATAGCGATATTGCTAGCGATATCTCTTAGTGTGACAGGCCCTATAGACTGCATAACACAGGCTGCAGAAGGCAGATGGTGCTAAATTTGTAATTGTGCCCAATTGCAAACATTTCTCAGTCCAAAATACACTGCTCAAAAAAAAATAAAGGGAACACTAGACACTCTTACTGAGCAGACACATGGATGTTAGTGACCCTCCTATCATTTCTACCTGTTCATTCCATTGGCACAGCCGCAGGAGAAATTGAATCACAATCAGTGTTGATTTCACAGAAGTGTGACTGACTTGGAGTTACATTTTAAGTGTTCCCTTTATTTTTTTTTTGTGCAGTATGCATGCATTAAAAAAAAAAAATTGACCAAGGCTGTCCATGCTCATTAAATTTTTGGTTGGCTGCTCATTTGAGCGTTTGAGGTCTCTTTTTATTAAAATAAACATGCAAAGTGTAGAGACCGCGTATCTTTTTTTTCCTCCCAGAAGAATTCTATAGACCGCCATACACATTAAAAGGGTAATCGGGGATTATAGACCTCCTTACATCTGATCTCAGAATTGTTGGGCAGTTTTCAGGACAGATGAGCTGCTCCCTGAGATGTCAATCAGTCAATTGCACTCCAGTCGCCAGTGAAAACATATGAACGCTTGGCCAATCCGACCAGCATTGAGGAGTCAGATGGCTGTGGGCCAAATGTGCGTTCAATGGCCGGTAGGATTGAGCCGCCCCCATACATTGTAGATAATTTGCAGCAACTTGTAGGTTGTTGTACCTTTCATGCACAAGAGTAGTTTTCGGAGGGCCAAAAGCAGGAGGTTATACCGTGCATTCTCCAAATATATTTGAACTGCCGCCACAAGGAACTTGTTCAAAGAACTGTTCAAGATCCTGAATTCTTCATTTTCACGCTGCGGGTCCCACACTGAGCTTTTATACAGGAAGCATATCCCTTGCTTTATATGCATGCTGACATTAGACTGTTCACAAATGCCTGTTCAATGGGAATGTTGCATAGTTTGTCACCTGGACATAAGTTTTGTTTTATTCTGCTTCTATATAAATCTGCTGACTTCTAGTATCTGTTTAGTTTGCTTACAGACTTCTTTTATACAATTTTTCCGACATCTTCCTTCTCCCATTTCTCTCGTCTCTCGCATTAACCATCTGTCTCTGTATGAGAGGACACATCTAAAACACAAAGTGCCCCCTTATCTCACCTTGTATCTTGCTGGTAAAGGTGCTCGGTACTCCAGCGTGTCCACACTCCTCTATTGTCCTTCAAGAGTCAATCCAACAAATGTTCAGACAATATCTCACTGTTAATAAAACTCTTAAAACCTGTTCAACCTCCCTACGTAGTAGATAATGTGATGTTCTTGTCCAGTGCATATATATTACAATTTTCCAATGTCATGGAGACTTTTTTTTTTTTTTTTTTTTAAAGAAAGTTGGACACTTAAGTGGTTGTCCATTACTTGGAAAGCCAAGGCTTAAACGAAATGTTCAGCTCAGATGAAATAAAATAAAAAAGCCTATACTCCCCTCCCTTGCCAGTGCTGTTCCCACAGTGTCTGCATTCGCTGTCCCCGGGGCTGTAATGCGGTGTTGTGATACTGGCCTCAATGTCTCCGCCTCTGGACTAACTGAACAAGAAGAGGACGCTGATCCCTGGGGTCTTCATGTTCAGTTTGTCCGAAGGTGGAGACAGTGACACCAGCTCTGGGCGCCGGCCTCGTGTTATTCCATCACATCACGGGGCCGCAGGTATTGACACCGTGGGACAGTGCAGGCTCAGGAGGGGGAGTATAGGCTTTATATTATCTGGGCCGATCATTTAGTTTAAGAAGGCGTTGTCCTAGTAGTGAACAACCCCTTTGAGGGTGGTTTCACATTTGCGTTTAAGGCTGCAGGCTCGGCCTGCGCACGGCCATCACTAAGCCCCGCCCCCTGCCGTGCCTCCGCCAGTAGCTCCGACTATGGGCACATGACACTGCATGCGTCCTGCGTCCCCTATCTTTAGCACTGGGGACGCAGGCCGTGCACAGGTATGCGTTTGGCGGCGCATGCGTCCTTTTGACGCTGCGCCGAGCGCACCAAATTGCAACCTGTTGCATTTGGCGCTGGTCGGCGCAGCGTCAAAAGGACGCATGCGCTAGCAAACGCATACCTGCACACGGCCTGCGTCCCCAGTGCTAAAGATATGGGACGCATGCAGCGTCATGCGCCCGTAGGCGAAGCTACTGGCGGAGGCACGACAGGGGCGGGGCTTAGCGGCGGCCGTGCGCAGGCCGACGCTGCGGCCTTAAACGCAAATGTGAAACCACCCTAATAGTGTTTCTACCAGTGCATGTGCTGTAAATGACCAGGCCTGCCTGGGTTGATCGGTGATGTGGACATGCCTATGCCATATGTATGTGCCTATATGGGATGTTACTATTGAGGCCCTTTCATTTACTGTGGGGGCCTAGGACCCCCCTTTTTGAGGAACGTTCTTATAAACGTGCTGTCCTCACATGGTTTCTGGGCTCGATTGCCCCCTCCAGTCTATAATGGCTACTTATAGGTAATTGCAGCGTCCCGCAGGGCGCATAGTAAATTTCATTCCCCCTATAAAAGCCTACATACTAGCTAAGGTCAGACACCGCGCTCCTGTAAGGGGCATCTGAGGGCTGCCGAGAGCCACTTCATCTCTTAAAAGCTTTTCACTGCACCGTTAGAAATGTATTGCAAATTACTTGCTGACTGATAGCGGCAACGGTTTCCGCAAAATCGTGTAGCCATGAACCATACCGAGCCAGTTGTAATGATGCATTGGAAGCCGCTGCGATATTTAGGAAGCTGCCTCTCGGCAGACACACGGATCATGTGCCACCTACCCGCTGAGCGCCAGGTGTGACCCGAGCCACATGGCTTGTCTGGTATTTGATTCTATTTTCCCATCCTGATGTGTGGTTTTGTTTTTGCTATAAAAGTTCTAATTCCAGCAGAAAGGCTGAGATTTCAGCCTTCCCTCCACTCAGATGTAGTTTCTTGGCAATGGGAAATCTACCTGGGTAACTTTCATAGACAGTAGTCAGATCAGATCACATTTTATGCTGTCGCTGCTGCAAGTGCTATTCTGAAAATTGGTTTTCTCAGCATGGCACATGTAAATAAACTGCCTTGGGGTCTGTGCACATGGTGCAGATTTGTTTAGTTTTTTTTCTACACAGATTTGTCACAAGACAAGAAGGGTTTCGAATGAGAATCCAGAAGTCTCATGCACACGGTTATTTGAGACTTGTGGATTTGGTGCTGATTTAGATCTGCCGCATGTCAATTGTTTTGGTGTTTTTGCTGCAGATTTCACTCGAACTGATGAGTAGTGAAAAATCGGCACATAAGTGACCTGTACAGTGTGTTTCTTGCCAAGATATGCCGAAATTTCTGCACCATATACTTCAGATTTAATCTACGTCTTTACCATGGCAGTCCTGGGCAGGACCATGTGCACAGAGCCTATATCAAGGCAGATGCAGTCCTCGAAGGCCCATTTAAATTGCTAGTTTTGTCTTAAGAGCCAATCGACAAACTGTTCAGTCTGATCGTTCCCATACAGGCTGATGTACTGGCTTATCCTGGCATAGAAATGATCTGCAAACCTGGCCTGCTTACACCGGCGAGCGGCTTATGAATGTTTCTGGATAATCGGAAATCTGCAATATGAAATCAGTCATTTAGCGTTACAGGAAAATGTCGTTAATTTGTGTGTAGTGGATTCACAGCCTTCATATGGAAGTATGCGTGAGGCCTCAGGATGTCTTCACACGTCAGATTTTTACAGATTTTTCATGTGGTTTCTATGTGAAAACCTGTGAAGTCCACCTTATAATGATAGTTCTGGTGCTTTTCAGCATGAGACTGAGATCCACATTGCAGACAAAGTGACGGTCACTTAGTGAAACCGTCAGACACTCCATGGACTATGGACCCAATTAATGGGTCACATCTGTAGGCAGATCTCCTGAACATTTACCTGTATTTCCATGGTCTGCCTCATATTTCCACAGTGGATTCTCTTGCCAATTTCCATTCGATTCCTCAGTCTCCCTAATCGCTGTGTGAACATACCCTAAAGGCTGGTTCATACTGCGCTGTGACAGTCCATTTAACGGACTGCGTTACACCGCGGTGTAACGCAGTCCGTTAATGCTGCCATAGCCTCCCATTAACTAGCACATCGCGGCGTATGCTGTAAAGTGGCACACAGTTGCGATGTGCCGTTAAGCACTGACGGAGCCTTGGACGCGGCCTGCAGCGTCTGAGGCTCCGTCACAGCTAGCGCTGATGATTCATCGGCGCTAGCAGTCATAGCATGCTAGCGCTGATGAATCATCAGCGGTATAACATAACGCATATCGCGTTATGCTATAGCGTTAACGCAGTCCACGCTATGCGTTGATAGGGCTTGTTAACGCTATGTGAACCTGGCCTTAGTGTTTATCGCCCAGTCTCCTGGATTCTACCTTGCTGTACATAGTTTGTACCATATCGTGACCATAAACCTTAAGTACCTGGTTGTGGATTCCATCAAAATTGCCCCAATATTGTCTATCCTGACATTGATCATTAGTGATTAAATATTTAATTTTCTTCACAAAATATCCAATTTTTGCATTTTAACAAGCAAAATAAATACTTGTTTCCATGAAATAAAAGCTGTCTGAACAGAGAATGAAGGCCTTGCGTTTGAGGTGTGTTCTCTTTTTTCTTTCCTTTTCCTCCCTGCCCTCCTTTCTCCACCCCTACACTCCTCTTCAGCCCTAATCCCCTTCTGACAGTTATGCCATATGTCACTCCCTCTGCGGAGGCGGTGCTCATAGACGACACTAGTGATATCTTATGTTTATTATCATACACAGATTCTGTTTTCTGTTTCTGAGTTATTTGTTGTTTTTTTTCTTTATTTTTTCTCCTCCCCCCTCATTTGCTCATGTCTTGGTTGGCGTTTGGTGGTGTATAACCGTGATTGCGTTGCCTTAGCAATAACAATTGGTCGTCTTGGTTACGTTTGTCCTCAAGAGGTGGCCCCCATGCTACAGCAGTTTATAAGACCCTGGTGTGTATTCTTCAATTTTTTTTACATTCATTTCTCCATGTTTTCTTTACAGTTCACATTTTTAGACTTTATTTTGTATTTGTTTTTTTTTTTTTTTACATTTTTTCCGTCAGTTATTACACAATCCTTAGTCATTGTCAGACATGTGACTAATCTTGTCCTATATTGTCACTTATTTTTTTTAATTTCTTCCAAGCATTGTCATATACAAGTCTTATCATTTCTGTTGTGGCTAACGACTAATTGATGCATGGGAGCATGGGATAAGATTGTCACATGCTTGTTGTGTTTAAAGCTTGTTTCTTAGGTTTACCTATTGCCATAGCAGTGAGGAGGTGGCCATTTCTGATATCCTACACCTCTACCAGTGACTACACTGAGACATGGCGCCTCACTAAGCCACTAATGCCTAGACATATCCGTGGCAGTATCTACACACGGCGGCCTCCACTGCGTGAGCAGTGGGTAAACGGAAAGGGCATCAATTGTGGTTTTCAGACATGCTGCATGCACACATCACACGCCAGCGTGTTACATCCTACACTAGACTGGTAACACTGGCACTAATGTATCCGCAAGTATCGCAGTTGTCACACTGTATGTGGTAGCGTCCCAAAGGCTTTTTTTTTTTTTTTTTTTATTTCCAAGACTTGGTTGAAATAAGATTTTACAGCTAGTTTTTCCAGTTTCTCCAGTAAAGTTAGATGTTCTGTTGGTAGTGTAGACTCACTACAGTTTGCATATAGCGTAGCACTGAACAGTTAGGTGATGACTCTGTACGACCCCGTTAATTTCAGTGCACTCTTGAGCCTCCGTGGAATAAATAAGGTGTGCTGTTATTTGTAGGTGTACTTCATTGCGAAATATCCGAGACAATGAGGAGAAAGATTCCGCTTTCCGTGGCATTTGTACGATGATCACTGTAAATCCTGGAGGTGTAGTTCAGGTAAGGATTTTCTAGTTTTTTTGTAAAGGGGAATCCTAGAGCTGCTCACTACTTCTGCCTTGGAGTGGAGTATTGTGGATGGGTCCGGTGTACAGAGATTGGGAAATCGGCTCAGCATTATCCAGTTCTTCCTTCCCTCATGTTCAGCAGGAGCATGAAGTGTGGTGCCAGCTCTTACATCAGCACGCTCCTCAATACAGCAATGATTCGGCACTCCATTCCCCATAGAAAACTTTCTATTTTTTCAGAAGAGCTTGCACATAAAAATAGTGCAAAACCAATCAACTAAAGGCCCTTACTGAGGTGTGGTCTTAACTTCTCCTAGTCTGATGGCGATATCTGCACTGGAGATCAGTAACCTTTTAGAATGCTTTAAATCCACTAGTCTAATAAACAAGACACAACTTGCTGCTTGTACCCATTTGTGCAGGTGTGTGGGGTCATAATGTCCTTGCCAATGATTGACTCCGATGCGGAAGTGAGCGGGTACTTGTCAAGCTGATTGGTTATTTCAATCCTTGAACATCAAGTGGAGTTTTCCCACAAGTGTACCAAGTAGCTAACAAGCAGTGAGATTTACCAGGGGGCCATTCTAAATTGTCGCCATGTGCTACTTTCCCCTGCTGCAGGGGAAATATATTATCTCCTGGCAAAATTGTCTGGGGACCTTATTCCAAATTTCATTCATGGTTACTCCTGGGTTAGGCACCTACGAGTCCTTTCCGCTTGCTCTCCTTTACGACATGAATAATGGATTACTGTTGCTTAGTTAGCAGGTGGTGTTTTCATTGACTACTTCTTTCATTTTCAGGATTTTATTTTTTTCTGTGATGCTGTTGCATCTTGGATTAATCCAAAGGAAGACCTCCGGGACATGTTTTGTAAGGTAGTGATATTTTTTTTACTTGTGTGATTTGCTTATATTGAGATACAATTATGGTATGTAGCTTGTCTGTAGCCCTTCCATCCCCCTAAACATCAGTGCTGACCAGTCACTGTGACAAAGGTGGTAGTTATAACAGAGGATAAAGTGCCACCCTGAATGATGTTTGGAAAATGTGTGGCCGGCAGAAGGGGCAGACATATACATCCGTAAGTCACATGGCCCTCAGATGTAACTGTTTTTTGTAATATTATGGTGGACTACTTGGCACTACTGTACAACTCCTTTAGGAGCAAATTTGTTACTTTGCTTCCTCCGCTAAGCAGGAAGAGTTAAGTGACTGTTCTCGGTTAATTAGCTGTGACTGCAGAATTACCTGCTAACATGTTGTAGGATCCAATTGACTTCTATCATTGCTTGCCTTCTTTGTAGATCCTTCATGGATTTAAAAATCAAGTAGGGGAAGAAAATTGGAGACGCTTTTCGGACCAGTTTCCGCCTCCTCTTAAAGAACGTCTTGCAGCCTACTATGGAGTTTAACCTAGATGTGCTCTAGCTGCAGTCTCAACATTAGGGGTAAGTAGCGGAGAAAACCTTTTATAAACTCAGCTGGTTCTCGGCTTGCTCTGGTTTATTCCTGGCTATAACCTGTGTTTCAGCAGAATGCTACTTTCATTCTGGTATTTGTTGGGTTGCGTCTGTTCTTCACAAAATCTGTGAAAAAGTTTGTAGGAGCAATAGTTCCTGATTGTTCACTTGTATAAGGATTGCGATCAGCTGACGAACAAGCGACGTGCTCATTTAAGTGATCTGATGGCTTTTTATTGCCAAAACCTCACTTGGTGCTGTCAATAACATGTTTCTTGAGGACTGGACATGCTTATTGATCGTTCGGTCCTCCTCATTTACTAGTCAACCTGTGTAAACTAGCCAATAAATACGTGGCGAGTGACATGTAGTTGATCTTCGTTTTTAAGATGTGTTGACAGGTCTAAATGCACCATAAGGATTAACCTGGTGTTTCTTTATCTCCCATAGGTCCTTCAGTCTGGGAGACAGCGGGGGAGCCTCTGCACCCAGGGAAAAGCTACCCTATTGTAGGGGGGAAGGGCAAACCAGTAGGGAACACAGTTCAATCCCAAAGCCTACTGGGAGGGGCGGGAGGGAGGTGTTGCCGTCACTGTATTAAGTCGATGTCGGGAAACGTTTAAACGTCTGGAGCCTATGTGGGTGGAAACATGTCTCCTTAACAAATCTGCACTGGATGTGAAGAAGCAAATTCTAATCGCAAAGCAGCACATTCTGGTATACGGGGAATCGTACTCCTAACGAGTACCTTAAAATTGGACTCTAGAGGGGGCGGAAGAAGAGGAAAATTAATTTTTGCACACTTCAGAGGAAATCTTCAGAATGGGGTTATAGCAGTAAATTGCGTGTATTTTACAGCAAAGGGTTGCCTAACTATCCCACTAATCGGGAGTTCTGTGTTTGCATGTTAATGAAGACATAACTAGATGAAGTTGGCGAGGTTAAACACAGCTTGCTGTGTGTGATAAGTGCAGGTAATGGCAATCGCACTTCAGATGCCTGTGACATCATAAATTAAGATCTGCATAAAATTGACATCCACCAAAATGCCAAATTTAGTATTTTTTCTTTTAAGGATTATTTATTTTTTTTCTTTCAGGAGGTGGGGAGTAACTAGTAAAAAGAAACTCCTTATTTTTAGTTTACTATAAATCTTTAATATAAGTATATATTTTTTTAAGAGTCACTCCTTTGCTGAATGTTAATTTGCAGGGTTTTTTGGCAGCAAAAAAAAACAAACAAAAATAAAACCAAGGCATTCTGTACTGACTTTTGAGATCGCAAAGTGCTTTGCACCGTAGTGCAGTGTCATAAGGAATTAATTTGTGTAGGAGTCTGCAGATCAGGATTTGTTATAGTGGTTAAAATAAAATTTAGTGAGTTAAGTAGCATGCTTATATCACACGTTAAGATAGGCCAACACCTACCATATGCGCCAGGACTTTTTTATTTATTTTTTTTATTTTATACAGATTAAATATGCAGTTTTTTTTTTTTAGGTTTCTTAGTTATAAGGATATCTACATTTTAAGTGCTGCGGCGTACGGTTAGCCCTTATCCTGTCAGTTGGGAATGCCACACTGTATTGCAAGCCTGTCTGATGGAAAGAGGTCTAAAAAAAATAAATAAATATAGCGATATCTCCAGCATCTAACAATATTGAGAAACAAACGTATTGTATCACAATGTGGAAACTGATCTACATGTGGAAAACCTTGTTGCCTCCGTGCTGTCAGTGTGGTGTGCTTTTTGCATGGATAAATACTAGTGATTACTACAAGTTCTGTGGAGTAAGACCGGTGTAAGAGGGATGCATATGTGTTAGGTGGTGCATTTTTGAATACTAGACATCGAGGTAATTGGTATATTCCACTAGTGATTTTCACTTCAATGTATTGCCCCCCCCCCTTTTTTTTTTTTAAGCATGATCATATATCATTCATAGAAGCAAGGTATCTGCTTTCTATTGGCGCATGTTGGTGGCCCTTTGTACCCTAAGCAGATACATTGGGGTGCAAATTAAATCGCATCAGAATGAAAGATGGGTTCTGTTTCCCCTTTATTCCTCCCCCCCCAATTTAATTTTGTCCAGCTTTCTTGTTGCTTTTTCTTCACTTGTATTCCTGTGAATAAACCCTTATTAATTTAACCTTTTATTTTTCTTTCCATGTGTATTTTCTTATGTACTGTGAATGTGAACATTTTTAACTGGCACTCTTAACGAAGTTGTCCATGTAAAAGTGCGAGTCTTTATTAATTCAGATTGCCTCAGTGGTATCCCATGATGATAAAGAAATCTCCTTTTAAAGCCTTTTTTTCCTTTTTCTAAACTCTGCGGGTCAGAGTTAAGCCTACGCGCTCCATTTTCTTAGAGCAGAAGCAATGTTAAGCCATAACCATTTTTACTATATTTGTTCAATTCGTTTTGCGAGTGAAAACATTTGTAATCAATTTTGTAAAACAAACAAGCAAAAAAAAAAAATCCCTAATTTGCATGGTTTTATTTTTTTGTTGAACAGATGAACTATTGCACTAAATTGTACACGGTAACAGGAGACAAAAGGACTGAAAGCGCTGTAAACTAACAATCCATGGAAGTCTAGAATGCTGCTACACGAGCTTAGAGAAAACCCATCGTTTGTCTTTGAGCTTTCCCTTTTTAAATGTCCGAAAATGATTAGTGGAATAAGTCACATGTTTTTTTCTTTTCCCATTTAATTTGTAATTTTTATTTTTACACTACATTTAGAATATCCAAAATGGCAGTCATCTCCAATGACTTAATAGTTGTCCCATAATCTAGGTGGCGGTCTAATCACTTCATTTATTCTTCACTCGATTTTAAAGTCGAACTATACATTTGCATGGCTTTTTTTTTTTTTTTTTTTTTTTTTTCTCTCCCTGCGCTCAAGATGCTTTTTGAAATCTTAATAACCTTACAATAATGTGTAATAATGTAAACGTCATGTAGTCTGAAGTTTTGTTAAAATGGTCTCCTGGAAATCTGAGAGAGAAATAATAAAACCATTCAAATAAAACCATTTCTTTTGTAGGGGAAAGACTGGTCATGTCAAAGATGGTTTCTTGACTATTTCAAATTTCTTTTGCAAAAAGCCATTTTTTTGACACTGTAATATCAATCTCTCCGTTTTAATGGTCACAGGAGACAGGGTTGCCTTTTCTTTTTTTTTTGCTAATTATTCCTTGATTCTTGCATCATGGGATATATAAAACGTCTTACTATTGTGGTCTCGTCTTGACAGTTTCTGAATGTCAATGGAATGTTTATAGAATTGTGGGTCTTTGTCTTGTTACATTCCAGTGTTTCTGCCTCTTGGCATGCTAAAAGCACGGCTTACAATGTCTGTCTCTCACACTGAATAAAGTGCTGTTAGAGTGCTAAACTACAGAAATAGCCGCTGCTATGTGATGTAGATTCTCTACTTGAATATTTTTATGTTGTAGGAACCTCAGGAGGTCTGTGTTTACTGTTTTTTATATCTACCTTCTTTCTTGTTTGAGCTACCCCCTTATGTAGAAGGACTCTAACCATGATCAAAAAAACAAACTGCCCATCAACCTAAGTTGGTAACAGAAAGCAAACATTATCCCGATTTAAATGATATCGTCACTCTATAAACAGCTTGGGGTCACTAAGGAGCTAGTCTGATAAGAACATCAACAGGTTTCAGAAACTCTCCGTGACCGGGGTTGGGTTTTCTCCACTTTTTTGACACAATTTAGTTTTTCAAAGTTCCCTGGGTACAGCACAGTAATAAAGTGGTACAACTGCCATAAATCACATTTTTCCACTTGAAAGCTTTAAGATAGGTGTTGGGATCTGACTTGTAAGGGCATTGGTTTGTTGGTGAATAACCCTTACAGAAGCATGCACAACTGTAGGGCACTCTGCTACACTTAGAGAGCTGTGGAAAGGGACGGTAAGTGTCAAACTATATTCAAAGTAGAAATTAATACCTGTCAACTTCAAGAGATTACATACTGCTGCCTTCGTTAACTTTTGTTTTAGTTTTTGATTACAAAAATTCCTATGTACCCTTCAAGTGTTTTTTTTTTTGTTTTGTTTTGTTCTCACCCAGAGACCTATCATAAAGAATGTTAGAGGGATAGCTGTAAATGGAAGAGGCCGCATGAAAAGCGTCAGTTCATTTGTGTTGTGTTCTTCACAACGTTCACCGTGTTCTTTCAATGTTTTATTGTTGCCTTCATGGAAAGTATTTTATTTAACGTCACTTCCAAACGTTTTGTGAAAAAATGCCCGTACATGGTGCAAGTTTGACTACATGTGCTTTGTTTGCTGCCCGTTCTTAAAAGATCTTTGTGTATTATGGGTGTCCAGGTTTGTCTGTCACGTTTCTGATGGGGAATCGTCAAGTGTCAGAATGAAAGTGGTAAGACGACACCTTTTTGTGCTTTCTCAAGAACACTATTGAAACTTTTCTTTTTTTACAATTGTCCCCGGTGGTGCGGTGAAAGGGTCGGCCCACCGTTTTTAAGAGTTGCCATTTAATCTCCTATATGTTAGTTTCTCTTAATCTGAGAGCGGGTGGTTCTGAAGCATTGCCCAGGTGCCGTTTTAATGAATGTGACTGATCTCCAAATGAAAAGAATGTTTTCTTGTCCTCTAAAGAAACCTAGTCTTTCTCAGGAGCCTGAGGGCAAATTTGAGGAACACTCTCCTAAGGGGCTACTTTTTAAAGCACTATGTTTGGAATAGATAGCCATCAATAATCAAATCGTAACACTGTGATTTAAAAACAGTTCACAAACAGCCATGTGATGAAACAATCATAGTTATATTTTTCTAAAGCAATATGCACATACATAAAAAGGGAAAGGCACTTCTCATTAGCACTTCCACAATCCTTTTGATATGGGCACATAACGTAGTTGCATCTTTCTGCTGGCAACTTAGGTTGAGTGCATTACTGAATAAAAGCTTTATATCTGATTGTTTCCCTACCCTGAAAGATGACTTTTACCCTTACCGTATATGCTCCTCCAATCTAACAGTCTAATACAGGCTTGTGTAACCTGCGGCTCTTCAGCATTGAGCCTCACAAGTTCAACAGCTGGACAGTCCAGTGTTGCCAGGGCATACTTAAGAGATGAAGTTGAGTTTTTGGAGAGCCACTCGTTTCTTACCTCCAGTCTAATAAATTAAGCGATATTTCTCAAGTTTGCCTCTGCTTATTGAACTACACTTTAAATAGAAGAAAACTTATGGTTTTAGTTTTTGATAAGCTGCTGAATTTTAAACGTTTTTGGGGCCACCAAATATTTTGGATCATGCAGAGAATATATATTGTACTGTAGTAATTTTGTATTTACATTTGTATGATGTGATAATAGATGTGAATGTTAATCACTGCTTGGCTGTGTTAATAAAGTTGTTTAAGTACATTGCGTTGTAATTTATTTCTGCTAAGTTGTTGGAGGTACTGAGAAGTATTTGTGATTAGTGATGAGCGGACGTGCTCAGCTAAGGTGTTATCAGAGCATGCTCGGGTGCTAACCCAGTGACTATGGAGTGCTCGAATAATGTTAGCATCCCCGCGGCTGCATGTCTCACAGCTGTTACATAATCCCTGCATGTGTTGCGGCTGTCTAACAGCTGTGAGACATGCACGAACTGAAACCTATTGAGTGCTCCAAAGACACTCTGTTAGCACACGAGCGTGCTTATCTGAGCACGTTCATCACTACTTGTGATGTGTCCGCTAGTGTCTCACTTTTAGAGTGTGACTTGAAATACAGAACTCTTCTAGAAGCATCGGCCGGACAAGAAGCTGGAGGTTGGCCTCTACTCCTTACTGTGAAGCGGAGTTCTGTATCGGTATGACTGCATTCAGTGGGTTGGTAGATGAACGATTAACCACTTCAGCCACCGTTCTGCTTGGTTGTTAAAAAAAAAAAAAAGACTGTTGCCTTCCTCAGAGCTTTTTTGTTTTGTTTCTAAATGGTTAGTGATTGCTTTTTGAATACTCTTATGCAAATAGTCAATTTAGTCTCAAATTTTGCTTTTGTTATTACACCAGCAAAATAAGTGAATTTGCTTACTTTCATTCACAAAGTGTAGAGAAAAACCCCAGATCAGAATTGAAAGGTAAAGCTGGGAGATCAGCAATTTCAAAATGATGGTGTTCTATATGGTTTTTAAGGAGTTTCTGTGTGTTCTTCAGTGTTTCGACAGCCAGGACACATAGGGACTAAGCAACATTGCTGACCACGGTGGTCTGAGCATTCTGTAGGAGCAAGAACATCAAGATGGATTCACTGGTGGACCTCCAGAAGGTGCTAATGCCACAATCATGAATAAACGTGTCTAGAGAAACAAGTTGTTACAGCTCTAGATGTAGAATCAACCAGCCTTGTGTAGCTGAAGAACTTTGTCCCAGGGCTGTCTGAGCCAGTGGTCAAAACTGATGCCTTTATTGGATAATAAAGATGCTTAAGAGCAAAAGATTCTTATAAGAAACTACAAAACTGTTGCGCATTTAAGTCATAAACCAAAATGGAGAGTTGACTTTATAGTGAGGACCTACAGCACTAATGGCTACAGGCTAACTCGCATAAACAACAAAAATACGGACTATTAATAACGGCCATGTTCTTGTCTTTTACATACGTTATGGCAAACGCTTCAACCAGGATCTACTGGACTTTGCAGACTTTAAAACTATTGTCCTGTCCCAAAAGCAAAGTTTTTGTGGATTAATAGCACAAAATTTGTGAGGTATAAACTATTGTGAAATGGGAACAAAAATGTTTACGCAGTGTGATTATTGCCTCTTATCCTCTCGGTGATTCTGGATTTTGGCAGTCGTGTCTGAAGTTTTATACCATAGCTGAATGAAACTGACAAAGTTGTTCACTGGGTGAGCAGCTGTAGCAATAAAGAAAAAATGCATGCAACCAGCTCAACAAAGTGTATGAGATTGTTTTTGGCAACAACTGACCAGATGGTTTTTTTCACTTACCTAAAAATTTAATGATTGGATGGTAGAAAATCATCTAAGGGGTTGACCTGCCCTGGGAAATATTCCCACTATGGCTTTTTTCATACGTTTTGGAAGCTTTTTAATTGAACAGCACTTAGTATCCACTCCAACTTAGACTTGACATGTGCTGCCCTACCTGCCAGTCATTTTTTCAAAACCTGAAATGGGTGAGAAAGAAAAACCCACAAAAGGCTGAACATATGAACAGCCAAGTGGTTTAACAATGGAAATGAAGAGGCAGCGTGTCGAGCAATTTTTCAGGCTTTCTTTTTGAAGAATACCTCTTCTAATAAAAAAATATGCACACAGCCTTACAATTTGTCATACAACAATGTGTAATATACATACTGTTAGGATTCTGCTCCACTTACTTGTTCAACCAGTTGTTACATTTCACGCAAATATATTGTTTGCATACATGCAGTTAGAGCATTGAGAGACGCAGATGAGAATGCAGCTGACACATAACCCCCTAGCATGTAAATCAGATATTTTTTGTCACATGAAACTGATTGAACTGCTAGTCAGCGCTGAATCCTAGCAATGTCTGTACTACACTGTTAGGATTTTGTAATGCTTAGAAATATTCACATATGTGGACAGCTCCTTATAAAAACCCATGTCTGATACATGTAGAAAGTAGAGTTTATAGGTCACCATGTTATAGGGAGTCTTATCGGCACAAAATGACTGTTAAAACTAAGAACAGACACTCTGCATCATGGTGGGATCAATCATTTAAAGGAAACCTGTCTCACCAGACATAACGCTGTTTAGCTGAAGATATGTGTTAACCTGCAGAGTAAACAGCATTATTATGTTGCATGTAGCCAAATGCTGTGGGGAGAAAATTTTATTCCCTCTGCCAGCATTTGGAATTCCATCATGGAGGCAAGGACTGCTGTGCCCGCAACCCTGACTGATTCTCTACATTGAGGCTGGCTGTCAGGTCCGTGGCTGTGGTTAGTCGCCGCACTGTGTACTCAAAGCAGTAACGGAACCATCTCCGCCCCCACCTCCATGACTGAATAGCGAATGCTGGCAGGGAGAATAAAGTTTACTTTCTTCCTCCTGCATTTGACTGCAGGTGCGGTTAACCTGCAGATTAACTGCATAGCTGCAGGTTCACAGTGTAATATCTGGTGACAGGTTCCCCTTAAATACACATTCCCAAATGTTAGATGGAAAACAATCTCCACCCTTCTCCGGTTCAAAGAAGCTAGAGCTGTTAACCAAAGAAGCGGAGATGTGCAGATGAAAGGAAAACGAGCAGGGGTGAAAGTGTCTTTAAATGATTGGCTCTGCCATGATGCACAGAGTGGTGCTACTTAGTTTGAGCAGTCACCATTTATTTAAAAGGGAGAAAGGCAAAATTCTACCTCTGGGCATGAAAAAAAGTCATCTATAGCAAGGGAGGAATAAAACTAAGCAACAGTACGTGTGAAAAAAAGACTTGGGTATACTAATAGATCACAGACTGCACATGAGTCAACAGTGTGATGCAGCAGCAAAAAAGGCAAACTCCAGTCTAGGATGTATTAAGTATAGGGTCTAGATCATGTGAAGTAATTATCCCCCTGTACTCCTTGGTCAGGCTTCATCTGGAATACTGTGTCCAGGTTTGGGCACCATGTTTTTTTTTTAAAAAAAAAAATCGAAAAACGAGGAAGAACTACCAGGATGGTGAGTGGACTGCAAAGTATGTCGTACGAGGAACGGTTAAAGGATCTGGGAATGTATAATTTGTGGGGGAAAAAAAGTCTAAGAATAGAATAGCTGTCTACAAATATCTGAAAGCATATCACGGTGTAAACGGGTCCTCATTGTGTGCACATGGAAACGCAAGAAGCAATGGAATTAAACTGAAAAGGAGGAGATGATATTACAAATTTTTTGACACTGAGGGTGGTCAGTGAGTAGAACAGGTTGCCACGAAAGGTGGTGAGTTCTCCTTCAATGGAAGTCTTCAAACAGGCTGGACAGACATCTGTCTGCGATGGTTTAGTGAACCCTGCATTGAGCAGGGGGTTTGACATGATGACTCTGGAGGTCCCTTCCAGCTCTAACATTCTGTGATTTCTTTGCTGACAGAGTCCCTTTATGGACTAAAATGTATGGATTGGTCTGACTGTAGGTGTGACCTGAAATCCGCAGTCTTACATGCCTATGATGCTATTGAGTCTAGTGAGGAAACCTGGGGCCAGTCCATGCATCGTGGTCCATACTTAGCCTGCGAAACATGCCTATGATGCTATTGAGTCTAGTGAGGAAACCTGGGGCCAGTCCATGCATCGTGGTCCATACTTAGCCTGCGAAACATGGATGTATGAACACGACTTAAAGCAAGTATGTAGTGTGTATAGATTTGTACATTCAACAATCTGTCATGCTGTGTTCTATTAAGAAATTTACACATTGGCACATGAAAGTGTGAGTTTGGAATGGTTTCAGAAAGATGACCTGCAGCCATATGTTTGTACTGGACCCAGCTTTAAGGTACTGTCACACTTAGCGATGCACCAGCGATATGATGCGGTCACCTGTTTGAACTCATCTGTATAAAAGCCACAAGACACCTGATTACATAATCACACTCCAACCTCTCCACCATGGCCAAGACCAAAGAGCTGTCTAAGGACATAAGGGACAAAATTGTAGACATGCACAAAGCTGGGATAGGCTACAGGACAAGAGGCAAACAGCTTGGTGACAAGGCACATGTTGACACAATTATTAGAAAATGGAAGAAACAAATGACTGACAATCTTTGTCTGGGGCCGAATTCAAGATCTTGCCTTTTGGGGTAAGGATGATTTTGAAAAATGTCAGGAATCAGCCCAGAACTACATGGGAGGACCTGGTCAATGACCTGAAGAGAGCTAGGACCAAAGTCTCAAACATTACCGTTAGTAACACACTACGCTGGCAGGAATTAAAATCCTACAGGGCACACAAGGTCCCCCTGCTCGTGTCAGCGCATGTCCAGGCCTGCTTGAAGTTCATCAATGACCATCTGGATGATCCAGAGGAGGCATGGGAGAAGGTCATGTGGTCAGATGAGACCAACCTAGAACTTTGGTATCCACTCCACTTGCTCTGTTTGGAGGAAGAAGAAGGATGAGTGCAACCCCAAGAACACGGTCCCAACCAAGAAACATGGTGGGGGGGAAACATTTGCGGGTGCTTCTCTGGAAAGAGGACAGGACGGATTGCACTGTATTAAAGGGAGGATGGATGGGGTCATGCATTGCGAGATTTTGGCCAACAACCTCTCTCCCTCAGTAAGAGCATTGAAGATGGGTCGTGGCTGGGTCTTCCAGCATGACAATGACGCGAAACACAGCCAGGGCACCTAGAGAGTGGCTCTGTAAGAAGCATTTCAAGGTCCTTTAACCCCTTCACCCCCAAGGGTGGTTTGCACGTTCATGACCGGGCCAATTTTTACAATTCTGACCACTGTCCCTTTATGAGGTCATAACTCTGGAACGCTTCCATGGATCCCGGTGATTCTGACATTTGTTTTCTCGTGACATATTGTACTTCATGATAGTGGTAAAATTTCATTCAAATAACTTGCGTTTATTTGTGAAAAAAATGGAAATTTGGCGAAAACTTTGAAAATTTCGCAATTTTCCAACTTTGAATTTTTATGCCCTTAAATCACAGAGATGTGGCACACAAAAAACTTAATAAATAACATTTCCCACATGTTTACTTTACATCAGAACAATTTTGGAACCCAAAGTTTTTTTTCTTAGGAAGTTATAAGGGTTAAAATTTGACCAGCGATTTCTCATTTCTGCAACACCATTTTATTTTTAGGGACCACATCACATTTGAAGCCACTTTGAGGGGTCTATATGATAGAAAATACCCAAAAGTGACACCATTCTAAAAACTGCACCCCTTAAGGTGCTCAAAACCACATTCAAGAAGTTTATTAACCCTTCAGGTGCTTCACAGGAATTTTTTGAATATAAAAAAAAAAAATGAGCAAAACTTTTTTCACAATAAAAAATACTTCAAGTTCAATTTTTTTTTTTTTTTTACCAAGGGTAACAGGAGAAGTTGGACTGCAAAAGTTATTGTGCAATTTGTCCTGAGTACGCTGATACCTGATAAGTGGGGGGGAACCACTGTTTCGGCGCATGGCAGAGCTCAGAAGGGAAGGAGCGCCGTTTGACTTTTTCAATGCAAAATGGCTGGAATTCAGATCGGACGCCATGTCACGTTTGGAGAGCCCCTGATGTACCTAAACAGTGGAAACCCCCCACAAGCGACCGCATTTTGGAAACTAGACCCCCCAAGGAACTTATCTAGATATGTGGTGAGAACTTTGAACCCACAAGGGCTTCACAGAAGTTTATAACGTACAGCGGTACAATTAAAAAATCATTTTTTCCAAAATGATCTTTTCACCCCCAATTTTTATTTTCCCAAGGGTAACAGGACCCTAAAAGTTATTGTGCAATTTGTCCTGAGTACGCTGATACCCCACATGTGGGAGTAAACCACTATTTGGGCGCATGGCAGAGCTCAGAAGGGAAGCAGCGCCATTTGACGTTTTGGCTGGAATTGAGATCGGACACCATGTCGTGATTGGAAAACCCCTGATGTACCAAAACAGTGGAACCCCCCCCCACAAATTACACCATTTTGGAAACTAGACCCCCCAAGGAACTTATCTAGATGTGTGGTGAGCACTTTGAACCCCGAGTGCTTCACAGAAGTTTATAGCGCCCGGGCGTGAAAATAAAAAATTCTTATTTTTTCCACAAACATGATCTTTTAGTCACCAATTTTTTTTATTTTCCCAAGGGTACCAGGAGAAATTGGACCCCAAAAGTTGTCCAATTTGTCCTGAGTACGCTGATACCCCATATATGGGAGAAAACTACTGTATAGGCACATGTCGGGGCTCGGAAGGGAAGTAGTGATGTTTTGGAATGCAGACTTTGATGGAATGGTCTGCGGGTATCATGTTGCCTTTGGAGAGCCCCTAATGTACCTAAACAGTGGAAACCCCCCACAAATGACCCCATTTTGGAAACTAGACCCCCTAAGGAACTTATCTAGATGTGTGGTGAGCACTTTGAAACCCCCTAGTGCTTCACAGAAGTTTATAACGCCCGGGCGTGAAAATAAAAAAAAATCATTTTTTTCCACAAAAATTATATTTTTGCCCCCAATTTTTTATTTTCCTAAGGGTAACAGAAATTGGACCCCAAAAGTTGTTTTGCAATTTGTCCTGAGTATGCTGATACCCTACATGTGGGGGTAAAATACTGTTTGGGCGCATGGCAGAGCTTGGAAGGGAAGGAGCACCATTTGACTTTTTCAACTCAGATTTGGCTGGAATTGAGATCAGACGCCATGTTGCATTTGGAGAGCACCTGATGTGCCCAAACAGTGGAAACCCCCCAATTCTACTCCAACCCTAACCCCAACACACCCCCTAACCCTAATCTCAGCCCTAACCCTAATGGGAAAATGGAAATAAATACATTTTCTTTTAATTTTATTATTTTTCCCTAACTAAGGGGGTGATAACGGGGGGTTTGATTTACTATTTATGGCGGTTTTTATGTTTGGCAGCTGTCATACGCTAAAAGATGCTTTTTATTGTAAAAATAGTTTTGCATCACCACATATAGCTATAATTTTTCCATATTTTGACCCACCGAGTCATGTGAGGTCTTATTTTTTGCGGGACGAGTTGACGTTTTTATTGGTACCATTTTCGGGCACGTGACTTTTTTTATCGCTTTTTATTCCGATTTTTGGGACGCAGAATGAACAAAAACCAGCGTTTCATGAATTTCTTTTGGGGGGGTGCATTTACACCGTTCTGCGTGCGGTAAAATTGATAAAGCGGTTTTATTCTTTGGGTCAGTACGGTTACAGCGATACCTCATTTAGGTCGTTTTTTTATGTTTTGTCGGTTTTATGCAATAAAAGCTATTTTATATAAAAAATAATTATTTTTGCATCGCTTTATTCTGCGAGCTATAATTTTTAATTTTTTCGCTGATGATGCTGTGTGGTGGCTCGTTTTTTGCGGGACAAGATGACGTTTTCAGCGGTACCATGGATATTTATATGCATCTTTTTGATCGCTCATTATTGCACTTTTTGTTTGGCGGTATGATAATATATCATTATTTTTTGCTTCGTTTTTTATTTTTTAAGGGGTTCGCTAAAGGGGTTAACTAATGGGACAGTTTTATAGGGCGGGTTGTTACGGACGCGGCGATACCTAATATGTGTACTTTTATTGTTTGTTTTTTTAATTTCCTAAAAATGGATTTATTGGGGGAATTTTTTTTTTTTCTAATTTATTTGGCGATTTTTAAAAAAATTATTTTAACACTTTTTTTTTTAACTTTATTATACTGTCCCAGGTGGGACATCACTGTCCTGTGACAGAGCGCTGATCTGTCACATCACAGATCACTGTGACAGATCAGCGATCTGTCACAGGCACTGCTGCAGACTTCCTCATGCCTGCGCTTTGCAGGCACTGAGGAAGTCAGCTCCCTGCAGGCCCCCGTTGCCATCTTGGATTCGGGGGCCTGCAGGGAAAGAGCCCCCCGCAGCAGCGCTGCACATTGCGCTGCCGTGGGTGGCCCAGGGAAGCACGGAGGGAGCCCCCTCCCTGCCGATCCTTCCCTTTAACCCCCGGTACACCGTGAGCATGTTTGATCGCGGTGTGCAAGGGGTTAATGTGTCGGGGGCCGTCACGGACCGCCCCTGACACGTGCCGGGTGTCAGCTGTGATAATCAGCTGACACCCGGCCGCGATCAGCCGCGCTCACCACGTGGGCGCCGCTGATCGCACTAGACGTACTATCCCGTCCATGGGCATAGGTGCCCGGGTCCCATGGACGGGATAGTACGTCTGATGTCAGAAAGGGGTTAATGGCTTTGGCTACTTTCAGACGTCAGGCTTTTTGTCCTGGCATGGTGCGGCGAAAAACCGGACTACCGCATCCGGCCGCAAACGCAGACACCGGATCCTTCTTTCTGCCGGATATATTCCTGGCAGAGAAGGTCTTCCGGGCATGCGCAGTGCGAAAAAACCAGTCCGGCGTTTGGAAAAAACGTTGCATGCAACGTTTTTTCCAGACGCCGGACCGCCTGTTTTAACCGGATCCGGCAAAAACCGGACGCGCTGCATTGCCATACAGCGCAATGCGGCGGCAATGAAATAGCAAGGGGAAAAAGCCGGATCTGGTCGTAACAGGCGCCGGATCCGGAAGTCCGGCTTTTCGCCGCACCATGCCAGATACCGAAAACCTGAAGTCTGAAAGTAGCCTTAGCCAATCTCCAGATTGGAACACAATAGAAAATCTTTGCAGAGAGAGCTGAAATTCAATGTTTCCTAGTGGCGGCCCCAAAACCTGAAAGATCTGGAGAGGATCTGTATGGAGGAGTGGGCCAAAATCCCTGCTGCACTGTGTGCAATCCTGGTCAAGAACTACAGGAAACGTCTGACCTCTGTGATTGCAAACAAAGGTTTCTGCACCAAATATTACGTTCTGTTTTTCTATTGTACCAAATACTTATTTCAGGCAATAAAATGTAAGTTAATTATGTAAAAATCGTACAATGTGATTTTCTGGATTTTTTTTTAAAGTTTCTGCCTCACAATTGAAGTGTTCCTACGATAATAATTACTGACCTCTCCATTCTTTGTAGGTGAGAAAACTTGAAAAATCAGCAGTGTATCAAATACTTTCTCCACTGTAGGTGCAACTCTGCATCAGATGTGCATTTGTTGGCACTATTATAAACAGTATTAATCTATATGTATATACACAGGCCTGCACCTGTTATGTGGTTGCAGATGTTACTAGGAGCAAGCACTTAGTATCAGTGATTTTCTGCATGACTGATACATTTATTGTACTGAGAAATTACCTTTTTCAGCCCCTGTCATAAGTCTGTGAACCTCAGTAATTGTGTTTTGATGTAATGAAATAAAAGTTTGCTTATTTTTATTGAATTATAGCTCCTTTTTCTATTTTTAGGGGGGTATTATATGATAGTTTGTCTGCAAAATGCAATCAATATGCAAATCTGGCGTTATTTATTCGTCCATACTTAAGGCCCCTTTAAATTTAGCGATGCACCAGCAATCCCGACAACGATACGACCCGGTCAGGATCGCTGGTACATCGCATAGGCTGGTTTCACATTTGCGTTAAAACAACGCTGCGCCCTGCGTCGTTAAGCCCCGCCCCGAGCCGGCTCCCTGCCCGCCCCATCCGGGATCACCGCCTACTTTCGCATTTGCACGCATGCGATCGGCGCACCCTATCTTTAGCATAGGGTGCGCAGATCATGCACTGCCAGTGTGAAAGTAGCGTGCTGTGCACTTTTGACGGTGCGCCGTGCGCGCCGAAATGCAACATGCTGCATTTCGGCGTGCACGGCGCACCGTCAAAGGTGCACAGCACGCTACTTTCACACTGGCAGTGCATGATCTGCGCACCCTATGCTAAAGATAGGGTGCGCCGATCGCATGCGTGCAAATGCGAAAGTAGGCGGTGATCCCGGATGGGGCGGACAGGGAGCCAGCTCGGGGCGGGGCTTAACGACGCAGGGCGCAGCGTTGTTTTAACGCAAATGTGAAACCAGCCTAAATGGTCGCTAGTGAGCTGCCACACAGGCAGATCTCACAGCGATGTAGCGACACAGCAGCGGTCATTACTTACCTTTCAGACGCGGCGATCCTGACGTCTTCCCGCCCGCGTCCACACGTCGCTCGTCGGCCCCAGCAGGAAGCACCCGACGAGAAATGGAGCTGCGCGATCAGCGACAGACAGCGGGGGAGCCGGTCGGAGGTAAGTATCACGCATAGTGATATTGCTAGCGATATCGCTGCTGCGTCACAAAATCGGTAGCGATATCGCTATGTGTAAAGGCCCCTTTAGCCTGCGATACAAGGATGTATGAACAGGGCTTAAAACAAGTCGTCATGACCGTGTAGAGATTTTTACAATCATCGATGTAACATACTGTGCTCTATTAAACTTACACCGTGGCACGTGACATTGTGGGTTTGGAATCTTTTCGGAGAGATAAATGACCTGCATCCACGTGTTTGTTACTGCGCCGAGCTTTAATCACCATAGGGGTTATGTGATAACTTATTGTAATTGGTTGTATCATCGATAAGCCAGAATTTTGGGAAATGGCTCCTAAAGTCGATATCTAATCCTGTTACAGAGTTTTACCTTGGCCTCCATTTTTAAATGTATTCTTTGAGTGGGGTGCAATACAATTGTATATATGCAGCGAGCTCCTGCCAGCAGGATTTGCCAGACACTTTTGCACTGACCTGAATGCCAGGAGCCTGGGAGAGTTTCTCTATGTTAGCGACTCCTGGACACCTGAGGTCTGTAGACCAGTATGTGATACATAAAATAAGATGCAACATTTCTTGCACAATCCCTTTTTAATTGCGTTCTACGTAGGGTAGCCATTGCAAACCCTTGATTTGATAATGTTTGTACCAAGCACACGATCAGCCGGTTTCCATTAAGATTTTTTACCTGGGTTTGAGGAACTCCTAAGGCTACGTTCCCGCGACGAGTATTTGGCAAGTTTGTGATGTTGCAGATTTTCTGCACCAGTTCGATATTACGTTACTTCTGGGTTTTTTTTGTTTTTTTTGTAATGCTTTTATTTTTTAAACTGTGGTATTCGGTATGTCATGTTTTAAATTAAGCTGCTTCGTTTTTGATGCTTCCTGGTATTTGGCTTTGCCAAAACTTTGATAGGCGCGTGAATGACCGCAGCAGAAACGCACTAAAATCACTAACACTTTCGGATTGTCTGCATCTAATGCCATTTTATGGTGAAACTCTGCACACAAAACTTGGCGAGCCGGCAAGTGAAATTGACATTGTGGATTTAAAAAATGCACAACATGTCAGTTTACACAATGGGAAAAAAAAAAAAAAATTAAGCATCCACTCTGCTGAAACTTCAAGATCCTGTGTTTTTTTTGTGCAGCAAAAATTCACAGTGTCAAAAACTCAAAGGGATCTGGTAACATTGGATAACGCTATTCAACTGCAGACACAGGCTGAATCTGCAGATTAATAATGTTACAAATGTTTCATCAGTGCAGAGCTGGGAGCGGTCTCTGTAGCTGCGCCGGAATGACTGAAAGCCGACCGCTCCGGCTGCATGAAAATGGCAGACTGTCAGGTCATTTCACTCTGGGTCTACTTGACCATACTGCATTACTATAACTCCACTTCAAAATGTAAAGCGGCTGGAATGATGAACAGCATGCTCCATGTGTTTGTGGCTGATTATACCTTTCCCATTCCTCACTTATGCAACTAACATATGAGCATGAGATTAGTATATACTAAATATACAGAGAAAGCATTTTGGATTGCTGCAGCATTAACCCTTTCAATGATGACAAATAAAATTGCCTATAAGATCTCTTGCTTTTTTCCTTGACTTTTCTTGTTTCCCTTTTTTCTCCCCTCCCTATCACTTACCACATTCTTAAAAATGATTTGAATACAAGTTACATAATTACATAGGTTGAAAAAAAGATCTAGGTCCATCAAGTTCAACCTTTCTCCACCAATTGTACATTTTATCACTAATGTAACTATCAACGTTCTGTGTATCGAGGAAATCATCAAGCATATTTTTAAAAGCTGCTATAGTGTCTGCCATTACTACCTCTTGTGATCAGCATTCCACAGTCTGACTGCTCTAACTGTAAAGAACCCTTTCCTATTTAGCTGTCCACCTGTAATGAGTAGAGTTGAGCGAAACGGGTCGAAAAAATTCAAAAGTCACCGACTTTTGGCAAAGTCGGGTTTCATGAAACGAAACCCGACCCTAGGATGAGGTCGGACCCGAGGTCGGCGACTTACGCGCCAAAGTCGCGTTTCAAAAGTTTGTTTTGCGCTCTTTTTCAGCCAATCAGGATCCACGGACACTGTGGGCAACGTGATGACCTAGGCACGGGTCACCACCATCTTTCAGAAGGGCATGCAAGTGATTGGCTTGCTTTGGTGGGCGTCACAGGGGGTATAAAAGGGCGTGCACGCCGACCGCCATCTTACTTCTGCCGATCTTCGTATAGGGAGAGGTTGCTGCTGATTCTGTAGGGAGAGCGTTAGGCAGGGAAGAAGACAAAAAAACTGCTTCTGCTGCTAGCGATTTGGCCTGCACAACACACAAGTCACTGTGTGTGCAGTGCAAGGGGAGGCTATATTGTGGTGTATCAGTGGTGTTGGTTGTTGGGCTGCCTTTTAAGGCTTCCTGACACGCTGGCATTGCTGTTTACCCACTGCTCCGCAAACTGCTTTTTTAAAAGCAATCCGATCTCCCTTATCCTCTAGTCACTTTTGTCACAGCTGTGCCATCGAGCGTGTCACATAGCGCTCAGATATCAGTGGGCCTCACACAATCCACAAGTGTCCAGTGTCCAAAAGTGTACGCAGAGATTCAAAATCTCCATTATCCTCTCGTCACTTTGGTCACAGGCAGCTGTGCCATCGATCGTGTCACATAGCGCTCAGATATCAGTGGGCCTCACACAATCCACAAGTGTCCAGTGTCCAAAAGTGTACGCAGAGATTCAAAATCTCCATTATCCTCTCGTCACTTTGGTCACAGGCAGCTGTGCCATCGAGCGTGTCACATAGCGCTCAGATATCAGTGGGCCTCACACAATCCACAAGTGTCCAGTGTCCAAAAGTGTACGCAGAGATTCAAAATCTCCATTATCCTCTCGTCACTTTGGTCACAGGCAGCTGTGCCATCGAGCGTGTCACATAGCGCTCAGATATCAGTGGGCCTCACACAATCCACAAGTGTCCAGTGTCCAAAAGTGTACGCAGAGATTCAAAATCTCCATTATCCTCTCGTCACTTTGGTCACAGGCAGCTGTGCCATCGAGCGTGTCACTTAGCGCTCAGATATCAGTGGGCCTCACACAATCCACAAGTGTCCAGTGTCCAAAAGTGTACGCAGAGATTCAAAATCTCCATTATCCTCTCGTCACTTTGGTCACAGGCAGCTGTGCCATCGAGCGTGTCACATAGCGCTCAGATATCAGTGGGCCTCACACAATCCACAAGTGTCCAGTGTCCAAAAGTGTACGCAGAGATTCAAAATCTCCATTATCCTCTCGTCACTTTGGTCACAGGCAGCTGTGCCATCGAGCGTGTCACATAGCGCTCAGACATCAGTGGGCCTCACACAATCCACAAGTGTCCAGTGTCCAAAAGTGTACGCAGAGATTCAAAATCTCCATTATCCTCTCGTCACTTTGGTCACAGGCAGCTGTGCCATCGAGCGTGTCACATAGCGCTCAGATATCAGTGGGCCTCACATAATCCACAAGTGTCCAGTGTCCAAAAGTGTACGCAGAGATTCAAAATCTCCATTATCCTCTCGTCACTTTGGTCACAGGCAGCTGTGCCATCGAGCGTGTCACATAGCGCTCAGATATCAGTGGGCCTCACACAATCTACAAGTGTCCAGTGTCCAAAAGTACGCAGAGATTCAAAATCTCCATTATCCTCTCGTCACTTTGGTCACAGGCAGCTGTGCCATCGATCGTGTCACATAGCGCTCAGATATCAGTGGGCCTCACACAATCCACAAGTGTCCAGTGTCCAAAAGTGTACGCAGAGATTCAAAATCTCCATTATCCTCTCGTCACTTTGGTCACAGGCAGCTGTGCCATCGAGCGTGTCACATAGCGCTCAGATATCAGTGGGCCTCACACAATCCACAAGTGTCCAGTGTCCAAAAGTGTACGCAGAGATTCAAAATCTCCATTATCCTCTCGTCACTTTGGTCACAGGCAGCTGTGCCATCGAGCGTGTCACATAGCGCTCAGATATCAGTGGGCCTCACACAATCCACAAGTGTCCAGTGTCCAAAAGTGTACGCAGAGATTCAAAATCTCCATTATCCTCTCGTCACTTTGGTCACAGGCAGCTGTGCCATCGAGCATGTCACATAGCGCTCAGATATCAGTGGGCCTCACACAATCTACAAGTGTCCAGTGTCCAAAAGTGTACGCAGAGATTCAAAATCTCCATTATCCTCTCATCACTTTCGTCACAGGCAGCTGTGCCATCGAGCGTGTCACATAGCGCTCAGATATCAGTGGGCCTCACACAATCCACAAGTGTCCAGTGTCCAAAAGTGTACGCAGAGATTCAAAATCTCCATTATCCTCTCGTCACTTTGGTCACAGGCAGCTGTGCCATCGAGCGTGTCACATAGCGCTCAGATATCAGTGGGCCTCACACAATCCACAAGTGTCCAGTGTCCAAAAGTGTACGCAGAGATTCAAAATCTCCATTATCCTCTCGTCACTTTGGTCACAGGCAGCTGTGCCATCGAGTGTGTCACATAGCGCTCAGATATCAGTGGGCCTCACACAATCCAAAAGTGTCCACTGTCCACAAGTGTGTGCAGAAATTCTAAATCTCCCCTGTCCTATAGACACCTTGTACCTTGTTTTACATTACTATATAGTTTGTTGGATTTTGTCTACATTTCTACCAAAAATGAGGAAGGCTGGTGGAAGAGGCCGTGGAATTGGGCAGGGGTTGGCAGCTGGTAATGATGGTGTTGGTGGTGGATCTGATGGTAGTGGCAAGAGCAAAATAGGACCGAATGCAGGAGGTGCTGACCCTGCGTCATCGTCTGGCTACATAAGGCCTCGAACGCTTAGTTTTCTAGGAGTTGGCAAACCGCTTTTAAAGGCAGAGCATCAGGAAAAAGTTTTGTCTTACATTGCTGACTCAGCCTCCAGCTCTATCGCCTCCTCTTCTTCAGTTGTAAAAAGTAAAAGCACTGAGTCGTCATTGGAGGCTCATGTTCATGAACCACACCTTTCCTTGTGTCCTTCACCCCAACCAAGATTGAAGGATGACGCAGGCCATACTACTGATTACTCCATGGAGCTGTTTTCACATACCATGCCTGGATTATCAAGTCAAATGGTGAATTACCCAGGCCAAGATGAATCTGACATGGAGTGCACTGATGCACAGCCGCTGATGGATGATTCTGCTGGTACATTCACTCAGAGCACTACATTGTCCTCGCAGTGTACAGAGCCAGATTTTGACCCTGATGAGACTCAGGTGCCCCTTCCCGCACACTATACCACCATACACGGTGACACAGAGAAAGGTGCACATGACATAGAAGAGGAGGTGATGGATGACCCAGTTGTTGACCCAGATTGGCATCCATTGGGGGAAGAGGGTGCTGCTTCCAATAGCTCAGATGAGGAGCATCCACAGCAGACATCGACATCGCAACAGCTGTTATCTGGCAGGCCCGGAGCACTCCAAAGACAGGTTCCAAACATCAAAAGAGTTGCTGGACAGCTTGTCCAGAGGGTCAAAAGATCACAGCGTGCTAGGCCGCAAAATGTCTGCCAAAGTAGGAAAAGTGCAGTGTGGCACTTTTTTGAACAAAATCCTCATGATCAGGCCAAGGTTATCTGTAAGAAGTGCGCAAAGACCTATAGCCGAGGGAAAAATCTGAAAAATTTGAATACCAGTTGCATGCTTAGACATTTAACCAGCATACACTTGCAAGCGTGGACACAACACCAAACCTCAAGTGCCACATGTGCAACTGATCACAACGAAGGTAGTCAGCAAGACTACATTGTTTCCCCCACTGTAAGCCCACCGGTTAGCACAGCAGCAAATGTTGAGGTGTCGTTGCAAGGCCACAGCAGTCAGGGAATCCCACTGTTATATCAACGAAAGACTGATTCTAGGCCATCAGAAAGAACACCAACTCCATCACCATCATCAACCCTCTCTCAGTCCGCCCTGTCCACCGCTACTTCCACCATATGCAGCTCTCAAGTCCAGCTCACCCTCCCAGACACTATGAGTAGGTCAAGAAAGTACTCAGTCTCTCATCCGCGTACACTGGGTTTGAACGCCCACATTGCCAAACTAATCTCGTTTGAGATGATGCCCTTTCGGTTGGTGGAAAGCACAGCTTTCCGCGAACTCATGGCCTATGCAGTACCACGCTATGACCTACCCAGTCGCCACTTCTTCTCTCGCAAAGCCATCCCAGCCCTCCACCATCATGTGAAAGACCGCATTGTCCATGCACTCAAGCAGTAAGTGAGTGGAAAGGTGCACCTCACAACTGATGCATGGTCCAGTCGGCATGGCCAGGGCCGTTACGTGTCCATCACTGCGCACTGGGTTAATGTGGTGGATGCAGGGTCCACAGGGGACAGCGGTGGTGGGACAGTGCTGCCTAGCCCACGGTATAGGAAACAGTTGGCTGTAGGCGTTCGACCCTCCTCCTCCTCCTCCAGAAGCGAAAGCTCGTCCACAGAGCGCAGTCGTACGAGCACTCCATCTGCAGCTGCCACTGTTGCACACGATCTGTCCCCCTATCGAGCAGCTAGTGGAAAGCGTCAGCAGGCTGTGTTGCAGATGATGTGTTTGGGCGACAGACACACCGCCGAGGTGCTGGCCGAGTACTTGAAGCGACAAACTGAGTCATGGCTGGGCAGTGTACATCTTGAGGCAGGCAAGGTAGTTAGTGATAACGGCCGTAATTTTGTGGCAGCCATAGCCCTTTCAAAACTCAGCCACATACCTTGCTTGGCTCACACATTGAACCTGGTGGTGCAGTGCTTCCTCAAAAATTATCCGGAGTTAACAGCCCTGCTCCAGAAGGTGCGAAGACTGTGCGCGCACATCCGCCGGTCGCCTGTACACTCCGTTCGTATGCAGAAGCTGCAGCGATTGCTCCACCTTCCCAACCACCGCCTCATTATCGACATTGCAACAAGGTGGAACTCCACCCTGCACATGGTGGAGCGGCTGTGCGAGCAGAGGCAGGCCATAATGCATTTGTGGGAGGATACACGGCCAGGCACTTTGAGAGCAGACATGGAGTTGACAGGCGTGCAGTGGTCGAAGCTGAAAGACCTTTGTAAAGTCCTTCAGTGTTTTGAGGAATGCACACGGCTGGTAAGCGCAGACGACGCCATCCTAAGCATGAGCATCCCACTTATGCGTCTGCTCATGCAAACTTTGACGCACCTTAAGGAGCAGGCGTCTGCAGCCAATGTTGATGAGGAGGAAGAGGAGGAGGGAATCCTTGATGACATTCAGCCATTGTCTGCTCAGGGACCTCTCCTGGACGAGGTGGAGGAAGAAGAGGAGGAGGAGGATGATGATGGGGATGATTACTTAGGGGAGGAGGATGCATCTCGTGGGGCAAGTGAAAATGTTGGCGTGGCAAGGTCTGGTACAGGGTTTGTGCGTGACTGGAGGGATGTGGATTTGCCAGAAAGTGCTCCTCCACCCAGCACTCGCAGTGCATCATTGACACCGGGAACATTGGCCCACATGTCAGATTATGCCTTGCGGATCCTACAAAGGGACCCCCGCATTGCCAAAATGATGAACGATGACGACTACTGGTTGGCCAGCATCCTGGATCCACGCTATAAAGGCAAATTACAAAACATCATGCCACAGGAGAACCTTGACCTAATATTGGCTAATAAACAAGCAACTCTGGTAAATCGGTTGCTTGAGGCATTCCCAGCACACAGCAGCGGTGATGGTTCTCACACGAGCCGTACGGGCCGGGGGCAGCTTGGCAGAGGTGTTCGTGGTGCACACAGCAGAAGTGGCGTTGGAGACGGGGGTTTCATGACAATGTTGTGGACTGATTTTTCAAATACCGCTCACACAACTGGTAATGCTGCATCGATGGAAAGTGACAGGAGACAGCAGTTGTCAACTATGGTTACAAACTACTTTTCCTCCCATATCGATGTTCTCCCACACAGGTCATTCCCCTTTGACTATTGGGCCGCTAAACTGGACACCTGGCCTGAATTGGCCCAATATGCCTTACAGGAGCTCGCTTGCCCAGCTGCAAGTGTGCTATCGGAAAGAGTCTTCAGTGCAGCTGGATCAATCCTGACAGAAAAAAGGACCCATCTGTCAACCCAAAATGTGGATGATCTAACCTTCATTAAAATGAACCACGCATGGGTTTCCAAGGATTTTGTCCCACCTTCCCCTGATGACACATAGGGTGACAGAAAAATGGCTTGCTTTGGTCCACCTCTTCCTGGTACTTCACCTATTTCGCCTTTTGCATCAGCTGAATGTCCAACATCAACATATGCCACTTTCTAAAACTCCCTAACTGTGCTGCCTCCCCCCCCATGGCCGGGGTAACCACCTAGCGCACGACACCGTGCGAGTGCCGTTGCCCTGGACAGGTGGGTAGGCCGACTCTTGGGCGCGGGCACTGGCACAGGGTCCCTCATAGTGCAATCAAGTGTCTCTGACGGTGGTGGTGCACACCCGCCGTCAGACACACCGCTGTACTATGAGGGGCCCAGTGCCAGTACCGACGCCCACGAGTGGGCCCCCCTTGCTTGGGCAGGGCCCCAGCATTTGCAATCTTTACCTCTCCCTGTTCCTCCGCTGTGTAATCTGGGCCGTCAAATCCATACTGTGCCTGACACCGTCTGAGCCTGCCTCCTGAGACATATATTTTGAATGTGTACGCTATCCATACATGTTATCCAGGGATACGGTACCCTTTCTAACCTTTGTGCAATCACGTGCAATCCATACTGGGCCTAACACCGTCTGAGCCTGCCTCATGCTGTATAGACATATATTTTGAATGTGTACGCTATCCATACATGTTATCCGGGGATACGGTACCCTTTCTAACCTTTGTGCAATGACGTGCAATCCATACTGGGCCTAACACCGTCTGAGCCTGCCTCATGCTGTATAGACATATATTTTGAATGTGTACGCTATCTATACATGTTATCCGGGGATACGGTACCCTTTCTAACCTTTGTGCAATGACGTGCAATCCATACTGGGCCTAACACCGTCTGAGCCTGCCTCATGCTGTATAGACATATATTTTGAATGTGTACGCTATCCATACATGTTATCCGGGGATACGGTACCCTTTCTAACCTTTGTGCAATCACGTGCAATCCATACTGGGCCTAACACCGTCTGAGCCTGCCTCATGCTGTATAGACATATATTTTGAATGTGTACGCTATCCATACATGTTATCCGGGGATACGGTACCCTTTCTAACCTTTGTGCAATGACGTGCAATCCATACTGGGCCTAACACCGTCTGAGCCTGCCTCATGCTGTATAGACATATATTTTGAATGTGTACGCTATCTATACATGTTATCCGGGGATACGGTACCCTTTCTAACCTTTGTGCAATGACGTGCAATCCATACTGGGCCTAACACCGTCTGAGCCTGCCTCATGCTGTATAGACATATATTTTGAATGTGTACGCTATCCATACATGTTATCCGGGGATACGGTACCCTTTCTAACCTTTGTGCAATCACGTGCAATCCATACTGGGCCTAACACCATCTGATCCTGCCTCATGCTGTATAGACATATATTTTGAATGTGTACGCTATCCATACATGTTATCCAGGGATACGGTACCCTTTCTAACCTTTGTGCAATCACGTGCAATCCATACTGGGCCTAACACCGTCTGAGCCTGCCTCATGCTGTATAGACATATATTTTGAATGTGTACGCTATCCATACATGTTATCCAGGGATACGGTACCCTTTCTAACCTTTGTGCAATCACGTGCAATCCATACTGGGCGTGAGAACGGCTGGCGAGCTGTTAAGCAAGCTACAGCACCTGTCCAGACAAGTACAGGGATTCCCTAGCGAGGAGACTTATTTGATTGTTTTCAATGTTGGGACAGCAATTTTTGGGGAGCACTATACTCTGGAGAATGATAGATGGGGCCCACCATACACTGGAACATTCCAAAGGTGGACATCAGACACTGGAGCAGCATTTACAGGGCCCATTATACACTAGAGCATTAGAAATGGGGCCCATTATGTTTGGAGCATTATTTGGGCCCATAAGACAGTGGAGCTTCATCCATGGGGACCAACATATACTGTAGCATTATGTGGAGCTCATCATATACTGTTTCAAACATTATATGGGACCAATGATTCTGTATGGAGAAATAGATGGGCCTCGTCATGAGATGTAAAAAGTGAGGTATTTTTCATTGTACTATACCGCTATTTCTCTGCCGTATCGGAGCATGATGAGTTGTGGTATGTGTTAAAGGGGCGCTCTTTCGCCCAGGGCACATGAAAACCTGCAGCCAGCCCTCCCCCCCCCACAACTTTAGCCAAATAACCCCCATTTTTCAGTGCGTAACTTATATTATGAAGTTAATTAAGGTTGACAAGCTTAAGTAAGAAGAATTGATGCTTTTGGCATTCAAATGGGCACTGTAGGTGTGTTTCCTGTCCTCCTCTCACTGCCGACTTTTATTCCCCATTGACTTACATTGGGTTTCGTGTTTCGGGACGACCCCGACTTTTCCCTATAATCGGACGATCTTGCTCGACCCAACTTTTGGAAAAGTCGGGTTTCACGAAACGAAACGCGACCCTAAAAAAACAAAAGTCGCTCAACTCTAGTAATGAGTGCTTCCCTCATCCTCAGTATTGTCTTTTGAAGGAATAAGTCATATGCTAATCCTTTGTACTGACCACACACATATTTATACACATTTTTTCTAAACTAAACAAGCCCAACTTTTCCAACCTCTCATCATATGAGAGCTCTTCCATCTCTTGTAATAATCTAGTGGTCGCCTTTGAACTTACTCTAACTTCTGAATATCCTTTTTTAAATGTGGAGCCCAAAACTGGATCCCATATACTAGATGATTATACTAGTGATTTATAAAGGAGTAACAATACTTTGGGATCATTGGATTTTATCTCTTTTTATACAGTGGGTACAGAAAGTTTTCAGACCCCTTTAAATTTTTCACTGTTTCATTGCAGCCATTTGGTAAATTAAAAAAAGTTCTTTTTTTCCTCATTAAGCGGCGCTTAGTTACCCGCTGTTTACCTTGGATACCAGCTCTCAGCACGAGCACACTGGTATCCAGGGTACACAGCGGATAACTAAGCCACGCGCGTGCTTATTTACCCGCTATTTACCTTGGATACCAGCTCCCAGCGTCTGCTTACAGCGCTGGGAGCTCGCTGTTCGTCGGTCTCCCGCTGCCACACGCAGCGATGTGTGCTGGCCAGCAGGAGACAAATGATCAAAAAATGGCCCAGGACATTTCTGCACGATCAGCAATACCCGGCAGGGGGGGCGATTGCTGATGCGTGCCACACACAGCGAGATCGATGGCGAGTCACAAAATCGGTGATGCATCCAGCGATCTCACTTAGTGTGAAGTACCCCTAAGAATATAAGATACATCAGTCTTTCAGTTACTGAGCTCAATTCCCTCAGTATCTGTGGATGAATGCCTTCCGGGCCAGGAGATTTGTCAATGTTTAATTTGCTCAGACTCCGGCTTCTATTTGAGTTAAACTAGTTACATCAGGTGATGAACTTTTATCTTTGCCTTGATGAATGATCCAAGGAACAAACAAGTCATTGGTGAACATGGATGAAAAGTGCCTGTTTCATGTCTCAGCCTTTTCTTTGTCCCCTATAATTATCTTATTATTCTCCTATAAGGGGCCGATACCATCTGATTTTTTATTTTTGGCATTGATGTATTTATAAAATAATTGGGGATTAATTTTAATGTCGCCGGCGATTTGTTTCTCTCTAGATAACTTTGCTAGCTTGATTTCTTTTTTGCATTTCTTACTTAAATCTTTATACTCCTGAAATGCTATTTCTGTTTTCTCAGCCTTCAGGATTTTGAATGCCCTTTGTTTTTGTCGTCTTATACTTTCTACTGTCTTATTTATCCATAATGATTTCTTTTTATTCCTTGACGTTTTATTAGCAGAGGGTATAAGTTTTCTACAGGATATTTCCTTAAACATGCCCCATTTATGGTCGGTATCCCCAGTTACCATGAGATGGTCCCAGTCTACAAGATTAAGTTCTTCCCTTAATTTGTTGAAATCTGCTTTTCCAAAGTTGCGGGTTTTTACATTTCCCCTTTTGAATGTTTGATTGAAAATTACATTGAATCTTATCATGTTATGGTCATTGCTTCCCAAATGCTCCCTGACCTGATGATCTGAAATTGTATCTGGTCTATTTGACAGAACTAGATTCAGCAGATTATCTCCCCTGGCTGATTCTTCTACCAGCTGAGAGAGATAATTGTCCTGAACTGTTGATAAGAACAGTACATAAAGAGTGGATTAACAAGATAGCACGTCATTTTAATTTCCTATTCATTTTCTTTATGTATGCAGACTTTAGTTGTCTGCAACCCAAATGTCAAATCATTTATTTTCTTGATCCTGGAATCTAATAAATGTCTATCCAAGAGACATTGATACTGGAATCGCAACTTCAATGAGACCCTGCACCTCTAGTTACTAAAGACTGCCATGGACGTTATCATCTAACAATGTGAGAGGGGTCCACTTTATTTTGGTTGCAGATGAAGGAAATAAATAAGGCATGTTGCATATCAATCTAACAATTCTCTGTCAGAAGTGGTAAGCTACGGATAGTGGTCTAGTTCCTATCTTAGGCTATGTTCACATATCTAGTAATAATTCATTGAAACGGATCCAGTAGCTATTCGTTGACAAAGTTGTGCAGACACAACTTTTAACATTAAAGTCTATGAAAAAAACAGATCTGGTTTTCTTCCATTTGAAAAGAATCCATATTTTGCTTACTGGATATGGAAAAAAATATGTAACAGATACTACAGGACATGTTATCATCCATCTGAAACTAATCCATCACACAAGAAATGGATGGCTATTTAAAGGGAATCTGTCACCCATTTTTAGTGATATCATGTAAAGATATCACCCAATTGTGCATCCCATATGGATTCTATTAGGACTTTTGATTCCCCCCCGATCCTGCACCTTTAATGCATAAATACCTGTTGTGAACTCATTTTCTGGTCTGACTCTGGTTTCTGGTGAGGGCACTGTTTGTGCTGACAGAGGAGTCGTGAGTTCTCTTTCCGGGCTCCCTCTGGTGGTGGCAGGAGGTAATGAAGCTGATCTAATTAACAGAGACCTGCCACCTGATAATGAGGACGACGATTGGACATCTGGAGTCTCAGACTGGATTTAAGACGGCCGACTCCCTATTCCCATTCTGGTGATTTTTTCCTGCCTCCTGAGGTCTTGGTTTTCATCTCAGTTCCTGTCTTCTCAAGCTAAGTTTTCTCTGCTAATGTTCACATTTGATTTGGTTTTGTCTATTCAGTTTTTGTGTGGTCAGCCAGCCCCGGCTGGGGCTGTGCTGAATTTCCACTCTTATGTTACTGTATGTGCCAGTTTGCTTTTTGTCCCTTATTAGATTGGCCTCTTTTTGCTCTGTTCTCAGAATATGCCAGAGTGCTCATATAGTGGGTGAAGTCTAGTAACTTCAGGGTTTTTTTTGCTATCAGAAGTGTTGGACATTTTTTGCAGGGTTTTTTGGCGTGATTGCAGACAGTATCTTTCCTTTCCTGTCCTTTCTAGTTAGTGTGGGCCCCATCGTTTGCTCAGCCTATTTTCCTACCTGTGTTTGTGCTTTCATCTTGTGTCACCGTCAATACATGTGTGGGGGCTGTCTATTCCTTTGGGGTCTGCTCTGGGGCAGTTTAGATTTCCCCTTTTCTTGCTTTAGGCTTATTTAGTCCTCCGGCTGTGACGAGGCATCTAGAATCATCGTAGGTACGCTCCACGGCTGCTGTTAGTTGTGTGGTTAGGATCAGGGGTCTGCCATCCGCGTAGTTACCAACCTCTCTGGTTTTCTGTGACTTAGCTTGGTTTTGTTTTCCTCCTCGGTGACCCATTCATAACAAATACCTTTTTTATCTTGGTGAAGATGTATGGAAATCGCCGTGGTCCGGTTCGATGGGCGGGGCTTATTCGCCTTCTCCCCCCCTCCTCGACTTGCTGAATGTAATCTTCATCTGTGAATATCACAGATGTCATAGTTTTACGCTCTTGCGCATTAAAAAGGCCTCCGGCGCTTGCGCAGTATGCTTTGCCCAACTGTGGGCAAAGAATATAATCGCTACTGCGCATGCGCCGGTATTTTCCAGTGCGGTCTATGCCCCGGAAGTCTTCACATGCAGGACACACTTCTGAGGCATAGACCGTGCTGAAAGATACCGGCGCATGCGCAGTAGCGATTATATGCTTTGCCCACAGTTGGGCAAAGCATACTGCGCAAGCGCCAGAGGCCTTTTCAATGCGCAAGCGCGTAAAACTACGGCATCTGTGATATTCACAGATGAAGATTACGTTCAGCAAGCCGAGGAGGGGGGTGAAGGTGAATAAGCCCCGCCCATCGGACCGCGGCGATTTCCATACATCTCCACTAAGATAAAAAAGGTATTTATGCATCAAAGGTGCGGGGTCGGGGGGAATCAAAAGTCCTAATAGAATCCTTATGGGATGCACAATTGGATGATATCTTTACATGATATCACTAACAATGGGTGACAGATTCCCTTTAATGGATCCCTTTTCCATAGACTTCAATGTTAAAAAACGGATCCAGTTGAAATGTTTTGGTTTTTTTTCAACCAGGCACAACTTTTTTTTTTTTTTTTTTTCAATGGATTGCTTAAGTAACAAAAACTGGAGTCATACACTCAATGTACATTCATGTAAAAAAATTAAGTACACCCAGCTTAAATGTTATGGTTTGATATATAAGGATAAATTATAGAAAGTCTTAAAATTTGGTAACTACTAGTCACAATTCGATCAAAAAAAAGCACATGGGAAGAGAACTGAAAAATACAGGGTTGCAGTATAAGTTTGAGAGTACACTGGATTGTAAGAAATACAGTAAAAATGGAACATTGGAAATAATGACGTGATTGAACCTCTCTGCAATCAATGAACAGCACAAAGGTTATGCTAGACAATGCTATGTTGGTCTTTGGGACTTCAAAGATCCATATGAGATTGTATGACCTGAGCATCTTACTGTAAAATTAGTGAATTGTGAAAGTTGTTGCATTTGAAGTCCTGATGTCTACAGCTTGGATCCCTTATCTTAACAATTGAAATCTAAACAAGGCAAGAACTTGGGTTGGAAAAATAGGAGGGGAAGGTGGTTAAGCAGTCCTTGATTTAGAATGATTAACTGCTCTTGGAGAAGTCACTGTCTGTGTGACAGCTGTAAAGTTATCTCACAAAAGTGGGTTTAACATCTGTGAGCAGTTTTTGGATAAAATCTAAAAGTGGGGAAAGCTAACGTGTTGCTGCCTAGAGCGAGTTGGTATAAACATGTATTAAAAGGATCCTGTTCATGCTCCTCATGGTTTGGGCGACATGGATCAAGAGTCTGGCTGCACCAAAATATATTTTGACAATTCGGTCAGCTTTTCCCCCAGCGCTGATGATGTTGATGGACAGGTCTCTCACTAAATACACAGATTGGAGAGACCTGACAAACACCTGGACTAGACTGCTCTCCGACTATGGTTCCAGGCTACATCATTAATGCTAGAGCATTTCAGAGAAAAATATATCTTGCAGCAGTTGTGCAGTCAAGCGGATGCCATGTTGCGTTTGGAGAGCCCGTGAGGTGCCTAAACGGTGGAAACCCATCACAAGTGACACCATTTTGGAAACTAGACCCCTCAAGGAATGTATCTAGATGAGTGGTGAGCACCGTAGACCTCCAGCTGCTTCCCACAAGTTTATAATGTACAGCAGTGAAAATAAAAAAAAATATTTTTCCCACAAAAATGTTATTGTAGCCCCAATTTTTTATTTTCACAAGGATATCAGGAGAAAATGGACCCAAAAATTTGTTGTGCAATTTCTCCTGAGTTCCCCGATACCCCATACGTAGTCGAAAACTACTTTTGAGGCTCAGTGCACAGCTCAGAAGGGAAGAAGCGCCATATTGGAGTTCACTTATTGCTGGACTGGTTTGAGGGTATCATGTCACATTGGCAGAGCCCCTGATGTGCCAGAACAGCAGAACCCCCATAAGTGACCCCATTTTACAAACTACACCTCTCAGTGAATTCATCTAGGGGTGGAGTGATCATATTCACACCACAGGTGGGTCACAGAATTTTATACCATTGGGCAATGAAGAAAAAAATAATTATATTTTTACCACAAAAATCTTATTTTAGTCCCAGATGTTACATTTTTCACACTAGGAAATGGGTAAAAATGTAACCACATTTTGTCCCACAATTTCGGCTGAATGTAGAAATACCCCATATGTGGCTGTACAGTACCTCTTAGCCATACGGGGAGACTCGGTAGGGACGGAGCGCTGTTGGCAAAAAGTGCTCCGTCCCTCCCGAGTTTCGCCATATTGTTAAGCAGTACTGTTATAGAAGAGGTATCCTGGAGTGCATAATTTTGTATAATATCTTGCAGACTCCATATACAGAGCCCTTAAGTGCTAGAAGAGAAGAATCCCCCCTCAAGAGATCTCGTTTTGGAAATTATACCCCTTTGAGAATTTATCTACCGGTGTAGTAACGGTTTTGACTCCATGGGTGTGTTCCAGAAACAGGCAGCAGTGGATGTCGCTGAGTGAAAATTGCACACTGCCAATGTAGTGACCAGTACGTTGTAGTGCCTTTGTGCCCAGCTCATTTATCCGTAAATTAGGCGGGATCTCATCGCTACAGAAATGCCAAACATGTGGATGCTAAACATGGATTAAGCACACTGGGGCTCAGAAGGGAGGGGGGCATTTGGGAGCACAGAATTTGATGAATTACGGGGCGAGGGCCATGTAGCTTTTCCAGAGCCTTTGTACTACCTGTAACGTGGAAGCCCCCTATATTTCCATTACCAGATGATGGACCTGAGTGGGGGGCTTGATTTTTTGGTGGACTGAGTTGAAGCTTTTATTGGGAACATTTTACATAACAATTTGAATCACATTTATTAGGTGTTTTACGCTGAGCACTTATATCGGGGTTTCCTTTGAAATATTTGAGTGATGTAGTCCAGATGAAACCCTCGAGAGATCCATTCACTATAATGAGGCAGCATGGTAGGCTGGGTTCACACGTAGCGGAACTCTCGCGGAAATTACCGCGAGAATTCCGGAATTCCATTCCGCGGGAAAATCGCATTTTAAATTCCCTTGATTTTCCCATGGAAAAACTAGCATTTTGCAAGCGTAATTAGCTTGCAGAATTGCTAGCGTTTTCCAAGCGATCTGTAGCATCGCTTGGAGAACTGATTGACAGGTTGGTCACACTCGTCAAACAGTTTGACGAGTGTGACTAACTTTTTACTATTGAGGCTGCCTATGCGGCCTCAATAGTAAAAGATAGAATGTAAATAATAATAATTTAAAAAAAAAATTGTTATTCTCGCCTTCCGACGTCCCGCGCAGCCTTCCCGCCTCTCTCCACGCTCCCGGTCCCAGTAATCCTTTGCGACAATTACCGCGATGACGTCCGTTCTCGCGGGATCGTGACCTCTCGCGGTCATTCGCGATGACGTCACGCGAATGACTGCGAGACTTCGCGATCCCGCGAGAACGGACGTCATCGCTCGCAAAGACTTACTGGGACCGGGAGTGTGGAGAGAGGCGGGAAGGCTGCGCGGGACGTAGGAAGGTGAGAATAACAATATTTCCTATTTTAAATTCTATTTTTTACAGGGATATGGTACCCAGAGCCCGGAGGACAGTCTCCTCTCCTCCGGACCGTGGGTACCATCCGCAAATGTTCTGCTTACTTTTCGCATGGTGTGCACAGCCACATGCGGAAAGTAAGCAGAACAATGCAATCCTATGGGTGCGGGATCGCCGCGATTCCGCGAAATTAATGAGCATGCTGCGTTTTTTACCGCGAAGCAATTCCGCCGCGGTAAAAACCGCAGCATTAGGACAGCATTGCGGAATCCCATAGGAATGCATGGGATGCTTATTTTTCGCAGAAAAAAGCGCCGCGGAAACGCGAAAAAAACGCCACGTGTGAACTCAGCCTTACTCTGAACTCAGTCTGGCCTCTGTTCAGTGGTGGTGTTCTTTTCAAAAGTGCACAAAACTGTGGCACTCCTAATAAAAAGAAGGACACTGCTGGATCACATGTCAGAAAGCGTCCACATTGCCTCCATCTGCCTCATTATAGGGAATCTTCTGCCGGGGGTTCCATCTGAATCCAGTATTTCAGAGAATTACACAGAAACTCCGGTGTAAACAATCAGCCTAGAGCACAGGGTAAATGTGAGCTGAGCCTTACTGCGATCTTTGGGAGGCAGCAGTAATAAAAATCAACAGCAGGTGAAGAATTGGTTTTATTTTTTACGCCATTCCTCGCGTGTTATAAGTAATTAGACGACTTTATTCTTTATTGTACTGTATGATTACAGTGATACCCCATTTATATTGTTTTTTATGTTTTGGCGCTTTTACACAATAAAAACTATTTTATTGAAAAAATAATTATTTTTGCATTGCTTTATTCTGAGAGCTATAACATTTTTTCGGCAGTATGTTGATAAAGCATAGTTTTTTTTTTCCTCGCTTTCTTTTATGGTGCTAACTAAAGGGGTTAACTAGTGTGACCGTTTCATAGGTCGGGTTGTTCTTATTTATGGATACAAATCTATATATATATATATATATATATATAAACGCCTTATCGTGTCTGTCTGTAACTGAAATCGTGGGCCGCTGACTGGTCGCGGCCACCAGGCCCCCGCCAGGCCGCAACCAATCAACGACAGGCCCAGCTGTTTGTAATGGTAAGCTGCGCCTGCCGCTGATTGGTTGTTCCTTCCTGGGGAAAGACCTGGCTGGTCATTGCTTGCGTTGAGAAACATGTGATGGTGTCTCCGCGGCTTCTGTTTTGCATGTTTTGCATATTTCCCATAAGGGATGGGGGCAGTGCTCTAGAATCACTGCGTTGAGAAACACGTGATGGTGTCTCCGCAGTGTTGGATGTTGATCTCCATGAGTTCATTCATCCTCATTTTCACCAACCAGCGGCAGGCGCAGGCCTTAATCTGTAAAAAAGAGAATTAAAATGAAAAAAAGTTATTCTCACCTTCCGACGACCTCCTGTCTTCTTTCCACGCGCCATGGCCATATGGCCATGTGGATGGAAAAATGAAAAAGTTATGGCTCTTGGAAGAAGGGGAGGAAAAATTAAACATGGAAAATCGCCCAAGAGTGAAGGGTTTAAACCTGTGAGTCAAACTGTACAAAATGATAAATACCATTTCCCATATGTATTCTTCATATCTGCATAGTTTTTCAAACAGCATTTTATTTCATTAGAATGTTAGGAGAGTTAAGTTTAGCCTCATTATTTTTTTTTTTCAAGAGATTTAGAAAACCTGGTTTTTTTTATGGACATATTCAGAGTTAAATGGACTTTGAGGGGCCTATATATTGGAAACTCCCCAAATGTGATACTATTTTTTAAAACGGCATCCCTCAAACACTTCAAAACTGCTGTCAGGAAATTTGTTATCCCTTCAGGTGCTATGTTGGAATTAATACAAAGTGGAAAGAAAAAATATGTTGCTTTAGCCCCAAATTTTTCACTTTTACAGGCAGTACATTTTTTACCCACTTTATTTTGTGAAAGGAAGGAACAATATTTGAATTTTGGAACTTGGAATTTTAGGAATTATTACTCACAGAGGGAGGCATGCCCCTAAAGCACATTTGCTGATTATAAAACTTGGTCTTGCTAACAAAGCAGTTGCTTCACATTTGTGTAAATTGTAGCAAAAAAAAAAAACTCACTGGCATGAAGGTCAAGATCTTCAAAATATGGAGGAAAATGCAGCCAACTTTATGACAAACCTGAGTTTATTCCAAAGATGAAAGAACACCAGCAGGGCTAGAATGTGTAGCGCTATGGCAGACACTCCTACATAGTGTTCCCTTCTCCCTCCATGCAGGGACGCGGTCTTACTGCCCCGGCTCTAAGGCAAAGTGCTGGCACACTCCCTGTCTGCTTCTGTGTGCACTGCACTGTGGTCCGGCAGCGTGTACATAGTACGCATGCTCCCTTGCTTTTAAAGGGGCAGCAAGCACACATAGTAAAATGCCGTCAGTTGTCTGCTGGGAGGTATCTTGTATAAAAGGCGCCCTCCCCAAGAGGAAGGTGCCTGAGCAACCCCTATAGTTACTGTTAGGTGGTTTGGTGTGTGCAACTGTATGTTGCCAGGTCCCCTGTCCATATTCTGTTTTAAATATTCCCGTATCTTGTACCCTGTTAGTACAGTTTAGGTGGTCCTTGTTTACTGTGACCGCTTCGGCAGTGTCCGTATCTTGAAACCGTGGTATTTGAACTGTTAACCAAAGCCTGTATGTCTGAACCTTTCCCAAGTGGCCGTTATGTCTGCACAGTCTCAACCTGTCCCAAGTCGCTGCCCTGTCAGCACATTCTGGACCTGTCCCAAGTGGCAGTCTTGTGTACACAGTCTGAACCTGTCCCAGTGACCGTCCTGCCCTGTCTGGATATCTGGATTAATGGTTTTGACTGTTGGAGTCAGCTACTACTGCCAGATACCGCCCTGGAGTGGCACCTGGCAGCTCCCTGCCACACAAGCCTGACCACACCACTAGAGGCTCCAGTGAACACTAAGGTAGCTGCTTAGTTATGCCCCTCCAGGGTAAGTCCGGTCTGTGGCACCATGGGTCCCCGAACCACATGCATCACCGCGGCGCATAACAGAATGACCGGTTTATATTTCAAAGAGAATGGTCCTTACACAGCTATCTGGCCTATCAATCCCTATTTAAGGGATGAATGTGCCAAGTGACCTGGTACACCATAACAGACTCCTGCCCGCCAAGGTAGGAACTGCTAAGTGCACAAAATAACCAATCACGTACAGAATTCTAAAACTATTGTCTGGTACAGGAGGTTCAGCAAGAATCATGCAGTAAAGCCCATAGTATATAAATAAGGAAAAGTCTCATTATTAGAAATCCCCCAATAAAATGGTCATGGTCAGAATCACCAAACAGTAATATAAATGGAAAGAAAGGTTTTGTGTAGTAAGACATACCGTATATACTCGAGTATAAGCCGAGATTTTTCAGCCTACTTTTTAAGGCTGAAAGTGCCCCTCTCAGCTTATTCTCGAGTCATACACTGGGGGTCGGCGGGGGAGCGCGAGTGTCAGAGATCATATTCACCCCCTCCTGGCGTGGTCTCTGCAGCTCCCCTGCTTCTTCCATGGTCTTGGCACCCCAAGTCTTCCTGCGTTCAGCGGTCACGTGGTACCGCTCATTAAAGTAATGAATATGCGCATATTCATGACTTTAATGAGCAGTACCACGTGACCGCTGAACGCAGGAAGACTTGGGGTGCCAAGACCATGGAAGAAGCAGGGGGCTGCAGAGACCATGCGCCAGGAGGGGGGAGTATGATGGGGGGAGAACGGGAAGCAGAGCAATATTCACCGGTCCCCGTTCCACCGCCGCATGCCGCTCTGTCCTCCGCATCCTCTGACTGTGACGTTCAGGTCAGAGGGCGCAATAATGTAGTCAGTGCGCGCCCTCTGCTGAACGTCACTGCAGAGACCCAGGAGACAGAATGGCGCGCGGCGATGGAACGGGGACAGGTGAATATCGCAGGTGCCGGGGCCCTGAGCGAGTGGTGATACCGGCACATGTCCCACATATCGCGCCGGTGTCCCCGCCTGCTCAGGACACCGGCACCTGGCCCCCAGCGACGAGAGATGAGTATGCCATTTTTTTTTTTTTTAATTGCAGCAGCAGCAATATATGGGTCGTATTTATCTATGGAGCATCTTCTTGGGCCACCATTAACCCTTGTGTAGCATTTGATGGGGGTATTTATCTATGGAGCGTCTTCTTGGGCCACCATTAACCATTGTGCAGCATTTTATGGGGGGCATTTTATCTATGGAGCATCTTCTTGGGCCACCATTAACCCTTGTGCAGCATTTTATGGTGGTGTTTATCTATAGAGCATCTTTTTGGACCACCATTAACCCTTGTGCAGCACCACCCTCGGCTTATACTCGAGTCAATAAGTTTTCCCAGTTTTTTGTGGCAAAATAAGGGGTCTCGGCTTATACTCGAGTATATACAGTAATTGTAAAAGAAAGCAAACTAAGATAAATGGCCAAAAATGCTAATTGTATTTGAGTGATCAAGTCCCGAAAGTAATTTTCAAGGGCATTTGTGTGGATCCACATTCTGAAGTATACATACGTGGGTATGTGGACGAGAATTTGTCTGAATAAGGCTGTGTTCACACACAGCGTTTTTTTTTCGCGTTTTTCCCACGGATTTACCAAAAAATCCGCTCAAGAAACGCTTAAAAGAAGCTTCCCATTCATTTTAACGCATTTTGCAATTTTTGTGCATATTGATGCGTTTTTTTCCGCGAAAAAAAGCTTTGCGGTAAAAAAAAACGCAGCATGCACATTAATTTTGCGGAAAATTCCGCATTTCTAGCTATTTTCTATGTGTCTGGGGACGCGCTGAAAAAATCACAGCAAAAATCGCGGCAAAAACGTGCAGAAAAAAACGCGCGTTTTCTGGTAAGGAGTCCGGTTTTTATGCAAAAATTTTCTGCATACGTGTGCACATAGCCAAATGGTTTGGCATATGATGATCGCAGCCTAGAATTGTGAAATGGGTTAAAATGTGTTTTACTGATAAAAATATTATTTTTATTACTTGTCATATAAAAATTCCCCCCTACTGGGGCCCAATAAATAGAAAATATAAATATTAAAGAGTTTGCCTACTACTTTTTGATTGATGAGGGGATGAAAAAATGTTGCACTGAAAGCACACACACACAGAATTCTAGGCTGCCTGGTGTGCTATCGAATCAATTGGAGAAAGGTGAGCGGTCCTTGAGACTTTTTGTACTGAACAAAACTGTTGTAGGTAGCAATCTGGATGAGAGAGATTGCTTCCTTTTCATACCAGGCCCTGGTCTTTCCCCTGCTCACCCACCTTTTCTATAATTTAATACCATATTTGGCACCCTTGGAGGGAATGAATTGGTGGAAGAAATGACGTCCCTTGAAGCTTATAAGGGACTCGTCAACTGCTACATATGAACCTGATGAATGTTATAGAAGGCAAATTAAGGGTCTCAATTTATTAAGGTGATCATAGTCAGGTCATTTTTTGAGGGGCATGGGAATTGTCACTAAAATGAAGAAATCGCATTAGGGCTTCATAACAGGATGGGGTCATGACAGCTGCAAACGCTCGGATTCTGTGGACAGATTTTGTTGCTCAGTAGGAGCGGAAAGTGTTTTGGGTAAAGCCTACAAATTTTCCTTCAGGAGAGTCAGAGGATGGCGATACTTGTAACGAGGGGGTCTTCGGAGCAATATTTCTGTCTCCTCTGACATTAAATCATGTCAAAGAAGAGAGTTGGTTTTTATACTGTATTTCACTTTTTTTACGTGATCATTGAAATTCATGAAATAACGGGTATCGTTCACGATCATCTCTCCAGTAGCTGAAAACTGTCGTAGCTCAATTTGGGGATTTGATCTGGTGACCTGTTGCTGCGTGGTCGGCTCTTCTTTCTGTTGAGCTATTACCCTTTCTTCCTTGTCCAAATGCTGATGGTTTATATCGTCTTTCCATTCCTTTCTTGGTTTGCTCCTCTTCAGGTGTTTCTCACATTCCAGGTGGGGTGTTATTTCACCCTTCACTGCACTTCCTTACTGGCTAACCTCTTGTTAGATTGATGTCCAGGAGTTCCAGGGGTCACCCTTGCTTGGAAAACACCAGTTGTGTTCTTCCAGTGAGTCTGTTTGCTTTCCCTCCTAGCACCTTTTCCTTTAACCACTGTTAGGTTTCTGGGAGGTGATACTTGTTCCTTTTATTTTTGGTTCTTCTTAGCTTTCCCTCTCTACCCTATGTAAGAAGATGGACCGAACCGGGGGTACCTCTCTTGTGCCGGTTTCGGAACTGACCGACCTTTGCACTCAACAGCAGGGGGCTTGACTTGGATAAAAGACGTTGTGCGTGGGAAATAAGAGAGCAGACTTGGCGGGAAGACAGAGCTCACAGCAGGGGAAGGTTGCTGCTCTGTCATTTGAGCATCGTGATAGCGCAGGCCCGTGCTGTGTCCAGGTACACTGACTGTGGACAGCAATCTGCTGTGTACCTGTTGTCTCCCATGACCAGAAGTTTCAGACGCTCCGGGCCGGTGGTTACTGCGCACGTGCCACCTAAGACAGACCAGGTGACTCATCTAGAACTGTCATTCCTCACCTGCATGCTACGGCCGAGCTGAGTCACACTCCGGCGGTAACACATACTGCGCTGCACCCCGTACGATGAACCGTGGTACCAGGACCCCGCTTAGGACAACAAGGACTCACCGCCATCACCAGGAACCAGACCCCCAGCTTCTTGAGGACGACACCTGAGTCATCACGCGGCACTTGCGTGGGCGCCACCATTGGAACCTAAGGCTCTGCAGCCAGGAAGCCGGTGGACTGATAAGTTAACCCTTTCACGAACCGTTGCTTTACCTTATTCCTCACCTCGCAACCATACCGTGCTAATACCACCTCCCATACCCCCTGATTAACCCATTATCTCCCTGCGCGGAGTATATCTCTGTTAATAAATCTGTTAACCCTTGCTCTGCCTCCTGTCAGTCACTGCATCCCGTTACCTGCTCACACCTATATGAATGCGTTTTAGTTTCTCACCCAAGGTTTTCGTATCTTACTTCACACTTTTCCTTTCCCCCTGTTACAGTGTGTTGCAGCCTTGCCTCTGGTTCCTCAGGAGGTGGGATAAACCTCTCAACGACCTTTTAGAGCATTACTGTAGGTCTGAGGTGGTATTTTTAGTTCTGCGGTTAGGGTCTTTCTAGTCTGGGACCAGTTGGTCCAGAATTTTCTGTCTTTGGGGGGGCGTAATGTACTTAATTCTCAGCACTGTAAAAAAGTGGTGCTGAGTGTAAAATAATGCATATCCTGTAAAATACTCAGGACTAGTTACCAGATAAAAATATAGTGGTTTATTTGGATTCTTCCATCAAAGAAAGGTTATTACAGAAAAACAGGTGAATAAAAATAAGTGAAAGAGATATTGTCCATTGTTCATAGCAAAGCAGCATGTATTCTTCTTTCTCTCCGGGATCTCACATGGCAAATGGCGTCTGTCTCTCAGTTCGGCTTCTTCGTACTAAAGTAACATACCAGCTGTTGAGTTATGTCATCTTGCGTCTGTGTCTCATGATGGTGAGGGAAGAAGACAGCACCCTCTACAGTTAGCCATGAATTATATACGTCTCTTGAAACACGTGATCTCGGTATATATGGAGTTTGACATTTACCTCAAGGCTAAACTTAAATATGTAGTGAGCTGACATTTCTACCATGAGCCAAGCTTAAAAATAGCCTATGTCATGTAAGCTAAAGCATTCTACAGAACTGGGTGTAATAAGAAATTAACGGATTATTAATATTTAACAATTCCCCCTTTTGAGGGAGACAGACATTAATTGGAACCCTCAAAATATAACAAGATCTTTTTTTCTTCTTTTCTTCTTTTGACAAAATAATTTAATATCAATAACAATAATAATATCAGATTACCGTTATAAGTACTCAATGACATAATTGAATTCATGTTATGGTAAGCCGAGAACAATATTCATATAAAATATGTATAATTATACTTCCCTAAGTCTAAATTGAAGCATCTCAGGTCCAGTCATCATCATCTGATGTCATCTGGTCTTCATTTTGATGTCTTCTGTCTTCTTCTTGGTTCTTTTAAAAATGCAGTTTTCTTATAGCATATAGATGTTGTAGAAATTGTGTTGTGTATCAAATCAAAGTCCATAAATTCAAATGTTAATACGAAAACAAAGTCTATGCAGCTTTAATATCTGTGTAGTGTCACCTTTAAAAACCTGGGCTTACATTGGCTCGCCTTGGATATTCTGGAATCCTCCATCGGCACTGGTCTTTGAACAGGTGTGACGTCTTTGGTCAGCAAAGCAAGGGTTAAAATGACTCTTCCTTGCTAAACATAGCACCATAACCAGTCCTTGTCCTAATGCACAGGACATATGTCAGGGTTAATTACCTTCATTGTTCACCAGCTTTACATTGAAGCTTTACAGGTGATTGAAAACCTCTGGAACTTGGTAAGAACGTGATAACACAGTTCATCTCAGCATCATAGGAGCATTGTCCTCTGGTTGTCAGGTTAGACACTTTAATCGTGACTGTCAGTGGTGGATACTGCACTTGTGACTGTCAGTGGTGGATACTGCACTTGTGACTGTCAGTGGTGGATACTGCACTTGTGACTGTCAGTGGTGGATACTGCACTTGTAATTAACACAGTTCATTTCTCAGAAGTCATAGCTTTGTTACCTTCTGGGACTTCTGGATAGCGACATTCTTCTTCTTGCAACTGATAAGAATCAATTTTAATATGAAAAGTCTTTATTAACGTAATTTCAGTATCTTGCTTGAAGTCTTCATTCTCTATTCTATACCAAATCTGGTAATTTTCCTATCTTATAATATCACAGCGTACCATAGCAATCAGTAATATCCATATAATTATTATCAGAATTTGTACTGTATATAGATTTCAATGTTTGAAATATTAAACCAATAATAAGTGATAATACATTATTATCCATATTTTTTCATGTGATAGAACATTTTTATGTCATAGGTGTAATTACCTTTTTCAACCCATAGGTGTCACTGTGTTTTATGTAATCAGTGTTTTCATCTTTATTAATAAGGAATATATTTATTATACTAATAATATGTAGGAATGTATAGCCATGAACCAAAATAAGAATATATGAGTGAGCGAATGAATGAATAAAAGAATTGTTGCATATAACTCAGAAGTGAAACATTTTCCTTAGTAAAAGAACCATATAATTGCTATATTTAATGAAGCAATATTCTCAGTAGATATTACTTTACTAAATATTGGTGAAAGAATTAAAAATAATGAAAAATAAGAATAAAAATAAAAATAAGAATAAGGCCTTTATGTTGATGCAGAGTAGTTATGTCTTCAGTAACATATACCCTTAATATTTCCATGATCTGGATTATTTCATAATTGTCATAAACTTGTGTTACCAAAATATTCAAATTATGCAACTTTGCATATAATATTCCTCTTACTGTAAAGAAATGACTCTTTATAATACTTATTATTATACCCAATACTTATACCATTGTACCTTATTAATATTTTTTTCCTATTAAAATGTATGAAGAAGAGGTATTAATCAAATGTGATGATGTAGTCAGGATCAAAAACATATTTTCCCCCTTAATACCAAAAAATATTGTTTCATGAAATAATTCATTTATCAAAACCAAAATTAAAAATAATTAATGTATAAATTATGTGAATTTATACTTGCTTATACCATTATTTGTCTGAAGATGTGTAACCATCAAAATTAATTTGAATATCATAAAATTATCCTTTGGAAAAATTAATTTAAATGTAGTTTAAGATTAACACACTTGGACAGAGAAGGAAGGTCCACTATTCCCAGATGCAGCTGGTGAATACCAGGCTCTGTGCTGGTGCCTGTTTAAAAGAGCTAAAGCTGATAAGGAAAGAATAGATTTTCTTCCTAAACTATTTTCTATTTTGTTGTGCGATTGCACTTATCCACAATTAACTAAATCAAGAAATAATTACTATAGAAGTACAGAAATATATGTTGTGTAGATAATATTTCATTATTTATCCTAATATTCTAATAATTTCCTAAAGATAAAAGCTTTTGGGGTTTTTTTTTTCTTTCTTATAGAATCCTGAGGCCTCTTACAAACGTATCACATCACTCGCTCAGCAGCTGCTCATACACTCAGTCACTGTCACTCAGACTGTGTCACATATTAACTTTAAACCAAATACCTCACATACGAAGGTGTGATGAATACACGTATTTTAACCCAAATTATCCTAATTATCAATGCATTGTAAACTATTTAAAATTTAGTCTCTTAATATTTCTTTGAATATTCCCCAAATACACATGACATAAATATATGTATAGCTATACTTGACATTTAGGCCTAGAAAAAAATTCCATTGGTTTGCAAAAGTTGAGACCCCCTTAAAAATTCTTTCCCTAAGGAACAGGGACATAGTATACTGGTCTGGTATACTTATTATTAGAACAAGGTACAAATTCCATATGCTGTGGTAGTCATTCAAACCATGCAGGAAAAGCACACACACACATTTTAAAATGCAATCAGTTATTTCCTTTTAAGGGTTAGATATATGAAATCATGCAATTATTGCAACTTCCTGTGTAAATAAAGGCATAAATCCTTGGAAGAGAATTTTTCCCGATTAAGTCCTGCTTTGAAATGAAAATTCTAAGGAATCATAAAAGAGAAGGTTAATATCATATTCATAATTCTAAATATTATTACTGATGTAGATTTTAATTTTCATTAAAAAATACAGTTCTACTATTTCTACTTCTACAAACACTCTATATATACTGTATGACTATGTATATATCCACAAACCATAAAACTACAGGATTATACTCTATAAAATAATTACATATAACTCACTAATTGTATAACACTGTTACACAAAATATATAATTACTTTTTCTAGCCAATTCCTACACCCATACTTATTTCTCTGCAAAAAATATCCTGAAAGGTTCTTGCCATTTTAAAGCTGATAGATTCTTGGAGCAGAGTATTCAGTTTACAGGCCATGATGTCACTCACCACCTGTTTCTGTCTGTCAAATTCGGCCATCTTTGTTACAGGAAGAAGTTCAAAACTCATCATTTTTCTTAATTCAATTTGTGTCTTTTCGGTGTTCCTTTGCATCATTCCATATGGCTTATAACAAACATGTGATCTCCTTTGTTCTTCATATATTTGGTTTTGGGGAAAACTCATTTTAGAAGGTTTTGCTAATGCAGGCTTCTGATAAGATTTTACTCTGACTGTCTTCACAAAATTAGCACAATTTACTTTCCTTTCACGATTCTCGTGTTTTCTGGCAAAATCAAGGGATTGCGCACATTCAAACAAAGAATCTTTTTGTGACGCAATAACACGAGATGCAGGATTTAAAAACCAAAATTTGCTTACAAAACTCCTTATGAGGGACGGTGTTTTGACATTCTCCATGACCGTTCTATACAAGCGTTCATATATGGACATAAACGTAAAAATACATTCCTTCCGACCAATCCTTAATTTTTGAAGAATATCAATATCTGGATGATTTTCATTTGATGAACAAAAAATGAGAATTTTTAATCTGTCCTCATCAGTTAAATTCTCATGTGTTTCACCAGATAACTTTAAAGATAACCTCCTGGAAAAGGTTACAGGGATCCACATTTTGAACAACTGATTCTTCTCCTCGTTAGATAAATCAAATTTATCAACACAACTTTCAAAAACCTCAGAGTTTCTACAAACATCTATTTTGTTTTCATATGCAGGAATTATTTCGTATATTTTTATCAAATTCTTCCTTACGTTACTTCGGATTTGGGCCTGTGAGTCGTCTATTTTTAGTGGTACGTCTTTCCCTTGTACGTCCTCTACGTCAGTTCTGAAGTCTCCTCCTACTTCTCCATCTTGTTCCACGTCTGCAAGGTCACCTTCAATGGCCGCTACAGACACTTGATTACAGTCAATCTCCCTAACTTTACAGCCAATCTCGAGAACATCACAACAATCATTTTTGGATTTCTCTGACACAGATCTATGAAATATATCTACCATCTGTAGAATATTTTTTAATCTCTCTCTTTCTCTATTGAAAAACTTAGAATCTAACCTTTGATTCTCGAGTTCACACTCGGCATATAAACTTAACCATAAAACTTCTGAATTAGAATTGTCTACAGACTTAAATTTCAATCTACTCTGCTTAGCATAAGAATTAATTACATCCATTTCTCTTACCTTGAAATTTCTCAGCTTGTTCCTTTGATAGACAACGCTGGGCTCTTGTCTTGGTTTCAGCACGTCTGGCACTTTGGCACTTGTAGTACTTCTCAATCTATCTGGCAATTCTTACTTCTAGGTTCTGTGTGATTCTTGTAAGTAGTGGAATTCCCGATAACTTGCACATATGATTTGACGTTAGCAAAGTCCAATCCCCCTTGTGGGCAAGTTGAGGGAAATCCGCAAAAAAGTACAAAAATTCAGATCTGGCTGCCTCTCCAATGTAAAATAATGCATATCCTGTAAAATACTCAGGACTAGTTACCAGATAAAAATATAGTGGTTTATTTGGATTCTTCCATCAAAGAAAGGTTATTACAGAAAAACAGGTGAATAAAAATAAGTGAAAGAGATATTGTCCATTGTTCATAGCAAAGCAGCATGTATTCTTCTTTCTCTCCGGGATCTCACATGGCAAATGGCGTCTGTCTCTCAGTTCGGCTTCTTCGTACTAAAGTAACATACCAGCTGTTGAGTTATGTCATCTTGCGTCTGTGTCTCATGATGGTGAGGGAAGAAGACAGCACCCTCTACAGTTAGCCATGAATTATATACGTCTCTTGAAACACGTGATCTCGGTATATATGGAGTTTGACATTTACCTCAAGGCTAAACTTAAATATGTAGTGAGCTGACATTTCTACCATGAGCCAAGCTTAAAAATAGCCTATGTCATGTAAGCTAAAGCATTCTACAGAACTGGGTGTAATAAGAAATTAATGGATTATTAATATTTAACACTGAGGAATAAGGCCCCTTAATGGCCACCATGAAAAGGTTTATCAGAAGTCATTAGGGAGTTAAAACGCAAGGATCAGACAGGTCACATTCAGAGTTTGTTTGAGTGGGATGAAAATCCGGTTCCATTGAGTTTTTGATGCTGAACAAAAAATGTAGCATCTTAAGGTTCCAGCAAAATAGATGGGAGATTTATAGAAATCTATTTTCGACTGTGCTTTTTCTTACGCCGCACAATTAACAAGTACCCTGCAGTAAGTAAATACATAGTTAAAATACATGGAAATAACAAAATATTATCATTATTTTGATTAAAAAAAAAACCCAAAAGTCATTCCACCGCGACAATGTGTACCCAATCAGGATGGTCCCTAACTCTAGTATTTCACCTCGCTATGTACCAGCCGGCCGTGTTACATCTGCCCATGGAGACTTACATATACAAGATGCACAACCCAAAAAGGGGGAGCCACACCTCAATATGTGCAAAGTACAAGGAACAAAAAAAAAAATGAAAAAAATGGGATGTTGTAATTAGTGCAATGTATAGGTGCATATTCACACTGTGGCCATTAACAGGCAGAACATAGGATAAAAACATTGAGCAAATACCCTGCAGTGAGTAAGTAATAATAGTACATGAAAATAACATAGTATTTCATTGTCACTATTTTGATCAAAAAAGTATAAAAAGCATCCTACTTCAACATGGGGTGGTGGTGCATTTCTTTGGTTTTGCTTTAGTTGCTTGTACTTAGTATATATGGGGCAATGACCCCTCCTCCCCTTTTGGGCTGTGCATCTTACGCTATGTGCACACGTTGCGGATTCTGCTGCGGATCCGCTGCGTTTCTGGCCCTGCAGGTCCACAGCAGTTTCTGCTGTGTTGTACAGTACCATTTTTTGCAATGGTAAAACCAAAAACGCAGTGCACATGCTGCGGATTTTTCCACGGGTTACAATCCGCAGCATGTCAATTCTTTGTGCAGATTCCGCTGCGGTTTCACACCTTCACCATTGTGAGGTGTGAAACCGCAGGCTAATCCGCAGGTAAACCGCAGGTATTTTGACCTGCGGATTTTTCAAAATCTGCTCGGAAAAATCCGCAGGACTTCCAACTACGTGTGCACATAGCCTTAGAGTCTGTGAACACATTGTGGATTCTGCTGCGGATCCGCAGCAGATTCTCCTGCGGTGTACAGTAACATTATATCCTATGTAAAACAAAAAACACTGTGCACATGCTGCGGATTTATCCGAGGAATTGAATCCGCAGCATGTCAATTCTTTTGTGCGGATCCGCAGCGTTTTTACACCTGCTCCATTATAGAAATCCGCAGGTGTAAAAACGCAGGGGAAATCTGCACAAAATCTGCAAAAAATCTGCAGTAAATCCGCAGGTAAAACGCAGGTCATTTAAGGTGCGGATTTAGCAAAATATGCGCAGAAAAATCTGCAACGTGTGCACATAGCCTTATCAGCTTTCCTCAGGCAGGTGTGAAACAGTGAGGTCTGGGTTCTGTGCTGCCCCTGCCTTTTTTGAGGTCAGCTAGCACTTAGCGAGCGGAAATACTAGACTTGGGGATTATCCTGATTGGGTACATTGTGTCGCGATGGGATAGCTGTTACACCTTTTTGTTCAACATAGTGTCAACTACCCATTGCACTTATACCAACAGGTGTGCTAGCCCATTACTTCTATTTTGCTGTAATCTGACCAGCGGTGTACATGTACATTTTTCTTGTGGTTTTGTGAGTTTTATGTGCTGATTTTCCACATAGAATAACATTAGATGCAAAAAATGTACAGATTAAAAAAACATATGTAATTGATGCATCAATAAAGTTTTGTCAAAATGAAATACCAGGAAGTTTCAAAAAGAAAATAGATTTATTTAAAAGGTGACAAACCACAAAGAGACACATGGGTTAAAAATGGATTTATAAAACTCCAAGTAACCTAATAGGGGCAGAGATCATGCAGAAAATCTGCAACATCAAAAACTCATTGTGGCAACAAAGCATAAATTCACACAGGCGTATAAAGCGGATCATGCAATCCGGTCTAGAATGAACAGATGATTTTTCACCTGGATTGTCAACCGTAGGCCATTTTTTTAGATATCAGCAGTGAATGCAATTTACAAGCCCAAATACAGTTTCCTACATTAATAATGGCAAAGTAGCAGTAAAAATCAGAAGAGAGAGAGAATATATTTCTATGTGCCAGAATGGAAACCGCAGCTGCAGATCCGCAAATAGAATTGACATGCTGCGGAAAATAAACGGCTGCGTTTCCGACGGAATTTTCCGCAGCATGTGCACAGCGGTTTTGCATTTCCCATTCATTAACATTATGTGCACAACGCACTGCGGATTTGATGCAATTCCGGGCTTCCAAAAACGCTGCGGAAACGCATTAAAATCCGCAACGTGTGCACATACCCTAAAAGCTCCATATTAGGGGAAAAAATCTTTCTCGACTCCACATAGGGCAATCAGACTACCGCTGTTCCCTGGATCAATGTCCCATCATAGAATCTGGTACCCATAACCTGTAATATTATAATATTTTTCAAGAAAGGCATCCAGGACTTTCTTGAGTTTTAGTAGTTAATCAACCATTACAACATCATATAGCAAACAGTTCCATAGTCTCACTGCTCTTACAGTAAAGAATCCGCGTCTGTATTTTTAAACCTTCTTTCCTCCAGATGAAGATCCCTGGTCCCCGTCTCAGGTATTAAAAGATCTTTGGAAAGATCTCTGTACTGTCCCTTCATATATTTATACATTGTAATAAGATTGCCTCTAACCCTCCAATTTCCAAACTGAATAATCCCAAATTTGATAACCTGTCTTCTGCAGTTCACCCATTCCCTTAATAATCTTGGTTGCTCGTCTCTGCACCAGTTCTCGTTCAGCTATGTCTTATAAATAGGAGATTAAAATTGTACAATATTCTAATGTGTTGCCACATTAGGCAAAACTATGTTCTTGTCATGAGCACCTCTGCCTCTTTTAATGCATCCCATTATTTTATTAGCCTTGGCAGCAGCTGCCTGACACTGGTCACTAAAGTTAAGTTTGCCGTCCACCCATACACTCAAGTCTTTTACAGTGACCGTTTTACCCAGTGCTTTACAATGTATTATATAATTGTACATTTTATTTCCTCTAAGTGCATAACCTTACATTTATCTACACATTAAACTTCAATTACTATTTCTCAGCCCAAGCCTCCAGCATACATAAATCCTTCTGTAATATTAAATTACCCCCTCTGTGTTGCTTACCCTGCAGAGTTTAGTGTAAAATGCAAATATTGAAATTCTACTCTGTGTGCCCCATACAAGATAATTAATGAATATGTTAAAAAGAAGAGGACTCAGTACTGACCTCTGTGGTACCCCACTGTGCTGTGACCCAGTCTGAGTGTGTTCCATTAATAACCACCCTTTGTTTCCTGTCACTGAGCCAATTGTTAACTCAGTTACACATATTTTATGCTAGTCCAATTATTATCAATTTGTGTGGTACGGTATCAAACGCCTTTGAAGAGTCCACAAACAACATGCTCTGCGTTTTCCTGGTCCAGCCTGGAATTACCTCCTCATAGAATCTGATCAGATTGGTTTGACTACTGATCACTCATAAAATCATGCTGATACTGGGTCATGAGGTTATTCTTATTGAGATACTCCAGGATAGCATCTCATAGGAAACCCTTAAGGATTTTACCCACAGGAGAGGTTAAACTTACCAGTCCTGTGGTACAGACCCTGTTATTATGGAATCTGTGAATATTAAAAATAATGGTCTATCTATCATGGTACTAAATTCCTGCAGTACTTGGGGATGTATGACATCCGAGCCAGGGAACTTGTCTAAATAAAAAAGTTGAAAGAAAGTTAAAAAAAAAAAATTGTAAAAATATTTAAAAAAAAATAGAAAATAATACGAAAAAATCTTATACTAGTAAATACACATTTTTATGTAAAAAAAAACCCCCACACATATCTGGTATCACTGCGTCAGGAACGACCCGATCTTAAAAAAAAACAAAAAAAACCCTGTCACACTAGTTAACCCATTCAGTAAATGCTGTAAAATAAACCATGGCAAACTATGCTTTTTCATCATACCACTGTAAAAAAAGTGGAATAAAACGAGATCAGAAAATAGTATCACTGAAAATATCATCTTGTCCTGTAAAACACAAGCAGCCAGACAACTCCATCAGTGCAAAAAAATAAAAGTTATAGCTCTCAGCGATGCAAAAAAATATATTGTTTAAAATATTTTTTTGTTGTGTAAAAGTGCCAAAGCATAAAAAAATGACACAAATGTGATATCACTGTAATCGTACTGACCTGAAGAATAAAGCTGCCTTATCAATTTTACCACATAGAGAATAGCATAAAAAATTCCCCTAAAACAAATTTCTGAATTCCTGTTTTTTGTTCATTCTGCCTCCCAAAAATTGGAATAGAAAGAAATAAAAAAAATTTAATGTGCCCAAAAATGGTACCAATATAAACTCATCCTGCAAAAGACAAACCCTCACATGATTTTATAGGCAGAAATCTGAAAAATTATAGCTCTTAAAATTGTTTTTGCAAAAAAAAAGTGTCTTTTAGTGTGTGACAGCAGCCAAACATAAAAAATGCTATAAATCTGGTATCGCTGTAACCTTATTGACCCGAAGAATAAAGTCGCCTAATCACTTATACCGCATGAGGAACGGTACAAAAAAAAATAAAACCAATTCTTGACCTACTACTGATTTGTCTATTCTGCCTCCCAAAGATCGCAGAAAAGCTCGGCGCACATTCATGCTTCGCTCTGTGCTGAGTACTTACACCAGGGTTTCCATGTAAATCTGTGAAATATGGGATTCAGACAGAACCTCTCACGGAAGATTCCCTATAATGAGGCAGATGGAGGCACTGTGGACGTTGTCTAGCTGTCATGTCGGACGCTGTTCACACCACAGCGTCCGGCAGGCAGAGGTAGTTCCACCTCCAGCCACTATAGCCTCAGTGGCGCCGGCTTGATCTTCAGGCTCTCGGGGGTTAATCCTGCTGGAGACCAGGTTGGAAGGTTAGTCACGCCCACGGTCTTTAAATAGTCATACTGGCATATGGGCGTCGCCGATTATAGCTTGTGTTTCATACCAAGTGGTTCGGGTCTGGAGTGGAGGTGTTGCAGAGAGAGAGAGATTCGTATCTGGTGTCGTATGATCCGTCGTTATCCTTTCTCCTTCCCATATTTGTGTTTAGTTGTGCCCTGTTCACATTACTGTATATTCCTGTGTGTGTGCGGCGCAGTGCAGTTTAAGTTCTCCCTGTCTGTCATTATTTGTGTGGGAAGCTTTGGTGGTGTGACTCCTCACTGGGTGGAGGGTGGAGGGTTAAGTGCAGGGCTGAGCAGGAGATAAGGAAAGGTCGGAGGCTCAGGCATTTGCACCTTCAGCAAAAACCCTGGGTTGAGGGTAAGACAGGGTTTTCCCTAGTTATAGGGTCATCACAGGGGCCCGGGAATTACAGCCTTAGTTGAACTAAGCCCCGTGACATTATAATCGGCCCACATTTTTTCAGGAGTCCATGGATCCATTAGATTCCATAACCCGCCAGTTGGCGGCGCTGTCCTTACAGGTCTCCGAGTTGAAAGGGGCAGTTCAGCAGCAGGGCCTGGTAGTAGCAAAGGTGCAAACGGCATCTGCAGGTATCGGTGCAGAGCCGAAGTTTCCTCTGCCAGAACGATTTTCAGGCGATCGCAGCAAATTTGTCGTATTTCTGGAGGCCTGCAAATTATACTTCCGCATGCGGCCAATATCCTCAGGTAATGAGGCCCAGCGAGTAGGGCTGGTGTTGTCATTACTGAGTGGTGACCCCCAAGCATGGGCATTTTCCTTACCAGCTGACTCTGCTACATTTCATTCGGTCGATAATGTTTTTTCTGCCCTCGGGCTCATTTACGATGACCCTGACCGACTGGCTCTAGCGGAATCTAAAATCCGCGCCCTCCGCCAGGGGGAGCGCTTGGCAGAAGACTATTGTTCGGAATTTCGCCGCTGGGCTGTAGACACACAGTGGAATGACCCAGCACTGCGGAGCCAGTTTATTCATGGGGTATCAGGGAGGGTGAAACAAGCCCTCCTGATGTATGAGACTCCGGCATCATTGGAGTCTGCCATGAGTTTGGTGATACGTATTGATCGCCGTTTTCGTCAGGGGGCACAGGAGACGCTACCTCTGGGGGAAAACAGAGGTGCAGGTGTGGTTGAAGTAGATGAGTCCCCTGAACCTATGCAGATTGCTGGCGTGGCACAGGTTCAGCCTCGCGCTCCGGAATTCCGGAAGCCCGGAGCATGTTTCTACTGTGGTAAAGGAGGTCATTATGTTAACGTTTGCCCGGTACTACCTAAGAGGGTCACACCGGCGGAAAACTGTTACGCTCAGAGGGTATGGAGGAGACCCAACTGAGCGTATGCATATCCTCCATGATGGTATCTCAATGTATGGTCCCTGCCAAGGTTATTATCGCCGGCAGAGAGCTACCTATATCAGTGTTTGTGGATAGCGGTTCCGCCACTAATCTTATAGATGAGGAGTTTGCACACAGCGCCGGGTTTAAGATCGAAAAACTTCCTCACCCCATACAGGTGGTGACCATTAATGCTGTTCCCCTCCCTCAAGGGGAGATTACTGAGTTTGTGGCAGAGGTGAAACTCCACATTGGGGTCCTACATTCTGAGTCGGTTACATGTAGGGTCCTCCGTAATCTCCCAGCTCAAATGGTCCTGGGTTTTCCATGGCTGTCCAGGCACAACCCGGTAATTGATTGGAAAACTCAGGACATAGTACAATGGAGTGGTTTCTGCCAAGACAATTGCTTGGCCACATGTGTGTCCACCGTGACGCCCAGCCTGCCGGAGGCTTTGCAGGATTTCGCGGATGTTTTCTCTGAGAAGGGTTGCTCAGAACTGCCTCCACATAGAGCCTATGACTGTGCGATTAGGTTAAAACCCGGGGCCAAATTACCTAAGGCCAGGATGTTTAATATTTCTGGTCCTGAGAGACAAGCTCTGAAAGACTACATCGCGGAGAGTCTGAGCAAAGGTCACATCCGGCCTTCGTCCTCGCCTGTAGCCGCGGGGTTTTTCTTCATTAAGAAGAAAGATGGGGGGTTACGCCCGTGTCTGGATTTCCGAGAGTTAAACCAGATTACTATCCGTGATCCCTACCCAATGCCGTTGATCCCGGATTTGTTCAACCAGGTAGCGGGGGCGAAATGGTTTTCCAAGCTGGACCTCAGGGGGGCGTATAACCTCATAAGGGTCCGTCAGGGGGATGAGTGGAAGACGGCGTTTAACACTCCTGAGGGTCATTTTGAGAGTCTGGTCATGCCGTTTGGGTTGACCACCGCGCCTGCCGTTTTCCAACATTTTATTAATGATGTATTTGCTCATGTCCTGGGGAGATTTGTGATTGTATACCTGGATGATATCCTCATTTATTCTAGCGATCGGGACACTCATTTGGAGCATGTTAGGCAGGTGTTACAGTTGCTCCGGGAGAACCAGCTCTATGCTAAGCTGGAAAAATGGTTATTTTTTGTCCAGGAGTTGCCCTTTTTGGGATATATTGTGTCCGCAGCCGGTTTTAAAATGGACACCGCTAAGGTGCAAGCGGTGCTGCAATGGGAGAGGCCAGAGAGTCTGAAAGCACTCCAGCGGTTCCTTGGGTTTGCGAATTATTATAGGAAATTTATAAAACACTTTTCTACTATAGCCAAACCGCTCACGGACATGACAAAAAAGGGTGCCGATCTGGTGAACTGGCCTGAGGTGGCTATACGTGCATTTGAGCGTCTGAAGAATAGTTTTGCTTCAGCCCCCATTCTGGTGCAACCAGACGTGTCTAAACCTTTTGTGGTAGAGGTTGATGCGTCGGAGGTGGGAGTGGGGGCAGTACTGTCTCAAGGCTCGTCCTTGAGCGAGATGCATCCATGCGCCTACTTCTCCAAGAAGCTGTCGCCGGCCGAACGGAATTATGATATCGGCAACAGGGAGTTGTTGGCCATCAAACTGGCTTTTGAGGAATGGCGACACTTCTTGGAGGGGGCGGCTCACCAGGTCACAGTTATCACCGACCATAAGAATCTGCTCTACCTGGAGTCGGCCAAGCGTCTGTCTCCTAGGCAGGCTCGCTGGGCATTGTTTTTTACTCGTTTCAATTTTCTTGTGACGTACCGTCCCGGGGCTAAAAACACCAAGGCGGATGCTTTGTCTAGGTGTTTTCCGGGGGGAGAACCTCGGGAAGAGCCGGTACCCATCCTCCAGAAAGGGGTAGTGGTCTCTGCTCTCACGACTGAGGTAGAGGCGGAGATTGCCGAGGCCCAAGAGGAGGTACCACCAGGTCTTCCCGCCAACAAATCATTTGTACCCCTGCATCTTCGGCTTAAGGTGTTGAAGGAACACCACGATTCGGTACTGGCTGGTCACCCAGGGGTGAAGGGCACCTTAGAGCTGGTATCGCGTTGTTTCTGGTGGCCCAAAATCCGGCAGGACGTGGTCTCGTACGTGGCAGCTTGCATCACGTGCGCTAGGGCTAAGTCACCACGAACCCGTCCTGCTGGCACGCTACAGCCTCTGGGGGTACCCAATAGGCCATGGACAGAAATCTCCATGGATTTTATCACTGACTTGCCAGCCTCGGCAGGGAACACGGTCATCCTGGTGGTGGTTGACCGTTTTTCAAAGATGGCGCATTTTGTGGCGTTGTCTTCTTTGCCCAATGCTAAGACGTTGGCTCAGGTATTTGTGAAGGAGGTGGTCAGACTCCACGGAGTACCGTCTGACATAGTATCTGATAGGGGTATGCAATTTGTGGCGAGGTTTTGGAAAGCTTTTTGCTCAAGGTTGGGGATCAAGTTGTCACATTCATCGGCGTTTCATCCACAGTCTAATGGACAAACTGAGCGCATGAACCAAAATCTAGAACAGTATTTACGATGCTTTGTGTCCGACAACCAGGAGGAGTGGTCTACTTTCCTTCCTCTGGCCGAATTCGCGTTAAATAATCACCGCCAAGAGTCATCAGGAGAATCTCCATTCTTTTGTGTGTACGGTCAACATCCTCAGTTTTGTACCTTACGTCAGGGTGACTCCGGGGGTGTCCCGGAGGAGGATCAGCTAGGAGCCCAATTGTCATCAGTCTGGAGGCGGGTGAAACAGTGTTTGTTGAGCATGAGTGCCAGGTACAAACGGGTGGCTGACAGTAGACGCGTGCCAGGTCCGGACCTGTGTGTGGGTGAATGGGTGTGGTTAGCTACGAAGAACATAAAACTCAAAATCCCATCTTTAAAACTGGGTCCAAGGTTTATTGGGCCTTTTAGGATTTCTGCCATCATTAACCCAGTGGCTTATCGGTTGGAACTTCCTGCGGTGTACAGAATACATAACGTTTTTCACAGGGCTTTATTGAAAAAGGTGGTAGGCTTGGTGGACACGACGCCGATGCCACCTCCAGTCATGGTGGATGGCGATTTAGAGTTCGAGGTCGCCAAGGTAGTGGACTCTCGAGTAGTACGCCGTACTCTTCAGTATTTGGTGCACTGGCGGGGGTATGGTCCGGAGGAGAGGTCTTGGGTTCCAGCCTCAGACATACATGCGGATCGGCTGGTCAGTTCTTTTCACCGTCGTCATCCGGACAAGCCGGGTCCTATGAGTCTTGAGGGCCCTGGGGTCCCTCGCAGAAGACGGGGTACTGTCATGTCGGACGCTGTTCACACCACAGCGTCCGGCAGGCAGAGGTAGTTCCACCTCCAGCCACTATAGCCTCAGTGGCGCCGGCTTGATCTTCAGGCTCTCGGGGGTTAATCCTGCTGGAGACCAGGTTGGAAGGTTAGTCACGCCCACGGTCTTTAAATAGTCATACTGGCATATGGGCGTCGCCGATTATAGCTTGTGTTTCATACCAAGTGGTTCCGGTCTGGAGTGGAGGTGTTGCAGAGAGAGAGAGATTCGTATCTGGTGTCGTATGATCCGTCGTTATCCTTTCTCCTTCCCATATTTGTGTTTAGTTGTGCCCTGTTCACATTACTGTATATTCCTGTGTGTGTGCGGCGCAGTGCAGTTTAAGTTCTCCCTGTCTGTCATTATTTGTGTGGGAAGCTTTGGTGGTGTGACTCCTCACTGGGTGGAGGGTGGAGGGTTAAGTGCAGGGCTGAGCAGGAGATAAGGAAAGGTCGGAGGCTCAGGCATTTGCACCTTCAGCAAAAACCCTGGGTTGAGGGTCAGACAGGGTTCTCCCTAGTTATAGGGACATCACAGGGGCCCGGGAATTACAGCCTTAGTTGAACTAAGCCCCGTGACACTAGCCTATGATCTTGCGGTGTCTGTTTTTTCAGGAGTGCATAAAAGCGCGGTCCGCCACAGTTTTGTGCACCTCTGAAAAAAAAAGTCACTGCTGAATAGAGACCAGACAGAGTCCAGAGTAATTCTGCTGCCTCGTTATAGTGAAGGGATCCCTCGGGGGTTTCATCTGTCACGTCACTCGCAGATGTAGATGGAAACTCCAAAGTAAGTGCTCAGCGTAGTGCGCCAGATAATTGTGATCCTAAATTTTATGCAAAATGTTCCCAATAAAAGCTACAACTCAATCAACAGAAAAAATTCCCACTCAGGTCCGTCATCTGTTAACGGAAACATAGGGGCTTCCATGTTACTAGTAGTACAAATACTCAGAAAAAACGCTATGGCTTCTCTCCCGCCAAAAGAAATCCAGTGAATTGTGCACTCCCAAATCCAAATGCTCTCTCCCTTCTGAGACTCATTGTGCCTAAACCACATTTAGCGCCCACGTTTGGCATATCTGTAAGAGTGCACCTAATTTAAAGCTGTATATCTCCAGAAGCACGAGTGGGCATAACGTACTGGTCACTACAATAGCAGATTTGCAATTTTCAGTCAGCAACATTCACTACCGCCTGTTTCTGGAAATCATGGAGTCAAATCATCACTACACCCATAGATAAATTCCCAGAGGGGTATAATTTCACAATGGGGTCACTTGAGGGAGATTCTGCTCTTCTAGCACTTAGGGGCTCTGTATATGGAGTCCTCGAACTATTCTAGGAAAACCTGTGCTGCAGGAGACAAATAATGCTCCGTTCCTCACCGAGTCTCACCGAGTGACTAAACAGTACTGTATAGCCATATATGGGGTATTGCCACATTCAGCAGAAATTGTGGGAAAAATTTTGGTGCCATTTTTACCAATTTCCCCATGTGAAAATGTAAAATCTTTGGCTAAAAGAAAATTTTTGTGGCAAAAATAGAATATTTTTTTCTTTGCTGCCCAATGATATAAAATTCTGTCACACACCTGTGGTGTCAATATGATCACTACACCCCTAGATTAATTCATTGAGAGGTGTAGGTTGTAAAATGTGGGCTCTCCCAGTGGGTTATGGCACCCGAAAACCTGGATTTCTTCCCTTTCCTTCTGAGCTTTCTACTGTGCCGCAAAAGTAGTTCCCGATTACATGTAGAGTATTGGTGCACTCAGGAGAAATTGCACAACAAACTGAGGTCAATTTTTCCCTAATAGCCTTTATAAAAATGAAAAATTTGGGGCTAAAACAACATTTTAGCAGTAGAAATGTAAATAATCTTTCTTCATTGCCCAATGGTATAAATTTCTGTTAGGCACATGTGGTGTCAACATGCTCACTGCACCCCTACATGAATTAATTGAGAGGTGCAGTTTGTAAAATGACATTACTTATGGAGGGTTCTGGTGTTCTGGCATGGCACCCGCAAACCATTCCAGCAAAATCTGAACTTCAATATGGCGCCTCTTTCCTTCTAAGCTTTGCACTGTGCCTCAAAAGTAGTTTTCGATCACGTATGAGTCATCAGTGTACTCATGAGAACTTGCACAACAAATTTCCTGTTACCCTTGTGAAAATAATTTCCAAATTGGGGAGAACCCCAAATAAACCCTCACTGGAAGACCATAAAATTTAACTTTTATTTCTATTAATTAAAATTACTTCTTGAATGTGGGTTTGAGCACCATGAGGGGTGCAGTTTTTAGAATGGCGTAACTTTTGGGTATTTTATGTCAAATAGGCCCCTCAAAGTCAAATGTGATATGATCCCTAAAAAAAGGTTTTGTAAATTTTGTTGGAAAAATGAGAAATGGCTGACAACTTTTAAATCTTATTACTTCTGAACAAAAAAAATGTTTAAAAAATCGTGGTGATGTAAAGAAGACATGTGGGAAATGTTATTAATTAACTAACTTTGTAAGACATAACTCTCTGACTTAAGGGTACAAAAGATAAAAGTTTGAAAATTGCAAAATTTTATACATTTTTGACAAATTTCCGATCTGCTTACTACAAAATCACCACTATAATATACTGAATGAAACCATCATCAAAAGTATAAAGTAATGTATGTAAATACATATACAATAGTGATGAGACAAAAATATACCGGCGGAGGGTATGATTGACTAGATAGTGGTCAGTTGACAGGTAAGTGTATATCTGTGGCACGGTTAGTCAGCATATGCACAGAAGGGAGGAAAAAAGGAACCAACCAGTAATTTGGTTTCCAGAAGTCCCTCAGCACCAATGGAGGTAGTCCTTCTTTGACCTATAGCGGGACAGGATCACAAAGAGGTTAAAAGGCCCCTCACACCTCCACCCTCCAGTGTTTTTCAAACTACCACCAAAGGATGGATGCAAATGATCTACATGAGCCACTAGAAACTCACATGCAAGATCAACCCTTAGGCCAGAGTCACACTAGCGAGAAATGCGGACGAGTGCTATGTGCAAAAAATGGCACTGCACTCGTCCCAATGTTAATCTATGGAGCAGATCCCATCAGCCGTTTTTTTCTCGGCCGTATTATACGGGCTGAGAAAATCGAAGCATGCGATTGTCACCGTATTACGCCCGTAAAATGCCAATGCAAGTCTATGGGGCTGAGAAAAATACGGATTACACACGGACCAGACTTGTGACTTGCGAGAAATACGCACCAGTGTACTTTTAGAAAAGCCGGCAATTCAGTGCGCTATACTGTAAAATCACACTGAGAGGTTTAATAAAGAATAAATATATACACATAGAATACATATACTGTATATATATATATATATATATATACTGTGAGAATCATGTGGGAATAGTGGATGAGGGCAGGTATATCTCGCCCAGATACCTTTCCTATGTGGCTTAATCTGGTCAGTATCTCACCAGGTGACTAATGAATAATGGGAGGCGGATATAAAAGGATGCCAGGTGGTTGTGTGAGTGTCTCAGCCTGGGAACACAGAGAGCCTGTCTGTGTGAGAGACACTAGTGAGTGAAAGCAGTGCCCACTGCAACTGTGGTTTGGTTGGACGGGAGAAGCCCGCCAGTTGGTAGTTATTTTGTACCTTGTTTAGTTAGTGCCGGACAGGCAAGGATTTGTTTTATGTTTTATTTCCTTTATGCATTGCTTTCACCGTTAATAAACCCGAATCCCCTGAACGCACGTGACCTTTGACCCCAGCAAAGGCGATCCTGGAGTGTTTTATCACATTGTGGTGGAGAACGCGGGCATCACGTTGCAAACATGAGCATGGAGGACGTGGTGAAAGCGCTGGTACAGTCCACCGCCGTCCAGCAAGAAGCTAATCGGGTGATGATGGCCCAGCTGAAGGAGTTGGTGGACATGACAGCTACCGATCGTTCGCTTCTCCAGCAGGTGGCACAGCCCTTGCCAGCTTACCTGAGGTTAACCTGGAAGCAGAGTCGAGAGTGATTCACGTGAGTCGGTACTGGCAGAAGATGACTGAAGATGACGTCGAGGCATACCTGACCACGTTTGAACGGACGGCGGTGCGAGAAAAATGATTGCCCCGTTTGTTTCCGGTGAGGCCCAAAAGGCTTATGACTTAGAACCTGAAGCTGCGCAGGACTTTGACAAACTGAAAGCCGAGATCTTGGCCCGGCTGGGAGTGACGACCGCTGTCCGTGCACAGAGAGTGCATCAATGGACTTATCAGCCGGATAAACCACCGCGGTCACAGATGTTCGACCTAATCCACGTGACGAAGAAGTGGCTACAACCCGAGGTGCTGACAGCGCCAGAGATAATCCAGAGAGTCGTCATGGACAAGTACCTGAGAGCTCTCCCGCCAGCCCTGAGGAAGTGGGTAAGCAATGGAAATCCTACGACGGCAGATCAACTGGTGGATCTGGTTGAACGTTACTCCGTGGCGGAAGGACTCCGAGATGACGCTACCCCTCCTCATTCTTCATCATCTCCACGTGGAACCGGTAAGACTGTTCCAGGGAGTAGGGGAGAAGGAAAAATCCCTAAGACAGTGGGGGAGGAAAACAGGACTGCCCGCAATGCGAGGCCGAGAGTAACGAACTATGGTCTAAGCAAGGGGCCCGTTAGGTGTTTCCGCTGCCAAGAGATGGGCCACATTGCTGCGAACTGTCCGGTCACTACTGAACCCATGCAGTGCGACGTCACAGACTCTAAAAACCGCATGTCTATGGTTGCACGGGTAGTGTGAATGCCGGTCAAAAGGATGTGGAAAAACACTTGTGTGATTTAGCTGTTGATGGCAAAAATGTGGTGGCATTGTTAGACTCGGGAAGTGTGGTGACTCTGGTGAAGGCCAGTCTGGTGTCAGCCCCGACTGGACCATCAGACAAATTTTCTGTAACGTGTGTGCATGGAGACACCTGTTCGTACCTCACCACGGTCATATACATTACTACTTCCTATGGGTCTGTGCAACATAAAGTGGGACTCGTCCCTGCGTTATTGCATGATGATGTTATCTTGGGCCGGGATTTTCCCCACTTATGGCAATTGTGGGAGAATCAGTTGATGCCCTCGGGTAATAGTGTACATGATTCTTCTCCCAGGGCGCGTGTGGGTCCCGAACCCCTGGAAGAGGTCTCCCCGGAAGTCTCGGGGGAAGAGTCTGCTGGAAATGACCCGCAGTTACTGTTTTCAGTCATGGCGGGTGAAACGGAGGAGACCAGGGAAGAGGAGGAGGCCGATAGCCGTCCACCTCCCCGTTTGCCGGATTTGGAAGTTCAGAAAGATGACTTCCAAAGCGAGCAAATAAAGGATCCTACCCTTTCTCAGCCTAGGACAAATGTAAAAGTGATAAATGGGGTACCCGTAGAACCTGGCTCTAGGCTGGCATATCCTTACATGGTCCTGGAGAATGATTTACTATATCAGATAGAGAAAAAGGGGGAAGACACGGTGCAACTATTAGTCGCTACGCAGACTACGCTAATGAAACATGACATCGTAACGGAACCTGGTGTCACTGTTCACGTGAAACCCTACAGAATTACGGAAGCGCGCCGTGAAGCCGTTTCCCGAGAAGTAAAGGCAATGTTAGAGTTAGGTGTCATTCAGGAATCGCACAGTGCTTGGTCCAGCCCGATTGTGTTAATTCCTAAACCGGACGGCACCATCCGGTTCTGCAATGACTTCAGGAAACTGAATGCGGTCTCAAAATTTGATGCCTACCCTATACCCCGGGTCGATGAGTTAATAGATCGGTTAGGAAAAGCCCGGTATATTACGACCCTAGACCTAACAAAGGTGTATTGGCAGGTCCCTCTGGCGGAGGCTGCCAGAGAAAAGACGGCATTTGCTACCCCAGAAGGTCTATTTCAGTATGTGTATATGCCGTTTGGACTGCACGGAGCATCGGCGACCTTCCAGAGACTGATGGATCGAGTCCTGAGGCCACATAGGCAGTACGCTTCGGCCTATTTGGATGACATTGTCATTTACAGCTTGGACTGGGAGACTCATCTCCAGAAAGTACAAGCTGTGATTGACGACCTGTGGGAGGCAGGTCTAACCGCGAACCCCAAGAAATGTCACATCGGGCTAGAAGAAGCCCGGTATTTGGGGTATGTAATTGGGAGGTGTTGTTAAACCCCAGGTTGATAATAGTCAAGCGGTTCAGGACTGGCCGCAACCTGTCAACAAGAAGCAGGTGCAAGCCTTTCTGGCGATCGCCGGCTATTATCGCCGGTTCATACCCAATTTTGCAGCCATCGCTACCCCCCTGACGGATCTTACCAAAGGGAAAGACTCTGTCATGATTAAATGGAATTTAGCGGCTGAAGAAGCCTTCCATAGCCTAAAACGGGCACTTTGCTCTCAACCCGTACTGGTGACTCCGGACTTCCGCAGCGAGTTTGTGGTACAAACGGATGCCTCGGATACCGGTATCGGGGCCGTACTGTCACAAGTGAGGGACGGAGTGGAACACCCAGTCCTCTATCTCAGCAGGAATCTGAATAAACATGAGCAAAAGTATGCGGTAGTAGAAAAAGAGTGCCTAGCCATTAAGTGGGCTCTAGAGGCCCTCAAATATTACCTGGTTGGCAGAAAGTTCAGGCTGATCACTGACCATGCCCCTCTCAAGTGGATGCACTTGCACAAGGAACAGAATAGCCGGGTGACCCGGTGGTTCCTTGCCATGCAGGCCTACACTTTTACGGTGGAGCACCGCCCAGGGGTACAGATGGGGAATGCAGATGCCCTGTCCCGAGTGCACTGTTTGGCGGGTGTCATTGCTCGACCAGAGTGGTCTGAGCAGAGGGGGGGGGATATGTGAGAATCATGTGGGAATAGTGGATGAGGGCAGGTATATCTCGCCCAGATACCTTTCCTATGTGGCCTAGTCTGGTCAGTATCTCACCAGGTGACTAATGAATAATGGGAGGCGGATATAAAAGGATGCCAGGTGGTTGTGTCTCAGCCTGGGAACACAGAGAGCCTGTCTGTGTGAGAGACACACACATGAGTGAAAGCAGTGCCCACTGCAACTGTGGTTTGGCTGGACGGGAGAAGCCCGCCAGTTGGTAGTTAGGTTGTACCTTGTTTAGTTAGTGCCGGACAGGCAAGGATTTGTTTTATGTTTTATTTCCTTTATGCATTGCTTTCACCGTTAATAAACCTGAATCCCGGCTCTGCGCCTGAGTTTCATGCTGAACGCACGTGACCTTTGACCCCAGCAAAGGCGATCCCGGAGTGTTTTATCACAATGCATATATACACATGTCATTGAGACACACATATATATCATAGAGTTCTACATAGCATAATAGCCGCTAAATCAAATGCCGGCTTCTGTAAAATCATTACAGAACCGGAAATGATATGACACATGGTTTACATATAGTAAACCATGTCATATCAAAACGATTTATATATGTCAGTGTTTACTAAATTTATTAGTTTGTGTTTGTAAAAATTTGGAACTCTAGGGGTTAAATTTAAGGCTATAATCGTGGAGAAAAATTGCGTGGGCTCCCGCGCAATTTTCTCCGCCAGAGAGGGAAAGCCAGTGAGTGAGGCCAGATATTAAAAGCCTAGAGAGGGACCATGGTTATTGGGCCCCATCCCTGGCTACAAACATCTGCTCCCAGCCACCCCTAGAGCTCCACTATATACAGTATGTTGGGTTCACGGCTCCCCTATACAAAGTATGATGTCCCCAGAGTTCCACTTTATAAAGTATGATGTCCCCACAGGTCCACTATATACAGTATGATGTTCCACCGCTCCACTATATACAGTATGATGGGCTCACTGCTCCCCTATACAAAGTATGATACCCCAACTCCTCAATATATAGTATGATGTCCCCAATGCTCCCCCAAAACCGCAATATAATGATCCCCACAGAAACCCTCACACATTATAATGGCCCCCACACTGTATAATAGCCTCTACAGTACTCCCCACACTAATTCTCAAACTGTATAATGGCCCCCAGATTAGCTTCCATACTTTGTAATGGCTCCCACACTTTATGAGGACCCCCACTGATGTCCCTACAATGTATGAGAGACCCCCCACACTGTAGGCCCCAAACAGTATAATGGCCCTTAATTTGCCCCAAATGATATAATTCCCCCTGCATTAGCCCCCAATCTGTATAATGGACCCCACATTAACCCCCAAATTGTATAATGTAGCTCACATTAGCTCTCATCCTGTATAATGGCCCCCACATTAGCCCATAAATTGTATAATGACCACTGTATTAGCTCCCAAAATATTTAATGCCCCCCGCACTTTGTAAGGGCCCTCACGCATTGGACGTAAGAATCCCGGCATGTGAGGATGCCACTGTGCTGGGATTCTCGTCCTGCGCGTGCATCTTGGCCTTTGGCGTTCCATAGCCCACAGGCTTAAAAGGGTGTTCCCATCTCCAAGATCCTATCCCAATATGTAATAGCTGTAATAATAATTTACCTCCAACTTGAAATTTATAATAGTTCTTCTGATTCGCTATATTGCTTACCTCATGTGCAGGCATTGCAGGACCTTAGGTATCCATGGTTACGACCACTGATATGGGGACATTTAGACAGCTCTAAAGGGGGTTTTACACATAGCGATATCGCTAACAATATCACTAAATCACCGATTTTGTGACGCAAACGATATTGCTAGCGATATCGCTATGTGTGATACCTCCGACCGGCTCCCCCGCTGTCCATCGCTGATCGCGCAGCTCCATTTCTCGTCGGGCGCTTCCTGCTGGCGCCGACGAGCGACGTGTGGATGCGGGTGGGAGGATGTCAGGATTGCCTCGTCTGAAAGGTAAGTAACGACCGCTAGATCGCTGCTGCATCGCTGTGAGATCTGCCTGTGTGGCAGCTCACTAGCGACCATTTAGTGATGCACCAGCGATCCTGACCGGGTCGTATCGTGGTCGGGATCGCTGGTGCATCGCTAAATGTAAAGGGGCCTTAAGGGAAGTAACCATAGATACCTAAGGTTCTGCAATGCCTACCCGTGAGGTAAGTGATGTAGTGAATCAGAAGAACTATACTACATTTCTAGCTGGTGGTATTTGCTAATATTATTACACCTACTACATAAAGGGATAGGATCTTGGAGCTGGGAATACCTCTTTAGGCTATGTGCACACGTTTCGGGCTCTGCGGCTCCGCAGCAGATTTAGCTGCATTGTACACTACCATTGTTTTCAATGGTAAACTGAAAAGCGCTGTGCACATGCTGCGGATTTTCTGCAGGTTCAAATCCGCAGCATGTCAATTCTTTGTGCGGATTCCGCTGCGGTTTACACCTTCTCCATTGTAGAGGTGTGAAGCCACAGGTCTTTAGACCTGACAGTTTACCTGTGGATTTTTAAAAATCTGCAGGACCAAAATCTACGTGTGCACATAGCCTTATAGCGACCCTTGGTCTGTAACTCAGGGTGGGCCCCTCTGAGCACGGGGCCCGGGGAGACCCCACCCTCTGACCTCCATACCTACATAACAAAAGCTTTTATTTCCAGAAGTAGCAAAACATAATAACATTGTCGATCTGATCTCGCCATAATGGCCCCATCCTGCGGAATTACGAGACTGTGTCACCTGTACTGCACGGAGACGACATGGAAAAATGAGAAAATACATGTGACAATAACCCAGAACTGCTGATGCTGAGGGGAAGGCAGTACTGCCGGAGAGGGCTCCGGGCCTGGCGGACAGGAACGTCCACCGAAATCCCAAGTGCGCTCTTCCTCCTCAGGACACCTGGCTTGTGTGTGTGGCACTGGCTGTGAGCCTATTGTTCCCGTTCTCAATAAAGTTTATTGAAGAAAAAAAGATGTTGGCAAGTCAGCGTTCTTTCACGACATGGCCGCTAGCTGGCGCAATACTACGATTCCCACCCTCTGCCGGCTACGCATGCGCGCTCCAAGCTCCAGCAGCAGGAGGCGGGGGAGGAGGCGGCTGTGGGATCCCGTCTGGTTCCGTAGGTTGGAGGAGAGCGGAGGAAAGACAGTGCTACATCGGGCCGGGGAACCGGCGGAGTGCGGCCGCATTGGAGACAATTCACCGGAGCGGCGACCCCCTTTATCCATTAGCAAGATGGTCATGGCGTATTTCCTGGATAATTTCTGGGTAAGCTGTGATTTCTGCTCGCTTCCTGCCCGGTATCCGGCCTCCTGTCCTCCCTTCCCTGCAGGCACCACTGCTTGTACCTCCGGAGACGAGTGTGACAGGAGACGGCGGCACACTGCCCTTACTATGGGTGACTGACACCTACAGGGGGATTATTAGTACATGGGCGTCATGTGCCTGACAGTGTGTGTCACAGTGTGGACTGTGTGTGTGGACTGTGTATTGTGTACTGTGTGACAGTGTGGACTGTGTGTGTGTACTGTGTGACAGTGTGTACTGTGTGACAGTGTGTACTGTGTGACAGTGTGTACTGTGTGACAGTGTGTACTGTGTGACAGTGTGTACTGTGTGACAGTGTGTACTGTGTATTGTGTGTGTGTGTATTGTGTGTGTACTGTGTATTGTGTGTGTGTGTACTGTGTGACAGTGTTGTGTGTGTGTGTGTGTGTGTGTGTACTGTGTATTGTGTGTGTGTGTACTGTGTGACAGTGTGGACTGTGTGTGTGTACTGTGTGACTGTGTGTACTGTGCGTGTGCGACAGTGTGTACTGTGCGTGTGCGACAGTGTGTACTGTGCGTGTGCGACAATTTATGCTGTGTGTCTGCACTGTGTCCTGTTTCCTTATGGCACAGTATAGTGTTGTGTACAGGCACCTGTTTGGCTCATGTATCCTCCTTAAGGTTTCAGAGTTGTGGATTCCTTGGTAAATACCATGAAAATTGGCACAAAATAAAAATGCCGCGTGGAGGATTTAAAAAAACCCCAAACCTTACGCTGGATTACTCGGGAATAAAATGGGAGCAACAAATGAGCCTGTTTTACCCGGTGACAGGTCCTGTTTAAATAGCACAAAAAAATGTTCCTACATGTGCCCGTTACATCTCATCCTCGCTCTGCGTGTCATTGTGGTCATTGTGAGTTTCACTCATTGCAGCACATTGGCTTTAATCTATGGTAAATCCACCGCAAAATCCCAATGCAAGGCTGTGTGACAGTGTGGACTGTGTGTGTGGACTGTGTGACAGTGTGGACTGTGTGACAGTGTGGACTGTGTGACAGTGTGGACTGTGTGACAGTGTGTACTGTGTGACAGTGTGGACTGTGTGACAGTGTGGACTGTGTATTGTGTGTGTGTGTATTGTGTGTGTGTGTACTGTGTGTACTGTGTATTGTGTGTGTGTGTGTACTGTGTGACAGTGTTGTGTGTGTGTGTGTGTGTACTGTGTATTGTGTGTGTGTGTACTGTGTGACAGTGTGGACTGTGTGTGTGTACTGTGTGACTGTGTGTACTGTGCGTGTGCGACAGTGTGTACTGTGCGTGTGCGACAGTGTGTACTGTGCGTGTGCGACAATTTATGCTGTGTGTCTGCACTGTGTCCTGTTTCCTTATGGCACAGTATAGTGTTGTGTACAGGCACCTGTTTGGCTCATGTATCCTCCTTAAGGTTTCAGAGTTGTGGATTCCTTGGTAAATACCATGAAAATTGGCACAAAATAAAAATGCCGCGTGGAGGATTTAAAAAAACCCCAAACCTTACGCTGGATTACTCGGGAATAAAATGGGAGCAACAAATGAGCCTGTTTTACCCGGTGACAGGTCCTGTTTAAATAGCACAAAAAAATGTTCCTACATGTGCCCGTTACATCTCATCCTCGCTCTGCGTGTCATTGTGGTCATTGTGAGTTTCACTCATTGCAGCACATTGGCTTTAATCTATGGTAAATCCACCGCAAAATCCCAATGCAAGGCTGTGTGACTGTGTGACAGTGTGGACTGTGTGACAGTGTGGACTGTGTGACAGTGTGGACTGTGTGACAGTGTGGACTGTGTGACAGTGTGGACTGTGTATTGTGTGTGTGTGTGTACTGTGTGACAGTGTTGTGTGTGTGTGTATTGTGTGTGTGTGTGTGTACTGTGTATTGTGTGTGTGTGTGTACTGTGTGACTGTGTGTACTGTGCGTGTGCGACAGTGTGTACTGTGCGTGTGCGACAGTGTGTACTGTGCGTGTGCGACAATTTATGCTGTGTGTCTGCACTGTGTCCTGTTTCCTTATGGCACAGTATAGTGTTGTGTACAGGCACCTGTTTGGCTCATGTATCCTCCTTAAGGTTTCAGAGTTGTGGATTCCTTGGTAAATACCATGAAAATTGGCACAAAATAAAAATGCCACGTGGAGGATTTAAAAAAACCCCAAACCTTACGCTGGATTACTCGGGAATAAAATGGGAGCAACAAATGAGCCTGTTTTACCCGGTGACAGGTCCTGTTTAAATTGCACAAAAAAATGTTCCTACATGTGCCCGTTACATCTCATCCTCGCTCTGCGTGTCATTGTGGTCATTGTGAGTTTCACTCATTGCAGCACATTGGCTTTAATCTATGGTAAATCCACCGCAAAATCCCAATGCAAGGCTGTGTGACAGTGTGGACTGTGTGTGTGGACTGTGTGACAGTGTGGACTGTGTGACAGTGTGGACTGTGTGACAGTGTGGACTGTGTGACAGTGTGTACTGTGTGACAGTGTGGACTGTGTGACAGTGTGGACTGTGTATTGTGTGTGTGTGTATTGTGTGTGTGTGTACTGTGTGTACTGTGTATTGTGTGTGTGTGTGTACTGTGTGACAGTGTTGTGTGTGTGTGTGTGTGTACTGTGTATTGTGTGTGTGTGTACTGTGTGACAGTGTGGACTGTGTGTGTGTACTGTGTGACTGTGTGTACTGTGCGTGTGCGACAGTGTGTACTGTGCGTGTGCGACAGTGTGTACTGTGCGTGTGCGACAATTTATGCTGTGTGTCTGCACTGTGTCCTGTTTCCTTATGGCACAGTATAGTGTTGTGTACAGGCACCTGTTTGGCTCATGTATCCTCCTTAAGGTTTCAGAGTTGTGGATTCCTTGGTAAATACCATGAAAATTGGCACAAAATAAAAATGCCGCGTGGAGGATTTAAAAAAACCCCAAACCTTACGCTGGATTACTCGGGAATAAAATGGGAGCAACAAATGAGCCTGTTTTACCCGGTGACAGGTCCTGTTTAAATAGCACACAAAAATGTTCCTACATGTGCCCGTTACATCTCATCCTCGCTCTGCGTGTCATTGTGAGTTTCACTCATTGCAGCACATTGGCTTTAATCTATGGTAAATCCACCGCAAAATCCCAATGCAAGGCTTGCAGATTGTGCCGTGGGTCCATCTCAGTTTTGAAGGGAAATCCTTCCTGTGTGCAGGTATCCTAAAGTTGTAGTATTTGTTGTGCTACGTTTGTGCTGTGTGACATAAGGCTGACATTTTGCAGAGTGACTTGAGGTTTTCATCTGTTCCCGTGGCCCAATCAGTAGGAACAATGTGAGATTATAAAGTTGTGGGCAATGTACGCAAAAGTTAAATGAGAGCTGCCAGGCTGCAGAAAGTTATACTATATCATCATTACTAACCTGTCAGTGTCATGTGCGTGGACTGCCACCATCCAGTACATACAATAATGTTGTGTAAGCTCCCGGCTGTAGTGGCTGCTGTAACCTGTCAGTGTCATGTGCGTGGCCTGCCACCATCACGGTACATACAGTAATGTTGTGTAAGCTCCCGGCTGTAGTAGCTGCTGTAACCTGTCAGCGTCATGAGCATGGGTTGATCTTCTACACATGCGCCGGCGAGTCTCTGCTGCTGCGCAGTGTTCCCGTGGCCCAATCAGTAGGAACAATGTGAGATTATAAAGTTGTGGGCAATGTACGCAAAAGTTAAATGAGAGCTGCCAGGCTGCAGAAAGTTATACTATATCATCATTACTAACCTGTCAGTGTCATGTGCGTGGACTGCCACCGTTACGGTACATACAATGATGTTGTGTAAGCTCCTGGCTGTAGTGGCTGCTGTAACCTGTCAGTGTCATGTGCGTGGACTGCCACCATTACGGTACATACAGTAATGTTGTGTAAGCTCCCGGCTGTAGTGGCTGCTGTAACCTGTCAGTGTCATGTGCGTGGACTGCCACCATCCAGTACATACAATAATGTTGTGTAAGCTCCCGGCTGTAGTGGCTGCTGTAACCTGTCAGTGTCATGTGCGTGGACTGCCACCATCACGGTACATACAGTAATGTTGTGTAAGCTCCCGGCTGTAGTGGCTGCTGTAACCTGTCAGTGTCATGTGCGTGGCCTGCCACCATCACGGTACATACAGTAATGTTGTGTAAGCTCCCGGCTGTAGTAGCTGCTGTAACCTGTCAGCGTCATGAGCATGGGTTGATCTTCTACGCATGCGCCGGCGAGTCTCTGCTGCTGCGCAGTGACTGCGGAATATGATAGCGCTATATAAGTGAGTAAAATCAATAAAAATAAAGTCTGGGTGCTGCTAAGCTTAGGGCCTATGGAGAATGTTCGCATCTTGGCTTTATGTGGAAGTAATGAGGATATATATAATCTTTATTTTAATATAGTGCTAACATATTCCGCAGCGCTTTACAGTTTGCACACATTATCATCACTGTCCCCAATGGGGCTCACAATCTAAATTCCCTATCAGTATGTCTTTGGAATGTGGGAGGAAACCCACGCAAGCATGGGGAGAACATACAAACTCCTTGCAGATGTTGTCCTTGGTGGCATTTGAACCCAGGACCCCAGCGCTGCAAGGCTGCAGTGCTAAGAAGGATGGGCTATTAGGATATGAACGGTAAGTAGCCTATGACAAGTCTTTGGTTTCGTTGAGAAGTAAAGTGCGGGGTCTCTACCAAAGTCATTTTCATATCTGTTAAAGGAAATCTGTCACCCAACAATATGCAAAAAAAACTACTTAAAGGGAATTTGTCATTTAGGATTTTATACCAAAACTGATGGCATGTACGATATATAAAGGCACTTTAGTGCTCAGTAAATTGTTACCTTGCTTGTAGAAGTCTGTTTTGCTGTTGTAGAGAAATCCATAGATGAAGTTGCATGCTGATGAGTCACAAGTGCAGTGGGCGGGCTATGCACTTACAGCTCTCCGGCCCCTCTGCCGTAAGTGCAGAGCCCGCCCACTGCACTTGTGACTCATCAGCATGCAACTTCATCTATGGATTTCTCTACAACAGCAAAACAGACTTCTACAAGCAAGGTAACAGTTCACTCATCATTAAAGTGCCTTTATATACATGCCATCAGTTTTGGTATAAAATCCTAATGGCAGGTTCTCTTTAAATATTTATAAAGAGCGCGTAGCCTGTAGTTTATTGAAACTTGCATTTTAGGGGTGACGCTGTTCAATATTCAGCAGCTATTGCAAGAGAAAGGGGGAGTATATAACTCATTAATGTGCTCTGTAGTTTGTTGTGAACATCCGCACCCGTTTTGCCAAGTCCGTCTATGATTTGCAGGTGACCTTCCTAAACAATTATTTATATAGAAAGTGATTGTACAGCATCAACCCCCCCCCCCCCCCCCGTGCCACCCGATCCGGCACGTGGCATAGACGCCTCACTATACCCCATGCGCCAGATCGAGCCAAAAGGACTTCTTGGGGTCATTCAATGCTTCGGTTTCTGCATTGGAGGTGGAAGATGCTACTGGTGGGGCAATCGCCGAACAGTTGGAATGTGTTGGCAGATGGCTCTCGCCTCCGACGTACAAGTGCGAGGCGCTGGATGACCCCTCTGCTCCGTTAGATGCCACTAGACATGCCGCCTCACCCTCAGTTGAATCTTGTTCTGTCTTTTTCCAAATTTGTCTTCTATCACTTTTTCCATGAATTTGTGTCTTGAGAAAATAAATGTGACGTACAAACAGCTGTGGATACTACAGTGCTGCGGGTCATCAGTCACACCGGCTCCTCTGTCCTCTGGTGCAGACATTTGTCTGTACATTATACTGTCAGTGAAGGCGGATTACTCCTGCTAGTAGGCACTAAATGATGATGGGTTTGTAGACACTGAATGCTTGTCCTGGGGGATCAGACATGGCTGTCACAAGACAAGCCGCAGCACAAGGCATGGCAGGCAGTGGATACGCAAGAACGCTGTACTAATGGGTTATCCACATGTTAGCTTTGCCACTGGTGATTATAATGTTTCATCATAAAGCTTCCCTTTCATGGATGATCACGGCTTTGTGCAAGACATTGGCTATGAAGCCGTTTTTGCAGTTTCTTTATATTCATTTGGTGATCAGGACAGAGCTCGTCTCTGGATGTATTGTCTACCGGATTTCGGGGATGTCAGGGAAATTGAAGAGTCAGAGGTTTGGCTTACCGACTCCACAGCCCTAGATGTCCCCAGCTCTTAATAAGTGTTTTTTTTATGTGGATACCAGTTTGGTTTAATCATTGCCACAGATTTGTTTATATTAAAATATTCATTGACAAGAAAGTGCTCTACAATTGGTTCAGTTCTGATAGAGGTACCTCCATGTAACGGATCCAAAGGAGATGAGCTGAAAATGTGCTTTTTGGACTTTGGGGATTCCACTTTATGTAGAGCAAAAAAATCCATGCCCATTTCATATCCATTAATTGAAATGCATGCGTTTGATTTGGTATTCGACCTAAACAGACTTGGTTTTTTTTTTTTTTTTTTTTTTGTGCACTAATTGACTTGTGAAAACATTCTTAGGCCTCTTTTAGACGTCGTGCCTCCGGTACGTGTGGTAGTAGTTTTCAAATGTACCAGAGACACTTACACACGTAGACCCATTCAAGTGAATGGGACTGTGCACATGGCAGTGTGTTTCGACGGACCGTGTATCCGTCCATGAAATACACTGATATATCTGTTTTTTGTTTTTTTTTAACAGCAGCATGGGCTGCAAAACATCCAGCATATGGATGACACACAGATGACATCTGTGTCACATCAGTGTGACATACCGGCGTCTGGGAGTCAGCAGTACTGTTAGCGTCAGGTGCTGAAGACCACTCTCATCATTCTCCACTGCTCTGCAGGCGATCAGTGCTAGCAGGGGAGAATGTCGAGCGTTGTATTCAACTGATAACAGTGATAGCGGGGGGCCGCTGATGGGAGTATTAGAGAAAAAAAATTACATGGGGTTCCCCTGTATTTTTGATAACCAGCCAGGCAAAACTGAGCGCTCTACAATCTGCAGCAGAAGGTTACATACTGATTTTGCTAAAGAATCCCGATGATTTTATAACGATAACTGATTAGGTGAATATTCTGTCACATGTGGACTCACCCTTAGGGTGATTTCACCTTGCGTTTTGGCACCCATTCATTGGCCTCGTTGGGCCTTACGACCGAACGATCCGCAATACTGAATTCGGTCGTATGCGCTCTTGCATAATTTTCGGGCATATACGTCTACTGGAGGCTTACGCCCCTGAAAATGATGCACATCAGAGTGCATGTTTGTTTTGCTGTCACCATTGTAGCCTATGGCCCTTTTGGCACATCTGTCCGCATCCCGTTTTGCGGGGTAATTTGGACATAAGCCCCGACGGGGCCATTGAATGGGTGCCAAAATACAATGTGAAAGCAGCCATAGGCCTCATTCAGACTTTCAGGGTTTTTCTCATGCCTAAAAACTTGGATTGTTGTTCATCGTTTTTTTTTTTTTTTATCAGATTTTCATCAGTGTATGGTCAGTACTTACCATTATTGTTTCATCAGTGAGGTGGGCGATTTTGGTCTAAGTACTACTTAGTCCGCTAAAAGACTCACCCAACATGTGAACAGCCCTATAGACAATTATGGGTATGTGTATATCCATGAAAAACAGCTGAAACATGTATGTGAGTCAGAGGTATGTGCAGACGATCCGGAAGTGGCTGCACTTTGGGCGCAGCGCATGTTCGCTGCGTCTAGAGTGCATCCGTGTATTGAACGCAGGTGAACCCGCATGTGTTCACTGAACTGTGCGGATTCACCGTGTCCAGTACATTGTATGAGTGAAATTTCTCTTGCGGAGGCTTGTGTCTCTGCAAGAGAAATGGACATGCTGCATGTCTGTCTCCGCAGGCGTCTGTGGACTCATAGTGGACATGGGATTTCTTTAAATCCCATCCACTATGTTGGAACATCTGGATGCTGCGGGTTGGACACTGCACAAGTACGCAGCGTCCAACCTGCAGCGATTACTGATCGTCTGCACATACCCTTAGAGAGGCGTTATATTAACCAGCACATCACACTCAGCATCCTGTCACTGATGGATCCTTACAGCCTCCTACAACTACTGTGTGGGGTGCGCCAGTTTATCCTTGTGCTTTCCAGGTTGCAATCTGAAGACTTCGAGGTTGTCAACAAAACCACAAATCAAGGATCCCTAAAATATAACTTTTAATGAAAAGTCTAAAAAATAGTTCAAAATTTGTAGAGAAGACAAAAATAAATTTAAATCAGGGAAAGAAGGTATCCGTAAGAAATGAATATCACAAAATATGTCCTAATATGCCCTGCAGGTCCGCTATGCTGACTCCTGCCTGACAGTGGAGGTTGGCACCCTAAGTTTCTGCAGTAGGCGCCCCTGCTCCTCGGCGGCTCACCCTGATATCCCTAGAAATACCTACATTAACAAAAATACACCCCATTACCCGTGTGAATAAACAACAACAAAATCAAATAAAAAATAAAAAAAATGAAAAAACTGAAAAAAGGGATATTTATCTATTCTTGATATTAAAGGCTATATCAATAGACAATTTATAGCCACTTACAATATGTAAATATATAAACAGTATCATGAAATATCCCTTTCAAACACATCAGCCTAAATAGGCCAAAATGTATAAATAAATCTATATAGAGATGTGAGTAAATAAGATGCAAAATTCATATGCTTGTCTTATTGTCCTGATAAAATCAAACAAAAGGACAGAAATCCGCAAAAATATCAACTCCTTAGTCAAACCTCATCCATAATAGGACTGCACACAATTGTGTTATGTACACGATGTAAGAATGAAACAAATAGTACAATAGCCGTGTGCTCATCTGAAAAATTGTACAGTATCTATGTACTTATCTGCGCTGTGACGTATCAGTTCAATTGCGGAAGTCCCCAACCATACTGAAGCCCTGATCAGTCTCTGTCCGAAAGTAGCGACATCCCAAATAAATACCCGAATCGTTTCCCCCCCATGGGTATAACGGGGGTTCATCAGGGGATATGATGACTAGAAAAAATGGAGAAGGCTTGAGGTTGTCTCATACGGTACCATTGATGACCTAACCTTAGGATAGGTCATGAATGTCTGATCGGTCGTGTCCGACACCCGGCACTCCCTCCCATCAGCTAATAAAGTAGAGTACTGTTTACATTTTTAACCTGATACTTCTTGATTTTTAAAGATTTCATTACCTCCTTCTCTACCCCTGATATCATGGTTAATGGGTTGTTTATGAATTTCACATCTTGACTCTTGATAACGGTGTTAGCACCGGACCTGTGTTCTCACTATCAGCAGCCGGCATCCTGCTGTAACAGTCGGAATAACTCAGATCCTGGTCTTTTAACACAGAAGATGCTGCTGTCAATAGTGACATGTAGAAAACTGTGATGGCGGCAGGCATTTTTATATATGGAAATCATATTCCAGTCGCTGAAAAGTTTTTAATTTTTGTAATATACTTTGTTACCTTATTTTTCTTTCGTGTTTCCCAAACCCTATCCTGCAGGGCTGGTTCACTTTTCCAAGACTGTGGAGACCTGTGTGTCCTAAGCAGTGCCTTCAACCCCCCTTCCTACCAATCCCGTAAAGAATACACAGCCAGACCGAGATGGGTTGAACAGGTCGGTCACAGTTTATTAATGACCTAAGCAGAGAAGGGCAAATACATTTCGTAACGGGCGGCTCATGGCTGAGATCCTGTCTGCGATCGACAAGCGATTTGGCCAACGAGTGGTTACGAACCTTTGCCCTCCTCTACTTCTTCCACTGTGACTTATTATCGTTGACAAAGATTAGCTATATATACATAATTTTTTTTTTTTTTTATCATTATTTTTTTTTTTATAACACAATACACATATATACATATCTCTGTTGCAGTTAGTATGGCCATTTACACCCCATCGAAATATGTAAGGGAGGGAATGAATGTGGGACAAAAGCTTCCAAGTGACCCGCCGGAGGGAAAAGGAAGTTCTGACCTGGGTACCTGGATTTAACCCCTGTAAGGTGTGGACAGCAGGGTATCCCAATTAGTACATCACCGAGGGGAGTGGTGTGAGGGGGGTGAATTGGGCACTGACCGTATTTTATTAGCTTTAGTCTTAGGGGCTCTACAGTCAGAGGCACATTCCTTATGCAGTACTGTGCCTGCCATTCATGCTCATTTAGAAGCATCTTTCATCCGCTGTTCAACAAAAATCCCATTCTCTTTACCGGAATATACTGTACAAATCTTGCCAAGCAGCAGCTGAAAGCAACTATACCATAACCAAGTATATCACAAAAGTTCATAATTTTGCAATGCCTGAATGGCATCACGGTGGTTCAGTGGTTAGGGCTGTAATGGGTGAGCCGGGGCCCAGGAGAGCATAGCTGTTATTTACTGTGTGTAAACATTAGGGATTCGAGGGGTTGTCCGAGTAGTGAACAACCCCTTTAAAGTGATGCTGTTATTTTATGTGAACTTGGAGAAGAATATCTATGTCTGCCTCCTCTCCATAGACTTTTAAGAGCAGCAGCTGTCACCTCATGCCCCAGCGAGCTGAAAATCTGTATTCACTGACAACAAACTTTACCTTTGATTTGTCAGTACAAGAAGAGAAATTGGCTTGTTTTCTCTAATAAGATATGACCTAACACCTTATCCGAGCAGATTTGCTCATCACGAACGATAGTTACTACATACAGAGGCACAATATGCATCAAACTGTGTACATTTCTCTACTGATTCTGCGGACTAAGGTCCTCCATTTGCGGTATGTGAATTTGCGTTTGTTAAATCTCATCTGTACTGCAGCACAGAAGATTTTCAGCCTGAAAAAATCCAAACAGCCAATCTGCTCAGTAGCCTAACCTTTTCCACAACCATAATGTTGGATAGTCGGCTTCATCTGAAGAGTCTGTTATCTGTTTACCAGGTTTTATGGATTTGCACATGGCCAATGCTTTTGTATTGTGGAGTGATATAATAGGTTACTATGTGCTTACTTGTGTCTGATGTCATGATTGGACTATGTACCCTGGCAAAGCCCCCTGCTTTTATTGACTTTCTGCCATTGACTGGTGGGATACTGTTACAGGATATGTATGTATCAAATACTCCTCTACGTTTAGAGCCCCTGGCTGTAACAAAAGCAATTGTTTTACAAGGAGTAGAGGAATGTAGCATTGTTTCTCTGGATAGGGCACATGTACAGTAATCCATAGGGAAATCCAGATTTAACCCATCTGAAGTCTTTTGAATTCTTTCTTTCTGAAGTTTTACTTCCATAAAATGTAAAAATGGCATCTGAAGGGACTACTGTGTGTTCTTATCCGACTCAGCCGGGATTAAAAGCTGTAGGTGTTGGATGAAGAACACGTGCACCTGGAAGATGAGCAGATGGTGCTCCGTAGCTGATCTCCTCTTGCCCAGAGTTGCTGCAATTGAACACTTGATTGTCAAACTTCCCACTGTGCTGGCCACATGGTTGTAATGTTATGCTGATCAGTAATGCAACTTGCCAGTTGTATCGTTCTGAACCAAAATGTCTGAAGTTTATTTATAAAGTTACCTAACCTATCGGCACTTGAGGCATGAGGTCCGGCACCCTAAATCATGGCGAGAATACGACTTTTTTGCCACTAGTTCTTCTAAAATATCAAGGGTGACAAGGCTAGTCTGAAAGGAGCATTGTCGCTGGAGACAAGGCGCCTGCACAGAAGCAGCTATCTGATCACCGGCGCCATTTTCAAACAGATTTTTTTTTTTTTTATGATAAGGATAAAGTAAAAAAAACCCAAAATGATTATATGCGATCATGCTGCCTACTGCCGGTGATATTTTTTTCCAAGCTATATAGAGTATTCATTATGTAAACTTAAGGGCCAGATCAGTGAGGGATCAGTGACCTGTCATAAGCCATACACATGAAGACCCCCGAGGAAGCCCACACGAAACGCGCATCGGGGCTGCTTTTTGAACACGCTCACTGGCAGATACACATGGGTAAGATATGCGTCCTTTCTCTAGTGGCCATTTATTCATGATACGTCTACAATATACATTGATATCTATATTATTATTGCACCTGGAGATTTAGTTAGGGTTGCCCACTATTGATATGCACTATGCACCTTTTTTGGATCATTATGATTAATTGTTGTAGGTAACTCTTTATAGGGTATGGCTATCATTATCTATACTGCTACAATTGTGCTGCTGTGTCCATCACACATGAGCTTTGTATAGTGCATTGTCTTTTGTCTGTATATTACATGTAACTATCTAGATTATTTAATAAAATCATTGTGTTTTATATAGTTCAGACTTTTTTCTCCGCTGTTGTTTATAGGATTTATGTTGTATTGGTGTGTCCGTAGTTACGCTATGTCCAGAAGATTGGTCTATTGACCTTGTATTTTATTTTATGGATATGGATCAGTGGATTTTGCTCTGTTATGATTGAAGTACGGACTGAGATTCATGAACCGGCTCACCCGAACTTAACTGCTTCATGGGCCTCCAAGTTTGGGTCTTGGGAACCACGGATGTGTGAATGTTCTGATACAAAAAGTAGTTTTCCAGGGAATATAAATGATATTAAATTAGTTCAGACTACAGTTGTGGCCACAAGTTTGGAGAATTACACCAATTCTGTTTTTAACAAAGCTTTCAACTTCAGTGTTTCTAGATCTTTTAGTCAGATCTTTGTATGGTCACTGTCTGATGTACTATTAAAAGCATCTCATAAGTTTTTAACTTTTTTTTTTTAGTGACAAATCAATTAAGATGATTGAAAAACTAAATATTTACAGTGTTGTTCCTTATATTTCAAGACTTCTGCCCTTCGACCTGGAAGCTGGATATCCCCTTCTGGGCCAATCTGGACTGATGGCCGCCTATTCTTGTCTAATGAGTGCTTGGAGTCTATCACATATATTAGAGAAATACGGTACATTGTATGCAATTTCCTTTTATAATTTCCAAGCCTCAGACTAGCGTCTGTAGACAGACAATGGACTGCTGCATACAGTTGTGTGTAATTTGTCTTTATTCATGTTAAGGCCCTTTTACATTTAGCGATGCACCAGCGATCCGACCCGGTCAGGATCGCTGGTGCATCGCTAATTGATTGCTAGTGAGCTGTCACGCAGGCAGATCTCACAGCGATGCAGCAGCGATGCGGCGCACGATACTCCCCTTTCACACACAGCGATCCTGACGTCCTCCCGCCTCCACGCGTCGCTCGTCGGCGCCAGCAGGAAGCGCCCGACGAGAAATGGAGCCGGACATTCTCGCGCGATCAGCGATGGACAGCGGGGGAGCCGGTCGGAGGTAAGTATCACACATAGCGATATCGCTATAACGTCACAAAATCGGTGACGTTATAGCGATATCGCTGTGTGTAAAACCCCCTTTAGACTTGTAAACTATCCTGCGACCTGTGGATGGGCTGCATCGAAACTATAGCTGTCTCTGCTAAAGAAATGGCATGTAAGCCTTTAAAGACATTCTTGCTAAATAAATTATTTTTCAGATCTGCTACCCCCTGTGGTTCTACAGAAAAAAAATATCTTGAAACAGATTATCTGAAATCGGGCTTTTGGTAACATTTATGTTTAGCTGGAATGAGAACCAGCCTAAACAGATCACAAAGGCTCCAGACTTGTGTCAGTGTGTACATGGTATGGAGTTGTATAATCACCTAGACCGGCTTCTTACTGCGAGTTTGTATGGGTGTTATTCTTAGAATGACAATTTGTCTTCTTCTATCTAAACTCTCTTTACAAATGACGCTTTAGCATGAAAACTGCAATTATTAGGCCATGTAAGTCAGGACTGGACAGCTCTTACTAGTTTTTTAGGAGCCAGCAATGACACACTTTGCAAGACTACGCGCACACAACTTGATGTTCAGTTGTTATATATACACTTTGCCGCACCACCACACCAACCCTTGCATAAAATGTAAGGGTGGACCCTTCTTGAGTATCACCAACAGGGCAACAAGGATGTGTGTTCCCCACAATGCACACCTTTAGGCTATGTGCACACACTGCGGAATCACCTGCGAGTTTTTCCCAGCGGAACCGCAGGTAAAGTGACCTGCGGTTTTCCTGTGGATTAGCCTGCGGCTTTGCCCCTGCAGTTTCACACCTCTACTATGTTAAAGGTGTGAAACCGCAGCAGAATCCGCAGAAACAATTGACATGCTGTGGTTTATAAACAGCATAACCGCGCGGAAAAAAACGCAGCGTGAGCACTGCGGTTTTGAAAACCCATAGGGTTACATGGTACTGTACCATGTCTGCGGAACTGCTGCGGTTCCGCAGGGCCAAAACCGCAGCAAAAACCGCAGCGTGTGCACATAGCCTTAGTAGTAGCAATATAGTCCACCTTTTCTCCTACAGGATCAAAGCATATCCCACTTTTAGCAACAAGATCTCTTCCTCACAAGTCCTCCACCACCGTTCCTGATAGTGGCAATAGCATTAGGGTTCCTTTATCACCTGATGGGGTGACAAGAAAATTTCCCAGAGCAAAGTTGCCCACACGGACAATATTTATAACGTTATCACCTCCCCCGTCCTGTAGCATGTTGTGGCGTAGAAAATGATTGAAGTCCATAAGACATCTCCAGGGAGGAGGCATGTTCCCCCCCCCCCCCAACTCACAAATGAACACATTGGAAAGAGGGAGAATTACATATAGCTAGGAAGTAAGAAAACAAATTAATATAGGAAGAACTACAATTCAAGTTCGTTTTGAAGCCAGGAGACCTAACTCTGTCAAGGTAGTTAAACAGGAAAGATGTTTTCTGATGTCCAGATGCCAAAAAGACATGTGTTTATGCATAGGTGGAGAAGTACAGAAGTTTCCTTTGTTTCCAGGAAAGACATCCTAAGTTGAAAGGATTTTTTCTAAACGTGTCCTAGATAGTCTGGCTCCTGTGGTCATATAGGAATATTGGGGATTGTATCCTATATTTATGGGATAAAGATTTTTGGCATCATAGCGAAGGGATGTACGTGACGTCACAACACTGTAGGGCCACTAGAATCCCTCCAGTTAAATAACATCCTGATAGATGATGCTATACCTGTCATATTTGGGGAGCTCATAAAATTCTAACATACTCGGCGCATCCCACAATCCAACCCACATGAGGTCTTCAAGGGGAGGTGTGAGGGCATATCTAAGGAGCTAATAAAAATCAGAAACTGGGCTTTTTTGCTGTACATTCTGCCAGTTTTCCAATTGGAATGCCTCACTCCACTAAGCTTTGAGCCATATCCGTGACATCAGAGTTAGGCTAGTATCACATTTGCGCTTTTGAGCGCAGTGACGGCCTGCACACGGCCGCCGCTAAGCCCCGCCCCCTGCTGCACCTCTGCTGGTAGCTCCGCCTACCGGCGCATGACGCTGCAGGCGTCCTGCGTCCCCTTTCTTTATCACTGGGGGCGCAGGCCGTGCAGTTTGGTTGCGCTCGGCGCACCGTGAAATGGACGCATGCACCGCCAAACGCATACTGCGCACGGCCTGCGCCCCCAGTGCTAAAGATAGGGGACGCAGGACGCATGCAGCGTCATGCGCTGGTAGGCGGAGCTACCGGCGGAGGCACGGCAGGGGGCGGGGCTTAGCGGCGGCCGTGTGCAGACCGTCGCTGCGCTCAAAAGCGCAAATGTGAAACTAGCCTTAGTATGTTTCTTTTGTTATCCCTTTTTTATTTTATGTAATTGTATATATCATATTGTTTTGTTCCCATTTTGTATCATCTTCTACTGTTTATTTTTTATAAGCATTGCCTATCTGTCTGGATTAAATTAATAAACTTAATAGCTCTGTTCTGGAAGCCACACGCTACCTGTAATGGGTGTCCAATCGGCCAGTATAAACAATTGGTGATGGCAGCAAGTAGTTTCTTTTGTTATTGTCTAGCTGGCAGTGACCGTATCGGAGTTTATACATATATTCCATGCATTGGAATCGGAGGTGTATATACCATTCGTTCACTGTTCTCTTAGAACTGGCCTAGTAGTGAAAGAAACTGTGTCCTGGTCCATCACTTGTCAGCCATTTTGTAATTGTCCTGACAATTGGAGGCAGAAAAGTTGCGTTCCCCTGACAAAAAGTTAACAGTGTGTGGATCTGTGGGACCCTCCCGGCTCTGTATCCTTGACAGTTGGTGGCAGCAGTGTGACCCCCCCCACTCCAGCTGTTGATCTTTGACATGTTATGTCACTCCGTAGCCTGTGTACAGTGTGATCCTGTCTGTATTAATATGACGTTATCGTCCCCCTGTCCTGTAATATGTTATGTCACTCCGTAGCCTGTGTACAGTGTGATCCTGTCTGTATTAATATGACGTTATCGTCCCCCTGTCCTGTAATATGTTATAGCACTTCGGAGACTGTGTACAGTGTGATCCTGTCTGTATTAATATGACGTTATCGTCCCCGTCCTGTAATATGTTATAGCACTTCGGAGACTGTGTACAGTGTGACCTCGGCTGTACCAGTGTGTGAAGACAACCTTATCATTTTTAAATAAACTTATTTTCTGTGTGGGCTTTCATGGCAGCGGGCATTTTTCACGGGACCACCCTATGGCAATAACAGTAGTGTCCCTCTAGCCCACAGTGACAAGTAAGTTCCTTCTATCACCCGATGGCAATAGCAGTAGAGGTCCTCTGGACCCCCGTGGCAATAGCAGTAGAGGTCCTCTGGACCCCCGTGGCAATAGCAGTAGGGACATTCAGCATTTTTTTTTTTTCCTTTTTGGTTTAATCTGTCCTTATATAACAAGTACAAGTTCCCCGGTGCTGTTCACATGATAATTAATGTCTTGTTCTTTCTCTTGGAGAGCCACCCTCCTGTGTCCTAATCATAGAGAAAGCCAAGGTGCGCCTTAGTTTTGACAGCCAGTATGAGTGCAAGGTATGTGACACATCTATTAACTGGTTTGACAGTTTTGTGCTGGTGATCACTGGAGGACGACCTTTCCATTAAAGGCAGAGTGTATTGAAATAAGTCTGGAAAAATCCCAGTAGCCAAATCACCTGGATCTCTGCCGCTGGCATCTCACTATATTTTCTGCTGAAGGAAATTAGGAAGTCTGGCCATTGAAAGAAAAATAAAGTTGTTGCCAAAATATGCCCGAAAAGCTGCTTGGTAGTCCAGGCCGCCACAAAAGAAAGACACACACAATATTAAAGGGGTTGCATGTGAGTTTACAAAATTTGCAAAAAAAAAGTAAAGGACTAAGCAATCCTTATTAGGCGAATCCCCCGCTGCTCAAATGCTGCCCATTGGTCCTAATTATGATGATGTCTCGCGCTTATTCCGTTTGACCAATCACTGGGCTTAGTCCTGTGCCATACATGCCACCATCTTCAATACAGGCATAAAATTATGGGTAGTCAGAACGCCAGTGAAGTAAACAGGTGATCTGCTGCAAACCATAATGAAAGTGCAGGGAAACCATCGTGATCATTGGAACATGGAAAATGATTGTTAGGTCAGGGTCAAACAAGTGTATAAATCGGACAAGTGCTATCTCCATCTGCTCCTCGTGGTGTCCTCTGATTCTCTCCTCTAAGACAATCGGCTCACACTGTGCTGACACTCTGAATGTCATTAGCATAATCAACCCCATGCTCTCAGATGAGGGCATCGACTGTCGTGTCACCCTGGCTTTCAAGTAACGATTGACTTCGATATTGTCGACCCGCACTTGTTGTTGGGCCAATCATCCGCTTGCGTTATAAGACCGGTAGGATATCCCTTCACGAGTTTCTTTCCAGCTGATATTTCCAACCTTGAGATAATGTGCTACACAACTTCTTGCATCTTGTTAATGAGAGTGTGAGATACAATGTAGTTCTAATCTTGGTAAAATGGACACATACAGAGAATTCACATGGTCAGGTCTCATGAAAGTCGCTGTCTTTGTAACTTGTGACCTGTAATGTGGACCTCCCAGAGTGTCTTAATAATATTACATTGAGCTGCTTTGTAACTATCGACGTCAGGTCTCCACAAAAAAAAAACATTGTGTATGTGTGCCTCCATTTATTCTATAGCGTGAGTATAGAGCAGGGGTGTACTCGGAATTTGCATTGTCGATTCTAATACTAAATAGCGTCATAGACCGGCAGGTGTCCACGCTGCCAGCTGCTCATGTGTATGTACAAGCAGGCATTCCTCTTGTCTTCCAAGCTCCTGGACCCAGTAATGGAGCCAGCGATATAGGAAGCAATATGCTTCTACAGACCTGGCTCCCCTGACTGGATAGAGGGTCATTGGTGACTGCAGGATGCAGGGTCTCCAAATATGAGCAGCCCAGATCGCACCCTGTGTACGGACAGAAGCTGCGGAGCAATGTATTCTGAAAAGAGATTATTAAGTACAGCGCACATTTCTGCTCTATACTTTCTATATTGGAGAATTTAGCATGTCTGGATTTGTGCAGACTTTTATATGATCAAACTAACTGTAGCACAATGTAAAACGCACTACTGGTTTATTTCACTTAGAATTTAAACCCTTTTCTTTATTATGGTGCTTGAACCTCTACGTTCAAGCAACATATTGTAATCCAATTTCTTATATTTTATTATTATTATTCTACTTCTTTTCCGCGTTTTCTGCAATTAATGCGGCAGCTAGAAGCTGACAGATCGCTGATTCAAGGTCTTAAAGGCGCAGCGCGCCAATGGCTTCTGAAAAGTCCCACCCAGTGATGGCTAACCTTGGCACTCCAGCTGTTGTTTTACAACTCCCAGCATACCCTTGCAACCTGCAGCAGTTGAGGCATGCTGGGAGTTGTAATTCTCCAACAGCTGGAGTGCCAAGGTTAGCCATCACTGCAGTTGGACGCCAAAGTGGCATTAGAAGCCCAGTGCGCCAAAGTGGCAGCATATGTCAACATGGCTAAAGTGGCTACCAAGTGGCCAAAGTGGCTACCGAGGTGCCAAATTGGCTACCAAGTGGCCGAAGTGGCTACCAAGTGCACAAAGTGGCTACCGAGGCGCCGAGTGTGCCAAAGTGGCTACCGAAGTGCCAAAGTGGCTTCCAAGTGGCTGGCCAAAGTGGCTACCAAGGTGCCGAATGTGCCAGAGTGGCTATTGATGTGCCAAAGTGGCTACCAAGTGGCCAAAGTGGCTACGGAGGGGCTGTGTGCGCCAAAGTGGCTACCAAGGATTCCTGCATGCCAAAATGGCTAACAAGGGGCCCTGCACATCGATGTGGGCAGGGCTCTGCATGCCAGACTTGCTCCTGAGGTTCATTGGCACCAAAGTGGTTTCTGAGGGGCCCTGGGAACCAGACTGGCTCCTGAGGGGGCCCACACTACAAAGTTGGCCTTGGGCTTGACATACTAAAGTGGCCCCTGAGAGGCCTCGCATGCCAGATTGGCTCCTAAAAGGCCCTGACATCATAGTGGCTGTTGAGGGGCCACACCATGCCAAAGTGGCTTGTGAGGGGCTGTACTATGCCAGTCGCTCTGGCTTTTACTAACCTAAGATGATTCGCACCACAAGAATGTCCAAAAAAATGTTTCCATGAAAACGCGATATGCGCTTTTGTCCATTTTTTATTTTTCAGGGGTAAAGCTGCAATTAAATGGTTGCTATCATTACTAAGGTCCCCATCACACTGAACAACGAGCATTCGATCCATGACGTTTCAGCAATACCCCGCTGTGACAGCGGCAATTGCTGCATGTGACAGTGGGATACAACATCGCTGGGGGCATTCCTGAGCATGGCCGATCCCAGTCCCGGCCGTTTTCATTGCTGGGGTGTCCTTGCATGCTTTTCCTTTTAATTTAAATTTAATTGGTATGGCTAGCTTACCTCCCGCTGTCATGGCCTGGTATTTTCCCTTACAGTACCTTCACACTTGTCAATTGACAGCCGCTCAGCCGTGGTCGATCGCTGCTGTGGCTGAGTGGCTGTCAATTGAAAGCTGCCCTTACACTGTTCGGCTGCTGCGTCCACCTGCTCGACCGAGTGGGTGGCCATGGCCATAGACCTTCATTGCCACAGTTGAGTGCTAGCGTCCATGAATGGTCGAGCACGATACTGAAATGACTAATGTACAGTGGTGCAGTATCTCTTCAACTGACTGAGCACTTGTTCAGTGCCTAGGGTACAGAGACGTACAGCAGCTGCTTGGCCGAGTATCTGCAGACTGTTGATGTGTGTGAGAGTACCCTTAAGGACTAATCAGATCTTGTCACGTCCTTTGACACCACTCCCGACATTGGATATAGCGTGTACAGCGTAAGAATTCTTCTCTTCCCACCAGGTGTGTTTTCTGTCCTGCCTTCCAACCCATGTTGTTATGATTGGGTCACTGAGGAGGAGAGCAAGACCAAGCTAAGCCAGAGAAAACCAGAGGGGTTGGTAACTAAGCGGATTGCAGACCCCTGATCCTATCCACACAACTAGCAGTAGCCGTTGAGCGTACCTACGATGATTCTAGACGCCTCGGCACAGCTGGAGAGCTAAATAAGCGTAAAGCAAGAAAGGGGAAATCTAATCTGCCCCAGAGCAGACCCCAAAGGAATAGACAGCCCCCAAACATATTGTCGGTGAGACAAGATGAAAACACAAACGCAGGTAGGAAAATAGACTGAGCAAACGATGAGGCTCACACTGACTAAACCGGACAGGAAAGGAAAGACACTGTCTGCAATCATGCAAAAAACCCTACAAAAAATGTCCAACACATCTGATAGAAAAATACTGAAGTCGCATGACTTTGCCCACTATATCAGCACTCTAGTATATTCTGAAAGCAGAGCAAAAAGAGGCCAATCTAATAAGGGACAAAAACAAACTGGCACAAGCAGTAACATATGGATGGAGATTCAGCACAGCCCCAGCCGGAGCTGGCTGAACACACAAAGCTGAAATAGACAAAACCAGATGAAATGTGAACAATAGCAAAAGAACACTTAGTTTCCAGCTCAGTCCCTGCATGCTCAAGCTAAGACCTCAAGAGGCAGGGAAAATCACCAGCAGGGATAGAGGGAGTCGGCTGTCTTAAATCCAGTCAGAAACTCCAGATCTCCAATCGTCCTCCTCATTATCAGGTGGCAAGCAAGCCTCTGTTAATCAGATCAGCTCCATTACCTCCAGTAACCACCAGAGGGAGCCCAGAAAGAGAGCTTGCGACCCCTCTGTCAATATAACCAGCTCCACTACCTTCACTAGTAACCAGAGGTAGGCCAGAAAGCGAATTCACAACACATGTATTGTTATGAACTCTGTATTTATGGATTTTATTGTAACCCCCCCCTTTATAAAAAAAAAAAAAAAGAGAGAAAAGAAGTATATATTATATAAAGAATATATGATAATATAAAAAAGAAAAAAAAATATATGTATATGGTTTACATGTTTCATTTTGGGTGTTTATTCTTGGTGTATTGTTATTAAGTCACAGCTGACTGTATATTTTAACGGAGTGGATAAAATTATATGGGAAGGCACTAGTGCACGCCAAAAGTCTGTGTGGCACCCTGCTGCCTGTTCCATTTCAATGGTTTTAATTTTTAAAATGTGAGAGTTTCTGATTTATAAAAAGCTGTGGCCACCACCACCCATTTACAATTTACAAAGTTGTTTGTGTTTTTATTTCATATTGTCAAAGGGGCATGAAGTGTATCTGGTGTGTGTGGTGCAGGACTAGCACAGGCTTCCTGTTCTCTGACTTGGCATAAAACATTCTAATTCGCTTTCCTTTGATTTTAAAGCTATATGTAAGTAATCATACTGTAGTATGTGTACACTTATACACTGCTTTATAAGGGCTAGTACACAGTCCGATTTTTACATCCGAATTCGACCGATTATTTATTCTGACTGTGTGTACTAGCCCTAAATGTGACTTCATTAGCTACATAAAAATAGTTTTGTTTCCATTATGGCCGTCCCTATTAAAATCTGCCAAAAGCAGACAGACTTTACATTAGCAGAGTCTACCTGTGAGAACTTGCTGCTAGAGAGATTATTCGTTGCAATCAGAATTTCTAGTGAAATCAATAAATCAAACTGAGCAGCCACAATTTCTTACATACAGACTCTGCCTAGGACAGTCTGCCTGTTCTTCACAAGTGTCCGGACCCCGTTCATTTCATCTTTGTGGGTCCCAGCGTCCCCTTGATGCAAATGGTGGTGACATCACACAGGTTCTTTAGCCTGCACCCAATATTATATGATGGTGACATCACTACATCACCCCCATTGGCTTCATATACAACCCATCCCAGGTTGTACCATCGCTATACACAACATTCATATTCTAACTTTACTTTCTTACAGTCGACACCTGATACACTGCTGTAAAGCTGGCAGCGCTGTTCAAGCACCATGTATTTCCGCCAGGAAATGCCCATCTAGTTATTATTATTATTATTATTTATTTGTATACCTCCATTGATTCCATGGTGCTGCACATGAGAAGGGGTTACATACAAATTAGAGGTATCACGTACAATAAAAAACTAACAATGACAGACTGATACAGAGGGGAGAGGACCCTGCCCTTGCGGGCTTACATTCTACAGGATGGTGGGGAAGGAGACAGTAGGTTGAGGGCTTGCGCCAGCTTCAGTGTTGATGAAGTGGTAGCTCCGGTAGTGGTGAGGAGGCAGCGGGGACCATTGCAGGCTGTAAGCTTTCTTGAAGAGGTGGGTTTTCAGGTTCCGTCTGAAGGATCCGAGTGTGGTTGATAGTCAGACGTGTTGGGGCAGAGAATTCCAGAGGATGGGGGCTATTCGGGAGAAGTCTTGGAGGCGATTAGGTGAGGAGCGAAAAAGTGTGGTGGAGAGAAGGAGGTCTTGGGAGTACCGGAGATTGTTTAATACCAGTACCGCTTTTCCATATTTAAGTAGGCCCTTGTACACATTAAGCCAAGTTTGGCTTGACTCACCGATATCATTGGGTTCGGCTGACTCTCTAATCTGTGTGGGGGGTGCTAGCTGATTGATGATTAGGAGAGATGTCGATTGTGCATGTCAGATTTCAGACTGTTGATCGGCATTGTTCTCATGAAGGTAAGCCAACAGTCGACATATCAGTCGGCGGCTTTCTTATAGAGAACACAGGATTGATCGGCCAAGCAAACGCTGCTATGTAGGGGAATATCGGCCAAATGTTTTTTCAAGGCATTGTTTAGCTGGTAGCCCTCTAAGGTGTATGCCCAGGCTTACTCTGTTAAGCTACCCATACACTTTAGCTAGCTGGCTGAGTGCTCCTGTGTTTTTTTATGTCTCTGGCAGCTGATTGTCTTAAGGGCCTGTCACACTAAGCGATATCGCTAGCACGTCACTGTTTTTTGTGACGTTATAGCGATATTACTAGCGATATCTCTGATACCTCCGACCGCTCCCCCGCTGGTTATCGCTGATCGCGCGAGAACGTCCTGGACTGTTTCTCGTCGTCAGCTTTCTGCTGGGCTTCCTGCTGTGGAGACGAGCGACGCGCGGACGCGGGCGGGAGGACGTCAGGATCGCCTCGTCTGACAGGTAAGTAGCGACCCCCGACCCCTGCTATGTCGCTGGTGAGATCTGCCTGTGTGGCAGCTCACTAGCGACCACTTAGCGATGCACTAGCGATCCTTACCACGTCATATCGCTGGTCAGGATCGCTGGTGCATCGCTAAGTGTGACAGTACCTTTAGAGAACAAAAGGACCAGCAATCAGAAATCATGCATGCCAAATTATCTACGGGGAAGGGGCCTCAAATACATTGGATTGTCAGATGACCCTGTTGATATTGCCAGGCTCAGCCAGTGTTAAGGGGGTTTTACACATAGCGATATCGCTAGCAATATCGCTAAAACGTCACCGGTTTTGTGACGTTATAGCGATATCGCTATGTGTGATACTTACCTCCGACCGGCTCCCCCGCTGTCCATCGCTAATCGCGCGGCTCCATTTCTCGTCGTCTGCTTCCTGCTGTGTGAGACGAGCGACGCTGTAGGTGGGCGGGAGGACGTCAGGATCGCTGTGTGTGAAAGGGGAGTATTGTCCGCTGTGTCGCTGCTGCATCGCTGTGAGATCTTTCTGTGTGACAGCTCACTAGCGATCATTTAGCGATGCACCAGCGATCCTGACCGGGTCGGATTGCCTTTCGAATAGCTGGTGCATCGCTAAATGTAAAAGGGCCTTTAGTCTAATATGTGGGGGCCTTTAGACTACATATGAAGTTTATCTTTAGTCTCTCTAGTTCTTTTCTTGAGCTCATTATAAGATCAGCATTTCTGCACATCCCCGTACTGACTGGGATACATACAGTGCCTACAAGTAGTATTCAACCCCCTGCAGATTTAGCAGGTTTGATAAGATGCAAATAAGTTAGAGCCTTCAAACTTCACACAGGAGCAGGATTTATTAACAGATGCATAAATCTTACAAACCAAAAAGTTATGTTGCTCAGTTAAATTTTAATAAATTTTAAACATACAAGTGTGGGTCAATTATTATTCAACCCCTAGGTTTAATATTTTGTGGAATAACCCTTGTTTGCAATTACAGCTAATAATGGTCTTTTATAAGACCTGATCAGGCCGGCACAGGTCTCTGGAGTTATCTTGGCCCACTCCTCCATGCAGATCTTCTCCAAGCTATCTAGATTCTTTGGGTGTCTCATGTGGACTTTAATCTTGAGCTCCTTCCACAAGTTTTCAATTGGGTTAAGGTCAGGAGACTGACTAGGCCACTGCAACATCTTGATTTTTTGCCTCTTGAACCAGGCCTTGGTTTTGCTGGCTGTGTGCTTTGGGTCGTTGTCTTGTTGGAAGATGAAATGACGACCCATCTTAAGATCCTTGATGGAGGAGTGGAGGTTCTTGGCCAAAATCTCCAGGTAGGCCGTGCTATCCATCTTCCCATGGATGCGGACCAGATGGCCAGGCCCCTTGGCTGAGAAACAGCCCCACAGCATGATGCTGCCACCACCATGCTTGACTGTAGGGATGGTATTCTTGGGGTTGTATGCAGTGCCATCCAGTCTCCAAACGTCACATGTGTGGTTGGCACCAAAGATCTCGATCTTGGTCTCATCAGACCAGAGAACCTTGAACCAGTCTGTCTCAGAGTCCTCCAAGTGATCATGAGCAAACTGTAGACGAGCCTTGACATGACGCTTTGAAAGTAAAGGTACCTTACGGGCTCGTCTGGAACGGAGACCATTGCGGTGGAGTACGTTACTTATGGTATTGACTGAAACCAATGTCCCCACTGCCATGAGATCTTCCCGGAGCTCCTTCCTTGTTGTCCTTGGGTTAGCCTTGACTCTTCGGACAAGCCTGGCCTCGGCACGGGAGGAAACTTTCAAAGGCTGTCCAGGCCGTGGAAGGCTAACAGTAGTTCCATAAGCCTTCCACTTCCGGATGATGCTCCCAACAGTGGAGACAGGTAGGCCCAACTCCTTGGAAAGGGTTTTGTACCCCTTGCCAGCCTTGTGACCCTCCACGATCTTGTCTCTGATGGCTTTGGAATGCTCCTTTGTCTTTCCCATGTTGACCATGTATGAGTGCTGTTCACAAGTTTGGGGAGGGTCTTAAATAGTCAGAAAAGGCTGGAAAAAGAGATAATTAATCCAAACATGTGAAGCTCATTGTTCTTTGTGCCTGAAATACTTCTTAATACTTTAAGGGAACCAAACAGAATTCTGGTGGTTTGAGGGGTTGAATAATAAATGACCCTCTGAATAAACTTTTCACAATTTAAAAAAAAATTAAACAAAGAAATAACATTCTTTTTTGCTGCAGTGCATTTCACACTTCCAGGCTGATCTACAGTCCAAATGTCACAATGCCAAGTTAATTCCGAATGTGTAAACCTGCTAAATCTGCAGGGGGTTGAATACTACTTTTAGGCACTGTACATCCCAGAGACTCAATCTTTTAAGCTTGTTATTCATTTTCACATGATAGTTATAGAGCGTGAACCTGTCACTTTACCTGCTCCTCAGGTGTTTTAAAGTGTGTTTTATTCATGGGGCTGCTTATTCTGATGGGCGTAATTCACATAAAAAATAGCATTTTTAAGTAGTATTTTAAGCTCTAGCTGTTTTATCATAGAAGTAAAAAAAGCATAATAAAAACTCATAGTGCTATTGCCCCATCAATGACCCGAACCTAACATGTTGTTTTGCTTGCACGGTGGGCAAGGTAGATGTGCTGCTATTTGTTGATCTCATTTTACAAAAAATGCATCAAAGTGATAGAAAAGTCGTGTATGCCCAAAAATCATATCAATTAAAGCCTCAACTCATTCCACCAAAACAAGAGTTATGGCTGGCAGAATTTGCGACACAAGCACAATCTACTTTTCTTGTACAACATCAGTATTAAAACAAAAATAAACTATATAAATTGAGTATTGCCATCTTCCGACTGATCTCATATCATTTATACTGTGCCTATAAAAATACAATTTGTGCTGCAAAACTATTGTGTGTGAATGTGCACTAAGGTGGAAAACGTCTGATGTACAAATGCTCTGGAGCACATGGCTTTTTTATGGCCGCGCATAGCCTTCTATGTGGCTGGACATGTTCAGATGCCTCTGACTTAATTGATGAAAGGGAGACCTCGGTGAAATGCTCCATGGGATGCATGTTTTCAGTTTACATTCACAGTGACTAAAGTTCCTTATTTCTTTATTGTAAGGGACACTCTGCAGACGATCTGTGAAGTAACCACCCAGAGTTTGTGCAGAGCTGACACAATCATTGCTTTCCGCTTTTTGTGAAACGGCCATGACTGTGCAGTTATGTAATGTCAATGTGTTGGACAGATATAACCTTTAGCGCTCGCTCACGCAGGTGTCTTTTGCGTATGAGTGATATGTGTTTTTCAGGAATGTCACTCATGCCTGTGACAGTCTATAGGGCAGTTCACATGTCAGTGATTTTTTTTTTTTTTTTCTGTGCACCCAGTGATCCATGCAAAATTGGGAACACGCGTCCGATGTTGATCTGAGCGTCGGATCACTCTGTAATGAAAGTCTATGGATCTGTGAAAGATTTTCACCAACCAATAGGAAGAGGTGGAGAAGCTTTTTTTTTTTTTTTTGTCTTCCAGAGAAAATCTTATCAAAAGCACTGATGAAAATTGAACCAATTTTCAAAATCGCTTCTGAGTATATGACCCGAGTTTTGCATGGTTACTACTGCTATCAGTAGCAGAATTATGGGGCTAAGGTCTGCACGTAGATGTGCAGCCGGTAAAGACAGCATGCAACAGCATGCCGGCATGCAACTCCATTCCTTCTTAGCCATAGGCGCCTTGGCACAGCCTGGATATTGTGTGTGTGTGTGTGACGTGCACAGGGTATGGTCATCTTCTATACCAGTAATGTATGTCTGGAGTCTCTCTAGAAGAACACAGGTTGTGTCACACATACTTTACCGTATGTTAGCTTAGTCATTCTTCCAGTCCATTGTTTCATGCCTCATTGCTAATCATTGTCTAACTAGGTTTGGATTTACAAATATGAACACAGGAGGTTAAAACTTAATGTATCCACTATATACAGCTGTGGCAAAACTATATACAGCTGTGGCAAAAATTAAGTGACCACTGAAAAAAGTTCAGTTTGTCTGATTTTTCTCTTTATAGGTATATTTTTGAGTAAAATGTAAATTGCTCTTTTATTCTATAAACTACTGACAACATGTCTTCGAATTTCCAAGCACTAAATTTTGTGTTTATTTTCAGAAAATGAGAAGTGGTCAAAATAACAAAAAAAAAAAATGCAGTGCTTCCAGACCTCAAATAATGCTAAGAAAACAAGTTCATAATCACTTGGAAACAATACTACTTACCTCTTAGACAACAAAAGGTTTAAAGGGTTTGTGTGGTATTAAGCTACAAGTGTGCAGTCACCCTATGTGACTGCAGACTTGTGAATTGCAAGCTGTGAGTAATCTCCAGGAACTGAGCGGTCATGTGACCGCAAGTGTCTGTCCAGCCTCTCTCAATACACTTGCACTTGCCGGCGCGTTCTGTGTGCGCAGGGCCGGCGCGTTCTGTGTGCCCAGGGCCAGCACTATATGCATTGAGCCCTTGATTCCTTTTTTGAGGGGATTGTTATTTTATAGTTGCTATGGCAGCTTGTGTAAGATATGGTGTCATAATCTATTTTGAGTCACTTTTGGCAACTTCAGGTGTCAATAAGGAGCCTATGCCAGCTGCTTCAGTGCTTGGCCATGAACCCTATATGACAGTGTGGATGCATGTAATGGGATAAGGAACATTGCTGTAGATTTAATCAAGTCTCATTGTAACGAAAAATGTGCTTTGCTGAAGAGCAGTACCCATAATGTCCTCCGGATCCTAGCACTATAATTTTATTTTATAAATCCTTCTGTTATTTGACATTTTGGTATCTTACATGTGAGTGGTTGATGGAGATTTATGTTGTTGCAGTGTTAGGACTTGTTCACACACTCTGCGTTTTTTTTTTTTTTCCAAGTTAGTTTTTCTAAGCGTTATTCGTATAGTTAAACGGAAGCTATCGGCAAAAAAATACCGTATGTCTAAATCAGGTTTTGTGTTGCATGTATTTTTTATTTTTAATACTAATTGATAGCTTTTCATGTTTTACAAAATATAGTCTTGGAAATAAAGTATATACAAACAGATTACAGTGAAAGAAGACTAAACTATACGTAGTAGATATGCAGTAAATTATTATAATCACTATTTTTTAAATTGAAAGTTTTATTGAAATTTTCAGTTTTTACAGGAAAAGAAAAAAAATTAGTAATTTAAAATCTTTCACTATCATTTCTAGGTTGTCAACCAATATTGTTCTATAATAATACTTTATCTTTCAGTTAAACATTTTTCAAGTATACAAAGGGTAAAAGCTCACAAGCGAACAAGTACATAGTCAGACAAAAGGAAAAATGGGGGAATGACCTTGAATGTTGTGACCTATTATTATCCATCTCATAGCAGTCATATATATAACATGACCCAAAAGGAATCCCAAGGAGGCCAAACAAGGTTAAATCTCTCTACAGTATTGTCATTACGGCTGCCCGGTACTCAAAGTTCCTGATATCCCTGATGCAAGAATATAGATCTAGTTTGGAAGGTGGAGAGGTTTGCTTCCAATCAAACAGCACCCTGCTGTCAGCATATATGCAAGCAATCTAATGGATCTTTCAGATATGGAAAATATTTAATAGAGAAAGCTGAGGATCTAGAGCGGGGGGTGGGGGGGAACCTTTTTTCTGCCAAGGGCCATTTGGAATTTTATAATAGCGTTCGGGGGCTGCATAAAATTATTAATAATGATGAGCGAGTAGCTCGGGTGTCCTCCGAGTATTTTGGTGTGCTCGGAGATTTAGTTTCTGTCGATGCATTTGCATGATTTGCGGCTGCTGGACAGGCTGAATACATGTGGGGATTCCTTAACAAATAGGCATTCCTCACATGTATTCAGGCTGTCTAGCAGCCGCAAATCATGCAGCTGCATCGACAGAAACTAAATCTCTGAGCACGCCAAAATACTTGGAGGCCACCCGAGCATGCTTGGGAAAGCCCGAGCAACGAGTATACTCTCTCATCACTAATTAATAACTTAAACATTAGCCAACTATATTTATTCAAGCATTTAAATAACTCCTACCTAATGTGATGGCTGGAATGACTTCTCTTTGGTGAGGCGTTTGATATTGGGAGGTATTGATGATGTTGCTACTCACAACTGGTTTTCTAAGTTTGCATCAGTCAATCTTGAGCGAAGTCGACTCTTTGCGATGGAAAGTTTTGATAAGAACTGCTTGAACCTATTTGAAAAATAAAAAGCATAACTGAGCAAAATAATTTCAAGGGAACCTATCAGCTGTAAAAACGCTATTAACCTGCAGATATAGGTTAATAGCGTTTGAATCCTTCTTGGCGCCTGAGATTGAACCCCACTGCCCTGCTGAACTTTTAATTCTCCCAGCAGCGTTATGGTTTCCGGCATGGAGGTGGCGCCGGTGTGGGTTCAGTCACCGCTCTGTGTATGTAGAGCAGCGGCTGTAACTGCAACCTTCCGCACTGACTTGACAGCTGCTCTGCATTGGAAACCATGAAGGGGGGGACGCAGTTACAACCGCTGCTCTGGATTTACAAAGCCGTGACTGAACACCTCCGGGAGGATTAGAGTTAATTTCCTCCCAGCAGTGGGGTTTTATATGCAGGAGCCAGGCAGGTTCAGAACGCTACTAACCTATAGATTAACCCCATTTATGGGCCTGAGGTATACAACACATGGGTGGTATATGGAGTCTGAGGTATACAGCACATGGGGGGTACATTGAGTCTGAGGTATACAGCACATGGGGGGTACATTGAGTCTGAGGTAAACAGCACATGGGGGTACATTGAGTCTGAGGTATGCAGCACATGGGGGGTACATGGAGTCTGAGGTATACAGCACATGGGGGGTACATGGAGTCTGAGGTATACAGCACATGGGGGGTACATGGAGTCTGAGGTATACAGCACATGGGGGGTACATGGAGTCTGAGGTATACAGCACATGGGGGGTACATGGAGTCTGAGGTATACAGCACATGGGGGGTACATGGAGTCTGAGGTATACAGCACATGGGGGGTACATGGAGTCTGAGGTATACAGCACATGGGGGGTACATGGAGTCTGAGGTATACAGCACATGGGGGGTACATGGAGTCTGAGGTATACAGCACATGGGGGGAACATGGAGTCTGAGGTATACAGCACATGGGTGGTACATGGTGTCTGAGGTATACAGGACATGGGGGGGTACATGGAGTCTGAGGTATATAGCACATGGGTGGTACATGGAGTCTGAGGTATAAAGCACATGGGGGGGTACATGGAGTCTGAGGTATATAGCACATGGGGGGGTACATGGAGTCTGAGGTATACAGCACATGGGGGGTACATGGAGTCTGAGGTATACAGCACATGGGGGGTACATGGAGTCTGAGGTATACAGCACATGGGTGGTACATGGTGTCTGAGGTATATAGCACATGGTGGGTACATGGAGTCTGAAGTATAAATCACATGGGGGGTACATGGAGTCTGAGGTATAAAGCACATGGGTGGTACATGAAGTCTGAGGTATATAGCATATGGGTGGTACATGAAGTCTGAGGTATATAGCATATGGGTGGTACATGAAGTCTGAGGTGTATATAGCATATGGGTGGTACATGACGTCTGAGGTGTATATAGCATATGGGTGGTACATGAAGTCTGAGGTATATAGCATATGGGTGGTACATGAAGTCTGAGGTATATAGCATATGGGTGGTACATGAAGTCTGAGGTATATAGCATATGGGTGGTACATGAAGTCTGAGGTATATAGCATATGGGTGGTACATGAAGTCTGAGGTATATAGCATATGGGTGGTACATGAAGTCTGAGGTATACAGCACATGGGGGGTACATAGGGCCTGAGGTATACAGCATATGGGGGGTACATGGGGCCTGAGGTACCGTGATTACCCTGCACACTGCAGCCTCACAGGAGGACGTGACACTTTTAGCTCTGCTATCTCGCCCAGCAGTGGATGGAGCGGGGGGGAGGGCAGCAACTCAGGTCGGAGGTGATTCCTTTGCGCGGAGTCTGGCATCTCCCTGGTGCAAGCTCACTGACAATGCAGCAGGAGACGCATCCTCACAATATGCTGCCAAAACTCCAGCCCCCGTGTCTATTGCCGCAGTATCCACCCGGATTATAACTTGTCCCTCACCTGGAGCCGCACCGCAGGAGTTTCACCACTGAGCACTGATGGGAAAAGCGCGGCACAATACCGCGCGCACCTCTTAAAGGGCCCGCTGCCAAAAAATGGGGAAAGTGGCTGCAGGCCGCACAAGATAATATGGCGGTCCGGACGTTCCCCACCTCTGATCTAGAGGGACATGTACTTCAGAAACTTGCTTAGTGAGGAGTTGGAATTTCACCCAGAATGGTTTAATCATAGAGAAGTCCCAAAAAATGTGAAAAATAGAACCTCTAGACAGGAGGCAACGCCAACAATGCGGAGGAATAGATGGGTCTAATTTATGTAAAAATTCAGGTGTATGGTACCAGAGATGAAGGATTTTGTACTGATTTTCTTTGTATGAAACACAAGATGCAGTCTTGGGAGACGAGATCTGAATCTGAGCATGCGCCGCCCTCAGCGGCCATTTTCCAGGAGTCCACCGCATCGCAGCAATGGAGCTGCCGGGGCCTCCGAGCTTTGAGGAAATGCCGGTGGAGCCCCTACGCTGCACAAAGAGCCACTGCCGCCCCCCTGCACAGAGACCCGCAGAGAGCACCGCTGCCACAATGAGGTAATAGGGGGATACTCTACTTGCACCTTCCCTGTGAGACGCCCCTTCCCTTTGTCATCGGGACCACTCCCCCCACCATATGCAGATTGTTCCGCACCCGCCCTATAAGATGACACCCGGCGTATAAGAAGACCTCTGACTTTTAAGAAGATTTTATATTTTAACTGGAAAAGTTGGGGGGTCATCTTATACGCCGGAAAATACGGTACTTCTGGCTTGTGGGTTAGATGGGAGAGTAGAAGGGAGCGAATAAAGAAATGGTCATGAAAAATGCCCGCAATTTCTTTAGGGTTATGTGTAATTTGATTATTTATATTACGTAAGATAATCAAATTTTTATATTCTGAAAAGGAGGGAGGACATACAAGACTTGCCATAGACAAAGGGGGAAAGGATAAATATAGGTATTGGAAAATGGAGAGTAAAGGAAAAATGTCGTTCAGGAGTATCCAAAAGTATCCCAATAAAACCAGATGTTACCTGTATTTTGAAAAATGAACACACCCCAGACAGTAATGTGTAGTTACTGTCATGATCCCAGTGCAGGTTTTTGAGCTGCACGTCAGGGGTTAATGTCTGGAGCTCAGTGCAGGTTTTGACCTGCACACCTGGGGTTAATGATTGTGGCCTCTTTTCTGGTTCTGGGAGAGCTTCTTAAACCCCTGGGAAGCTCCAATCCCTGCCAGTTATACTTTTGCCTTTGGCCTAGTGTGCTGACCTCTGTGTGCCTGTTTGTTGTTATAGCTTGTTTATATGGTTCTGACCCGCTTCTGTTTCCTGTTGTGAGTTTGCCTGTTGATTCTGTACTGTGCTTTCCTCTCTGTGTATGACTCATTGCCTGTGATCTGACTACTCTCTGCTCGCCCCTCTTGTACGTTGCAGCTATCTCTGTGTATGACTCATTGGCTACGTCCTGACTATCTTCCCTGTCTATGCCCCTTGGTAACCTTGTCTCGCAGTTAGGCCGGTTTCACATTTGCGCTTCAGGGCGCAGTGCCGCTAAGCCCCGCCCCCTGCCGCGCCTCCGGCGGTAGCTCCGCCCCCGGGCGCATGACGCTGCATGCGTCATGCGTCCCCTATCTTTATCACTGAGGACGCTGGCCGTGCCCAATATGCGTTTGGCAGCGCCTGCGTCCTTTTGACGGTGCGCCGAGCGCAACCAAATTGCAACATGTTGCGTTTGGTGCTGGTCGGCGCACCTTCAAAAGGACGCAGGCGCTGCCAAAAGCATACTGCGCACGGCCTGCATCCTCAGTGATAAAGAGAGGGGACGCATGCAGCGTCAAGCGCCTGGAGGTGGAGCTACCGCCGGAGGCGCGTCAGGGGGCAGGGCTTAGCGGCGGCCGTGAGCAGGCCGTCGCTGCGCCCTGAAGCGCTTATGTGAAACCGGCCTTACCCTGCTAGGAGTTCTCTTGCAGCTCTTAGCTCTCTGGAGTTTAGGCCACGACCCTAGCAGTCACGTGATTCAGGTCCTGCAGCTCTGAAGTACGCATCTACTCGGCTGCTGCCCGCTCCACAGGTATCTTTGAGCACAGTTCGCTTTACTCAGGACACGCGCACTGGCTAAGTGAGCAAGTTCAGTGCGGTGTTTCTGACACTATAACTGGCCTGCTATTTTTTTTTTTTTTTTTCTTTCATCACTTCTGCAGCATGGACCCAATGTGTGCTTTATCTGAGCAGGTGAAATGCTTGACTCTGCACTGCAGAAGCTTAGTTTGGAACACCAAGTTCTGGCCCAGTGGCGGGTTGAGGACTCAGTTCAGGGGGAACTTTCCGCAGGCTTCCAGCAGGTGGGGAATAGAGATGTCATTTTAGTCCCACCCGAATCCCCGGTTAAATTGCCAGATACGTTTTCTGGTAACAAAGATGATTTCAGAGCATTTAAGCAGAGCTGTGGAGACGGAGTCGGTGCTCATTTTGGTGGAGTCGGAGTTGTAGTCGGTATAAAATGGACCGACTCCGACTCCTAAAATATATAATAAATTGGGTACAGTAATTCAATGCAGAATGTGCTGAATATTTTTTCATAGGAATTTGGGAAAGTTATGAAATGTCCTATAAATTGCTGTTCTATTCCTGATCTAAGGCTACATTCACACACAGCGTTTTTGCTGCGTTTTTTGTGGATACGTTTTTCAGCTGCAAAAGCTGATCAGACTTTTAAAAAACCGCATCACTTGAAAGGTTTTTGAGCTCATAGATAATGTTTTCAATATCAAAAGCAGATTAGAAATCTGCTCTATCTATCCATTTATCCATATCTGTCTCCATATCTTATCTGTACCAAAAAGAATGAAAGCTGGGTAGCACACAGACTAACACTTCCTGCCAGGCAAAGGAGGAGGAAAGAGCGTCTCAAACATCATTAACAATATATTTTGTTAGTGACAAAGTTACTGTAACAATGACAGCAGATATGTCTAAAAGACAACTCATACAGCTTGTTGTGAAGGACGGTGTACCATTAACATTATTTCCACGACCAGCTTTTACAGCTCTTAATGGAGAAATGGCCCCCAAACTTGGTGTTTCTCTGGAAAGAGAAAGTATTAGAAAATTAATGATTGAAGAAGCCCTTAAACAAAAGGAAGATCTTAAAAAGACTCTCAAAAGACGCTTCATGTTTCTTAAAATGGATGCCTGTACATGTCACAGAGTGAACTAGTTTCAGTTGGCCATCAATATTCGATAGGTTTGTGACAACAAAAATTGTTAGCAACACGCTGGCAGTAAAAGATACTAAAGCTCATCACAGCAGCCAGTTTCTCCAGGCCTTAGTGGAAAAAGTTCTGCAAGATTACAAACTCAAAAAGAACAGGTTCTTGCTGTTGTAACGGACAATGCTTCAAACATAAGTACAATTACACTGATGAATGAGAATAATGAACAACAGCTAGAGGAACATTTAGGATTCAGTATGTTTGAGATGGAAGGCAACAGTGCTGTTCATGTAACTGAGGAACAAACAGATATTACTACAGAAGAACAGCAAAATTATACTGTAGAAAGAGATGATCTTGTTACACTTTCCTATTCATCACATGCGCTGTGTTGTGAACACGCTGCAGCTGGCAATAAGAGATAGTCTGCAAGAGGGACATGCTGGAAATCTGATTGGAAAAGTGAGGAAATTGGATATTGCCGCCAGAACTTCTAAAATTGATTCCATCCTGAAGAGACGTGCTGGAAAAGGGCAATTGTTGATCAACTAAAACAGTTTCTTATAGATATGGCGAACCCTCAGGGAACCCTAAACGAAGGTCAGTGGGCACAGGTGGCTGAATTGAAGGAATTGCTTAATCACCCATTTACTGTGACTAAAAAATTACAAGCTGAGGATTTAACTCCTGGCATTTTCATCAGGGAGTGGAAGAACTTGCTATTTTGCTGTTTAATCGCAGATGGCATTTCTGCTTCAATGAAATGGAGAGACACAGCTATTGGAGAATAAAATTTTTCTGGCAGCTGTTTATGTGGACCCAAGTCATCGTATATTGCTTGATGATCAACAGCTTACTAAAGGAAAAGAAGCTCTGACTGAGGTAGCAGTTAGGATGAGTGGCCTACAGGAGGACTGCCAGGCGCAAGAGGACTCGGGTCCTGACAGTGCTACTGCTGCCTTATCTTCATCCTCATCAGATGAGGAGTTTGACTTTGACAAGTATTTGGATGACATGGAGCAGGCAAAGCGTTGCTGCAAGGAAAAAGATTTCACTCTGTCTCCTATAGCAAGCAGATTGACCATATTTCAGCAAAATGTTTCACTTGTTCTCAAAGAAATAGAAAAATTCAACCGTTCATCAAAACTGACTGTGCATGAGGCAATTCCTTTATACCCGGAAATTGTTAGAGATGTTGCCCATGTGGTTACGGCTTTGCCTCCAACCCAAGTTAGTGTACTGTAGAGAGGTTGTTCCCTAGCCTTAAAATTATTAGGTCAGATTTGAGGTCATCTATGAAGGAGGATCTGACGGAGGCAATTTTATTTCTTAGAACAAATTCATAGACTGCACAAATGTTACTTAGTATGTTTTTGTTGAAAACTGTTTTTTGCCACTTACATAGTTCATTACATAGTGTTGTGTGTGTGTGTGTGTGTGTATATATATATATATATATATATATAGAGTTGTGGCCAAAAGTATTGACACCCCTGCAATTCTGTCAGATAATACTCAGTTTCTTCCTGAAAATGATTGCAAACACAAATTCTTTGGTATTATTATCTTCATTTAATTTGTCTTAAATGAAAAAACACAAAAGAGAATGAAGCAAAAAGCAAAACATTGATCATTTCACACAGAACTCCAAAAATGGGTCAGACAAAAGTATTGGCACCCTCAGCCTAATACTTGGTTGCGCAACCTTTGGCCAAAATAACTGCGACCAACCGCTTCCGGTAACCATCAATGAGTTTCTTACAATGCTCTGCTGGAATTTTAGACCATTCTTCTTTGGCAAACTGCTCCAGGTCCCTGATATTAGAAGGGTGCCTTCTCCAAACTGCCATTTTTAGATCTCTCCACAGGTGTTCTATGGGATTCAGGTCTGGACTCATTACTGGCCACCTTAGAAGTCTCCAGTGCTTTCTCTCAAACCATTTTCTAGTTCTTCTTGAAGTGTGTTTTGGGTCATTGTCCTGGTGGAAGACCCATGACCTCTGAGGGAGACCCAGCTTTCTCACACTGGGCCCTACATTATGCTGCAAAATTTGTTGGTAGTCTTCTGACTTCATAATGCCATGCACACGGTCAAGCAGTCCAGTGCCAGAGGCAGCAAAGCAACCCCAAAACATCAGGGAACCTCCGCCATGGTTGACTGTAGGAACCGTGTTCTTTTCTTTGAATACCTCTTTTTTTCTCCTGAAAAATTCTATGTTGATGCCTTTGCCCAAAAAGCTCTACTTTTGTCTCATCTGACCAGAGAACATTCTTCCAAAACGTTTTAGGCTTTTTCAGGTAAGTTTTGGCAAACTCCAGCCTGGCTTTTTTATGTCTCGGGGTAAGAAGTGGGGTCTTCCTGGGTCTCCTACCATACAGTCCCTTTTCATTCAGATGCCGACGGATAGTACGGGTTGACACTGTTGCACCCTCGGACTGCAGGGCAGCTTGAACTGCTTGGATGTTAGTCAAGGTTCTTTATCCAACATCCGCACAATCTTGCGTTGAAATCTCTTGTCAATTTTTCTTTTCCGTCCACATCTAGGGAGGTTAGCCACAGTGCCATGGGCTTTAAACTTCTTGATGACACTGCGCACGGTAGACACAGGAACATTCAGGTCTTTGGAGATGGACTTGTACTCTTGAGATTGCTCATGCTTCCTCACAATTTGGTTTCTCAAGTCCTCAGACAGTTCTTTGGTCTTCTTTCTTTTCTCCATGCTCAATGTGGTACACACAAGGACACAGGACAGAGGTTGTCAATTTTAATCCATGTCAACTGGCTGCAAGTGTGATTTAGTTATTGCCAACACCTGTTAGGTGCCACAGGTGAGTTACAGGTGCTGTTAATTACAAAAATTAGAGAAGCATCACAAGATTTTTCGAACAGTGCCAATACTTTTGTCCACCCTCTTTTTTTTTTTTTTTTGTTTGGTGTGGAATTATATCCAATTTGGCTTTAAGACAATTCTTTTTGTGTTTTTTCATTTAAGACAAATTAAATGAAGATAATAATACCAAAGAATTTGTGTTTGCAATCATTTTCAGGAAGAAACTGAGTATTATCTGACAGAATTGCAGGGGTGTCAATACTTTGGGCCACAACTGTGTGTGTATATACAGTCATATGTAAAAGTTTGGGCACCCCTATTAATGTTAACCTTTTTTCTTTATAACAATTTTGGTTTTTGCAACAGCTATTTCAGTTTCATATATCTAATAACTGATGGACTCAGTTATATTTCTGGATTCAAATGAGGTTTATTGTACTAACAGAAAATGTGCAATCTGCATTTAAACAAAATTTGACCGGTGCAAAAGTATGGGCACCCTTATCGTTTTCTTGATTTGAACACTCCTAACTACTTTTTACTGACTTCCTGAAGCACTAAATTGGTTTTGTAACCTCATTGAGCTTTGAACTTCATAGCCAGGTGTATCAAATCATGAGAAAAGGTATTTAAAGTGGCCACTTGCAAGTAGTTATCCTATTTGATTCTCCTATGAAGAGTGGCATCATGGGCTCCTCAAAACAACTCTCAAATGATCTGAAAACAAAGATTATTCAACATAGCTTTTCAGGGGAAGGATACAAAAAGTTGTCTCAGAGATTTATCCTGTCAGTTTCCACTGTGAGGAACATAGTAAGGAAATGGAAGAACACAGGTACAGTTCTTGTTAAGCCCAGAAGTGGCAGGCCAAGAAAAATATCAGAAAGGCAGAGAAGAAGAATGGTGAGAACAGTCAAGGACAATCCACAGACCACCTCCAAAGACCTGCAGCATCATCTTGCTGCAGATGGTGTCACTGTGCATCGGTCAACAATACAGCGCATGCATAATGCCTTTTTGTATGACCAAACAACTCAATCTTTGTTTCATCAGTCCACAGGACCTTCTTCCAAAACGTAACTGGCTTGTCCAAATGTGCTTTTGCATACCTCAGGCGACTCTGTTTGTGGCGTGCTTGCAGAAACGGCTTCTTTCGCATCACTTTCCTATACAGCTTCTCCTTGTGCAAAGTGCGCTGTATTGTTGACCGATGCACAGTGACACCATCTGCAGCAAGATGATGCTGCAGGTCTTTGGAGGTGGTCTGTGGATTGTCCTTGACTGTTCTCACCATTCTTCTTCTCTGCCTTTCTGATATTTTTCTTGGCCTGCCACTTCTGGGCTTAACAAGAACTGTACCTGTGTTCTTCCATTTCCTTACTATGTTCCTCAGAGTGGAAACTGACAGGTTAAATCTCTGAGACAACTTTTTGTATCCTTCCCCTGAAAAGCTATGTTGAATAATCTTTGTTTTCAGATCATTTGAGAGTTGTTTTGAGGAGCCCATGATGCCACTCTTCATAGGAGAATCAAATAGGAGAACTACTTGAAAGTGGCCACTTTAAATACCTTTTCTCATGATTTGATACACCTGGCTATGAAGTTCAAAGCTCAATGAGGTTACAAAACCAATTTAGTGCTTCAGGAAGTCAGTAAAAAGTAGTTAGGAGTGTTCAAATCAATAAAATGATAAGGGTGCCCATACTTTTGCACCGGTCAAATTTTGTTTAAATGCAGATTGCACATTTTCTGTTAGTACAATAAACCTCATTTGAATCCAGAAATATAACTGAGTCCATCAGTTATTAGATATATGAAACTGAAATACCTGTTGCAAAAACCAAAATTGTTATAAAGAAAAAAGGTTAACATTAATAGGGGTGCCCAAACTTTTACATATGACTGTATATGTGTGTGTGTGTATGTATATATATATATATATATATATATATGTATATATATATATATATATATATATATATATATATATATATATATATATATATATATAATATTCGATATTACATAGTGTATTACATATTTACAATTTATTAGTTTTTTGTGTTCTAAAGTTGTATTCCAATAAATATTATGTTCTATCTAAATATCTTGATTATTGTATCATAAAAATGATTTAATGTCTGATGTTCACATTTTACTACAATACATTTTTCACTTAAATATAAGCAATATATGTGGGAGTCGTGGAGTCGGTGTATGGGAAATTGAGGAGCGGAGTCGCAGGTTTGGCTTACCGACTCCACAGCCCTGCATTTAAGGAGGGCTGTAAGCTCTTTTTCTCTTTGAGACCCCACTCCTCTGGGGATGAGAAACAGAGGGTGGTTATGTCCCTGCTTAAGGGGTCCCCACAAGCCTGGGCATTTTCGCTTTCCTCTTCTGCCCTTGAGAGAATGTCTGTGGATTTTTGAAGCCTTAGGGCTTATTTATGATGAGCCTGATAGAGTGCGTTTGGCTGAGGACAAGGTAATGAGTGTCTGTCAGGGGGAGCACTCGGCCGAATGGTTCTGTTCTGAAATCAGATGTTGGGCAGCCGAGATTTCCTGGAGTGATACCACCCTTCGGGGGCTGTTCTGTAGAGGCCTGTGTGAACGTCTGAATGATGCTTTGGCACTCCATCCTCCGCCTGACTCCCTGGAGGATGCCATGACCCAAGCGGTTCGCATGGATCGCAGACTGCGGGCTAGAGGCGTTATGCAACGGGAAACACCATTATTCTTCAGTGGAGATGAGACCCGGACTTTTCCTGTGGCTATGGAGGTGAGCGCTGTCATCTCTGAGGAAAAGGAAAGAAGACACCGCCGGGAGAAGCAGTTGTGCTTCTATTGTGGGGAATCTGGACACTGGAAGAAGGACTGCCCCTCCTGTCCGTCATCCTCCAAGATGGTGGGAAACAACTAGGTCTGGGTAGTAGTCGAGGAGGCTACCCAGACCTTCAGGTACAATTTTCCTCACGTGCAAAAATGGTGCTGCAGGTGGAACTGGAACTTGGTAATGGTCCGGTTCAGACTACTGCTTTTGTTGTCTGTGGTTCTGCTGTGAACCTGATTGATACCAAAGTTTTGACTCTTAATAAGATAGGGACAGTCAGGCTTCAGGATCCTGTTAAACTTGTGGCAATTGACTCTACTCCTCTTACCCAGGACTGTATCTGTTGCAGGTCTGAACTTTTTTCTCTAAAAGTGGGTTCCACTCATGTGGAAATACTAAGTTGTCTTGTGCTAGATAACTTGCCTGCAGGACTGGTACTGGGGATGCCTTGGCTTCAATGCCATAATCCTACCATTGATTGGGTTACAGGGGAGATCACTCAATGGGGATGTAAGGATAAATGTGGTAACCTGGGACATCTTCTTAACGCTGTTAAATCCGTATCTGTGTCGTCTGTCGGTCTGGAAGGTATTCTGGAGTACCTGAAGGATTTCGAAGGCGTTTTTTCAGGAAGTGAGGCTGAGGCGCTGCCACCACATAGACCCTACGATTGTGCCATTGATTTAGTACCCGGAGCCAAGTTACCTAAGGCTCGATTGTTCAATTTGTCTGGGCCTGAGCGCCAAGCCATGACGGAGTACATAGCTGAGAGTCTCCGCAAAGAGCATATCAGGCCTTCTGTGTCACCTGTGGCAGCAGGATTCTTATTTGTGAAGAAGAAAAATGGTGGTTTGCGGCCGTACTTCGACTTTCGGGAACTGAGCAAGATAACAAATAGGAACACTTACCTGCTTCCCCTCATCCCAGACTTATGTAACCAGTTAGCTGGGGCCCAATGGTTCTCCAAGTCAGATCTGCGAGGGGCCTACAATCTGATAAGGGTTCGGGAAGGGAACGAGTGGAAAACTGCGTTCCTCACATCAGAAGGACTCTTTGAGAACCTGGTAATGACGTTTGGGTTAACTAATGCACCCGCTATTTTCCAGAATTTCATCAATGTTGTGTTTTCTGACCTGATAATCCATTTTGTTATTATTTATTTGGATGACTTTTTGGTGTATTCCCCGGACAGCCAATCTCACTTGCAACATCTACAGACAGTTCTCCAGAGACTCAGGGAGAACCGATTATTCGCTAAATTGGAAAAATGTTTGTTTTTTGTACAGGAACTGTCTTTTTTGGGGTTGATTGTGTCCTGTGAGGGGTTTCGTATGGATCCTAGGAAGGTTCTGGCGATCGCTGACTGGGTTCAGCCTCGAGATCTCAAGGGGCTCCAGCGCTTCTTAGGATTTGCGAACTATTTTCGAAGATTAATTAAAGGTTTCTCACAAGTGGTTAAACCACTCACGGATGTTACCCAGAAGGGGGCTGATGTAAAAAATTGGTCTGTATTCGCTAAGGAGTCCTTCTCAGCGATTAAGAAATGTTTCATGTCTGCCCCGGTGTTGGTACAACCAGACCCGTCCAAACCATTCATTGTGGAGGTGGATGCTTCTGAAGTGGGGGTGGGGGCTGTGCTGTCCCAGGGTCCGACCACCCTTACCAATCTCAAACCCTGTGCCTTCTTCTCCAAGAAGTTCTCTTCAGCCGAGAAAAACCATGATGTAGGCAATAGAGAACTTCTTGCGGTCAAGCTGGCGTTTGAGGAATGGAGGCACTTTTTGGAAGGGGCGGCTCACCCTATCACGGTTGTCACGGATCACAAAAATTTGGCATACCTTGAATCTGCTAAGAGGCTTAATCCTAAACAAGCCCGTTGGTCACTTTTTTTTCACGATTTCAGTTCTCTATTACTTTTCGACCGGGGTCCAAAAATGGTAAGGCGGATGCCCTATCCAGAAGTTTTGACCCAGTGTCTCCCCCTGAGCCGCCGTCCTCCATTCTTCCCCCAGGGGTGGTAGTGGCGGGGGTCTCAACTGAGTTGGAACAAGAAATTCTAAGGGCTCAGGCCCTAGCTCTGGCAACCAGGCCAGGGGATAAACTGTTTGTTCCAGATTCATTGCGGCCTAGACTTCTGCAGGAGTTTCATGAGTCTAGGCTGAGTGCTCATCCAGGTATCACGGCCACTAGAGAGGCAGTAGCCAGGGGTTTTTGGTGGCCTTCATTAAGGTCAGATGTCAAGGAATTTGTTTCTGCTTGTGGCGTGTGTGCCCGTTCCAAAAGCTTGCATAAGCGGCCGGCTGGGGAACTCATACCTTTACCGGTTCCTGATAGGCCATGGACTCATCTTTCCATGGATTTTATTACCGGCCTCCCACCTTCCAGGGGCAATACCGTGATCTGGGTGGTGGTGGATAGGTTTTCTAAACAGTCCCATTTCATTCCCTTGACAGCATTACCCTCAGCAGAAACATTATCAAGGTTGTTTGTGCAGCATGTGGTCCGATTGCATGAGGTACCCCTGAATGTGGTGTCTGACAGAGGTATGCAGTTTGTGGCCAAATTTTGGAGGGTGTTCTGTATGAAATTGGGCATCTCACTCTCCTTCTTGTCGGCATATCACCCGCAGAATAATGGTCAGACAGAACGCACCAATCAATCCCTGGAACAAATTCTCATCTGTCTGACCTCCGCCAGACAGGAGGATTGGTGTGATGCGTTACCGTTGGCGGAATTCGCTTTTAACAACCGTGTGAGTCAGTCCACCAACATGTACCCATTCCTGATTAACTATGGGTTTAATCCGCATTTTGGGGAGTTTTCACGGGTGGATTCCGGTTGTCCAGGGGTAGAAGGGTCCATTCAACGGTTAAAAAACCTCTGGGCTGAAGTCCAGCATAATATCTCTCGGGCCCAGGGGAGGCACAAATATTTTGCTGACAAAAATAGAGCCTCGGGAGACATGTTTCAGGTGGGAGAGAAGGTTTGGCTTTCCACACGTAACAGCAACTTAAAGGTACCATCAGCTAAGTTGGGACCAAAGTTCATTGGTCCGTACGAGATTATGGAGATAGTCAACCCAGTGGCATATAGGTTGCGTCTCCCCGACTCCTTAAAAATATCCAATGTGTTCCATAAATCTCTGTTGAAATCCGTAGGGTCTGTCAAAGAGGACTCCGAGCCTGTTGTTCCTCCATTGCTGATGGAGGGTCAATTGGAGTATGAGTTTGGACATATTGTGGACTCTTGGCGGGTGCGCTGCTCTTTGCAGTACCTGGTCCACTGGAAGGGATATGGACCAGAGGAGCGCTCATGTTTCCCTGCTCGCTCTGTACATGCAGATCGCCTCGTTCAGGCTTTCCATGTCAAGTACCCGGGGAAGCCTGGGGGTCCAGAGGCCCCCTGTTGAGAGGGAGGTACTGTCATGATCCCAGTGCAGGTTTTTGAGCTGCACGTCAGGGGTTAATGTCTGGCGCTCAGTGCAGGCTTTGACCTGCACACCTGGGGTTAATGATTGTGGCCTTTTTCTGGTTCTGGGAGTGATTCTTAAACCTCTGGGAAGCTCCAATCCCTGCCAGTTATACTTTTGCCTTTGGCCGAGTGTGCTGACCTCTGTGTGTCTGTTCGTTGTTATAGCTTGTTTATATGGTTCTGACCCGGTTCTGTTCCCCGTTGTGAGTTTGCCTGTTGATTCTGTACTGCGCTACCCTCTCGGTGTATGACTCATTGCCTGTGACCTGACTACTCTCTGCTCGCCCCTCTTGTACCTTGCAGCTATCTGTGTGTGTGACTCATTGGCTACGTCCTGACTATCCTCCCTGTCTATGCCCCTTGGTAACTTTGTCTCGCAGTTACCCTGCTAGGAGTTCTCTTGCAGCTCCTAGCTCTCTGGAATTTAGGCCACGCCCCTAGCAGTCACGTGCTTCAGGTCCTGCGGCTCTGAAGTACGCATCTACTCGGCTGCTGCCCGCTCCACAAGTATCTTTGAGCACAGTTCGCTTTACTCAGGACACGCGCACTGGCTCAGTGAGCAAGTTCAGTGCGGTGTTTCTGACAGTTACGTTAGGGTGTGTGAAGAGGTTAAAGGGCTGTCAGGTTTTGTGCGCTCTCTGCAGCATCTTCAGTCTTTACCTTGTTCTAGGTACATGAATGTGATCTACTTGGATGCTACAGTGCTTGATGTCACAATATCATCAGGGGCACAACCATAAGTGGGTTCAGGGGTTGCAGTCGCACCCAGGTCCTGGAGACCTAGGGACCCCAAAAGGTTACTTATGTCCACTTGAACCTACCAATACTATAAAAGACCTGTGACATTGTGGGGCCTGTTGTAGATTTTTCATGGGGGCCAGTAAACTTTGTGCTGTGCTACTGTCAATTGTCCTATTCATGTCAACACACTGCAATACCCTACATCACCATTACTAAGTAGAGGGTGCAGTGTGAACGTTGCAGAGGCTGCAGCGATCCCACAAACTCTAGGTGCCATTTAATAGCTCGTCAGCATGATCTGGGTTTGATCAGTTGATTGACAGTAATGTTGGCACATCCATTTATCGGATGATATAGATGTTAGCATAGCACTATTATCAGTGTATGCAATGCTGTAATCTACTGTGCTTTTCCATGTAGTGGTGCCTAGTAGAAGCCATGTGCCTTGCTTTAGCAGTGGAATTGTACCAGCGGTGAGAGGATCAGCCCTGGCTTCCTGTCCACAAACAGGCCGTACTATTGACTGGAGCTTCAGACTCTCAGTACTGGGAAATATTTTTTTTTCTGGCAATATGAGACCAGTTGTGCAAGGTCACGGAGTTGCTGGCACATTAAAGAACTGGATTATGTTTTGTTTGCTTAAGCACTTCTTCCTGCTGCATAATCTGGCATTAATTAGTTTTTCTCATAGCTCTGGCACTAAAAAGCCACTTCAGAATTCTAGGAAGTTTCTGATAAATGCTAATGTTTCATGAATGTAGAATTACTGTCCACAACATAAAGGGTTTTGAAATGTATAAAAGAGTAGTTCAGAATGGCCAAGCATCCTACTAAATGAATCATGGGTTCTCCCGGAAATACTTTATTGTTAGGGTTTTAGCAGCCGGACCTGCTATCATGAGCCGATTGCCAGCAGCCCTAAGCTATGGCAAGGGTTGCCTGGATGGGACACTATGCCTATGTACATACAAAACACATCCTAAAGGGGTCGTCCCAACATCAAATTAATTGTATAAATCATAAAAAGAAATAATTGTTGCCCTTTATATGCTGGTAAAGGAGTTGTTCATAACTTCAGTATCTGCTGTGTACACTGCGTAGCCAGCCGCCGTGGCCCGATATTAGCTGATTAGGGGGGCTGCCAGGTATGGACTCCCGCTGAGCTGATATTGATGACCTATTCTACTGATTATTTCATAGTGGTCAACCCTGTTAACAGAAGAGCCATTGTAGAGTTATGGCATTTAGTATGGCGCCAACTAGTATAGCCATGCGTACATCCAAGCAGACCTCATTCACTGTCCCCACAGCCGAGTCTCGGTGTAGAGACCCTCCGCTCGCTGAGACTAGCCGATAGGAATGGCTCTGTGCCCTGTCAGGGTAGTAGTAGAGCCTCCGCAGACGTATGGCCATACAGCTGGGAAGCTTCCTCTTAGGCCTCATTATTAAGACGTCTATGTTTTATCCAATTTACTACTCTACTGCTGCTGAAAACATATCTGCTTGATCTGCTAAAGCATGCCCGTGCATGGAGAGGTAAGGAGCGATGGCTGTCCCCTATGTAACGTGCATGGCCAGCTTTATTATTAGTGGAAGGATTGAACATATTGACTGTTACCCCAATCAGCTCATTATTGTAGGCTATCCAACCGCTTCCTTGGAAACATTCTAGCTTTTAGGCTTTTATGTATAATGATACAACCTGTTTCAATATAATCTAACAAAATATATATGGAAACAACACCACATATGTTAGATAAATGTAAGTTATTGACCTGGTTGGTAACCACAGATGACGGTCTTGGGGGTAGAAGCCCAGCCATATTCTGCATGGCCTGTGCTTATGGAGACGTTTGCTTATTCATTCTGGGACCACAGATATTACAGATGCTGTGTGTTAGATAAATGTGTCGTGCACCTCTATAGCTGAGAAGCTGCAGCATTTATGGCCTTATGGTTCATGATTGTATTGTGATTACCAGATGTGTAGCTCCGTGTTCAGGGAAGACATGGCGAGATGTCATTCCGCCATCTCCAGTTTTCCCCTTCCTGAACAGGCCAAATGTTTGAAATCTGACATGTCCATGTGGTGGGAACGCTGGAACACTTCTACACATCCCAGTGATTCTGACATTGTTTTTCATGGTATATTATACTTTATAATAATGATAAATTTAGGTCGATTTGTTGAAAATATCTGAATTTTTTTTTTTATGATAACATGGAAAATTTTGTAATTGTTCAAATTAGAATTTTTATGACATTAAAACCAATAAGTCATACCATACCAGAGAGATAGTGAATAACATTTACTATATGTCTATTTTACATCAGCATCAAGCTTGAAGTTTTTTTTTGTTTTTTTTTTTTGTTTTTTTAAATTTCCAGTGTTTGAAGGATTCATCATTTTGCAGCAATTTTTATTTTTTTCCACAAAATTTACAATGATTCATTCTTTTTTTTTTTTTAGGAACCACTTCACTTTTAAAGTGCCTGAGGGGTTTATATGTCAGAAACTGCCTAATCAAAATTTCATTTTGGGCTTTTAATCCTTCAAGTGTTTCATAGGAATGAGCACAGAATGGAATAAGAAAAAAATTGAAAGTATATTTATTTTTTTACTAAAATATTGCCTCATGTTTTCATTTTCACAGAGGTGTAATTGTAGAAAATGGATCACACAATTTGATGCAATTTCTCCCGAATTTGGCAGTACCATACCTTCTCAGAAATTATTAGGCTCATCATGGCAGGTCTGGGAAGGGACGGAGCGCTATTGGTCAGTTATGTTGCATTTTCAGAGATCCTGAGGTGCTAAAACAGCTGAAAATTACCCACATGAGACTCCATTTTAGAAGCCACAACCCTCAAGGGAATCGGCTACAGGTGTGAGGAACACTTGAACCCACAGGTACATTGGGAAGTGAGAATGAAAAATTACGCTTTTCCACTAATATATTGCTTTTATCACAAAAGTTGTGCTACTTGACTTTTGCAGTGTAATTAATTTAGGGTGAAATAGATTGTGAACACAATGTTACATTTGAGGAGCCCCTGGGGTGCCAAAACAGCAAAGGCCTTCAAAAAGTGAAATTTACACCCTTTAAGGGGGGGGGGAGGGTTGTGAACATTTTGAACCTACAGAGTGTTAGAATGGAGGGAAATTAAAACAAAAAAATTATTTTGATTTTTGAGTTGATAGTATTGCTTTAGCCCTAAAAAGTGTCACAAGAGGGAGTAGGAGAGAATGTGCAGTGTATTTTGTTACTCAATATCTCCCACATATGTGGTTGTACACTGTAGTTTGGGTACTACACGGCCCCTGACGAAGGACGAGCATCTGAAACGCGCGTCGGGGCAGACGCGCTGGTCCCAGCAGCCTGGATTATGCCACTCACTGGAGGTAACTTGATACATTATGACGTATTAACTATTATGACACTGATTGGTTTTGAACCTGGAAAATGGGTAACATGGCTTTACATGTGGATTACATTTATGCTAATTAGAAGGATTTGTACGTGGCGGCCATTAAACTCTTGTGGCCGGGTAGTAGTAGTCTTCTTATTATTTTTTACCCCAGCATAATTTCCAGGGTATGGATTTGATCTACCATGGTCCTCTGTCTTTCTATTGTCTTAGGCATCATGTTTAGGCTTTCTGGGTCAGAGTGCCTTTTTCCCACAGCTGCGCGGTCATGTCCGTGCCTGCATCTATCCTGTCACTGTTGTTGTCTTTTAACATATTTATTTTTTTGAATAAAGATTTATATTTTTCTAAATGATGGATCTGTGGTCTTTTCTGTGGTTATACCACCCTCTTTTTCTGCCTCGGAAGGGAAGGAGCACTAAGGCTAGTTTCACATTAGCGTTTACGGCCGCAGCGTCTGGCTGCGCATGGCCGCTGGTAGCTCCGCCTACGGGCGCATGACGCTGCATGCATCCTGCGTCCCCTATCTTTATCACTGGGGACGCAGGCCTTGCGCAGTATGTGTTTGGCGGGCATGCGTCCTTTTGACGGTGCGCCAACCAGCGCGAAACGCAACCTGTTGCAATTTGGTTGCGCTTGGCGCACCGTCAAAAGGACGCATGCGCCGCCAAACGCATACTGCGCATGGCCTGCGTCCCCAGTGATAAAGATAGGGGACGCATGCAGCGTCATGCGCCCGTAGGCGGAACTACCGGCGGAGGCGGGGCTTAGCGGCGGCCGTGCGCAGCCCGACGCTGCGGCCGTAAACGCTAATGTGAAACTAGCCTAAGTGCACAATTTTAACAGAAATCACTGTGTGCACATGCCGCGGATGTCAGAGGGAAGGAGCGCTATTTGAATTTTGGAATACTGATTTGTCTGGAATAGATTGCAGACTCTTACTTGTGGACCCCAAGTGTGCTAGAAGAACAGCAGATCCCACTCTGGGAATTCACCTAGGGAAAGGTCCTTTTACGCAGACCGACCGGCGGCACGATGCCACCGCTGATCAGTAAACTTCTTTACTTTTGCCTGTTTACATAGATATGCACTGAGCGATCCATACTAAACCAGTCAGTGCTCATATGCTGCTGTTGTACTCGGCAGTGCGAGTCCTGATTGCACAGGCGGTGCACTCCCAAGAACGATGATCTTTTATGCTGCAGAAGAGATTTCACCAAATGAACAAGCGTTTTGCTGGTTCATCGGCTGATCGGCAGCCTGTTTACACTGCAAGATAAAGGTGAAGCAAGCCTTTTTTACACAACATTTGTTGACTAATGTCTTGTAGTGTAAATGTCCCTTACCTGAGCTCCACAGGTGTTTTCCAGAAATAACGGCTGCAGTGTGACAATTGCAAATCTGCCATTCTAGTGCCCCATACATTGATCCATGCCCCATACATAGCTCGTGCTATTGGAGACACAGACCCAAAAATGAGTTGGGTTCTTCCCGCTAGAGGAATGCTAGCTTTGTGGACATGAACTGGTTTGGGCACAGACAGGAGCGGGGTATATTTCTATTTGGGAGCACAGATTTCTCTATTTTTGGGGAGTGCAGGTCACTATTCCAGTACCTTTCAGCAATCACTAACATAGAAACCCCCAATTTTGCCCTAACAGAAAACAGACCTGAGTGGGGGCTTGTTTTTAGGGGGTTGAATTGGTACCATTGTGGGGTACATACATTTTTTTTTTTTTAAATTGCTTTTAAGGCAGGATTCACTTTTATCTACGCTGAGCACTTACATGGTGTCATAAGTACAGAAAACATCATTCAGGCAGGACCCTGAGTGCTCCGCACTAAAGCACAGAGACTTGTCATTATATACATCAGAGTATCAGATCAAACTCTCCAGTGCAAGTCTATGGAGTGAAAGAAAATCAGACCACACACTGTTGTCATCCATGTGCTATCTGCTTTTGATGGACTTTTTGAAGCTTGAAAACCCCCCTTTTTTCAGTTTTTGTGTATGAGAAAAATCACTGATGTCTGAATGAACAATTAACCCCGCACTCACCGGGGGCTCTAAGGCTAGGATCAGTTCTCTCCGTCAGGGTTTCTCCCCGCAATAGCTGCGTTTCAGTGACCACCCCGACAGAGCCCAGATATAACCATTAACATGAATGAAGACGCCTCCTTCTGGCAATATTTGTCTATTTCAGACATTCAGAAAAATGTGGCTCCTCTCTACCAAACCGGCTTGCAGGAATCCTGGCTACATATTTGGCATTGTTCCAGAACGCAACATATGTGTATGATTTATATCCTATGTGTGCTGATTTATGCTGATCTCAGCCTATCCTCATTGTAAACTCTCTTTATAAGAGCTGCTCAAGCTAAAAACATACATTGTCTGCCGTCTTCAGATTCTTGTTATTTTAGAAATCTTTCTGTAGCACACATCTGCCAAGTTACATAAATGATCATTAATCTGAAGTATGCTGGAATATGAAATAGTTAAACATTGTGACGTATACAAAGTTTCTATAAGTTAGGAAACTGATTTCAGTTCTGATTGTACTGACCTGATCTGTGGTCAGACTTGGTATGGTGCCAAGTAGGGGGTGGGGGAGTATGGGACGTTCAGAGGAAGCAGTCCAGGATGAAGACCCCTGACTGCTTGACTTGCTTCTCGGTCAAGCTGGAGGTCATTCATGGGCTGCTTCCTCTAAAGGTACGGTCAGACTTAGCGATGTACCAGCGATCCCGACCAGCGATATGACGCGGTCAGGATCGCTGGTACATCGCTAAGTGGTCGCTAGTGAGCTGCCACACAGGCAGTTCTCACTAGCGACATAGCAGGGGACGGGGGTCGCTACTTACCTGTCACACCAGGCGATCCTGCGTCCTCCCGCCCGGCTCCACGCGTCGCTCGTCGTCACAGCAGGAAGCGCCGCAGGAAGCTGACGACGAGAAACGGTCCAGGACGTTCTCGCGCGATCAGCGATAACCAGCGGGGGAGCGGTTGTAGGTTAGTATCAGACACAGCGATATCGCTAGCAATATCGCTATAACGTCACTAGTTATAGCGATATTGCTAGCGATATCTCTTAGTGTGACATGCCCTTAATACCCGTGTAGTGTGAGCAGGAAGCCATTCCTGGGGTGGGAGGGGGGGCACAGAGGAGAGGACCCCCAGACTGTGGCACTGTGGGTTGGCATGTTAGCACTTCAGGTAAAAGCTGAGATCTTGGTGCTGCAGTGTGTTTAGGAGTAGCTCTATGAACATTTCTGAAGTTTCTTCCTCTAACTTGTGATGGCAGAGTGTGTCAAAGCCATATTTACATATTACATAACTGCAGTTCTTGAGATATGATGCTGGTGTGGCCTGCCTTCTCTACTCCTACTTGTCAGTGGTCAATAATGATGTATTCAGGTCTCATTTCTCAAAATTGTTAAATATAACAGCTGTCTGTGTGGCCCAGTCGTGGTGCAGTGCTCAGTTTTCCAGAACTGAGTGCTGGGAAACAGACATATATGTGCATGTACGTGTATATATGTGTATATATGTGTGTGTGTGTCGCTGTGTGTATATATACACTGCTTAATAAAAAAAAATAAAGGGCACAATAAAATGCCACATCCTAGATATCACTGAATGAAACATTCCAGTTTTAGATCTCTATTCATTACATAGTGCAATGCGTTGAAAACAGTTAAACATATAAATAATCAATATAAATCAAAGTTAATATCCCATGGACATCTGGATTTGGAAAACCAAATTACAGGTGATCCAACTTCATTGGAATGCCTCAAGACAGGGAAATGATGCTCAGTAGTGTGTGTGGCCTCCACGTGCCTGTATGACTTCCCTACAACACCTGGGAATGGTCCTGATGATGCGACGGATGTTCTCCTGAGGGATTAAAGCATCACTCAACCTACTGTCTCCTTCCCCACCATCCTGTAGAATGTAAGCCCAAAAGGGTAGGGTCATCTCTCCCCTCTATATCAGTCTGTGATTGTTAGTTTGTTTACTGTAAGTGATATCTGTAATTTGTGTGTAACCCCTTCTCATGTACACCACCATGGAATCAATGGCGCTATATAAATAATAACAATAAAAATCACTCAACTCCGGGACAGTCTGTAGTGCAACCTGTAGTTGGTGGATGGAACGAGACATGATGTCCCAGATCTGCACCATTGGATTCAGGTTTGGGGAACGGGCAGGTCAATCCAAAGCATTAATGGCATCGTTATGCAGGAACCTCTGACACACTTCTGCCACAGGCCTTGCATTGTCATGCATCAGAAGGAACCCAGTGCCCACTGCACCTGCATATGGTCTCACAATGGATCTGAGGATCTAATCCCAGTACCTAATGGCAGTCAGGGTACCTCTGGATATCACATGGAGGGCTGTGCAGCCCTTAAAAGAAATGCCACCCCACACCATTATTGGACCCAGTACCCAAAGGGTCACGCTGGAGGAGGTAGCAGTCCTGTTGCTGGGTTGTTGCCCTCCTACGGCCCCCTCCACATCTCCTGGTGTACTGGCCTGTCTCCTTGTATCTGCTCCATGCTTTGGACACTGTGCTGACAGACCCAGCTACCAGTGGCGTAACTACAAAGTTATGGGCCCCGGTGCGAACTTTCAAATGGGGTCCCCCCATGCCAAAATACACGCACATCTCCACTTTGGACACCTCGTACACTCGTGGCTCCACTTCGGACACCTCATACACACGTGGCTTCCTAACATCCACACTGTAAACCCCTCCTGACCCCACACATAAACTTTACCTCATCCAGCACCATGACAACCAGCACAGCAGAGTCCTGCAGACACTGAGGCCCCTGATCATGTGACCCCCTGAATCTTCCCCTCCTGTGACCTCATCACAGGTCCTGTGCGCACATTAGAGAAAACAGCCTAGCGACGTCATTGCAGGCTGTGAGGGGCTGCTGTCATTGTGGTGGGTCTCTGCAGTAGGGCGAGGATGGGGTGCATGAGGGGGTGTGGGGCTCAGTGCAGTGCGGGATGTGGGTAAAAAACAGGACTGTCCCGCAAGAATCGGGACGGTTGGGAGATATGCCTGCCGAGCCCCTGACTCCCCCTGGGCAAGGTCGCTGAGGCGACTGCTGCGACTGTGGTAGTTACGCCCGTGCCAGCTACCCTTTTTGCCACAGCTCGCATTGATGTGTCATCCTGAATGAGAGCATTAGCTGAACAGCGTCTGTGGTTTGTAGGCACTGTCTCATGCGGCTGTACAGTACCTCTAGGGGTGAGAGCAATGTCAAAATGCAAAAGTGACCAAAACAGACAAAATGAAGAGAACCGAGAAATGGTCTGTTGTCACTCCCTGCAGAACCACTCCTTTTTATAGGGATTGTCTTTCTAGTTGCCTATCAGTTTTACCTGTTGTCTGTCCCATTTGCACAACAGCAGAAGAAACTGATTCACAATCAGTTGCTTCATAACTGGACAGGTTGATTTCCCAGAAGTGTGATTGACTTGGAGTTACATTGTGCTGTTCAATTGTTCCCTTTATTTTTTTGAACTGTGTAAATAAGTATAACTCCAAAGACAAACTGACAGGGAAATTAGATTGTGAGCCCCATGTGGATAGTGACGATAATGTCTGTAAAGCGCTGTGGAAATAATGGTGTAATATAAGTGAGTAAAATAAAATATATGTATGTAAAGATGTGTGTGTGTGTGTGTGTGTGTGTGTATATACACACACAAAGTTCTGAAATATGAAGCTAAATGTAAGCAGAGCTACCCTTAATAGACACTGACCTGACATTGTGTACGGTACCTTATTTAGTGACCCTCAGATACAGTATAGGTATCTACTTTATGTATGTTTTGTAAATGTCGCATCATGCTGAACTTAAGGCTATGTGCCCACAGTAGCGTTTTAAACCTGACACAAAACCGGACTCCTTCCCAGAAAATGCGTGTTTTTTTCCCGTGCTTTTTTGCGTGTTTTCCGCACGCTATTTTGCTCGAAAAACGCACTTTTTGATACGTTTTTTCCGTGCGTCTCCTGGACCATAGGAAATGGCTAAAAACGCGGACTAAGCCGCAAAATTAATGAACTTGCTGCGTTTTTAGCCGCTAAGCGTTTCCTTAGCTGTAAAAAACGCATCCATTGGCACAAAAAGGCCAAAAAGTATTAAAATGAATGGGAAGCTTATTTTAAGCGTTTTTGAAGCAGTTTGACCCCTAAACACGCTTAAACGCTACTGTGGGCACACAGCCTAAAAGTTCTGACTTTCTTTAGGTATTTGCTACTATGTTCTGGATTTTTAGGTTGTATAACCCAATCTCTGATATATACCATATACACTGTGTTCCAAATTATTATGCAAATTGGATTTAAGTGTCATAAAGATGTAATTTTTTGTTTTTCAAATAAACTCATAGATGGTATTGTGTATCAGGGCTCTTTGGATCACTGAAATCAATCTCAAATGCCTGTGATAATGTGTTTACCAGGTGAGCTCAATTAAAGGAAAACGACTTAAGAATGATGTTCCACATTATTAAGCAGGGAACAGGTTTCAAGGAATTTAGGAAAGAAAAAGGATCTCTCTGCTGCTGAAAAGCATCAAATAGTGCAATGCCTTGGTCAAGAGATGAAAACATTAGATATTTCCCAAAAATTTAAACGTGATCATCGTACTGTTAAGAGATTTGTGGCTGATTCTGAGCACAGACATGTTTGTGCTGATAAAGGCAGAATGAGGAAGGTTTCTGCCAGGCAAGTTCATCGGATCAAGAGAGCGGCTGCTAAAAAGCCATTATAAGCCAGAAAACAGATATTTAAAGCTGCTGGTGCCTCTGGAGTCCCTCGAACCTCAAGGTGTAGGATCCTTTAAAGGCTTGCTGTGGTGCATAAACCTACTATTCAGCCACCCCTAAACAGTGTTCACAAGCAGAAATCATAGCAGTGGGCCCAGACATACATGAAGACTAATTTTCATACACTCTTGTTTACTGATGAGTGTCGAGCAACCCTGGATGGTCCAGATGGATAGAGTAGTGGATGGTTGGTGGATGGCCACTATGTCCCAACAAGGCTGCAACATCAGCAAGGAGGTGGAGGAGTCATGTTTTGGGCCGGAATCATGGGGAAACAGCTGGTAGGGCCCTTTAAGGTTCCTGAAGGTGTGAAAATGACCTCTGCAAAGTATATCGAGTTTCTGACTGACAGCTGTCTTCCATGGTATAAAAAGCAGAACCGTGCCTTCAGGAGCAAAATCATTTTCATGCATGACAATGCACCATCTCATGCTGCAAAGAATACCTCTGAGTCACTGACTGCTATAGGCATAAAAGGAGATAAACTCATGGTGTGGCCACCATCTTCCCCTGACCTCAACCCTATAGAGAACCTTTGGAGTATCATCAAACAAAAGATCTATGAGGATGGAAGGCAGTTCACATCAAAACAGCAGCTCTGGGAGGCTATTCTGACTTCATGCAAAGAAATACAAGCAGTAACTCTCCAAAAACTCACAAGTTCAATGGATGCAAGAATTGTGAAGGTGATATCAAAGAAGGATTCCTATGTTAACATATAACTTGGCCTGTTAGGATGTTTTGAAGTTAAATAGCTTTTTTGTTCAGTGAATGTGACCTCCTAATGCTGCAAATTCCACAAATGAACATTTTCAGTTCTTTAAAACATATCAAATGTTTAGAAATTCTACTGTGCCTAATAATTTGGAACAGTGCAATTTGAGTTTTTATTCATTTTGGAGATTATACTGTTATCATTGGGAGGTTTCTGCAATAAAATGTGATGTATACTCTAAGGCTAAGTGCACACGTACCGGAACTCTCGCGGAAATTACAGCGAGAATTCCGGAATTCCAGTCCGCGGGAAAATCGCATTTTAAATTCCCGCGATTTTCCCGCGGAAAAACTAGCATTTTGCAAGCGTATTTAGCTTGCAAAATGCTAGCGTTCTCCAAGCGATCTGTAGCATCGCTTGGAGAACTGATTGACAGGTTGGTCACACTCGTCAAACAGTGTTTGACGAGTGTGACCAACTTTTTTACTACTGAGGCCGCCTATGCAGCATCAGTAGTAAAAGATAGAATGTAAAAAAAAAAAATAATACTGTTATTCTTACCTTCCGACGTCCCGCGCAGGCGTTCCCAGTAATCCTTTGCGAAAATGCCCGCGATGACGTCCGTTCTCGCGGGATTGCGACGTCTCGCGGTAATTCGTGATGACGTCGCGCGAATGACCGCGAGACTTCGCGATCCCGAGACATCGGACACCATCGCGGGCATTTTCGCAAAGGATTACTGGGAATGGGAGCGTGGAGAGAGGCGGGAAGGCTGCGCGGGACGTCGGAGGGTGAGAATAACAATATTTTTTATTTTATAATTCTATTTTTTACAGGGCTATGGTACCCAAAGCCCAGAGGACAGTCTCCTCTCCTCCGGACCGTGGGTACCATCCGCAAATGTTCTGCTTACTTTCCGCATGTTGTGCACAGCCACATGCGGAAAGTAAGCTGAACAATGCATTCCTATGGGTGCGGGATCGCCGCGATTCCGCAAAATAATGAGCATGCTGCGTTTTTTTACCGCGAAGCGATTCCGACGCGGTAAAAACCGCAGCATTAGCACATCATTGCGGAATCCCATAGGAATGCATGGGATGCTTATTTTTCGCGTTTTCGCGGCAAAATCGCGCGGTTAAAACTGCCGCGGAAACGCGAAAAAAACGCCACATGTGAACTCAGCCTAACAGTTGATGACTTTTATTAGACTGACTGTCATTTATACCGACTATTTAGGAAAATCAGAGAAAAATATCATTTGCATAATAATTTGGAACACAGTCTAGTTTACATCCCTAATAATCTTAGCACTGTAATGTTACTATATTGTAACGCTTATGTGCTTTTGTTTTTTTCACAGGGTGAAAAGAATAATGGCTTTGATGTTTTATACCATAACATGAAACATGGACAGATATCAACAAAAGAGCTGTCAGAATTCATCCGGGAGAGGTATGTGATTCCTGTGCGTTACGTATTAGGTAATATCATGCGCTTCCCCTAGCATGTACAGACGACACATTGAGTGATAAGCATCCTAAAGGCCTGAATATATGTCTTCCAGCACATGTTGCAAGACCCCAGGGCTTATGCCTGTCTGTAGAGCCATCATTTTTAATATGTTGCACTGATGAAATGACAATGTGCAGTCACCCGCTGCCTGCGCCGAGACCAGTGGTATAATTGGCAGACTCTGTTGTTGTGTTTTTTTTGTATTTTTTTGCTGTAAACCAGGCCCCCTGATTGGTCAAAGCAATTTCTCTAGAATTCTGGTGTAAAGTGCTTTGAAAATCCATACATTTTTTGCACAACGTGGCATTTTCATGAGTTTCTCCCAGCTCTGTCAAAATGGACGGGTGGCACGGATTTAACTAATTCATGACAATCCACAAGTCTGTGACTGGAGTAAGCACAGCGAATGGAGGCACATGGTCAGATACTCCTAATTCATTAACAGGCCTTTTAATGAATCGGGAGCGACTGACTCCACCGCGTCCCTTCATCAAGACCAACAGGAACATCACCGGTCTCGAAGAAACTGAGCCCTGGTTTTTAAGTATAATTCCTCCACACAAAGGATAGATTTTTGTGGCGTTATCCAGTCCCCCCCCTCACCGAAAATATAGGAAAATACACCTTGTGATGGATTGTGCAGCATACAAATACCGTCATTATTACTGGCCACAATGTTCAGGCTTTATGGTTTGATGGCGTTTGCCAGTGGGCTTCATTCTCTTTTGACCATTCGCAGCACGAGATATAAACAGATGTCTACATTACAAAGAACTACTTTTTTAGCTGAAATGCTGCTGCATAAAGCATAACTAGTCAGAGCAGATGTGTCCGCTGAATGGCTAGCCTCTACTGCTCCCTGCCCAAGCTGGGCAATGGCTAGTTGCCCCACAGGCACAACATGTTGTAGTCGGCTATTGTGTTATGTACTCCTGAAAATTTGGCACAATTATTGGGACATCTTAGAGCAGCATATGACTTTTTATTCTTAAATGTCGTCCAATAAGGTAAAGGAAATAAAAACAAAAAACATTTTTGACATGGTGCAAAAATTCATATATTTTTTTCATTTATTTGGCGCAAAAGATGTCGGTGAATACCAAAAGGCAATAAATGAAAAGTGGTTTAAAAAAACTGCACATTATATATTGGGATGTGTGTTTTCTTGGAATGTCACCGCATTTTAGGATATAATGTAGCTCGTTGTGATGTGCCAGGCAGGATTTCTTGCTGGCCGTGGTTAGCACAGCATCAGGCTGTACATGCAATTTTTGCTCCAGATTTCACCATCTTCACAAAGGAAAATACCTGGTAAATAATAAATCCCGTTCTTGACGAAGTTTTAGAGATTCTAAATAATATCAGTAAAAGTTGTATTTCCAAGGCAGCACCCACATAAGTTTGCATTTCCATCTAGTAACTGGTGTGTCCGCCTTCTGTATGTGGAGACTAAACAGTATCAGTCAGCAGATGCTATGGTGTGTTTAGTTCCTAGGCCATTATTTTTGGTAGGGCTCACATTTGGCTACTAGATGCTCAGAAGGCATCAAAAACTGGGTCAGCAACAAGATCTAGATCTCTATGGCATTTTATGGCATTGCAGGATTTTCCAATAGACCACCTGCTGGGACCCCTGCTTAGATGTAGAGACTAGACCTCTGAGGGCAGCTGGCCACGTGTGGGGCGCTGTCCATTGATAATGCCATGTATGCCTCTGGAGTGACTTCCCTTTAACTGACCAGATACATTATGTGGGTAAAAGTGTCGGGACACCTACACATTAGATCTGCAGGAGTTTTTATTGCATCACTTTCTAAATCCTTAGATATTATATGGAGTTTGTCACCCCTCCTTTGAAGTTCAGGCAGCATTTACTTTCCTAGGAAGTATTTCTACACCATTTTGGAGTTGCCTGTCGGAGTGTTTATCCATTCAGATGAGCAGTGCAGTCGCTCAGTGGTGAGCAGTGCAGTCGCTCAGTGGTGAGCAGTGCAGTCGCTCAGTGGTGAGCAGTGCAGTCGCTCAGTGGTGAGCAGTGCAGTCGCTCAGTGGTGAGCAGTGCAGTCGCTCAGTGGTTAGCACTGTAAACTTGCAGCGCTGAGTTCGTGGATTCAAATCCAATCAAGAACATCATCTGCAAGGCGTTTGTACGTTTCCCCTGTGTTTCTGAGTTTCTTCTAGGTTCTCTGATTTCCTCCCACACTCCAAAGACTGATGGGGAACTTAGATTTTGAGTGTCCAGTGGGGTTGAGGTCAGGGCGGCCAGTTAATTTCCTTCACCTGAAACTCTCCGAGCCATACCTTTTATGAACACTGATTTGTGCACTGTGGCATAGAAAAAAAAGCCTTCTTCAAACTGTTCCCACAAAGATGGAAACATACAAATGTCCAAAATGTCTTGGTATACTGAAGCATTGGGTTTCCTTCACTGCGTCTTGGTAGCCAAAGGCAGTTCCTAAAAAACAGCCTTATTATCTCTCCAACAAGAACAGCAGGCACAAGGGGCAGTCAGGCAGGTAACGTTCTCCTGGCATTGGTGGCATGACATAACATGACTCATCCATCAGATGTCAGATGGGTCTCTCCAGAGAACATCTTTCCACTGCTCCAGAGTCCAGTGGCAACGTTCTTTACATAAATTCATCCTGTGCTTGGTGATGTAAGGCTTACATGCACCTGCTCGGCCATGGAAACCCATGCCGTGAAGCACTTGGTGCACAGCCTTGGGTTTCATGTTCATACCAGAGATTTGGACTCTGCAGTGATCTGGTCAGGAGAGCGTGGGTGACTTGCATGCATTAGGCTGGTTTCATACTTGCGTTTTTTTTGCGCTGTGTTTTTGCGCAAAAAAAGCGTGCATTTTTTCCCATATACTTAACATGGGTGCGCATAGACATGTGTTTGTACGCGTTTGAATGCCCATGCGTTTTTTTGTTGTGTTTGCCCTGGCGCACAAAATGCATCCTGTTGCATTTTTCGTGCGTCCGACCTGTCTCAAAAAAACGCATGCGCACGGAATTCACCCAAAAACACATTATAGTTTATGGGAGCGCTGATGTGTGCATAGTAATGCGCAAGTCAGCGCAAAAAAACATGCGTTTTTAAAAAAAAAACATGCGAAAAAACACAAACGCGTAAAAACGCATGATGCGTTTTTATGTGCGTTTGCACTGCGCACGCAGCACAAAAAAACGCAAGTGTGAAAGTAGGCTAAGGCCCTTCAGGACATGACGAGCCTGCTTCGTATCATTATGTGGCCTCCACTCCATGGCTGAGTTGATGTGTTTCCCAAACCCTTCCAGTTTCCAGTAATATCACTCACAGGAGATATTTGAGTATGTAGCAGGGAAGAAACTGCCTGGTGAATTTGGTGACTCCTGATACAAGGTAGACGACATGGTGAGGGGCCGGCTATATACACCTTTGGCAATGGGATTTAATAAAAATCCTGATAATAAATGTGGCACATCCTACTCCAGTAGGTGTCTGCTTAATGGACTGGACCCATACTGTATATCCACACTTACATTGTCATAATTGTTGCATTCTATATAAAAAGACCGGGATTGTACATTTTAATTGGGCCCCTCTTAGGACATGTTCCTTTATGTCTGGATCTGAAGACACGGGCAGTCATCAGACACATGAGATCTCTGGAGTGACGCAGTGTCAGGCTCTTATTATTCCCCCTTGTAACTGGAGACAGCCCCGGCTTTGTCATTCCAGCTGTGTCCTATTCATTCCCGTAATATTGCATCTAAATCGTTGGCAATAAACAATGGTTTTGACGTTTGCCAAGGCTTGTATGATATTACTCCTCTCCTATAACTTGCAGTTCTCTATTGTGCTGGTCTCCATTCTGCTCAGGGAGGACCGATGTAATGCTGAGAGAAGCGCACAGACATGTATAGTTTTTTTTCTAGGTCACTGTAGTGATTTTCTGATCATCAGAGTTGCTTTAGTTAGAAGTCTTACCTCCAACAACATTAAGGACCTATCCTACTATAGGCCTTGTGCTCATAATCGAGTTGCCTAGTTTTCCTCCACTGATATGTTTTTATCATTTTGAAGAGATATTCCATTTATTAGTAGGGGGCTGAAAACATCTACCATTAGAGTGGAAAGTAACCATATAGATGAAGGTCCAATTCCACCATGAGCTTGCTCTCAGTGCGGTGAAGGTCTTTTCCCTTGTACTTCCACTGTTCCCACTTCTATAACTTGTACTAGTGGAAAAATGACCTAAAAGTTACTCAAGGTTGGAAATATTGATGATTACTTATACACAATAATCAGCCATAACATTAAAACCAATAGAGGTCCTCTTCCTGCAGCCAAAATAGCTCTGACCATGAATACAATTTTTCGTGGATTCGGATAGAGGCCCGTGACTGAGCAATGAATGGGCAGTGTGAAGTGAATGCGATCTATGTGGCCAAAAGATTGGAGTCTGGCACAAATTTTTGTTTTCATGACGTTTGCTGTTTGGGTCTTTAGCTCTTAGACCTGTTTCACACATCAGTATTTTTCGTCAGTTAAAATCCGCTAAAATGGCAGACAACGGATCTGTTCCTGTACTGACCACAACGTTTGGCACCGGACCGCTGTTTTAACGGATCCGTTGAAGGAAGAATTTTAAAGGAACCTGGGAGAGAGAGAGAGATCTTTTTTCAGCCACCAGAAAAGGGTTTAGGGTTAAATTTGCGGCCGAGGCAAATCCTCTGGGCATGCGCAATGTAAAATGCGGATCCGGCCGCCTGAAAAAACGTTGCATGGTCCGTCCAGGCATGTCGGCGGACGCCAAGATTTTGGCGGATCCGCAAAAAAACGGATCCAACGGATGGCCATCCGTCAAGATCTGCCGGTAATGCAACTCAATGGGAAAAAAAACTGCTCTGCCAAGCAAAATGGCGGATCCGTTTTTTTTTTTTTTTGCAAAACGGATTTTGACTGATGGTAAAATACGGATGTGTGAAACAGGCCTTAGGCTAAGTGCACACGTTGCAGAAAATTTCTGCTCAAAAACCTGAATCCCTTCCCAGAAACCACACCTATTTTTCCTGCGGCGTTTTTTTGCGCGGTTTTGATGCGGTTTTTTCCGCAGCGGTTTCTAAACGCATGAAAGAAGCCAAAACCGCGGAAAAATCCACAAAATTAATGTGCATGCTGCGTTATTTACCGCGATGCAGTTTTTTCGCGGTAAAAAACGCATCAATGTGCACAAAAAGTTCAAAATGCATAGAAATGACTGCAGCTTATTTTTAGCGGTTTTATATTTAAAACCGCGGTAAAAACCACTAAAAAAACGCTGTGTGTGAACAGTCTTAGTCAGATGCTTCTATGGTTACTGAGGCACAGTTATCAGGATTTTATAGATTTTTCACTTTTATTGACAAATACGTCAAGTTTATGTAAAGACTCAATATCTACGGCGGTTGACCCTTATTTTTCGAGACATCTGCCCTTGTTTAGTCTGTCCACCTGATTTTTGATTATTGACCACAGGTTTCCAATGGGATTTAAATCTCCTGTCCAGAACCCCAAATTTCTTTTTCTTTTTTCTTTTTTTTTTTTTTTTTTGTTCACCGAGCCACTTAGTTATCACTTTTGACTTGTGACCTGGTCTCCATTATGCTGGAAAAAGAATTGTTCATCACCGAATTGTTCCTTGACCATTGGGAGAAGTTGCTCTTGTGATATACTTATACTCAATAGCCATTAGAAGGATGTGAAGTATTATCGTAAATGGTATCTATTGAAATAATTGTCCATATATTGTATGAACTCATCATTTCCAAAGAGAAGGACACTAAGGCTATATGCAGTCAAGAGTTTTTTGTGAAGTTTTTGGAGCAGAAATTCTCGTAATTCTCTTCAAATACTTGGAGTGTCTGCACTGTTTCTGCTCCAAAAACTCTACAAAAATATTCAGTGCACGTACCCTTCTTGTAGTAGCTCTTCTGTCCAGATAGCTGCAGAAGAAGTTATCCCCATGTGTTAGCACAAAGTGTCCTTATGGCTAAACCTCACAACTCCTTGAATGTTTTGACTTTTTATTTGATAGGTCAGCAATTGAAGAAGCTTACTCCCGATCAATGACAAAACTCGCCAAGTCTACCAGCAACTGCACACAACTTGGGTATGTTAGTTAGGATTCGGAGCCAGTGTTTTTTTTTTTTTTTACCAGGTTTGTGATCCTCTTTTCTCATTTAGAGAAGACTATACTATGCCTGTATGTTATGTGTTGTAGGACATTTGGGCCTGTGTGGGATGTCTTCAAAATATCGACAGAAAAGCTTGCCACTTGCCATCTAGAACTTGTCAAAAAATTGCAGGATCTTATTAAAGACCTACAGAAGTATGGAGAAGAACAGCTGAAGGCACATAAGAAGGTCTGTATTACAGTGCACAGGTTTATGTACTGCTATTACGAATTATTGGATGCTTAACACCGACTGGTTTCCATTTGCTTACATCTGGCAGACGAAGGAGGAAGTATCGGGAACCTTGGAGGCCGTACAAAGTATCCAGAGTATTACACAGTCGCTGCAAAAAGCTAAGGAACTGTACAATATCAAGTGTGTGGAGCACGAGAGGCTGAAGAAGGAAGGCGCCGCCCCAAAAGAGATCGAAAAGGTAATGTCTTCAGTACATGGCGCATCTTCTCACTGGTAATATAACGAAGGATAATGTGACTGAGAACCTGCCAGATGTGAGTTATAAAGAGACAACATGGCAGCCACAAGCAGGCTGGGAGCTGTGGATCTACATTGATGCTGAAGGATTACTCAACTGCACATTTGTCATGGTCATATAGAAGAAAGCCTCTTACCAGAGACTATTGGATGTTCTTATGAACATTTCTATTATGTCCAGGTTATTAGTGTATTGTTACATAAGTGACAGCTGTTGAGTTGCTGTAATGATTCTTTACTTCTAGGGTTAGGATTAGGGTTTCAGCCACATCTTGAAAACTTTTTATATACAGCATGTACCCCAAAAAGCAGATCACAACTAAATATCAGTCGTAATCTTTAAATTCTTCTGTTATGTTAGTTATGACTGTGTGACCTGACAATCATTACTATTACCCTTTAAAGCTCCCACAGGGATTTCTATAAGAGGATAGTGTTTCCACAAACATGTTTCATACTTAAGTGCTGGGGTCTGGCTTCTGACTCCCCTCCACACCCAGCAGAGAAGCCAACACCAGCCAGACATTTCTCATGCAATGCTCATGTAATATGAAAGTCGTTCCTAAAAATTGGTGGGCCACCCTTTATGGTGTCCATAGGCCGTAGGGACACGACTGCTGTATTGGACATCCGTCTAGTTATGCAGTGTTTTTACAGAAGATTTATTGCTTTGCAGCTAAAAATATTTGCAGGATTTTGGAAGAATTGGTTGCGAACCCCTGTAGTGGCAGCTGTGATGGTTGTATGGGGGCAGACTCCCCTCCTTGGTCTGACATTGAGCATGGAGAGAAACAGCTGTAGTGATGGACAAACCCGAACAGTAGAGTTCAAAGTCTGTACCGGATACCTAGTGTCTGTGCACGGACCCCGAACAAGGACTACTCCACTGTTCGGGTTCCGCTGCCCAAACAAAGCTTGTTGAAAGGCTTCAGTACAGCCATTCAACAAGCTTTATGGGTATGCGCACTTCCGGCTCCACAGCAGTATTTGCATCGCTGTGATTGTCCTGCAAAATATGTAAAAAAAAAAAACATGAGGGCTTCTCTGTTTTTGATAACAAGTGCAGGTAAGACAGAACTCGGCTGTCTGGTTTATCTTGACTGGTTACAAATCACCGTATATCAGGTAGAAAGTACAAAGCAAATCAATAAAAATTATCAACCTAAGTACTATGTCAACAATTGAATCATATAAAACATATATTTTATTTGAGTCATTTAAAAAAGTATGACAAATCAAATACGTTTTACTTAAAAATTACGTGACCCATGGTTTCGGATATGGCAGACACTGATCCCTTGATACATATGGATGGACACCGGTCCCCTGTAGTCTGGTGGATTTTCTGAATGACAACTATTTAAGCTGTGTCTAAATCTTTACATGTCTATGTTTGTTTGTTTTTTTCCTATGAAAAAGGCTAGTATGTTCTCCTGATGAACTGATTGGAGGGGAAACGCTTCAAGAATATGCATACTTGGCTACTCATGTGCACAGTTTTCTGTGTAACTAAAGAAGATGTACAACCTCTGTGTGTATGAAATAATTTTGATTTACTGGGAATAAGTACAATATTGGATCTTGACTTGTACTTGATATTTTGAATATACGTTTATATTTTGGTTTGTGGTATGCTGATATAGTCCATTTTTTTTTTTACTGGTGTTAAGTAAAGATTATACAGGACACCAGAATGGGATATCTCAGGACACAGAGTATACATCTATCTATGACAGTTTTTCCACTGGGAATCTGAATTTAATGGCTCAGGAGAAGAAATCTTGGTTTATATTTTGTCCTCTACTTTAGGTGTATTGAATATCTTAAACAATTTTTTTTTTTTGGGGGGGGGGGGGGGGAGTCATCATCTTGGTAAAACTACAAACTATATTGTTCTTTGCCATCTGTCTCTGTAAATCTATACACCATACTGAATTTTGCTGTTTGGGGTTTCTATATTCCATTCTCTTTTCTGTCTAGGAAGGGATAGTCGATGGTGAGCAGGGGCGCCATTGTGCAGGTTAAGGGTGCCAACCTCCACAGCAAGGTAGGATGATAATAGTAGCCTACTAGGGTAAAGCTCTTCCCTTCTTGGAGTGCAGATAGATTAAACTGGGTCTAGTAATTTTTAAGTACAACTTATTTGATTTGTTATACTCTTTTAAATGGCTGAAATAAATGGTACATTTCATATGTTTCAATTGTTGATATAGTACTTAGGTTGGTGATTTATCTTGGCTGTTTATCACAAGTAGTGGGCCCCGTACACCTTTTTTTAAATTATTTAAATAAATAAAAAAGGACTTGGTGTTCCCCTATTTTTGATAACCAGCCAAGATAAAGCAGGAGCTGGAATTCTCCGGCTGGGATGGGGCCATGTATATTTGGTCCCCCCAGCTTAAAAATAGCAGCCCGCAGCCGCTCAGAAAAGGCCCATCCATTATATGCGCCAATTCTGGCTCGTTGCCTGGCTCTTCTCGCTTGGCCTGGTGCTTTAGCAAGCGGGATAATATTGGGGCTGTCAAAAGTAGTAAACACAAACACCAGTGCCTGTCCTTCATTTGTACAAAACACTCCCTGACCCTCTCTTACCCATTTATTACCTTTAAAAAATAAAATAATCCAAAGGGATCTGCTGTAAATCTATCCCACTCAACAACGATCCCCGACACTGTTACATCCGGATGCAGTGCAGAGATGTGACATAAGTAATGTGACTGCTCAGCATGACAGCTGGAACTCGCTTACAGTAGCGGAGGAAGATGGCTGTTGCGATGACATCTGTAAAGTTATTGCAGTTCATAACCAGTGAACTGTGATAACCTTACTGACATCCGTAATGGTAGTTCCCTTTGCACCACTCCACAGGCTCCGTGCTTCCTTGGGGCAACTTCCCACCAAGTTACCAGCAAATTCCAAGACAAATTGTTTCCAAGGCAACAGAGAGATGATTCTATTTCTTTTATTCATCCAGAATGCATCATAAAAGCAACGTTTCGGCCAGCAAGCAGCCTTTTTCAAGCATAAACAAAATGGAAGAAGTTAGCTTCATCTGCCATTTTGTTTATGCATGAACAAGGCAGCTTGCTGGCCAAAAACGTTGCTTTTATGATGCATTCTGGATGAATAAAGGAAATATAATTATCTCCCTGGTACCTTGGAAACAATTAGTCTCTGAGCCTTACTGATCTCAGTGCTCGCAGCATGAGAAATTTTTTGGGTCCCCCCCCTTTTTAATCAGTTAAGGCTACACAGACAGCTGTGAGCTGATATTAATAGCCTGAAAGGCTTCATTGATGATGGCCTCTTCTCAGAATAATACCAGCCCCCAGTTGTATGCTTTCTGTCTGCTGGGAGGACCCCGCGCCATTTTTTTTAAAAAAATTCCTAATTTATTAGATAAATACATGTACAGTAAGATAAACACGCACTGCACTAATCATGTATCTCACTGACATATGTCTTACTATGCACAGGCATTGGCTGGTGAATACTCTCATAGGTGTTGCCTGCTCTCGCTGGTATCTGTTAGACCAGCTGTATGCTGATGAGAGTAGTAGTCATCAGCCGATGCCTGACTGACGGTAACCTTTCCACCACCCAGTCACAGCTGCTGGCTCACACTCTCTCCTCTGTGTGCCATCATTGGAATCCGCAGTGGTTCGCAGTGTGCGACGGCTGTGATCAGCGTTGACTTCAGTACAGTAAAGTTACCCCCGGTTACACAGATAACAGCAGCTTGGGAACCAACGGATGTTCGGACCCCCCATTCACTTAAATGGGGTTTGGGATCAGGTTTGGGTACCATTCTGGTAACTGAGCCAAACTTTTTTTAATAAAATTCGGCCAAACCCAACGGACCAGAACATCCACGGGGTCCGCCTATTGTAACACAACTGCACTCTGTACAATAAATTTTCGAATGCATATTTCTGACATCCAGATAATATATAATGCATGGGTCCTATGCCAATTATTGCGTCTCATGCACAGTACTAGCTGGGTCTCAGCTATGCAGTTGTGCTGCTTTACACCTCTGGTCAGGCAGGAAATTCTCCCTACACAACCTCTTCTAAGCTCAATACATCTATAAGCGGTTAATCTGGCTCCGCTCACTTTTGTATTGAGAGGCGAGTAAGACAGGTGACATCACATCTATTGATACCTGCCGGAATGAGAACTCGCCTGTCCCATTCATCAGATTATGCACATGTCAGTACTTGACATCTGGTCGGGTCACAGTGTCATCTGTGCGATCCGGAAGTCATCATTCTCAATACATTGCTACGAGAGCCTCAGTGATCGTCTCCTAGGTCTGTCTTGTGAGTGTGGCTCTCGGTGCTGATAGAGGAGACTGCGGCGATACGGAAGCACTTTGTAGACAGTCGGCACAGAAGGAACATTGCAAAATGTTATCGTTTTCACCAAGATGCTACTTTAATTACGATTTATTTGTGCTTTTTGCTTATGTGGTTTATAGCCATTTTCTCGCTTGAATAAAGTGTCAGCTCGGCCTTACTGGTTTGTTACTGAATGCCGAGCATCGCAGCCGGATCCAGTGTTTCCTGTATGGTATATTTACTCGGACTGTACTAACCGGTGATCGTGTGTGCTGAGCTCATAGTGATGTGCGGTGTTCATCAGAGGATTTTTCACTGTGGGAAAGGGATTGCCCAGCTAATATAAACCCTGCATTTCAGTCTCCACCCATGCTAAAACAATAAAGTTGTGAATTTGTCACAATCTACTCATGCACATGTCTGTGACCGTGGCATAGAGCATGTGTTGTGACTGGAGGTGGAGATTATTATTTACTTAATGGTTTTTCACCTAATCTGTTAGAGGCGTCCTCTATGTGCGCACAATGGCTGCTATTAGTGGCTGACATGCGGCCTCTGTAAAAGAAATAGATGATTAGTGTATTGGGGGATCACAAGAGAAGAAGGGGGGGGGGTTTAAGTCTAGTTATACTTTAAGCTGATATTCATTACATACCAAGGACAAGTGTGACAGGTCATATAATTATTTATTCTTCATCTTTATAGGCTGCAATAAAAGCCAAAAAAGCTACAGAGGGCTACAAGGCCTGCGTGGAGAAATATGCTGCTGTAAAATCTGACTTTGAACAGAAGATGGCAGAGACTGCTCAGGTGAGAAAAATATCATCTATTTATGTTGATGTTATAGCACCGACATATTCCATGGCGCTTTACAGACATTGTCATCACAGACTTCCCCCAAGTGCGGTGCACCTTGCTGACCGATATATCTTTGTAATGTGGAATAAAAAGCAGCAAACAAGGGGAGAACATACAGATTTCATGCGGATGTGCTATGGATATGGCACTTTGATATGGGGGTCGCTTGTGCGCATGCGCGGTTTTGGGTGGGCCGGGCTCTCGGTGATGACGTCGCGTCTGTGAGATCGCGCTTGCGCGATACTCCTGACGTTGACTTCTCGCGAGACTTCTTCGTGTCTGGGCTTCTCCTGCGGCGACGCGGTGCCACCGCCAGCTATTGGCTATGTCATGCACAGGTATCTATGACCACGTCCCTGTTATGTGTCCTATAATGATTATAATGATTGGTCACAATTTTGGCGCTAATGGTTTAGAGCGCCTTTATTGGTTGGTGCAGGTGGGCCATGTTAGGATCACAGCGATTGGATCGTTGTGGTCATAGCAGCAATGATGCTGGGAGTTCATTGGGTGATCGCTTGGGTCTCTGTGTTTACCTTCGCCTTCTTTCCTCTATTTATGGGATTATTTGGATCCATATAACTGCATACTGTGTTTTTTTTATATTTCAATACCTATTTTATACACTTGATGTTTTGTTTGAAATGTTGTGTATGTATTTTGATATAGGGGCGTTTACAATATGGTGATTGGTTCGTCCACACCATATATTGCCACAAAGTCTCTCATACAATCCTTATTGAAAAAATGACTAAGTATGGAATGGACAAGGCAACTGTTAGGTGGATTCATAACTGGCTTAGTGATCGGACCCAAAGAGTGGTCGTAAATGGCTAAACATCCAGTTGGAAGAATGTCTCAAGTGGGGTACCACAGGGCTCTGTCCTGGGCCCTGTATTGTTCAACATCTTTATCAATGATTTAGATGAAGGAATTGAGGGTAAACTGATTAAATTTGCTGATGACACAAAGCTAGGAGGGATAGCTAATACTAGAGAAGAGAGAGGATTCAAAAAGATATAAATAAACTGGAGAAGTGGGCAGCAACTAACAGAATGGTTTTTAACAGGGAGAAATGCAAAGTACTACATCTGGGCAATAAAAATGAAAAAAGCATATACAGAATGGGAGGAATAGGGCTAAGTGACAGCACATGTGAAAAAGACTTGGGTATACTAATAGATCACAGACTGAATATGAGTCAACAGTGTGATGCAGCAGCAAAAAAGGCAAATGCAATTCTAGGATGTATTAACAGAAGCATACAGTCTAGATCACGTGAAGTCATTATATCCCTCTACTCCTCTTTGGTCAGACCTCATCTGGAATATTGTGTCCAGTTTTGGGCGCCACATTTTAAAAAAGACATCAACAAACTGGAGCAAGTTCAGAAAAGAGCGACCAGAATGGTGACCGGTCTGCAAACCCTGTCTTATGAGGAAAGGTTGCAGGATTTGGGAATGTTTAGTTTGCAAAAGAGAAGACTGAGAGGAGACTTAATAGCTGTCTACAAATATCTAAAGGGCTGTCACATTGTAGAAGGATCAACTTTATTCTCATTTGCACAAGGAAAGACTAGAAGCAATGGGATGAAACTGAATGGGAGGAGACACAGATTAGATATTAGAAAAAACTTTTTGACAGTTAGAGTGATCAATGAGTGGAACAGGCTGCCATGAGAAGTGGTGAGTTCTCCTTCAATGGAAGTCTTCAAACAGAGGCTGGACAGACATCTGACTGGGATGATTTAGCGAATCCTGCTTTGAGCAGGGGGTTGGACCAGATGGCCCAGGAGGTCCCTTCCAACTCTACGATTCTATGATTCTATGATTCATGTTGTCATTTGTTGTACTTCATAAAGACCTCATGGTCGAAACGTTGTATCTATTTTTGGCGGAATAAAAGATATTTACCTCTTCACCTGGAGTGGATGCTGTTCCCCTTTCGGCTATATGTTGGTCCCTTTGGGTCCTGGGATCTTTGGAACGTGCACCCCATTCAATTTGTGTGCTGTTGGCTGCTTCTTTTCTGCATTCATGCGGATGTTGTCTCTAGTCGGTTGTGAACCCCCTTCTCTGTAAACGAACAGGGCGTTTTGCAGTTTTCCCACTTGTTCACATGGGCTTATTTGAGACCCAGGAAACAACACTTGTACATAGCCTCATTGGTCAGTCTGAGCTACGACCCCAAATAACATGATTTGGGTCGGTTTTTACAAACCCCAGTGTTGCGTTCGCCGCTATTAACGGAATAACAGCGACCGCCCCCCCGAAAAAAAAAAGTATGGTTTCCCATTTAATTTCTCTCTCCTATGATGTGATCGCATAGGAGAGAGAAATGGGGTCCCCTGATTCCCATCCCCCCACCCGGTGTCCCTGGACCCTCCTGCATCCTCTGGCCGCCGGCGTCGTCTTCCGGAATGAAAATGGCTGGCGCATGCGCAGTGCGCCCGCCGAGATGTGCCGGCCCGCAACAATAGGAAATTTTTCCTATTGGTTCATTTTGATCACTGTGATAGGGTCTATCACAGTGATCAAAATGAAACAATAGGAAAAAAAAAATCAAATCAAACCCGCCTTTATCACCCCCTTAGTTAGGTAAAATAATAAAAATAGGATTTATTTCCTTTTTTCCATTAGGGTTGGCATTACGGTTAGGGATGTGTTGGAGTTAGAATTGGGGGGTTTCCACTGTTTAGGTACATCAGGGGGTCTCCAAACGCGACATGGCCCCACCACTGATTCCAGCCAATTTTGCGTTCAAACTGTGCTCCCTTCTTTCTGAGCCCTGCCATGCGCCAAACAGTGGCTTTCCTCCACATTCTGGGTATCGGCGTACTCAGGAGAAATTGCACAACAAATTTTGTGGTCCATGTTCTCCTGATACTCTTGTGAAAATAAAAAAAATTGATTCCAAAGTAAACTGTTTGTGAAAAAAGTAAAATGTTAATTTTTTTCCTTCCATGTTGCTTTAGTTCTTGAGAAGCACCTGAAGGGTTAATAGACTTCTTGAATGTGGTTTTGAGCACCTTGAGAGGTGCAGTTTTTAGAATGGTGTCATTTTTGGGTATTTTCGGTTATATTGACCCCCCCAAACTCACTTCAATTAAAAATATGAAAATTGCAAAATTTTCCGAATTTTTGCCAAATTTCCTTTTTTTCATAAGTAAATGCAAGTTGTATCGAAGAAATTTTACCACTAACATGAAGTACAATATGTCACGAAAAAACAGTCTCAGAATCAGCGGGATCCGGTAAAGCGTTCCAGAGTTATAACCTCATAAATTGACAGTGGTCAGAATTGTGAAAGTTGGCCTGGTCATTAAGTACCAAATTGGCTCTGTCACTAAGGGGTTAATGTTACTTTTTTATTTTTCCTCCTTATTAATGTCTGCACGTATGGGTGAGGGCTGCAGACTGATGCTGGGGGTCAGATGTTCGCTGTTAAGATATGAAATGCTTTGCATTCCTCAGGATGCCGGGCGGCCGTGTCTGGGGATGCCGTTGTACTAACACTGGGAAGTGACCACACTATTATTTATTGCAGAGGATATTCTGTGGAAGAAAAGCTTTAAGTAAATAAGGAGCAAGACTAATGTGTGTGTATGGCAATTATGACGGATGGTTTAACTTTTATTAATGTTACTGTTTTAGCTTCTCAAAATAAGCTATAACTCAAAAGTACAACAAAATGCGGGGGTCACAAAATAACTAGATCGCCGTTTTACGTGCAGAATCAGAGACAAATTACCGTACTCTCTAGGATCCCTCTACAGCCCTCCAGGTGAGAAGGATTTTTTCTAGTCAGATAATGAAAAAATGTAATAAAAAAAGCCTCCCACAAAAGTTAGGCACCGGTCAGGCCTGTCGTTTTCCAGCAGCTAAGACCTCCTGCCTTGGCATTAAAAACGCTGCCTTCAAAACCCTCTAAATGTTAACATGTGACGAGTGAATAAAGCCGGAATTTACTTCTTATGGCTAGATGCAGTAATGTTAAATAAAATGCTTTTTTGCAAAAAAAAAGTTGTGTTTTTTTCAGTTTTCCAGCGTGTGATGAGTAGCCCTTTATTTCCTGGCAGGTTCCTGGAAGCACCCTTTAAGGGCCCATCCAGACGGCCATGACTTTTATTGTAGGTAAACACACGGACCCGTGTCATCGGTGTTTTGGATCCGAGTGTCGTCCGGGTCTCAGACTTTACTATCGGTGTTTCATCAGAGATTTTTTTTAAAGTATGAAAAAACTTTCCGAGCATGTCTCTATCCATTGCACTGTGACTTACATGGGTGATTTTGATCCATGATGCGTATTAAATACAGACAAGTCTCTATGATTATTTTTTTTCTTGGAACACACGGTCCACAAAATAAAGCACTGAAATGTGAACACCTCCATAGACTACAATGGGTCTGTGTTCCCTCTCTGAAAACCACATCCAGAACACATAAGCGATTCACAGACGTCTTAATGACGCCTTAGGCCAAATTCAGGCAGCCGTTTGTCTTGGACCGAGTACTGGCTGTGGGTCTTCTGACCCGAACTCGACAGCTTCATATGCAGGAAGCAATGGTCGGTACTCGGATCCGAATACACAGACGTCTGAACTCTGCCTTAAGAGGCAAGCAGTCTGAAGTTTTTCTTTGATTTTTATCCTGCACACAGTCCTTATGTTACATATTCTGTCTCACTATTATTTAGGATCTGCAGGAAGAAAAGTTACTCATTATGTGAGGACCGCGCTGACCGGTGATCTGTAATCTAGATAGCAGGGTATTTATCTTATTATACTCTATTATTATAAGCTTCCAAAGCTAATCAGTTGTGCACAACTCTATACGATCTTCTGTGTATCGGACAGTCTAGTTTTTATGTTTGTCATTTATTACTTTAACCCCTGATGACTCTAGGGTTGTCTGCAGTTGGCAATCTGACGAAGAATGCCAAATAATACAGTGAGACAGCATCTAAACCAGCCCTTCGCTGTGCCCCATATTCACTTTTTTGATCGGTCTGGTCATAAATAAGGGGATAAAAAGTTAGTATTTTTTATGAACACTTTGGCCAAGATTCATTGACTACTGGTGTTGGTCTTGATGAAGGCACATGCTGGATTCAGAAGCCTCTTAACCCCTTCCAGACATATGACGTATGTTTGTCATATGCAGGCTCTCATTCCGAGCCTGCATCTTTCCTGGCAGATGATGACTGTTTTTTTCAGCCATGATCTGCTTCTTAACAGTCAACTCCTGGAGCAGTGCTCAGCCCACAGCTGTTAACCTGTTAAATACTGCCGCCAAACTCTGACAGTAGCATTTAATGCGCGTCGGCAGGATGGTGCGTCATTCCATGCAGCCAACGGCGATGCAATCACGATGGGTTTCTGTGACGACGGGTGGTCTGCTCAAGACCTCCATGCTTGTCATGATGTTAGTACTGTGAAAACCAGCCTGTAGCTGGTGTTCATAGGAGACTATGATTTTCTCTATACATAGCAGTGCTCTGGCTTTGCTGTATATAGTACAAGTGATTGCAGGTTTAAGTCCCCCAATGGGACTAATATATATATAGTACAAATTAAAAAGTTTTTAATATGAAAAAAATAAAGTTCAAATCGCCCACTTTTTTCCACCGATTGAAAATAAAGAAATAAAAAAATACACATATGGTATCGATGCATTTGTAAAAGTCAGATATATCAAAAGTATAAAGTAGATTAACCCGATTGTTAAACTACGTAATTAGAAAAGAAAATAAAAAACTCAATTGCAGTATTTCAGTCACCACAGCACTGCAATAAAATACAATAAGAGGCGATTAAAGCATCGTATCTACCCCCAAAATGCTGTCAATAAAAAGATCAGCTCAGGGTGCAAAAAATAAGCCCTCACCCATCGACCAAAAATGGTAATGTAATGCTTGACTTTAGCCTGTTGTGGTACTGCAGTAGAATCGAACACTTGCCAAAAAGTGGTTTCCATCATCTGGCTATTGTGGAACTACAATTCCCAACTTTACCACATAGACACGCCAAGTGTTTAGTGTGTGTTCTTTTTCTATGTACAGTGACCACTGACGTAGACTGTGAAGGGTAAACTCACAGAGTCCTGAAGTTCTATCTGATTTAGATGTGTAAAGTGAAAGGCTGCGCATACCTGGCAATCGCCGAGCCATTATCCGATAGACCAGTGCAGCCGTGACGTGAGCAGCTTGTTATGGGTAACCGGTGCCTGGCACACGTTCAGTCGTGCCATCAGGATTAATGCAAAACGCCACACCCCGATGTACTCTTAATTCTCTCTGTAGTACGCCAATGTGTCCTACCACAGGCTGCGCTAGCTCTGGAAATACTTGTGTGAGAGCAGCAGAAAGATGAAGAATTCCAGATTCGTGTTCATAGCCAGTGCCGGTCCGCAGTATGAGAAGTCAGTGGTGCCAAATTAAAGCATTTTTCTAACATTGGATACACCTGATCATCAATACGGTTTTTCAGCTCCAGACCCAGACAGGTCGTACGTTATCTGCAGCACTTCCACTATTCATGTGGGACGACGTGCTGCAGACTATTTAGTTTTTAGGCCATACGAGGGATGGGATCGGCTGACACAAAAATGTAGATCGTTCGTCAGCTGATCTCGGGTAATGATTGGAAATAATTAACAAGACCTTCTGATGGCACCGAGCATCGTTCTACACATGATTGCTACAGCGCAGCGCATTGCAGCTCGCTACTGGCCACGCCATGAGCCAGCAGAACCTGCCCTGCTTCTCTCATTAGGTGCGATTTGAGCAGGCGACATTGTGATCGTACATTGCATTAGATAGTGTCTATAATATATCGGCCTGTAGCGCAGTTTTTAGTGTGAGCTGTTGGTTATAGGACCATTCACAGTCTCGTGTGGAGGGATCATTGGAAGCTGCAGTGGATTTCCTAGTAGGTTGGCTCATAACAAGGGCGATCCCAAACGTGAAGCTGCAGGATGCTCCTTTTGCACTTGCTGATGTCGGCATATAATGCTGTCTCACCCATCACATGTTTCCTGCAGGCTTTTTCCTGTTTGCGTGCCTTGCATATACTATATACATTTTTTTTTCTTTATAGAAGTTTACAGCAATGTTAAATGCATCAGGTAGTCTATGAAGCCCGGCTGTTTCCGATATGAAGTGCATCACTATTGTGACTGATGATGTAGCTTACACTACAGCCCTGATCTATCATTTGGGTTTTTTTTTTCTTCTTTTATCACTCTTATTTTTTGTGTCTTTTCTCAAAATAGCGTAAAAACTTTTGCTAAAGTTTCTGGCGTACATAATCACTCCAGGGGATGACTTCAGTACATTTGCAACCAATTTTGCGACTTTTCAAAAAGTTGTAATTGAAGAATCAGGCAGACACATGAAATAGACTTAAAGGGAACCTGTCACCAGTTTTGGCCGATATAAGTTACGGCCATCACCTTTCAGGCCTGATATACGCTCGTACAGCATTGAATGGTGATGGCCGTAATTTATATCGGCCTAAACTGGTGACAGGTTCCCTTTAAAAAAAAAAAAAAAAAAAAAGTGAAAAACACTAAAAATAGGTGCTAATGCAATAAAGAATTCGACCCTAAATGTGCAAAAGTGTGAGGCCTCTATCCTACTGAAATCAGGCTTTTTATTCAGCCCATTTACCGTAGGTGTATAACATCCAGCCCCTCGCATTGCCTTCTGCCTTTACTTTATGCTCGTCTACGGCGCTCAGTGATACCAGCGCAGTCCTGTTATAGGAGCAACCGGTGCAATAAGTCAGTTCGTGGAATTTCTTCCCTCCTATATATTCCCTCGTTGGACTGAGAGTGGTATTACTGAAAAGTAGAAGAGTTTAAGAACCCCAGCAACTCAGCCACCAGGCAGCACCACATAAAGTTAACTAGTAGGGTCGCTGAGTGCTGAAGCGAATAGTGCCATCCCGCAATAAATTCAATAACTGCAGAACTCTAAATATTCTCTGACATTAAAGGGGTATTTTCAAGTTTGAAAGTTGTAATCTATCCACTGGGGGTCCAACTGTTCTTGTGGACCCCCCAACAATTCCAAGAACCGGCGCTCGTAGCCCTGTGTGAATGGAGTGCGGGTCGATCATATACACTGCCTCTCCAGTGATTCCTAGTAGGACCACCTGTGATAGCCGTGCACACCGCTCTGGTGATCTTTGGAACTCCCATAAAAATTATGGGAGCGGGAGTGAGCGTGATCGACCAGCGCTCCATTCATACGGGGTTCTTCGGGATACTCTGGATCGGTGGTGCTCCCGGAACTGTTGGACCCCCAGTGATTGAAAAGATATCCCTTATGTCATAGATACCGGATATCTTTAAAGCTTGAAAATACTTTATCATCAGCACAAAAACTGCGCCAGGAGCTACACAACATAGATTTCCATGGCCGAGCAGCTGCATACAAGCCGTACATTGCCCAGCACGATGCCAAGCATCAGATGGCGTGACATGAAGACCCCACCACTGGACTCTGGAGCAGTGGATACACGTTGTGTGCGGTGACGGGTCATGCCACTCTGTATCCGGCATCTCATGGACCAGTCTGGCTTTCAGTGTTACCTGTCTGCATTGTGCCAGGAGGAGAAATGATAATGATTTCTGCAGGAGAAATGATAAAATGTAAGTGCCTAAGTGACATAGAAGGGAAATTTACAGCTTCATCATTCAAGACATTTTGTAGCTTCCAGGTTTGTGGGAACAGTTTGGAGACGGCCCTATTCTGAGCACCATGACCCTGCCCCAGTTCAGAAAGCAAGGTCCATAAAGACATGGTTGGGGAGTGTGAGGTGGAAGAACTTGTCCAGTCCCCCACAGAGCCTTGACCTCAACCCCTTTGAAAACTTTTGGGAAGAACTACTAGAACATAGATTTCGGGCCAGGCCCTCTCATGCATCAATGTTTGATCCCACAAATTCTCTTCTGGATGAAGGGTAAAAATTCACTCAAATACTCTCCAAAATCTGTCAGAAAACCTCCCCAGGAGAGCGGAAGCTGGTGTATCTGTGAAGGGAACTGCCATGACTGCTCCTGTAGGTGTAATGTGGGTGTCTCGGTACCTTAGCCAAATAGTGTATCTTCTTAGGGAGAAATGATTAGTTTATATCACAGGATGGTGCAGTGAAGATACCACACTGTCAGATATCCCATTTACTATTGTAATGAGCTGACTAATCCTTGAGTGCATTAATACGGGATGTTGTACATTAGCGTCCTTAATGGAGGAGAGCATTAGGAAATGCTAATGTGCCGGCCGGTCACGTGGATTATCTGCAGCCTGCAAGCTCAGTCTTGTGTGTTCACAAAACCCCAATCATCCGATTTGCCTTTATTGGATGCTCATTTATAGACGTTGAGGCATCGCGTCCAGATGATGATTTATGGAATGGATGCAGATGCCTCAGCTCATGTAACATTTAACCTCCTGGGAATATCTTGTATATACATTGCCTGACTCTATCTTGGGTACATCTATAAGAGATTCCTCAATGTATATAAAAAATAAGCAGACTAGTTGAGTTTCCCTAATACATCTGATTATGTCCTGATCTGTAATGCTGTAACCAGACACTTCATTTATTGTGACATTATCCCTGAATATAATAAGGGCATGTTCACATGAGTCAGATTTTCCCGAGAGAATATCCCATTTTCCAGCAGATCTCATCCACGTGCCGCATAGACTGAACAACTTTGCGCATTTCTTGTCTGCAGATCTTCACTGCAGATTTTCCCCCCGTCGGTGCAGTAGCTTCTCCTGCCTTCAGCCATACAGTAGTTCTTCAAAGGCTAAGATCTAGCGCAAGTTGACTCACGCCTGCCAATATAGAGCAGAATCTTAAGCATGTCCTAAAGGCCGTCCCGTCTGATACTCGCTGTGGCTTTTTTTGGGGGGCAAAATATACATTCAGGAGTTAGATTATATTGTGGGGGACAGGAGAAATGCGAGTACCGGGGTATGGGGGATTGTGATTACCAGTTGTTGATACGGATGATTCTTCTGTATTTCCCTTTATATGCGGCTGATACTTGGTAGGAAAGTGACCGGTCACGTGTGTATCCTGTGCGCCCTCTAGTGTCTGCAGTTCATAATGCAGCCGTTGTCATTTGTTTTGGGTATTTTTTCCAATGTTTCTTGTGCATCTTCCAAGCGGTCTAGTTTTTTTTTTTTTTCTTCCTTTTGATGACTGAGCTCTCTATTAATATAGCCCTTAACACTATGAATTGGATGCTTTCTATTCACTGGAAATACAAGGAATTAATCAGCAGATCCCTCTGGTTTTCTCCCAATATGTGCTATCACCTCTGTGGACTTATGATATTTTTCTATTACAGAACTTTGGATTGGTTTTATAGGGATTTGTAAAGCTGCAGATTGTACAGTATGTGGCTGATCTTTAGGAAACACATCTTTTTTTCCACTCTACCATGTGCACTTTGTGTTCTGTGGGAAGTGCTGCCACCTAGTGGATAACAGCCATATTTTTCATTATGAGTAAACTCGTAACTTTCTTTTCAGCCTAAAATACTCCAACATATTACAGAAAGGCTGAGTGAGAAAATCTCCAGGTCTCTGTGTTGCCACAGGAAGTCTGTGTTACTGTTTGGGTTCACCGAAATCATCTCCGCCAGCCAAAGAGCTGCGGTTCCCATGCTGTCAAAAGACAGTGTGAGTGTGCTCAGCTGTGACCGGAGGTATAAAGTTTACCTCCGGTCACTGATGTCAGCTGATGGGACTACTGCTCCCATCATCCGACATCTGCAGCCACGAATAACAGCAAGAGCAGAGGCGGTGGATGGGAGTATTCATTAGCCGCTCCTGCGCTGTAAATAAATAATTTTAGAAAAAAAACTGGCGTGGGTTTCCCTGTATTTTTGCTAACTAGCCAGACAAAACTCACAGCTGGGGGCTGTAACCCTCAGCTGTCAGCTTCAGCGAGGCTAGGTAGCAAGAATAGATGGTGTCCCCACGCTGTTTTTTTTAATTGTTTAAATAAATAATAAGAAAAAAACCAGCATGGGGTCCCTACCATTTTTGCCAACCAGGTTTGCTAAAGCAGACAGCTGGGGGCAGGTATTCTCAGGCTCGTAAGGGGCCATGGTTATTGCCCCCCAGCCTAAAAATAGCAGCCCGCAGCTGCCCATGAAAGGCGCATCTATTAGATGCTCCAATTCTGGCGCATTGCCCGGCTCTTCGAACTTGCCCTGTGGCGGTGGCATGTGAGATGATAATTGGGGGGGTTGGTGTCACCTTTGTATTGTCGGGTGACATTAAGCCTGAGGTTAGTAATGGAGAGGTGTCAATAAGACATCCCCATTACTAACCCCTTAGTCACATTGTAAAAAAACACAAACACACAATAAAGACTTTTATTTGAAAGAATGACAGACTCCTTTAATAATCTTAATTAAACCATACTTACGACCTCGCCTAATTAAGTCCTCAATCTCCAGTATTAAAACTTAAATAATAAAAGAACAATATACCATACCTGTCCTGTCCCACACCCTAATCCATGTCTGGGGGATAAAAAGGGGGATGTATTCCCAGCCGATCAGAAACTGTGTTTGTCATGCACACTGGATGTTTGAGCCCCCCATTCAAGTGAACTTTTTGTAACTGTTTGGCTGAACCCACCAGTTCCAAACATCCTGGTGTCTGCACATCTCCTGGGCGGGGGAGAAGCAAAAGAACATACTGATAGGACAGCATGGGATCACAGCTGATTCTTTCTGTGAGGTAAATCATTGCTTTAAAACAGGCAGTGAAATGTTTTACCTCACATAGACCAGCAGCTGCCATCCTATGTTGTACACTCCTTTCCTTCCTCCCCTGCCCAGGAGCTGTGGTATGATCAGACCATGTCCCTATGACACTGATCAGGAACGCTAAGTGTTGTACTAACTGCAAAGTGTGAACAGGGGATGTCCCAGGACTGAGCGTACACCAGGCATCCCACTGACCCAGTCACATGGGTATCCCCTATATTAATGCCACTTTGCTTCTCACTGTGGCAGTAAAAGGTTAAATAGCTGGGAACGTAGGGTCCTCCAGTTCCAACCACTGGGGCAGGAGCCGTCACCCATTACAGGGCCTATTCTGCCACGCCATATAAACTATAAAGCTTGTTTCTCCATATTTCTTTTTATTGACGCATTGACTGATCGTACCTGTCCCCTGGAATGGCTGGTTGTAAATGATTAACCATTGTATTAACTTTCAGCTGAGACTCTTTATTTCCAGCAGTGCACGTAAACAATATTCACATTAAATCATCCCACAAAATGTATTTGTCAGTTATATACAGTGGGGAAAATAAGTATTTGATACACTGTTGATTTTGCAAGTTTTCCCATCAAAGAATGGAGAGCTCTGTAATTGTTATCATAGGTACACTTTACCTGTCAGAGACAGAATCATAAAAAAAATCCATAATATCACATTGTATGATTTTTACTTAATTAAATTGCATATTATTGCATGAAATAAGTATTTACCTACCAACCGACAAGAATTCTGGCTGTCACAGACCTGTTAGTTGTTTTTGAGAAGCCCTCCTACTCTGCACTCCATACCTGTAGTAATTGCACCTGTTTGAACTTGTTACCTGTATAAAATAGACCTGTCCACACACACACATTCCAACCTCTCCACCATGGCCAAGACTGAAAAGCTGTATAGGCACACCAGGGACAAAATTGTAGGCCTGCACAAGGCTGGGATGGGCTACAGGACAAGAGGCAAGCAGCTTGGTGGGAAGGCGACAACTGTTGACGCAGTTATTAGAATATGGAAGAAACACAAGATGTCTGTCAATCTTCCTCGGTCTGGGGCTCCATGCAAGATGTTGCCTCGTGGGGTAAGGATGATTCTGAGAAAGGTCAGGAATCAGCCCAGAACTACAGGTGGGAACCTTGTCAATGACCTGAAGAGAGCTGGGACCACAGTGTCAAACATTATCATTAGTAACCCACTACGCCGTCATGGATTAAAATCCTGCAGGGCACGCAAGGTCCCCCTGCTCACACCAGTGCATGTCCAGGCCCGTTTGAAGTTCATCAATGACCATCTGGATGATCCAGAGGAGGCATGGGAGAAGGTCATGTGGTCAGATGAAACCAAAATAGAACTTCTCGGTATCAACTCCACTCACTCTGTTTAGGGGGGATGAAGGATGAGTACATCCGCAAAAACACTGTCCCAACCATGAAGCATGATGAGGGAAAACATCATACTTTGGGGGTGCTTTTCTGCAAAGAGGACTGGACTACTGCACCGTATTGAAGGGAGTATCAATGGGGTCATGTATTGTGAGATTTTGGCCAATAACTTCCTTCCCTCAGTAAGAACATTGAAGATGGCTCATGGCTGGATCTTTCATCATGACAATGATCCAAAACACACAACCAGGGCAACTAAGGAGTGGCTCCATAAGAAGTATTTTAAGGTCCTGTAGTGGCCAAGCCAGTCTTCAGACTTTAACCCAATAGAAACTCTTCAGAGGGAGCTCAATGTTACCTAGTGACAGCCTCAAAATCTGAAAGATCTGGAGAAGATCTGTATGGAGGAGTGGGCCAAAATCCCTGCTGCAGTGTGTGCAAACCTGGTCAAGAACTACAGGAAACGTCTGACCTCTGTAATTGCAAACAAAGGTTTCTGCACCAAAATTATGTTCTGTTTTTCTATTGTATCAGATAATTAATTTGCATTTTTCTGTTTTTTATTTTTAGATTCTGTCTCTCACAGGTGAAGTGTTCCTACGATAATAATTACTGACCTCTCCATTCTGGAGAGGGTGGGAAAACTTGCAAAATCAGCAGTGTATCAAATACTTTCCCCACTGTATATCCCTTTACTGACAGCCGTCCTGTCAGACTGGGCATGAAGCTTACCGTGTATAGGGGGCAGCATGAATAAGATGAATGTGGTAGTGTGCAATCGTAGTAATTGTGTCAAGCACTCTGGTGCAGTCATGGTAATTTATGTGTCAGGCGATATGATGCTGGTCAGATTTACGTACTTTTGGTGATTTACATTCTGCAGAAATTCCAGGACATTGAGGAGGCGCATCTTGTTCGGGTGAAGGAGATCATTGGCTGCTTTTCCCATTCTGTTAGTGAAGTTCACATCCAGATAGGCCAGGTATGTTCAACTAGTGATGTTTAAAGGGTCTGTCCACTAGTGCACCACCCTCTATTAATAGCCCAGAGTGCAGCATAAAATAGTAAAATATATATATATATATATATATATATATATATTATATTATTTTTTATTTTTTTTTTCTTCTTCTTTTAGTGTTTTATGCTGCACTCTTTTTAGTATTTTATGCTGTTATAAAAATGTATGCTTACCTTCCGGATCAATACTGTTTCTCTGATCTCAGCGCCGTTCCTCCCTCTGGTCACCTGACATCAACAATATCACGTGACCACCATAACCAGTCAGCGCCCGTTGATCTGCTGCAGCCTTTACAGTTTTGTCTGAACAGAAGAAACACTGGGGTAGATTTATCAATACTGTGTAATTCTCAGATGGTCAACCTCAGACTGGACGGTCTTAAAATGCGACCAATTTATCTTAGTGGTTCACACTGCTTGATTAATAAGCAACATTTTTAGACTGTCCAGTCTTAGGCCCCAATTGATCAAGGCTTTGAAAGTTACCATAATGTTGACGCAACGTGAGATTGCGCTAAAGTCTTAAGGGGGTTTTACACTAAGCGATATCGCTAGCAATATCGCTAAAACGTCACCGGTTTTGTGACGTTATAGCGATATTGCTAGCGATATCGCTATGTGTGATACTTACCTCCGACCGGCTCCCCCGCTGTCCATCGCTGATCACGCGAGAATGTCCGGCTCCATTTCTCGTCGGGCGCTTCCTGCTGTGACGTCGAGCGACGCTGGACACGGGCGGGAGGACGTCAGGATCGCTGTGTGTGAAAGGTGAGTATCGTGCGCTGCGTCGCTGCTGCATCGCTATGAGATCTTTCTGTATGAAAGCTCACTAGCGATCATTTAGCGATGCACCAGCGATCCTGACCGGCTGATATCGCTGGTCGGATCGCTGGTGCATCGCTAAATGTAAAAGGGCCTTTACCCTGCCAATTTTACCCTGCTCCCACTAAGTGCGCAGAGTTTTTGGCTCACTGAGTCACATATGATACCAACGCCTGTCCGCAAGCTCACGACCCTGTCATCAGTGTGGAGAACCTGTCTAAAATCCATAATGTACATAGCACGAGTAATGAATGCCAGTTTTTTTTGTTACGCATATTACTCCAGATTTGTGGCCTTTTTAGCCTGGTAAATCTCGCCACTGCATATGTTACATTTTCTGTTATAAGTGATCTGCTGTTTCCACATTGTGTTATTGATGACGCTCCCTGTCTGGATTCCTAACTATTATTACACTCACAGCTCTTCACTTTCCTTATTTCCAGGTACATGAAGACTTTATAAATAACATGGAGAACATCACAGTGGAAAGTTTATTGGAGAAGTTTGCAGAATCTAAAGGCACCGGGAAAGAACGACCTGGTGAGTGCGGCTGCCCGACATCGGGATGTGTGTGAGAGGATGATTCATGCAGCCGTGTGACAGGTCATACTGAAATGCCGTGTGTCCCTTATGGTAATTCCCACGTGGTTCTCGGACTGCTGAATGTCGTGCCTGATTGATTTGGGAACCGCATGTTCCACCTCTCCCCTGGAGCATCAGTGTTTAGTTGATGGGAGACGGTTCTTTATGCCCAGTCAGGCTTCTGCTATTAGGAGAGACACGCAAGTCTTCGGCAACTTTGTCTCCCACCATTTGCCCTCAACTGCTTACAAATGTTTTTTAGGAGAGGAGCTTTAAAAAATGCTATTTCTTTTAACCACTGGTGTGCCTTGCATCTAGTCTGCGCCTCGCATCCAGCACATCAAGTCTACATATGCCAGTTCCTGATCCCGGTTTATAATCTTATCTCCACATCATTCTAAAATATTGACCGAATTGTCTTAGGAACACATTAAAGGAACTGTATCATCAGAAAATAACCTATTGTTTAAATCATTTTTTTATGTTAATGTATTTTTTTTTTTTTGCAACTTTTATGTTTTGTTTATTTTTGCCAATTTTCCATATCTTCTATATGAACAAGAAATCTTGAAATATTCACATTGGCCATGAGACCTAAAATTCGACTCCTACTTTCTGTTAGGGAAACTTTTCAGCCATCTCGTTATCATCAGGATTACAATGACAGGTCACACCTCTATATACTGTACATTAGATAGCACAGGATCTACCATTCACAACAGGTGATGTCGCTGATGACTTCCTCCCCCTCTTTTCTCAATTATATGTGCCCAGATTTGAGCATTCTCAGCTAACACCTCTATAAACACATAGGGTTGGGTTCAGTGTTTTGTTGCTAATGTCCTTGTGAAAAAAGGACCCAATGGCCAATGTGAAAATGGCAAGATTTCTATTCATTGAGATATATATATCATATTTTTCGCTTTATAAGACGCACTTTTGTTCCCTCAAATTTTTTGGGAAAGTGGGGGGTGCGTCTTATAAAGCGAACCTGTGTGCTGCTGTGCTATAGAGTGGGGGGGGGGGCGGCGGCTTTGGTGTGGAGTCGGGGCTGGATGGGAGCTGCAGAGACAGCGGGAGGTCCTGTGCTCCCGCTCATTAGGCTCATGTAATATTCACTGCACCCGCTGTCCATCACCACTGCACCCGCTGTCCGTCACCTCGGTGCTGAAACAGCGCCGAGTTGGTAGACAGGGGAGCGGTGCATATTACATTTGCCTGCACTCACCCCCAGTCACTATAGACACCTACTGATGATCACTCCTGCTCCCAGCTCCCCCGTGGCTTTCCTGTGTCGAGTCTGCTGTCATCCTCCTCCTGCAGGGCGAGCGGCAGCAGCAGCTCATTCAGGCAGCTCATCGCTTCAGGACTTTGCATGATGTGACCAATAGGACCTGCGGTCACATGACTCCCAGTGTGCACTGCGAGTCACATGACCGCAGCTGAGCAGCTCCTATTGGTCACATCATGGAAGGTCCTGTAGCAACAATGAGCTGCCTGAATGAGCAGCAGCTGCGTGCGCCCTGCAGGAGGATGACAGCAGACTCAGCACAGACACAGGTAAGCCACGGGAGAGCTGGGAGCAGGAGCGATCATCAGTAGGAGAGTTAACTGTTTATTATTTTAGCATGTGCTTGCCAGCAGGGGGGAAATATTGGGACGGGGGAAATATTGGGACGGGGGCCATGTGTGACAGCAGGGGGAAATATAGGGATGGGGGGGACAATGTCCCCCCCACTCCATATATTCCCCCCTGCTGGCACACATTGTCCCCCCTCTTATATTCCTCCCTGCTGGCACAATGTTTGCCAGCAGGGGGATTATAGGACCGGGGAAACAATATGTGCCAGCAGGGGTAATATATGGAGGGGGGGACAATGTGTGCCAGCTGTGGGGAATATATGGAGGGGGGGACAATGTGTGCCAGCAGGGAGGAATATATGGAGGGGGGACCATGTGTGCCAGCAAGGGGGAATATATGGAGGGGGGACAATGTGTGCCAGCAGGGAGGAATATATGGAGGGGGGACCATGTGTGCCAGCAGGGAGGAATATATGGAGGGGGGACCATGTGTGCCAGCAAGGGGGAATATATGGAGGGGGGACAATGTGTGCCAGCAGGGGGGAATATATGGAGGGGGGACCATGTGTGCCAGCAAGGGGGAATATATGGAGGGGGGACCATGTGTGCCAGCAAGGGGGAATATATGGAGGGGGGACCATGTGTGCCAGCAGGGAGGAATATATGGAGGGGGGACCATGTGTGCCAGCAAGGGGGAATATATGGAGGGGGGACAATGTGTGCCAGCAGGGGGGAATATATGGAGGGGGGGTACAATGTGTGCCAGCAGGGGGAATATAGGGATGGGGGGCCGTGTGCGTACCAGCAGGGAGGCATATAGAGAGAGGGGGGGCATATCCAGGATAGGATGGGGGGGCTATGTGCCAGCACTAGGGGCAATGTGCCAGGATGGGGGTTATATAAATACCAGGATGAGGGACACATACGGTATATGATTTGAAAGATGGATACTGGCATTATATGACACACCTCCATTTAACATAAAAAAAACATTTTTTTTTTCTTCACCAAATTTGGGGGTGCGTCTTATAATGAGAAAAATATGGTGTGTGTGTATATATATATATATATATATATATATATATATATATATATATATATATATTACACACACGCACACACTGTGTGTGTAAAATATATATATATATATATATATATATATATATATATATATATATATATATTACACACACGCCCACACTGTGTGTGTGTGTGTGTATGTATATGTATATATATATATATTAAGATGAAAAATAGAATAGAGGCCTCCCTAAGCTGCTATTTGGGCAACTGCTGAGACAGGGCGTCAGCAGAGCCCAATGCAGCGACATTTTGATATTCATGTGTAAGGACTAGAAGGATGTCCTTCTCTTCACCACCATACACCTTAACAGCATCTCCCTTGTTATTGTTTGAGGTCCCAACAACAAATTGTAACCTGGATTGTAGCAAGTACATGGGGGTGTAAATCTCTCAGGTCAAGTCCTCAACCCAGAGACAACAAGAAACTGACTGGCACATCCTAACTAGTGTGAATAGGTGAATACCAGGAGCAGCTACCTTCATATACAAAAAAGGTTGCACTCTATCATGCATGTCAATGTGAAATATGAATAGCAATACGGTTTTTGAATATTAGGAAAAAATGAATGTGACACTTTGCACAAAATTTGGCCAAATAATGTTTGCCCATCAACCAATGTCAAGGTCATCCCATAAGACTGATGGGTCCCTATCCAATGTGGACACCTCTGTTAAGCTGATGTCTGAATTCCTGGATGAATGTGGATACCTCTCTCTGTAAAGCCTGCATTTATGGGTAGATAGGAACCTGCCTTATGGGACCACCTTGACGTTGGTTGATGGGCAGACATTTGGCCAAATTTAGTGCAAAGCGTCTCATTAATTTTTTCCTAATATTGAAAAGCCATATTGCTATTCATATTTCATATATTTCACATTGACATGCTGCAGCATGATAGAGTGCAACCTTTTTTTTTGTATATAGGTACTCAGCCCATACAGTGCCATGCGAAAAGCTAAAGTATTGTACAAAAAGTTGTCCATGGGCATTGTAGAGATGGCACTGTACAATGCTTTTGTGCTGTTTCAAGCTCAAGCATTATGGGACCTTCCATCAATTTCATGAGGTAGTTACAAGTCCCTAATGTTTGTCACTCGGGAAGCTGAGGGTCCCAGTACTTATGAAACTGATAGTGCCCGTATTGTTCCAGGTCAACTTTTCCCAGGACAGGTTGCCCAAACAACGGAGAAAAAAATCACAAAAAAGGTGCAGAATATGCTCCAAGAGGGAAGTACGAAAACACACAATTTACATTTACATTGTGAAACCTGGCCGCTACATTAAGGATTCTTTCATAATGTACCACAGTTCCATAAATTAATAAAATTTGTTTTTAACTTATTGACACAACACACTTTTATAATCTGATGTACTCTGCACAACTTACACGTACCACCACATTATAAATTCATACACCAGTAAAAAGAAAAGCATTATTATCATTACTATAGCTATGCCTCTAGATAATTTCTTGAGGGGTGTAGTGTCCAAAATGGGGTCACGTTTCGGGGATTTCCACTGTATAGGCTGTTATGCCGCGCTCACCAGGAGGCGGGGCTTCGGCCCCGACGTCACTCCCTCCGGTACGGCGGTTCCTCGGGGGTCCCCGTCGGGTGCGCACGCGCAGCTCTCGTCCCCGGGTCTCCTGCATGTCACGTTTGCGCTTGCGCGCTCCTGTCAGTGCTGCATAGGGCTCGGTCCTCTCTATGGTAATGGAGGACCTGACCCGGAACCTGTAGTGGTCATGTGCTTTCTGGCTAGGTCCTGACCTGGAACCAGTAGTAGTCATGTGCTATATCTGACGACCTCCCCCTAGGGGAGGTGCCTGATTATTGTTGTGTCCCAGCCTGGCTGTGCGCTGTTCTCGGGTCCTTTGCTCTGTCTGCTATTCTGTGGTGCTCCTAGCACTTGCTCTGAACCCTTGTTGCTTCATGCTCAGTTGTGCCTCCTGGCACATCCTCTCGTATCCTTTCCCTTGTTTCTTGCTCAGTTGTGCCTCCTGGCATTCACTCTATTCCTGTGTTCTGTTACACCTCCTGGCACGACTGATGCCTCATTCTGTACCCTGTCGTGCTCCTTGCACACGTCCTGCTTTGTCTACCTCCGCATGTGTTACTCGCTACACGCCTTATGTGCCCACGTGTACCCGTCTTGCACTATCCTGTATTCAGCACACTCCCGTGTATTCTCCTGTGCTCCCTAGTATCCTGCACCCTCCAGTCACACAGTCTCGTATCTCCTGTGAGCCGGCCTGGTGCCAGCAGTCGTGGTATCGTATCCCCTGGGGCTTGCTCCTGTCACTCCCTGTATAGGGGGTGGTCCTCACTAGGCTAGCTCGCCCTGGGAGGGTTGGTGCCATGACCCAGAGGGTCCACTCCAGGAGTCGCTAATACTCTAACAGTATAATCAGGCCATGGACCCCGCTGGTACTGCGGCTTCTGTCCAAAAGGAGCTGTTGTTTCTCCGGGAAAACCAGATTAGGATTATGGCATTTCTCAAATCCATGGAGTCCTGTTTATCTGCCGCACAGTCCTCTGAGCCTGGGAATGCTACCCAGTTGGCTAGCCTCCAGCAGGAACTCGCACAGCAACGCGACTCTCAGGCCCAGATCCTCAACTATATGGCGTCGGTAGATAATCGGCTCCTTTCCATACAATCTGCCCAGGCCATGCTTCCACACTCGCTTCCGCGCCTATGCAAGCCACCCCGGTATAGTGGTGACCCTGTGTTGTGTCGCGGGTTCTTGAACCAGTGTCGCTTGCATTTTGAGTTTTTGCCGCAGCATTACCCCACCGATCGTGCTAAAATAGCATTTATAGTTTCTCACTTAGAGGGTAAGGCGCTTGTGTGGGTGAATCCCCTTTGGGAGCATGATGACCCGCTCGTCGCTCAGCTTTCCAACTTTTTGGACACTTTCCGTAAGGTGTTCGACGAGCCGGGTCGCCTTGCTTCCACCACCGAGTCCCTCTTTAATCTTCGTCAAGGTTCTCTATCGGTTGGACAATACGCGATATGTTTTCGCACTTTGTCCTCTGAGCTAGGTTGGAATAATGATGCCCTCGTAGGGGCCTTTTGGCGTGGTCTGTCCGGTCGGATCAAAGACGAACTGGCTGGCCGAGATACCCCTACCAATTTGGAGGATCTTATCTCTCTCGCGACATGCATTGATTTGCGCTTCCAGGAGCGCACCCGCAAGTCAGCCAGAGAGAGAGGGTCCTCTCGCCTATCTTCGTCCACTCGCAGTTTTTCTCAGCCGTTACCCGAGTTATCTTTGGCTGATCCGGTACCTGAGCCTATGCAGGTGGACACTGTTAACCAGGTCAATGAGGAAGTTGAGTTGCAGATTGGCACATGTCATCGGGAGCGGATCTCCTTCCACGTATTGCCGAATTCGCCTCATACCCTTCTTCTTGGCCTTCCTTGGTTACATACTCATGGGCCGATCCTGGACTGGCAATCCGGTGACATACTCCGTTGGGGACCGTCCTGTCAAAAGAGTTGCCTGCTGTTCGTTTATCCGAAGAACCCTGCTTCTCGTCTTCGATGGTTACAGGTCCGCCATCCCGTCTGTGACTTGTGGCATTGTCGAGAAGTAGGCTGAGAGTCAGTCTCCATATCCGTCAAGCAACCCGTCTGTGACTTGTGACTTTGTCGAGAAGGAGGCTGAGAATCAGTCTCCACATCCGTCAAGCAACCCGTCTGTGACTTGTGACATTGTCGAGAAGGAGGCTGAGAGTCAGTCTCCACATCCATCAAGCAACCGGTCTGTGACTTTTGGCATTATCAACAGGGGGGCTGAGAGTCAGTCTCCACCTCCGTCAAGTGACCGGCCCAAGGTAATTACCGTGGCTTCCGTCTAGTTGACGCCCCAGCGCCCAGGGGAGACCTTTGTGTCTAAAGGTAACCAGACCAGCGCAGACCATGCCATCAAATTCTGCTCTCCAAACGTCACTCCTTCCCTTCCAAGCCCTGCTGTGTGCTGAACAACAGTTTTTGCAGTCCATTTTCTCCTGTTACCCTTATGAAAATAAAAAAGCGACTAAAAACTATTTTTGTGGAAAAGATGTGATTTTTTTATTTTAATGGCTAAACGTTGTAGAATTCTGTGAAGCACTTCGGGGTTCAAGGTGCTTAACACACATCTAGATAAGTTCCATGAAGGTTCTGATTTAAAAAATGGGGTCACTTGTGGGAGTTTACACTGTTTAGGCACATCAGGGGCTCTCCAAACGAGACAAGGCATCTGCTTCCAATTCCAGCCAATTTTGCGTTCAAAAAGTCAAACGGTGCTCTTTCCCTTCAAAGCCCTGCCGAGTTCCCAAAATCCCCCCCCCCCACATATGGGCTATCTGCGAATTTAGGAGAACTTGCACAATAGTTTTTTCAGCCCATTATCTGCTGTTACCCTTAAGAAAATAAAAAAAATTTGGGTAAAAAGATAATTTCTTTATCGCTTCATTGGAGGAGAATGGTTTCCATGGGTGTATGCTGCTGTCACTAGGAGGCTGACATTAGGCAAATAAAAAAGGAAATGGCTCCTCCCCAGTAGTATACACCCTGTGACAGGAACCAAGTACTTCAGTTTAAGCTTAGTGTCTGTATGAGGCAGACCTGGATCTAACCCCAGATTTGCAGTTTTTTTCCTTTTCAGGTCTTGTTGTGTTTTATTAATCTTTTTCCTTTGTTTTTCAGATTCTTCAGCTTCAGGGTAACAGGGTGTAATATCTCACCCTGTTTTCCCACATTATGCGACTGAGAGAGCAATGTGGTGTCACCCACATCGCCCATTCTCGGACCCGCAGGCAGGACCTAATCCTCTGTCACCCTTAGGGGTGCTTCAGTGTGATTCCCGGTGGCCGGTCCTTTGTCTTTTCCCCTCCTCTCCCCTCTCCTCGGAGAGGGCTGAGAGGAAGACGATAGTCACCAGCGGTGGCCTCCCCCCTTCTTGTAAGGGGTTGATGCCGTCTTCTGCACCATCTGGAGATTGTGTGGGAAGGAGGATTTACTATTCTAGTGACCCCCATCCACCCAGGTGCTCCTGATGACATACTGATCTGATAAGAGGACCAGGGCTCACCTTACAGGTATGTATGATTCCCTTCCCAGAGCTCATCAGGTCCGGGTAGCAGGGTGGCTTTAATTCTTAAGGCCCCGCTTTGCGGTGGCCATTGCATCACTCAAGTCACATTTTATCCTTGTAATCCTGCATAGCGGCGGCCCTTTTCCCTTGGCTGTCATCTCTGTGGCCCACTTTCCCCCTCCTTTACCCCTGGCCACTCACCAACTGCTATTTCGAAACGCGCGTCTTTTTAGCCAATAGAGGGGCTTGCCTTGCCGGCAAACTTGGTCACGTCCCCCCCCTCCACAGTGCGCCTATTCCTGGCACGCTTTTGCTCCTATCACGGAGCATCCTCTCCTGCCAGTACACGCCCCCCGGCGATGCACCAATCATAGGGGCGCCTTCTTTTCTTGACGGTCGGCTTATCTCCCTGGCTGGACACGCCCCCTAGCGTGTCAGCCAATCAGATTGTCACTTTATTTTACCCGGCCGGCGTTCTTAGTTACGCCCCCCATTCAGCACCGTGCGGACTGTAACGCTGATCAGCCGATGCTTCATCAGTTCTTTTGCCTCAGCAGAATTCTGTCTGAGACACTGCTCTCCTGCATAGTTTTTGCGCCCTCGGTGTCGGACCCGCATTTAGCTGAGAAACACCCGCGGCTGGGGGACACCGCTATCCTCACAGCATCTGCTCACTGTCACTGGCATCGGGTAGGATCAACCCTCTCCCCCTTTATAGCCCATTCTCAGCAATATTTCCACAACCCTGCAGAGATTTTCCATTGCCTACTGCGGTTCATTACCCCTGTGCCCTTTGTATAATAAAGTGGTTCTCATGCCAGTCCTCCCTTTTCTCTCCTTCCTGCAACCCTCCGACCATGTCTGCCACAGGAGTAACTCTACTCCAGGATTGAGTGCACACGCCTCCCTCCGGAGTGCCCTGTTGCCATGTCACTGGACCAGGTATGAGGGGATATATTTCTTTTACTTCTGTTGCCCTTCCCAGCAGATCTATGCCCATGCCCCTCTAAGCTGACTATAATCCTGTATGCCTGGGCCCTCTGCAAATGAAAGTGGTCTTCAGGTCCGCTTTCCCCTTCCTGCGCAGTCCTGCACCACGTCTGCACCATAGGAGCACTCTAACGCCCGGGATGAGGGCACACCCCTCCCTCCGGAGTGGGCCCTTGTCACAGTCGGTCCATGTCCTGACAAAGTGTATCACCGTCCTTGGTCCTGGATCGTCCTTCACATCTGTCTGCCGCCACCAGTGCTCTGAACGCCTCTCACGGTGATTCGTATGCACCTGACCACGATTTTACGCCCGGGATGAGAGCACACCCCTCCCTCCGGAATAGGCTGTTGCCATGTCACAGGCGGTCTCTGACCTGACAACTGTACCGCAGTCCCTGGTCCTGGAACGCCTTTCACATCTGTCTGCCGCCACCAGTGCTCCGAACGCCTCTCACAGTGATTCACAGACATATATCGGACATAAAGCACAGGAAGCAGGCTCTTTCCAGTTCCCCTTTAGGATGCCCTCCTCTCCCCAGGCCCCCTCCTCGGAGGCGGCCTTTGGGTCAGGTGCGGATTCCCAGTCCAATTCGGTCCAGGTCTCAAAAACACAGGGTATCGTCAATAGCCCTATCTTGGCTGGTACCAGAACCCTGAATCTCAGGGAGAACAAACCTCCTGCTCAGGAACACTCCGTTTCCTTCAAGCGGGTAAAACGTCCCTCCCGAACTTTCTCCTATGACAGGGAATTTGAATCTTATATGGCTAAACTTTGGGAACATGCTGAAAAGCGCTTTCCGGGAAAGAAGCAGCTAGACAGTCTTTATTCCTTTAGCCTTGATCTCTCTGGTGGCAGGTCTTCACTACTGACGCCAGTCTCCTCGGTTGGGAGCAGTTTTTTCTTCGTTCTGCGCAGGGTCGCTGGAATTCCTAAATAGACACTCTCCTCTTCAATCTCCTGGAGATCAGGGCAATTTTTTCCCCTTGCCCTTCGCCGCTAACAGTCCTTCCTAGCAGGTCCGTATAAAATCGGACGAGGTCCCTGTCGTGGCTTAACACATCAAGGAGGGACCGACAACAATCAGGTGTTGACAGAGGTAACAAGGATCTGCGACGGGCGGAGCGTCTCGTTCCCGTCATATCAGCCGTACACACTCCTGAGGTGGAAACTTGGGCAGCCTATTTCCTGAGTCTTCAGGGTCTCGCACCGGGCGAGTGGTCTTTCATTTCCGACATTTTCAATCAATTATGCCAGAGATGTGCTCACCCAGACGTCATCCTCCTGGTGTCTTGGCTGATTATTCGTAGCCAGGTTCTGGGATCCACTTGTCATTGGATTTGATGCACTGGTGACCCCATGATCACGTTTTCAGTTGACTTTTTTTTTTCCGCCTCTCCCCTTTATTCCGAGAGTCGTGATATGGATATAGACGGAAAGAACTCCCGTAATCCTGGTTTCACATGGCTCAAGAAGCGCCTGGTATGCGGAGCTGGTGAACATGCTCATCAATGCCCTCTGGAGGCTCCCAGACCATCCAGATTTTCTTTCATAGGGCCCCCTCTTCCGCTAGAGTTCTCGGTTTCTGATTTCAACGGCATGACCGTTGAGGCCACAGTCCAGGGTAGTCGAACTTTCCCATCAGGTTATTCAGACAATAATTAGGGCACGAAAACCAGCATCCTCGCTTATCTAGCACAGATACTGGTAGGTCTTCTTTCAATGGAGTGTGGACAAAATTTGGTCAATACCCTTAAGGGTCAGGTTTCCGCTCTTCAATCCTTTCTCAACGAGATTTGGTTTCCAGATAAAGACCTTTCTTCCAGGAGTCGCCCACTTGACACCTCCCTTATCGTCCTCCTATGGATCCATAGGATCTTAATCTTGTCCTAGGGTGCACTCCAGCGCGTTCCCTTTGAACCTATGCAAGTTTTTCCGTTTTCTCTCCTGTCATAAAAGCGGCCGCCTTAGTTGCCATTACGTCCATCAGGAGAGTTTGAGTTAGCGGCTTTGTCCTGCCGCTCCTCGTTCCTGATTCTCCATCAAGACATGGTAGCTCTCGGGCCCGTTCCGTCCTTCTTACATAGTGTGATCACTTCACATTACATAAATTGTCCTTCCTTCTCTATGTCCCTCTTCAGTTCAAACCCTGGAGAAGTCCCTCCACAAGTTAGATCTGGTCACAGCTATCCAAGTATGTCTCTCAAGGACTGCTCCCTTTCTCCTTCCTGATGCCCTTTTTGACATTTCTGAAGGTCGTCGTAATGGACTCCCAGCATCCATGTCCACTATTGCCCGTTTTGTTCCGTTCGGCAATATTGGAAGCCTACCTCTTTCAGGACTAACAACTTCCTCCGAGGGTAAAGGCTGTCACCAGGCTTCGGCTTAACAGATTGTTAGCTGCGACCTGGTCTTCATTGTACACTTTTGCGGCGTTTTATAAGTTTCATACCCATGTCTCGTCTGATGCAGACCTGGGAAGGAAGGCGCTTCAGGCAACGGTTATGCACCGGCCGACCTGGGTTTTTTTCTTTGCATTGTTTTCTGTTTCCCAACCTCGGGGACTGCTTTGGGACGTCCCATGGTAACCTGTGTCCCCCAATGAAGCGATAAAGAAAGAAGGATTTTTGATACTCACCGTAAAATCTTTCTTGGGGGACACAGCACCCTCCCTATCTGTTTATACCGTTTTTTGGCCTACGTGCCTTTTGTTGCTGAATTGGTACATATATCGAGTTTTTGCTTGCTTCTGCTACTGCTTTAACACTAACTGAAGTACTTGGTTCCTGTCACAGGGTGTATACTACTGGGGAGGAGCCATTTCCTTTTCTTGCCTAGTTTTAGCCTCCTAGCTACAGCAGTATACACCCATGGTAACCTCTGTCCCCCAATGAAGGCTCCAAGAAAGAGATTTTACGGTGAGTACCAAAAATCCTTCTTTTTGTGAAAAAAGTTAAAATGTTTATTTTTTCCTTCCATATTCCATTAATTTCTGTGAAGCATCTGAAGAGTTAATAAACTTCTTGAATGTGGTTTTGAGCACCTTGAGGGGTGAAGTTTTTAGAATGGTGTCAGTTTTGGATTTTGTCTGTCATGTAGACCCCTCAAAGTGACTTTAAATGTAATGTCATCCCTAAAAAATAGTTTTGTAAATTTTGTTTGAAAAATGAGAAATCGCTGGTCAACATTTAACCCTTATAACTTCCTAACAAAAAAAAAAATAGTTTCAGATATTGCGGTGATGTAAAGTAGACATGTGGGAAATGTTATTTATTAACCATGTTGTGTGACATAACTCTGATTTGGCATAAAAATGAAAAGTTTTAAAATTGCTAAATTTTCAAAATGTTCACAAAATTTCCCATTTTTTTTTGCAAATAAACTCGAGTCACATTGAACAAATTCATTGTATCATGAAGTACAATGTCTTACATTTGGTTTTGCCATGTCTGTAAAAGTCTAGTCTATCGAAAATATAAAGTTAATTTACCTATAGCGTAAACACAAAAAATCAAAATACTATAATAGCAGTTTTTCACAAAAAGACCCAAAAAAAACTATCAAAAAATTGTATGTACCCCAAAATGGTATTGATAAAAATGTCAACTCGCCATGCAAAATGCAAGCCCTCATGCAGCTCCATTGACAGAAAAATGAAAAAGTAACGGATCTCAGAAAATGGCAACACAAATCAGGTCATGTTAGTTAGTAGGGCTATTTTACCGCACAATGAATTGCTGTAATTACAAAACCTAGAAAAAAAAAATTAGGGAATTGCATTTTTTGTCACCATTTCACCTCACTTGGGGTTTTTTTTTTCCATGTTTTCAGTACATTGCATGTTAACATAAACTATGTAATACAAAATTGGAACTTGTGGCACTTGGGAGAATGATAGAAACAAAACAAAAGCGCAAAAATGATGAATTGCCCATGAAGGGGTGAAATATCTTAAATGTAGGTTTGTCATATAGTCAAATGATTACACATTTCTAATCCAGAAAAAAAATGTATTTAGTCCAGCATCTGTGGGTCCTGGTAGGTGCTGGATTATTGGTCATTGTCCTTCAAAATAGTATATAAACCCATAATCTCCTGGAAGTTGTTCTTTAATTGTAGAAATGTCCAATGTATCTCGTTCCTGTGGAAATCTACATTATAGCTGGGCTTTTTCATGAGTAATGAAATATTCTGGGTAATTGTATGCCTGTAGAAAAATATACTTTTTCATTACCCTCTCCTTTTATCCATGGAGCGTTTGATCATTCCACTCATGGGAAGCTACATTTTCCAGAATGAGTTCAGTCTGTAGAGAGTTTTACTGCGCCCTATAGAGGAAATGTGTTGTACTGCACTACAGCTGTATTAATGAGACATCATTATATATATATATATATATATATATATATATATATATATATATATATATATATATATATATATACATACACTCACACTCACTGGCCACTTTATTAGGTACACCTGTCCAACTGTGTGTTAAGACTTAATTTCTAATCAGCCAATCACATGGCGGCAACTCAGTGCATTTAGGCATGTAGACATGGTCAAGACAATCTCCTGCAGTTCAAACCGAGCATCTGTATGGGGAAGAAAGGTGATTTGAGTGCCTTTGAACGTGGCATGATTGTTGGTGCCAGAAGGGCTGGTCTGAGTATTTCAGAAACTGCTGATCTACTGGGATTTTCACGCACAACCATCTCTAGGGTTTACAGAGAATGGTCCGAAAAAGAAAAAAAATCCAGTGAGCGGCAGTTCTGTGGCCGGAAATGCCTTGTTGATGCCAGAGGTCAGAGGAGAATGGGCAGACTGATTCGAACTGATAGAAAGGCAACAGTGACTCAAATTGCCACCCGTTACAACCAAGGTAGGCAGAAGAGCATCTCTGAACGCACAGTGCGTCGAACTTTGAGGCAGATGGGCTACAGCAGCAGAAGACCACACCGGGTACCACTCCTCTCAGCTAAGAACAGGAAACTGAGGCTACAATTTGCACAAGCTCATCGAAATTGGACAGTAGAAGATTGGAAAAACGTTGCCTGGTCTGATGAGTCTCGATTTCTGCTGCGACGTTCGGATGGTAGGGTCAGAATTTGGCGTAAACAACATGAAAGCATGGATCCATCCTGCCTTGTATCAACGGTTCAGGCTGGTGGTGGTGGTGTCATGGTGTGGGGAATTTTTTCTTGGCACTCTTTGGGACCCTTGGTACCAATTGAGCATCGTTGCAACGCCACAGCCTACCTGAGTATTGTTGCTGACCATGTCCATCCCTTTATGACCACAATGTACCCAACATCTGATGGCTACTTTCAGCAGGATAATGCGCCATGTCATAAAGCTCGAATCATCTCAGATTGGTTTCTTGAACATGACAATGAGTTCACTGTACTCAAATGGCCTCCTCAGTCACCAGATCTCAATCCAATAGAGCATCTTTGGGATGTGGTGGAACGGGAGATTCGCATCAGGGATGTGCAGCCGACAAATCTGCGCCAACTGTGTGATGCCATCATGTCAATATGGTCCAAAATCTCTGAGGAATGCTTCCAGCACCTTGTTGAATCTCTGCCACGAAGAATTGAGGCAGTTCTGAAGGCAAAAGGGGGTCCAACCCGTTACTAGTATGGTGTACCTAATAAAGTGGCCAGTGAGTGTGTATATATATATATATATATATATATATAAGTCCTGTTTATTACTGCCACTAGGAATACACGGATCAATGGGTAAATTTGCCACTTGTGAGTTGCTTTTCCATGTAAGGTATGCGTGTTTGAAGAAGTCTTGCTTGCTCAGTCCTTATTGAGTGGCGCAGCTTCCCAGTAGTTAGGGGGAATCTGTCGGTAAGGATCGTCCCTCCTTAGCCATCTACATGGGCTTGTAGGCCATAGGGAGCTGGATAAAGTGATACCTTAATATCTGCAATCTGATGTCTAATGCCAGAGAGACATGTAGATTAGGAGAGCAGACTGTCGGTCATTAAATGTCTCACACATGTAACACCCCTTTTATGTAAAACAAGCTCTGGAGACAGGGAGCTCTACGTCCGGCCCATAGATTGTAACAGCTCATTTACATATTATGAGAAATGTGGATTTCTCTGGAATAAAGGCCCCGTCTCACATAATGAGATCGCTAGCGTTACCGATTTTGTGATGCAACAGCGATCTCGCTACATGTGACACGCAGCGGCGACTGTCCCCACTGCTGGATATCGCTGATCGTGCAGGAATGTCCTGGGCCATTTTTTCGTCGTCTGTGTCCCGCTGGCCAGCGCGCATCGCTGTGATTGATCGCTGGATCGTTGCTGCGTTGCTGGTGAGATCTGCCATGGCAGCTTACCTAGCGACCATTTAGCCATGCACCAGCGATCCTTTCCAGGTCGTATCGTTGTCAGGATCGCTGGTGTGTCGCGAAGTGAAACGGGACCCTTAGACATCGGGTCGCAGATATCAAGGTATCACCTTGTTCAGCTTCCTATGACCTACATGCCCCTATGGACGGCTCAGGAGGGCTGATCCTACGGACAGATTCCCTTTAATATGGGAATGCAGATGTAGTGTTTGCCTATAGGGCATTTTAAGTCTGTCGTTGCTCTGGTAAGTTCATATGAAAATCCTGAAAAATAGCTTGATTGTGTAGTCCCGGGCCTGACCCTTACTGACCCAGCGCTAACATCGCACAGCTAAGAGCAGTCATTTGTTTTGACAGCAGAATTAATTGAGGCTAAAACATTTGCGATTCAGCTTGTATCAAGCTGTTCATTAGGAATTGCTCTCTGGCTTTAGTGCTGTCAGAAAAATAAAATGTCCCACTCTGATTAAATAGCAGAATGATGGCCGGTCCACTGAATTTCCAGAGAGAGGTTGAATAAACTTTCTACTGCGGAAACGATCCCGAAGTGACACACTGCAGGAGGGGGGTCACGATGTGTACTGATATCCAGCTGGGCTGTCAACTGGCACCATGCCAGACACGCAAAGCCTCGCCGCTCACTGTGGCATGGGAAGCGCAGAGCGGAGATGTGAAAAGAGCCCTGCAGAATCCGCTTACAAAATATTGTTTCCTCTTACTGTATGGGAAACACTGAAGCCACCTACCTCTCCTCTATGGTAGCTGCGGGGGGGGGGCATTCTCTATGCTTTGTGGGCACTGGATGTAATAATATCAAGAAAATGACAGCTCACACATATAATGCACATAGAAAGGGGAGAAAATGTACACGTAAGACTCGTATCGTTTGTTTTTCACACTCCTGTCTATTAGTTGTTGTACGTTGCTCCATTGTCAGCCAGCTTTTGAGAAGATTCTTTGTTTGCACAAGGGGAAGAAATAGTAAAATCTTACAGCGTAGGCCCGGGGTCATCTATTGTAACCGCACAGGGTGATGTTACATGATGTCAGCATCCAGTGTTCAGCTTCTGGATGAAGGAACTTGCTCATGAACAAACTCCCAGAAGACAAGACTGAGGAAAGGCACTTGATGTTGACATAATTAAATTTTTGCAATAGGTGCCAGTGGGGTGTGTGAGAGGTAGCTGTCCATGCCTGTGTCTACCCGGCCCTTTTGCATCCTCAGCATTGCCATGAAGGGGGGTCATGTTCAGTCTTAAGGCCCCGTCACACATAGCGACGCACCAGCGATCCCGACAACGATACGACCTTGTCAGGATCGCTGGTGCCTCGCTACATGATCGCTGGTGAACTGCTGCAGCCTTGAAGGACGGTGTGAGTGCACCCACCAGATGGACGAGCTCTGATGGGTCACTTTCCATCTGTTCTGGGAACTCACACATCTGAAAAAAGGATTAGTTGAGGCAATAGAAGTATATTTTGATAGGTAATTTTAAATAGATTTTGAATGACTATCCACCTACGGTATTTTTTTTTTTTTTTCTGAAATGGACCGCTCCAAAAAATCTGGGACAAACTTCCAATTTCCCCACAATTCCTCCAGGAAAAAAAGGGTTTGTGAAAGGAAAATGATTAGTGATGAGCAAGCGTGCACGGATAAGGTGTTATCAGACCATGTCTGCAAATTATATAATGCCATCTACATAATACTTTGTAGTAGGTTTCTTGCACGGTGGCACAAGATTGGCAGATGTAGTATCCAGAGCCTTTAAGAGTTGTTCATCATCAAATATAAATTGTAATTCTTTTTCCCAGGCTCAAATATTATTACCAAGGCATATATAGTCGTTAAACGTTTGGTAGATTGTATTAGTTTTCCTAATCAACAAATTTGAGGGGTATTTTTCATTATTAGTGATTACTAATGAAAGTTTTAAAGATATATCCTTCCTTTTTTAAATAATGGTTAACAAGTAACCAGTTGTCAATTTCTCTAGCTGGTAGGTTAAATTTAAGTTGTATTTCTTTAAAGGAAATTAAAGCATTATCTATAGATATAGCCATGAGATTAGTAATACCTTGGTCTTTCCAGTTTGAGAGTTATTTTAGGTGGACGGAGGTCATTTCTTTTTCCCAGATGTAGCCAACATTTGCTGGTCACTCACCAGCTCCAACACACGCCACTCTGCTCAGCATCCCACAGCAGACTGACAAAAATGGACACAGAACCTGGCTGTAGACATAGCTATGCAGGTGCCTCTAATCACAGTCTGCGGAGCTAGGATTTAGCGCTGTCCTTCCCGGATTTCCTGCATCATTCAGTGAGACTGGTGTTGCGCACAGCAGGCAAAGTGAAGAGTTCACTGGGGTATGATGTGCTGAAATCAATAAGAGGTGCCCCTTATTTAGCACATCTTGTATTGTCATGCGTCTTGCCAGAAATTCTCCTCTACGGAAGCATTTCTGGTGTAAAAAAAAAACGCTGAACCTCTGTCTGAATTTGATGGGTGGGTCTAGCACCCCTCACCCTGCTCCCATCCATTTGGGTGGAGCTGCTTCAAGCTGACCTGAAAGCAATTTGCAATACTCCGAGTTTTGCTACAATGTTGTGACTTTTCAAAGTGACTTAGACTTTCTGCCATTGAAACTTTGATAAATTTCCACATAATGGAAATAGGCTGTCAATGGCCTGATGAGCAAGCAAAACTCTCATTTGGTGGAACTCGTGGGAGAAGGGAGGCATGAGGCATGGGCCGCTCGTCTAATTCATGACGAGTTGTGACTGGAGTCTCTGACTGGAGTAAGATCTGTGCTGAGGCACATACCACTTTTAAGACACTCTTCATTCATTAAGAGTTGTCCACCTCTTACTCTAGCACACCGCCTAATCAAGACTGGAGTAAACCCCACCGGTCTTGCTGAACTGGGCCATAGCGTCATATCTCCTATAAAGTCTAATAGGTGGATCAGTATCAGCGTATAGTGGCTCCAAATGAGGTTGTTTTTTTGTGTGTTTGTTGTATCAGATCCTGGACCCACTGGAGGATCCTCTGGTTCTGACCAGCCTGACCCTCCCTGCCTCCGTCTCTAAAGCCCCCGTTACACACTGCGATATCGCTAGCGTTGCAGCGATATCTCTGCATGTGATACTTACCACCGACCGGCTCCCCCGCTGGTTATCACTGATCGCGCGAGAAGCTCCTGGGCCATTTCTTGTCGGCCACATCGCTAGGTGTAACGGTACCCTAAGGGCACATTTAGGAGAGATGACTGCGCCCATTAAATGACCACCGATCAGTGGTGATTTACTGATCTGTTTGCACAGGCCGACCTCAATTCTGTGCACTCATAAAATCACCATTGGCAGCATGTCTCCTGTTTACACAGGACAATGCGCTGCTGATAACAATGATTACAATCTGTTCACGCGACAATCTGGTATTTTACTTGTTCATCGGTGATTGCCGGCATATATGCACAAGTCAGTAATCAGCGAACCTGCGTCAACAGATGCATATTTCAAAGTATCATTTATTCTAAATGACTCTTACCCTGCAGACATACTAATATCTTGAGTTTGTGGTGTTGGGAAAATAGAACCCATTTCTTCTGGCCTTTTAATTTGCCCTTAATATGACCTTTAATTGTTCAAAGATTCTCGCTCCATTAATATGAGCATGCCGATTTATTATGTATGTGATGTATATAAAATTAAGGATATGTAAGAAAATCTCCAATCTACAGCACACTGATCAGCTTTAAAGTTTTTTCCCTTTCATTTGCCTTCATACGATCTTGTCCTACATGTAGACGTGCACTAGGGGGCGGTGATGCAGCGCGCATCATGTCTGCATAGCTGTGACTACAAATGGCAGAAATGGAGTTAAATTATTCTGAATATAATAAGTTTTTTTTTTTTTTCCAAGCGATAAACATGGCGAAGATCTCTGGTCATTACTGACAGATTGATTTAGCGTCTTTTCCTACAGATCTCATTACAATACACTGAATAGTATACCAGTGCTGTTAGGCAGGATATTGGGGGGCAGTGGTAGCATGGTGACATACAAATTATCTGCTTGTGATTCTTGATACGTTTTGAGCTATTCTATTAATCTACAGAATCATTAGTTAGAAATAGTTTAATAAAAACTTCATTTTTTTTCTGTCTAGGTCCCATTGAATTTGAGGAGTGCAATGCAGCTGTTGCTGTGGAAGGTACGTTCTGATGTGTAATATTGTGCAGCCAGAGGGTTTCCTTTATTGCTCTTGAAGCCATTAATTTAATTATCTAAAGTCAACATTTTAAGTTTCAGGGGTAAAACAGAAGAAGAGAAAGACTTTTGGTCTTCCAACTAAAATGAAGAAAAAGGATGATACTGAGTCTGTGTAAGTATTAACTGGGTTATGGTCATTACCAGATCATATAGTAATAGAACATCAACAGGAGCCTGAATAGATGCTCTCTTACTTCTGCCCTCTCTTGCTTATTGTGATTTATCAGAATATAGATAAGTATTTATCACCTCCGACTCTTCCTGCTGCTTCCATATCATTTAGTGCCTACTCTTAGTTGTTTTAGGGAATCTCATCCTGGGCATATAGGATAGCAGGTTGGAAAGATGTAATCCTTTCAGTGTTTTAAGGTTTATGGCGAATTTTACACTCTTTTCCTCCCTTTTCTCAATCTTAAGAGCGAGCAGGAGGAGGTTGTACATGGCAAGTCAGAGTGTGGAGAGGGAGAGAAGCATTCAACGTTTCAGGGAGGGCAGATCACAAAAACTGTTTTGTAACAGAGAATAGAGGGAGGGGATCACATTAGTTGGTGTCAGCATAAGGTGAAAAGGTAGAGAAGAAGCCTCATGGGTTGTAAAATAGGAAAGCAGTATATAGATGGACATATGCTGACATGCAATCGAGTAATTTGATGCTTTCCTTCCTAGATTGCAAGCTCTTGTAAACAGGGAACTCATTTGTGTAGTTTCTTTATTACTATGATACCATGTAAAGCGCTGGGGGAAATATGTAAGGTTCTTATCCCAAGCGTATTAGTGTTTTTGGACATCAACCTCTCTTCCATCTTGTATTTCTGAGAATGGAGCAGGCTGTAGACTGGTTACCAAGAGTTCTGATGAGTGAAGTAATTGAGATTGCAGCCTTACACTTGTGCAGCGTAATCTCTAGTAAATGTAAAATCATTTATCCACGCTAAGTGTCCACAGCCTTAAATATGCAATGTGCTGGGGAAAGAAGATGTAATTTATAGCTACTGAGCAGCGACACTTGTGAAGAGCAGGATGGGAGTGTGAGGATAGGACCACGTAGCCATCCAGCACCAGATTGCCTCATACCTTGTATATTTCTTGTCTACAGGGAGAACGCTGATGCGGATTCCATTGTAAGTAACGCACGCTTTTTTTCTTTGTTTTCTTTTTAATATGACATGTAATTTCATGTGTCTATAACTCAAACGAACAGACACAAATAGAGCATTGATTGCAGATCTACATTGTCGGCTGGAGGTCACATTAGACTTTTTCCAGTTGCAAGAGTTAACTTGGGCATCCTGGTATATAATTGTTTATCATATGATAATTTATTAACTGATTTACTAATTTATTAATCCAATTTCAGATAGAATATGTACATATACAGTACAGACCAAAAGTTTGGACACACCTCATTCAAAGAGTTTTCTTTATTTTCATGACTACAAAAATTGTAGATTCTCTCTGAAGGCATCAAAACTATGAATTAACACATGTGGAATTATATAATTAACAAAAAAGTGTGAAACATCTGAAAATACGTCTTATATTCAAGGTTCTTCAAAGTAGCCACCTTTTGCTTTGATTACGGCTTTGCACACTCTTGGCATTCTCTTGATGAGCTTCAAGAGGTAGTCACCGGAAATGGTCTTCCAACAGTCTTAAGGAGTTCCCAGAAATGCTTAGCACTTGTTGGCCCTTTTGCCTTCACTCTGCGTTCCAGCTCACCCCAAACCATTTCCGGTGACTACCTCTTGAAGCTCATCAAGAGAATGCCAAGAGTGTGCAAAGCAGTAATCAAAGCAAAAGGTGGCTACTTTGAAGAACCTAGAATATGACATATTTTCAGTTGTTTCACACCTTTTTGTTAATTATATAATTCCACATCTGTTAATTCATAGTTTTGATGCCTTCAGAGTGAATCTACAATTTTCTCCTTCACCTCATTGGGGGACACAGGTACTGTGGGTGTATGCTACTGCTGTCTGGAGGCTGACACTAAGTGAAAAAAAGAGGTTAGCTCCTCCTCCGCCATATACACCCTCGTCCCGGTTGCGGGCGGAATCAGTTTTTGCTTAGTGTCCATTGGAGGCACACGTCTGGTCTTTTTTCCCAGACTCTGTCTGTTTTTTTCCATGAAGATAAGACAGGGGCAATCGATCCTATCGAAAGGGTCCGATGTCCCCAAACCAACAACGGGCGAGCACGTGCGAGTGTCGCCTCCACGTATCCTTTCCCGCTACATGGGACATGATGCCGGACTGAGCCCTGACCACCCTAAGGTAGTGAAACCCTAGGCTGTACAGAGGCCTGCGAACAGTCCCGTGCGGCCCCCACTGCATCACCAATGCCAGACAGCGGTGATGGAAGGTGGCGGACAGTCCCTCTCCTCATCCCCTATAAAGGAAGATGGAGCTAAGGCGCCTGCACCGTACTTAAAACTTTTTTTCGGCCCCCCCCTTCCTCCCCCTCAACCTGAGGATGAAGATGAACGTCGAGGGGTGAGTTCTGGAAGGAGGTGGGCTGGAAGGGCTCCTGCGGACCCCCGTGGTCGGCGCTCCTGCGGACCCCCGTGGTCGGCACTCCTGGCGCCGTTCTTAGGCATCCCCGGGCTCCCTGGGTGCGCTACATAGCGTGGCAGCCGGCGGCGCAGGCTCCTGGCCCGGTGTCCGGCGGTTCCGCCCCGAGTCCGGGTGCACGCCGGAAATTTAGTCCCCGGCTTTTCCCGGAGCTAGGCCGCGGGCATAAGTCCCACCCCTTGTGACGCGGCCACTTCCGGTGGACCCGCCCATTGGGGCCTCGGGCGGATAGCAAAATTTAGTCCCCAGCTTCTGCCAGGGACTAGGCCGCGGACGGAAATTCCGCCCCATGACATCCCTGGGGCCGCCTCTTCGAGGCCTGCCCACACGCCGGAGAGCTCTGTTTTTTAAAGAAGGAACAGTTGGGCGGTGGGCTGGACGTCTGACACGTCCAGGACGTGGGACACAGGACTGGGGTAAGTGCTACCCCTGGAGGAAGGCCACCCTCTGTGTTTTTCCAGAGGCTAAGCAGCTTTTTGGGCTTTGGCATATCAGTTAGCAGCCATCATGTCCAGGAAAGCAAAGGCACACACATTCTTATATGTTGCGTGCACCTCCTGTCAGTCCGCCTTCCCACGGGCGCAAACCAAGCAGATTTGCGAAGCCTGCGATTCCAAATGTGTCCAGGAGTCCTCCCCCTGCGACCGAGGCCAGTGTACCGAGCCCCCCGGAATCGGCTCTGTCTCTGTCGCAGTCCATGGCATCTCTTACGAGAGCAATCGAGTCCGTTCGGACCCCAGTTAGGGGCAGGGTTAGCGGCTCACCTGTGTTAGAGGGGTTCTCCACCTCACAGGAGCCTCCGGCCTGCAGGGGCCGCTCTCCAGGCAGACGTGGGGGAAACAAACCCACACAGCATCTCCCTGTCCATCAGGTGCTTCGGCAAGGGTCGTTAACGGGATCTCAGATTACGACTCAGATGAGCCGCTTGATTCAGGTACTCCAGAATACTGGGAAACAATTGACAGTCTCATTGAGGCCGTCAACCAGACCCTTGGGATCGAAGATGTTTCCACCTTGGCCTCAGGTCACAAGGTCTCATTTAAGCGTGCAAAGCGGCCGCATAGAGTGTTTAGTTCTCACCCAGAGTTTGAGGACATAGTAAACAATCCCTGACTTCATTGCCTTATCAGAGCGGTCGTCTGTTCGGGGAGAAGTTGGATCAGCTCATCTCTGATTCCACAGGTAGAAAGAGCAGTCGTTAAGCAGCCGTTTCGCCACCCACCTCAGACACGGTTTCGGGCCTTTCGCAACCCCGGGTGAGCTGCAACGACCAATCCCGCCGCTTCAGGTCATCCCAGCCAGGACAGGGACCGGCAGGTCTCATATAGAGCCAACCCATTGGGGAGATTGCGTACCCACCAGCCCAGATCAAGAGGACCTAGGTCCCAGAGATCTGCAGCCAAATGACTCGAGGCAATCTCAAGGCGACTTCAGCAAGGTAGGCGGCCGCCTGCTTTGGTTTCGCCACACCTGGCTCTCCGTCTAACACGACACATGGGTAACGGAGCTGGTGTCCTCAGGGTACAAGATAGAATTCATCAAATACCCCCCAAGATGGTTTTTTCTTTCCCGTCTTCCAAAAGTAATCGCCTGAGCAGGGGCTTTACTCAAAGCCATAAAATTACTCCAGCACAACGGAGTCATTGTTCCCATACCGGAGAACGAAAAATATGGGTTCTACGCCAATCTGTTCACGGTGCCCAAAAAGGATGGGGCCGTTCATCCGGAAATGTCTGATCCTGATAGTCTCTCCGTTCAGTCATATCTGCCATGGGGCGGGGAGAATACTTGGCCTCTATCGACATCCAAGACGCCTACCTACACATTCCCATTTTTCCCCCACACCAAAGGTTCCTGTGCTTCGCCATCAATAGCCTACACTTTCTGTTCGCAGCACTTCCTTCAAGTTGGCCACCGCTCCCAGGGTATTCACAAAGGTCATGGCAGTCGTCATGGCCACCCTGCACTCCCGAGGCATAGTTGTCTTTCCTTATTTAGACGACCTCTTGGTCAAAGGCCCTTCCTTTCGGGCATGCAAGGAGAGTGTCCGCATCACGCTAGATCCTCTTTCCCGCTTAGGATGGGGGTCAGTCTGAAAAAGTCATCCCCTGTGCCAGCTCAGAGGATCGCCTTCATGGGAATGATCTTCAACACTTCCCGAGGGTTGGTAATTCTCCTTCAGGACAAGGCCTTAGCTCTCCGGCAGGGAGTCCGGAAGCTGCGCCAATCGGTCCCTCATACCATCCGCTTCTGTATGAGGATCCTAGGAAAGATGGTGGCAGCAATGGAGGCAATTCCATTTGCCCAGCTCCATCTTCGCCCCCTGCAGCACGCCCTGTTATCAGTCTGGAACAAAAGCCCATTCTCTCTCGATCGCCGATGGCTGTTGCCCACGCAGGTCACACAGGCACTCGAGTGGTGGACAGCCAGTGCATCACTTCTCCAGGGCAAGCCCTTTCCCCCAGACCATTGGTTGATGGTCACAACCGACGCCAGCCTCCTCTGCTGGGGAGCGGTTTTTCGCCACCACACGATCCAGGGACGGTGTTCGCCGCAGGAGGCACGCCTCCCAATCAACTTGTTGGAAATACTGGCAATCCGGCTAGCTCTGCTACAGTTTCATCACCTTTTAGCAGGCCGGCCCATTCAGATTCAATCTGACAACGCCACAGCTGTGGCTTACATAAATCATCAGTGGGGGGGGGGGGCACCTGCAGCAGGGCAGCCATGCGCAAGGTAGGGCATGTGCTTCATTGGGCCAAGAGAAACCACTCGGCGATATCGGCAGTCCACATCCCAGGCATGTAGGACTGGGCGGCAGGGTCTCGCATCCGGGGAATGGTCACTTCATTCTGAGAATCTTCCAGCAGATCTGCCAACGATGGGGGACGCCGGATGTGGACCTAATGGCTTCCAGAGTGAACGCCAAGGTACCAGCGTTTGTCGCTCGATCCCGGGATCCACAGGCAATTGCCGTGGATGCGCTTGTTCTGCCATGGAACCAGTTTCGCCTCCCATACCCATTTCCCCTGTTGCCACTACTTCCGAGGGTCATCAAGCAGATCAAGGCGGAAGGGGTGCTAGTGATTCTGCTGGCCCCAGATTGGCGTCGTCGGGCATGGTACGCAGATCTGCTACAGCTACTCGCCGACGTTCCTTGGCGCCTGCCAGAGCGCCCAGACCTACTGTCCCAGGAAACGATCTACCACCTGAACTCAGGGGCCCTGTGTTTGACTGCTTGGCCGTTGAATCCTGGATTCTAACCCAGGCTGGGTTCGGCCGCAATGTGGTCGCTACAATGGGTAGCGCCCGGAAGCCGGCATCAGCACGTATTTATCACCACACCTGGAAGGTTTTCTTCACATAGTGTCGGAACCATGGTTGTTCTCCACTGAGATTTTCTATTCCCAACATCTTGGCTTTTCTCCAGTCTGGCCTAGACTCAGGCTTGGCACCAAGTTCCCTCAGGAGACAAATATCGGCCTTATCCGTTCTGTTCCAGCGCAGGATTGCTACCAATCTGCAGGTGAAGCCTTTTCGTTCAGGGAGTCTCCCACTTGGTACCTCCTTATATGGCGCCCCTGGACGCTTGGGACCTTAACCTGGTCCTAAGTGTTCTTCAGTAGACTCCATTTGAACTGTTACAGGAGATCTCTTTAACCTACCTTTCTTGGAAGGTAGTATTTCTTGTGGCAATAACGTCAATCAGGCGGTTTTCAGAGCTGGTAGCTCTATCCTGCCGAGCTCCGTTTCTGGTGTTCCACAAAGAAAGTGGTTCTCAGACAAGCCCCTCTTCTGCCGAAGGTCATTTCCTCGGTTCACATTAATGAGGATATTGTCCTGACCTCTTTTTGTCCTGCATCGGTACACCGTGTGGAAAAGGCTCTTCACACGTTGGACCTGGTGAGAGCTCTCAGGAGGTACGTGGCGCGGACGGCACCCTTTCGTCAGACGGACACGCTGTTCATGCTTCCCGAGGGGTGCAGGAAGGGACTCGCTGCCTCAAAATCGACCATAGCCAGTTGGATTCGTTTGACTATTCAGGAGTCTTACCGCATCAGAGGCACACCAGTTCCAGCAGGGATCAGAGCGCACTCTACTCGGGCAATGGGCGCCTCTTGGGCGCTTCGGCACCAGGCATCGGCAGAACAGGTTTGCAAGGCTGCAACCTGGTCCAGCTTGCACACATTCGCAAGGCACTATAATATCCATACTCGGGCTTCGTCAGATGCGAGTCTGGGTAAAAGGACTCTCCAAGCTTGTAGCTTGGATCGGTGAGTCAACTTCCCACCCAGGGACTGCTTTAGGACATCCCACAGTACCTGTGTCCCCCAATGAGGCGATGGAGAGACATGGATTTTTGTGATAAACTCACCGTAAAATCCTTTTTTCCGAGACGCTCATTGGGGGACACAGCACCCACCCTGTTAGCCAAGTTAGCTTCTGTTTTGTTTAATATACTTTTTTGAATGTTATTAGGGTGGTGTCTTTTCTAGACATGTTCTTACCTGCATTAAGGTTGATATTGTCTAATTTTTGTTTGATCTCCTACTGCTTTTGCACCAAACTGATTCCGCCCGCAACCGGGGCCAGGGTGTATACGTCGGAGGAGGAGCTAACCTCTTTTTTTCACTTAGTGTCAGCCTCCAGGCGGCAGTAGCATACACCCACAGTACCTGTGTCCCCCAATGGGCAAAAAAAACACTGCACTCCAGAGAAAAAGGAAGGTTGTTCGGTGCTCAAGTAAGTTTTCCAACCCATAAATATGTACAAAAATACTTGGCACTCAAAAATGAAGAAGCAGTATATTTTTTATTTCTTTTGGTTTCTTCTTATCTAATTCCAACCAGATAGACTTGTGCTCCAGTCTCTATATAATACCAGCATAGACTTTGCTACCACCTAAGGATATCTATTACCCTATCGGTATCTTTTGCAGTTTTCTACCAAAAGAAACCAAAAAACCTTTCTGATGAAGGTCTGTTGTTGGACCGAAAACGTTCATACGATATGAGTATATTTTTGTCTGGATGCTAAATAAAGAATATACTGCTTCTTCATTTTTGAGTGCCAAGTATTTTTGTACATGTGTCCCCCAATGAGCGTCTTGGAGAAAAGGATTTTACGGTGAGTTTACCACAAAAATCCATATTTCATAGTCATGAAAATAAAGAAAGCTCTTTGAATGAGAAGGTGTGTCCAAACTTTGGGTCTATACATATAGAAGGTCTACCTTCTGATCATTTTTGAAGCTTTCCACCCTATTCATCTCATTCATGTTGATGTCTAATCTCTTATTTATAGTAAAATCCACATGAAAGAATAATATTTCAGAAAAGCCATTTAAAAGCTGTGTTTTTTTGTCCACTCAATTTACATCATGTACTAGAAGAGACTAGGAAGCAGCACTGTCTGAACCTAAATCACATTAATGAAGTAATATCTGTCAACGTTATTTGCAGGAAAACTTTTTTTTAATTTACCTTCGGAGAGGCTACAATATTTGTGCTTGCATCACTACATCAGTGCGTTCTGTGCCCATATTGTTTACATGGAGGGACAGATGCTGTAGTATCTGCCTTTATAGTGTGAGACAGGAATGCAATACTATCTGTGCCTATATTATTTGCAGGAAGAGAAATGGAGGCCGTGCTATAGAAATGTGCTATACGGTGTATCTGCCTGCATAATTTTTTACAAAGATTTACTATTTTAACATGGTGATGAAATCCCCATAATCTGAGAGCAAACAGGGTACCCTACAAGTGCAGTGAACTTAATAAGGAAATATTGCTTGGTCAGGGTATTGACTTATCGGCTGTTTTATAATATGAAGATTTATATGGGAACTTTCATGTAAAAAAACACTAATAACCTGCAGGTATGTCGTTAATCTAAAGGTTATAATAGCGTTTTAAAGCTGTGTGGCCGTCACACTGAAAGCCCTGCTGCCGGGCACCCCTGGCTTTCAGTGATGGAGGTGCTGCTGCTGTGGCTTCAGTCATTGCATCGGTGCTGAGCCGGCTGTCAGCCAGTGCCGGGACGCAGTTACTGCCGCGGCTCACTGTGTACTGATTGGTGACTGCATTTCCTCCTGGCAGAGGGGCTTTCAGTACAGAGGCTGAGTGATCCAAAGTCCATTGTGATACCCAGTCAGTTTCTCTTTTTTAGGTGTGTTCACATGTACTGAAATTGCTGCAGCTTTTCACATTTTGTCATTGAATATCCACAGTGGAATACAGCCGCAGTAAAGTGACTGAGATTAATAATCCATGTATGCAGAAACGTTACACACAGATCTTGATTGACAAAACGATGAAAAATACACGACCAAAATCCAAATATACTACATAGAAAATGTTTATTAGGGATATACAGATACAGGGAGGAGGGAAGATACCCCTAAAAGGCACAAGTTGGCTAAAGACGCTCAATGGATCAAAGCATACATGATATATATGATAGAAATAGAGGCAATGTATGGAGTATAAACCATGTCAATATTGCTACAATAGAAAATACATGTGGCAGTCACAAATGGGGTATCGAATCATACCTGTAAACAGGTCACCTAATGGATAATATATAAGCTAAATAGCAATCATTAAACACCAAACCAAAGGACAATATAAGCAGATGGTATCATATCTATTGTTGTGCCACCCACAAAGCCTAACACCATATGCAAAGCGGCAACCCACCCCACAATAATCATATAAGGTGTCAAATACCTGGAATAGTCACGAAGGGCAGGAGCTTGGTCCAAGAGCGTCGGAGAGAGAAATAGGGTCCTCGATCCCCCCCTGTACCTCCCGGTGGTCTTGGATTCCCTCCCGGTGGTCCTCTGTCCCGCTGGCGTCCTCCGGTGGGCGCCGCCATCTTGGATCCGGAAGAAAATGGCGGGCGCATGCGCAGTGCGCCCGCCGCGAATCTGCCGGCTGGCAGATCCATTTTGATCACTATGATAAACTGTCATAGTGATCAAAATAATAAAAAAAATAAATAACCCCCCGTTTATCACCCCCTTAGTTAGGCAAACATAATGAAATAAAGAAAATATTCTTTTTTTTCATTTTTCCATTAGGGTTAGGGTTGGAATTAGGGTTAGGGTTGGAGTTAGGGTTAGAATTAGGGTTGGAATTAGGGTTAGGGCGAATTAGGATTAGGGTTGGGATTAGGGTTAGGGGTGTGTTGCGATTAGGGTTGGAGCAAGAATTAAGGGGTTTCCACTATTTACCAACTTTGGGGGTCTAATTTCTCCTGTTACCCTTGGGAAAATAAAAAAAAATTGGGGGCTAAAAAAAAAAAATCACTTTTGTGGTAAACAAAAAGACTTTATTTTCACGGCTCTGCGTTATAAACTTCTGTGAAACACTTGGGGGTTCAAACTGCTCACCACACATCTAGATAAGCTCCTTGGGGGGTCTAGTTTCCAAAATGGGGTCATTTGTGGGGGGTTTATACTGTTTAGGCACATCAGGGGTTCTGCAAACGCAACATGACGCCTGCAGACCATTCCATCAAAGTCTGCATTCCAAAATGGCGCTCCTTGTCTTCCGAGCTCTCCCATGCGCCCAAACAGTGGTTCCCCCCCACAAATAGGGTATCAGCGTACTCAGGACAAATTGCACAACAACTTTGGGGGTCCAATTTCTCCTGTTACCCTTTGGAAAATAAAAAAGACCAGGCTAAAAAATCATTTTTGAGGGAAAAAAAAATGATTTTTTATTTTCACGGCTCTGCCTTTATAAACTTCTGTGAAGCACTTGGGGGTTCAAAGTGCTCCCCACATATCTAGATAGGCTCCTTCGGGGGTCTAGTTTCCAAGATGGGGTCACTTGTGAGGGGTTTATACTGTTTAGGTACATCAAGGGCTCTGCAAACGCAACATGACGCCCGCTGACCATTCCGTCAATGTCTGAATTCCAAAATGGCACTCCTTCCCTTCTGAGCTCTCCCATGCACCCAAACAGTGGTTCCCCCCACATATGGGGTATCAGCGTACTCAGGAGAAATTGGACCACAAAAGTTGTTGTGCAATTTGTCCTGTTACCCTTAGGAAAATAAAAAATAATGGGCTAAAAAATCATTTTTCAGGGAAAAAAAAAAGATTTTTAATTTTCACGGCTCTGCGTCTATAAACTTCTGTGAAGCACTTGGGGGATCAAAGTGCTCACCACATATCTAGATAAGCTCCTTCAGGGGTCTAGTTTCCAAAATGGGGTCACTTGTGGGGGTTTATACTGGTTAGGCACATCAGTGGCTCTGCAAACGCAACATGACGCCCGCAGACCATTCCATCAAAGTCTGCATTCCAAAATGGCACTCCTTCCCTTCCGAGCTCTCCCATGCGCCCAAACAGTGGTTCCCCCCACATATGGGGTATCATCATACTCAGGACAACTTGCAAAACAACTTTAGTGGTCCAGTTTCTCCTGTTACCCTTGAGAAAATAAAACATAGCAGGCTAAATTATCATAGAGGAAAAAAAAGTGATTATTTTATTTTCACTGCTCTCCGTTCTAAACTTCTGTGAAGCACATGGGGGTTCAAAGTACTCACCACTTATCTAGATAAGCTCCTTGGGGGGTCTAGTTTCCAAAATAGTGTCACTTGTGGGTTTTTTTCACTGTTTAGGCACCCCAGGGGCTCTCCAAAAGCGACATAGCGTCCAATCTCAATTCCAGCCAATTCTGCATTGAAAAAGTCAAACGGTACTCCTTCCCTTCTGAGCTCTGCCGTGCACCCAAACAGTGGTTTACCCCCACATATGGGGTATCAGCGTACTCAGGACAAATCGCACAACAACTCTGGGGGTATGATTTCTCCTGTTGCCCTTGTAAAAATAGACATATCGAAGAAATTTTACCACTAACATGATGTACTATATGTCATAAAACAGTCTCAGAATCAGTGGGATCCGTTAAAGCATTCCAGAGTTATAACCTCATAAAGTGACAGTGGTCAGAATTGTAAAAATTGGCCTGGTCATTAAGCTGCAAACTGGCTCTGTCGCTAAGGGGTTAAAATAAAGCTGGAGTGGCGGCCCAATGATCGCTGCTGGTGCAGCTTTTGTTACACCTATCAGTTAAGACTGCCAGCCAAACATGACAAATGTAGTAATACATAGTGGCTATTTAGATGACTGGCCATCCATTCATTGAAAGAGAATAATTTATGCCCCCCCCCCCCCAGAATTGACGCCAATAGGCCAGGGAACATTGAAATCCTGAGGTGTAAAGTGGGGTGCCTTAAAGGGAATCTGTCCTCTCATTTTTGGCCAATGAGCTGCGGCCACAGCCATCAGGGGCTTATCTACAGCATTCCAGAACAAGGCTCTCATTGACTTACACTGATGAGTGCCCTCCGGCTCGCAACATGAAACACAGGAGCAGCCGGTCACAAACTGCAGGAGACGTACTGGACTGGTGGCTAAAACAGATGAAAACACTGTAAGATGCCTTGCACTTCTTCCACACCTGGCTGAGGAGGACATGCCATTAGGTTGGTGTAATTCAGACAAGTAATCGATTCAAGAATTTCTGCTTTCGATCCCTCGGCATGGCTTAACTCAGCAGAGACCTACAGAAATGTGGGTACAACTGATGCTTGGCCTTTGTTCACACTGTGTTTGTTTGTGCTTTATTTTTAGCATCATATGTCATGCTCCTGACGTGCATGCTATTGGTAAACTCCATCTTCCTTTTTTTGTTCTTTTTTTTTTTTTTTTCTAATGGAAGTCTATGGACGATGGATGCTGCAGTGTGGCATGACCTTTTCAATCGGATTTCCTGACTTTTCCTTTAAACAGATATCATTACGGTCAGTGGGTGATAGATGTTAGGACTCGTGCACACGACCTTAAATATCAGACAAGGGCATTGGTCATTTTGCTGGATAGCACTCGTCCCCATGTTACTCTGTGGTGCTATGCACATGTCCAATTTCCGATTTTTTTTTTTACCAAGTGGTCCAAGGAAAAAAATAGCAACGTGTGCGATTTGCTCCCGATAAACAGAACCTACTCGGCCATTCTGGTGCGTAGTGTGGTCCGATTTTCACGGACCGAGAATAGAGAAGATGGAGAAATTATTATTTTTACTTTTTTTTTTTTTTTTTGCCTCCAAGAAAATCGGATCCCACTCTGTGTGAGCTGCATATTGGGACCGATTTCTCGGATGGAGGAGACGGTCGTGTAACCCTAGCCGTAGACAGTCATCACAGGCCCTGTGTGACACACACTCTTGGAGCTCTTTCTCATCCCACCCCATAATGGTGCCCCCAATATACATTATTTTGGTGATTCTGTTGCATTATAATTGACCCCCATGTATTTATATGTAAGAAGTGTCTGCCATACCATCAGGTCGGTAGCTGCAGTGCCTGGGAGGGCGCTTACATACCGTGCGCACTGCGTCTCCGAGTGCATTAGGTGAAGAGTGAAATTCCTAGGAGCCCTCTGTAACTGGCGCTCCTCACATTACTAATGAACTGCGGATCCTCCATAGCTGCAAGGTTAAATCGGTGAAGCGGCTCCTAATTTGGTTTGACTTACAATGTTTACTTTCTGACTTGCTTGTTTTGGTACTTGGGGTTAATAATTTATGAAACACATTGAACTGGAAACATATCAGTCTTCCGTGCAAGAACTCAAAGTATTGGGTGTTTTGCAAAGCCGTGTCACTGACGTTGGCCTTCTCACATCATCGCGTGTCGTGTGGCAATGCAGCAACTTCGAGGAAAAATACTTTAATCCAAAATGATATGTTAGTAATGTGTGGCTCCAATTCATTCCATTAGTACTGGCGATGGCTGTTTAAAGGGAACCTGTCAAGTTGTACATGTAGTATGATGTGTGGACTGGAGACGCCGAGCAGAGGGATATTATTATTGTTATTTATTTTTAGAGCGCCGTGGATTTCATAGTTCTCGTATAACTTGTGCATTGAAATCCCCCTTGTTTGTTTGCATATGAGTCCAGTAGGCGGGCCTACTAGTGATTGACAGCATGCATGCATGTAGGACCGCCCTCTGGACTCCTCTATACAAACACCGCTGAAACTTTAAAAAAAAAAAAAATGTATAAAAATCTAATCGTCTTCTCCTGGCCTGCCGATCTGATACCTTTTTCAACATGACAGGTTTCTTTTAATGCCAGTAATGGTGGTGATTGTAAGCCTGTCCCTACTACTAGCTATAAATAATATGTAACTCCTGAAAAGTGAAGTATTCTACATTAATATAGATATCTGATGATCCGTATGACCAACTGTACTCTAAATATATACATTTATGGGAAGGTCAGGCGCACGGCCTGGCTGTACCCTATAGGAAGCGCTCCAACCTCCACATATAATCCTTAGTCAGTAGGTGTTTTAAAAGATGGCCACTTGTTCTTATTTTGTAGTAATATCCTAAGTCATTAATAATACAAAAAGCTGTACTGCTACCCTTATTACACTGCCGCACCAAGCATGGAGCAGGGGTGAGGCCGCAGTCCCATGCACTACCCCGGTTACTCCTTGTTGTTGCATACAGTATATGCTAGAAAATACAGTGATCCGGGTACATTGAAGGAGTCAGTATAACACAGAAGATGGTTTTTTTTAGATGTATTGCTTTACATATTGTCTGGTGTTGATTAGTAGAATTATAACAGATTCTTACAGCTTAATGTACAGTGGATAGAAAAACTCCACACACCCCTGTTAACATGCCAGGATTTTGCCATGTAAAAAAAACCATACTAAGAAGAATAATTTCAGAACTTTTTCCACCCTTGTCACCCATAATCTGTACAAATCCAATGAGAGAGAAACAGATAATGTTGGCCGTAAAAGTAAAGAACTAAACTAACGTGGTTTGTATAAATATGCTTTCCGTGGAGAGTCAGGGGCCTGTCATACACACCGGATTATTGGATGATCGGGAAAAAGTCGTCTGTGTCCAACCTTTTCTCCTATGTGACCTGTATTAAATGGGCTAACAGCAGACAGTCACACTGCAATAATAATAATGTCCGACTTGAGGCAAACTATGATTTTAAAGTTTGTTGCCGCCTTCTGCGTCCACATAGATGTGATTTACACCTTGGGGGTCTTATTCCAGGATAAGCTTTTTTTAATGGTTGCTGTGCCCACCGCTCTGTACTATTATAAATTTGCGTTTTGTTAATAGTATGTAAGGGACAGGTGAGTATTTTGCATTAAGTATTTTTTTAATTTTCCAGAACCTCCCTGCTGTTGATGAAGAAGGATACAGCATAAAGCCTGAAGAAAACCTGAATTATATCCTTCTCCTACTTATAGTCACTTACTATTGCTACATTGTGATTGTGCGTGGAGGCAGATGATATAAATCTTAGTTACACCACCTAAGAGCAGGACACATATTTACCAGGATTCCCATATCGAGCACCGAACACACAGCGGCAGTGACGGATCACCTCTCTCTCTGGTGAGACCCGGCCTATGCAGCCGCTTCATCGCGTCCTCTTTAATCACCAGATTTGGTATTTCTAAGTGACAAAGGATGATCCAGTTGTTTTGGTTCGGATGGCAGAAATGTCCAAGTGTCACTATGTCAATGGAAGTTATACCATAATATATGAAAGGCAAAACTTCCAATGTATTCTTCTGTCCCGCATGAATCGTCCCAATGGGTTTGTCAGCCCGTAAAGATAGATTATGGACAAATCAGGGGAATCCTTACAGTGAGCAGCACACACAATATGAGGATTCATAAGTCTGCAGTCACTCTATGGCTGGACAACCTCCTTTAAGTCTTAAGGCACCCATAAATATTAGACTAATGTCATCCAATCCTGCCGATATTGATTGGTTCAGCTGACAGTCTTATGGGTATACAGGGCCCCGACCTCATCTATCGGGGGAGATAAGGACCTGACATTTCCAGTTTGGGAGATAAACCACCTCCAGAGGTGTCTGTCCACTGCTGTCTTGTAGAAAGCACGTGAGCACTTGGCAGAGCAAGCGCTGCAGTGTAAGGGAGAGTCGGGCGAGATAGCTGCTTTCTAACTTACCGGCCAAACCATCTTTTCACAGACAACTATTTACAATGTATGTGAGTTTTATTGTTTGTTGTTGGCGCTGTTATTGTGCAGATTTATATTCGTACATTAGCATCTAATATATGGTGGATTTGGTTGGTAACTAAGCAGATAGACTACATATCAGTATAGTGACAGTGTCGCACCGCCTTGTGGGATGCAGGGCCTAGTACCTCGAAGGGTGGTTCAGTCACGGTGACTCCGATGGCTCTAACAATCCCTAGGTTAGGTGGCAATTAATAAAGGGGGAAGTTGACGGATATAGGAGTCTGAGAGTTATGTTGATGCCTGCAGGGTATAAGGCCGCAGACGAAAGAAGCATACACCAGGGGTCCTGTGCAAACTTGAAAGATGAACTTTACTGAATACTTGTAACAATTCTTATGTTTTTCATATAAGTCATGGATAGCAGATACAATTTTCCTTACACTGTGTCCGTCAAAGCCTTTTCTCGGTCCCGGCCTTGGGAGGATCGCAGTAACTTTTCATTTGACTAACTGTGCTGCGTGAAGGGGGAGGATTAGCTGACCTTAATTGGATCGGTGTATCTAGAAAATCTGCTGCACAGTTGTGCGGTTCCTTCTCTTGTGCTGTAAATGCGGGGCACTCCAAAAAGGGTGCTATTTGTACTACCCGCTTGTCCTAGACAAGGAGCCTCAATTTCCTACCTCCTCTCACCACCAAAACCGCACGTAACTCGACCTTTTCAGTCTCCCTCACACCTCCAACTGCCACTTATTTTCAAATCAGAAAAACAAGTTGCAATACTAAACTAAGGCAGAAAAGGGCAGCATAGTACTACAAGTGGTAATAACAAACTAAGACAGAAGAGGGCAGCATAGTACTACAAGTTGTAATACAAGCTAAGGCAGAAGAGGGCAGCAGAGTACTTCAAGTTGTAATACCAAAACAAGGCAGGAGAGAGCAGCATAATAAAATTTACCTCCGCCCAAGGCAACACGGGAACCCGGTGTCACAAATGCAATTTTGTAAAGGATAGAGAACACACTTACCATATGACAAATAACATACATTAGTAATGGTTTTTCTGGTCACTACAACAGTACGGTGGATAAAGAGGACCAATAAGCCAGTAATGTAACTATGCAATACATCATTACTTGGGTCTGATATCCTAATTGTTTCCTCTATAATAGATCTCCCTGAAATGACTATTTCTTTAACAACTTCACACATACCAAAGAAAATCACTTTTACTCATCAAGTGACTCCGACTCAGGCGATGATGGACCCAAGAAATTTCATGTGGAGATCAAACCTGTACAGCCTAACAATGGACCTCATCACCACGTGGCCTCTCTTGATGAGCTGAAGATGTCCATCGGGAATATCTCCCTCTCCCCGGCACCTTCTGTGAGTAATTGGGACTCCCTCAAATCACTTTGTTACAACGCACCTCATGTAGATGTGCTGAGATGTCTTCAGCCATGAGTACAGATGCAGAGTAGAAAGTGGAAATTGTAGTTAGCGTCAGGTTGTATTCACATTGCATCTCAGCGCTGTATGTGATGGGAGAGCCTTCGGTGCATATGTCGAAAGTATCCTTTCATCCACTAATTCTTCAAACAGTGGACATAGGAGTGCTTTTTGACCTTTACTGGGCTGGTATAGGTCAGTATGTCTCTTTTTCGGCTGTTTAGTCAAACATTAAAAGCAATGAAAATCTGCAGAGCAACGCCAAAACAACTTGCTCTGTGTATATTCCGGCATTAAGTCGAATATTCAGGATTGAGAGTCCTCAGTAGTTGATACCTTTTAATGACTAACTGAAAAGATGGTAATACATTGCAAGCTTTCGAGACTACTCAGGTCTCTTCATCAGGCAAGACTAATACAAAATCTGAAGTCACATATTTATGCATTAAGTCGTTAACTTATTTTAACCACTTGAGGATTCGAAAGGCGTGAAGTGGCTAAAAGAGGTGACCGGACCGGACCGTTCGTCTGGTGACTTCTGCTTATAAACTGCCACTGTTATATATAAAGTCGAACGCTATGATGACAACATAAGACTGCAAAGTAGCCGCTTCAGGAAAAACACTGCCAAGCGTCTTCTGCTTCAAAAGCTACGCGGGTATGCCGACATGTAAAAGTGGCTGCGTACACACATCCCTCATTATATGGGCACATGGAGTTTCTTTGGACTGTTTGGAGCACGTCCACTTCAGAAAGTCTCCAGACTCTTCCTGTTCATTTCTATTGTTGAACCACTTTGAGATTCATATGTTCAGGTTTTTCAGCATTATTTTTCCTCTTCAGATATAAAAAAAAAAAAAAAAGTGCCTGGTGGAATCTGATCTAAATCAGGCACTGTCCAATCACAGGATTGCAAAAATAAAAACCTCATCAAAACATCATAAAGAAATGAAAAATTCCCCCAACAACTACTCAAAGGAGTGTTTCCTGAGACAGTTTACCCTAAAAAATGTCTTGTTTTTAACCGCCACAAAAAAAACCCCTGTGTGTACATAGCCGTATTCTGCCTACTAAAATCTTCATTTAATTGTGCAAAATGTATAATTTGCTATTAATAACTAACAAGTAATTTGCTTTTTATCCCCCCTTAAAATATTGACATCAGCGACAAAGTCCGGTGAGTATGCACTAAAAAAATGCCCACACAAAGTAATTTTTACTTTAATTTGCTTTATCTTTTTTTCATATATATTTTTTGTGTTTTTATAGATTTCTATGAATGAAGGTCTAATAAAGATACGATCAGAATTGCCTGTATATTTTAGTGTACAGATTGTTATGCACTGTTTTATTATAATTTTTTTGGGGGGGACATATGCAATATATTATTTCTCTATTTTATTATATTTATTTCCAGTCCAGTTACTAATTTCCTAATTATATTAAAGCTCAGTGTCAATTTCGTAAGACGTGACGCTTTCTGCAGATTTTGTGTTCTTATTTTTTTCGTCTTCTAATTTCTAGGCACAAATGACAAGGAATACATCAAGTAAGTTGGATTTCTTTAGCTGTTCTACTTCTTGTACATTTTTTCCCACCTTTTGAGTATGCAGCTATTTGTATTTTCTTTTTCTTATTTAGGTGAAGAGGTGACAAAATTAAGAATGCCAGGAACTTTGGAGTAAGTGAAAAGAAAGACCTTATATACTAAAAGCAAGAATTATAAAGTTTGACTAAAGAAGCACAAAATCATTAGTCAGTCATGGTTCTGTCATTTGGATTAAAGGCAACCTGTCAGGAAAATATTGTAATTTAAAGTAGAGATGGTTGTAATACAGATCATAGTGATGCCTTTGGTGAAGAAATTTTCTGTTATTCTTTTTTTAAACAACATGTGAAGTTTTCTTCTGTTTAGATTTTGGTGCACAGGGGCCGGACTATGCACTGTTGTCTTCTTCCTGTCTGTGGTTCTCTGGCCCCTCCGCCTGCCTCCAGTCTTTGAATGACAGGTCACTGCTTTTTCTAGAGACCTGCCTTAGGCTGAGTGCACACAGTGCGGATTCTCCTGCAGATTTTTCTGCGCAGATTTTGCTGAATCCGCAGGTAAAATGACCGCAGCAGAATCCACACTGTGTGCACATAGCCTTAAACTATCGCACCATCATTGCCGTGAGCAGCGCATGTGCAGACTGAGTTCCCGGCTAGTCTACAATAAAATGAATTTGTCATTGCTGTGAGCTGCGCATGCGCCATAATCTCTAAAAGACATTGTTGTGTCAAGAGCTCAAATCTGCGCTTGTGCCGCCTATGGAAATGACTGTGCTGGCGCGAGTCACTGGAAAAGCAGTGACCTGTCATTCAAAGACCGGAGGCAGGCAGAGGGGCTTGGCAATCACAGACGGAGGAGAAGACCCAGTGCCCAATCCGGCCCCTGTGCACTGATATTTAATTAGCAGAAAACTTCAAAAGGTGTTTAAAGAACAACAACAAAGCAAATTTCTTCAACAAAGGTATCAGTGTGATCAGTGTTACAGCATTTAGTGACACAACACTTAGAAATTAGTTTCCTCCTTTTTCTGTGCTCCACTAAAAGAGCAACTTAAACCCCCGTCACCCACAGCGATCTCGCTAGTGAGATCGCTGCTGAGTCACAAGTTTTGTGACGCAACGGCGATCTCACCAGCGAGATCGCTGTGTGTGATACTTATCAGCGACCGGTCCCCCCTGCCGGGTATCGCTGATCGTGCTCGAATGGCCAGGACATTTTTTTGATCGTTGGTCTCCCGCTGGCCATCACGCATCACTGCGTGTGGCAGACGGGAGACCAGCAATCAGCGAGCTGGTAACCAAGGTAAACATCGCGTTTCTAAGCGCCGTGCGGCACTTAGAAACCCGATGTGTACGTTAGAAACCAGAACGCTGGTGCATGGAGCTGGTAACCAAGGTACACATCTGGTTTCTAAGTGCCGCGCGCTGCTTAGAAACCTGATGTTTACCTTGGTTACGAGCTCACTGCACCCGCGCGCTGGTTTCTAACATACACTGCGGGTAACTGAGCGATGTGCGTTGCTTGTTACCCACTTGTCGCTGTCCTGATTGCTGCTGAGATCTGCCTGTTTGGCAGCTCACCAGCGATCATGTAGCAACACACCAGCGATCCTGACGAGGTCATATCGTTGTCGGGATTGCTGGTGCATCATTATGTATGACGGGGCCCTTACTGTCAGCACACCAGTGGACACTATGTGCCGCTTTATAAGTGTTCACTGTTTTTTTTGTTTTTGTTTTTTGCCACTATATGCCACTCACCAAAGGACACTATATGCCGCTCAACTGGACGGCTGTATGCCGCTCACCAGTAACCTTACATGCTTCCTTCTAACAGTCTCCTATGTTCTTAGCAACCATAAATTGCTACTGTCACTTAACACAAAGGCAAATCACATGATCGCTATATACAAACCAGAATATCTGCACGTCTTCAGACTACAGTTTAACAATTTTTACACTTAAATTTTACAGCAGAGTCAACAATGATCTTTTAGCCTGGGATCCATTGTTTGGCAGTTCAGTAGAGACATCCTCCATATCCTCCTCCAGTTCTACAGGTAATTATTATTTATTTTCAAATAGGAATATACTGATTTATTTCCCCTCTTAATATAAAAACTTGTTTGTCTTGGATCTTTATACCTTTTTCTGGTCTTGTGTTTTAAGAGAATATTATGTGCATGTAGGCCCTAATTTATCAAGACTGGTGATCTTGGTGCGCTGGAGTTTGAGGCTTCTTATTGAGCAAGAGGTGCACACCCCTTAATGATTCAAGAACGTCTGACAAATGGTGTGCACCTCACCACAAATCTTACTTAAGTCCCTGCTGGAGTAAGATTTGGGATGTATCGAACGCAGCCACTCATCATGAATTTGATGGGTAGCTGTCACCACGCCACCCTTCTGCCACCCTTCACCCACTTTGTCAGAGTTAGGCAAAAGTGGTGTGAAACCGCCAAAAGGCACGGTTTTAGAGTTATGCCAAAATTTTGCAACATTTCAAAGCTTTTTCCTTCAAAATTCTGACGTAAAAGCTTTGATGAATCTGGCATATAGTGAATTTGGTAAAAGTCAGAATTTTGGCATTCATGAATATGTTTCATATAATTTAAGAAAAATCCGCTGTCCCAGAATAGTAACATGAGTCTTCTTGAAATAGTTTAATAAGTTCAGTAATATCACTGTTTCTTATACAACCATTTTGTGAAGGTAATTTCTTAGGACTATGGGAACAGTTGGGTCAACAAACTTTGCATAAATGAATAGTGCAAACAAATGTAAGAAACTTTGTAATACACCTAAACAGAGAATGCTGCTTCTTTATTCGGTCGTCCATGACAGCACCACCTGAGAGAGGGGATCCGCCCTTTAGGAACAGGAAACCTACAGATACAAAAAGGGTGGCACCTCTCCCACGCATCAGTTGGTTTCCTGTTCCTAGAGGACAGGACACTCTACAGATCGTCCGTCAGAATCATCATGGAATACCCAGGCCGGCTGACCGACCCAGGTAGCGAGGGGGTCTCCTACCTCGGTCAGTGCGGGGTCCCTGGAAGCGCCACGGTGGGGCCGGGTAGGTCACCACGGCAGTGGACGAAGCAGGTGGAGCAAGGGTCCGGTGGATGCCGTCTCCAGAGCCAGCACCTGGTAGGTATGCCCCGGTGCGCTTCCCCAGGCCCGGTCCTCCGGGTCAGTGCTGTCTCCTGGCCGGGCTCATGGCGGCGGGCAAGGGGGGTGCTGGCACTCCGGGCGGGCCTGCGCGGCTCCTTCGCGCGCGCTCCCGCAGGGCTCTGTGAGCGGCGGAAGTGACGCGGCGGAAGGGGCGGAGCGATAGCGCCGATACCGGAAGTCGGGTGCCGGCGGCCTCCGGCGCGCGCCGCGGGTGCATGCCGGTCCGGGGGTCGCGCGGCGACCCGGCAAAGGCGAGGGGGGCCGGAGCATGGGGGAGGGAACGCAAATGCCGGGGGGTGGTGCTAGGACAGTATGCCTGCTGACCCGGACAGGAGGCCATATAAGGCAGATGGGGACGCCGCTGGGGTGCTTCTGAAGGCCCCAGCAATGGAGACGTCGGAAGCCCCCTTAGTCCAGCAGGACGAGACGCAGGAACACCCGCAGAAACAGGCGAGTGGCCAGCAGAAGAAACAGAAACGAACCAGCGACCAGAGCCGCGAAAGTTCCTCCAGAAAGGACCCCCCTGCCTCCCTCCGTGATCCGGTACCTGCCTCATCTGCATGGGTAAGAGATCTCCGTGAATGTACCCTGATGCAGTGTTCCTTTATGTTTTTTTTCAGGGGAAGAAGGTTACGGGAAAACAGAAACACAGGGAATGTGCCCTCTGTAGTTCCACCCTACCAGATGGCCACCCTAAAAAATTATGCCAGCCATGCATACGGCAGACGGTAGGAGTTATTAAGGACAGGGAGTCCAGGGGTAGATTGTCAGGCCCTTATACTCTCCCCCGTTTATGCAGGTAGCAGAAGAGACACCTGACTTCACTTCAAACCTGAGAGACATGATCAGGGCAGAAATGAAAGCTTTACCTCAAAGAGAACCTTCTAGGAGAAGAGAGGCTAGTGGTTCAGGCTCGGAGGCCTCAGTCGCCCCTGGGAAGGGCGACAATTCCTCGGACTCCTCGGCCTCCTCGTCGTCTTCCTCGGATGAAGACTCTAGCCGGTTCTGCTTCCCCTTAGACCAGATGGACAAATTAGTGAAAGCTATACGGTCCACCATGGGGGTAGCGGACAAAAAACGGGAACTCTCAGCACAGGACATTATGTTCGGGGGTTGGACCCCAAAAAACGTAAAGCCTTTCCATTAAACGAAAAGGTTCAGAGCTTAATTGATAGAGAATGGAAGAGACCGGAAAAAAGGGGCTCCATGCCACCAGCCTTTAAGCGGAGATACCCCTTCGAGGACCCGGTAGTAAATAGATGGGATAAAGCCCCGAAACTAGATGCTGCAGTAGCCAAAGCATCTAAAAAATCCGCCATACCATTTGACGATATGGCCTCCCTGAAAGATCCGTTAGATAAGAAAGCGGATTCTTTCCTTAAAGGGACATGGGAGATGTCAGCAGGCGCGTTAAGACCAGCGGTAGCTGCCACCTGTACAGCCAGGTCCATGATGGTCTGGCTAGATCAGCTAGATTCCGAACTAAGAGATGGAGCTTCAAGATCATCTATTCGGAAAAATTTACCCATCATTCAGAATGCCGCAGCGTTTTTAGCCGATGCTTCTGCAGACTCTGCAAGAATGGCGGCAAAAGCCGCAGGTCTGTCTAATGCAGCGCGAAGAGCGCTCTGGTTAAAATGCTGGCCAGGAGATATTCAAACCCGGTCCCGTCTCTGTTCCATTCCCTGCGAGGGGGAGTACCTATTCGGTCCCGTCTTGGACGAATTGTTGGAGAAAGCTGGAGATGACAAAAAGAAATTTCCCAGTCTCCCGAACCCCTCGTACAGACGTCCCTTCGCCAGGAAAGGGGTTTTCCGGAGAAGGCCGTCCAGAGATCAGGGCAGATGGGATGATAAAAAAAGGAAAGGTACAGGATTCATGTTTGGGGGAGGGCGCCAGGAAGGTCCAGCTCGGGACACGAAAAAGCCACCCCAATGACTAGTGGCCCCGGTAGGAGGGAGACTAGCTGCCTTCTACCCATCCTGGTCTCTGATCTCCAATAGCAGCTGGATATTGGGGATAATAGCCGTGGGACTACGACTAGAGTTTTCTAGGGTTCCCCTTGATCAATTTAAAATCACCCCACTCAGGTCATCTGCGGCAGAACAAGCTGCCCTGGAAGCCGAGGTTCATATCCTGTGCGCTAAGAAAGTCCTGATAGAGGTTCCAGAGGAAGAATGGGGGAAGGGATTCTACTCCCCTCTGTTCCTGGTCCGCAAACCGGACAGCTCCTTTAGGACAATAATTAACCTTAAAGCCCTCAACAAATTTTTGGTCATACGTCCCTTTAAGATGGAAACTATTAAATCTGCAATAAAATTGCTGTTCCAAAATTGCTTCATGGTGGTGTTAGATTTAAAAGACGCATACTACCATATACCCATCCATGCAGGCCATCAGCGGTTCCTCAGAGTGGCGGTTCATTTGGATGGGTCAATTCGACATTTCCAATATGCGGCCCTCCCTTTTGGAGTGGCAGTCGCTCCCCGAGTGTTTACTAAGGTGATAGCGGAGGTCATGGCCCATCTACGTGAATCAAACATTCTGGTGATCGCCTACCTGGACGATTTTCTTATTGTAGGTAAAACGGCGAACCATTGTTTACAACAGCTACAAAAGGCAATGTCTGCCCTAGAACGGTTAGGATGGTTGCTGAACGTCAAAAAGTCCCGGTTGCAGCCAATGAAAGTCCAACAATTTTTGGGCCTAACCCTGGATTCTGAAAAACAGGAATGCCGTCTGCCTCCGGACAAGCTTGTTCGCCTCCATTATCAGATCCTGAACGCCTCCAATAACCCCACCATGTCCCTCAGAAAAGCCATGTCAATCTAGGCTCTCTCTCGGCCTGTATCCCGGCAGTCCAGTGGGCCCAGTTTCATGCAAGGAAACTACAGAGCGAGGTCTTATTACATCAAAAAGTCCTTGGAGGTTACTTGGAGGGTCAGCTAACCTTATCCCGTAACACAAGGGAGTCCCTAGAGTGGTGGTTACACAAGGATAACTTATTAAAAGGGGTGCCCTGGGAGTATAACGTAACCCACATAGTCACCACGGATGCTAGTCCTTACGGTTGGGGAGCTCATATGGGTGAAATTTTAGTCCAGGACCGATGGCAACATCATCAGTTAGGAATGTCATCTAACCTAAAAGAATTAACGGCAGTAGAACAGGCGGCTAAAAAGCTCCTTGTGTATCTACAGGGCCATCATGTGCGAGTGTTCTCCGACAATCAGGTCACCGTGGCATACATCAATCGCCAAGGTGGGACTCGTTCCAGACCCCTGATGTTGGTAGCAGAACGGTTGTTCCATCTAGCAGAACAATACTTCCTATCTTTAACAGCATTGCATATAAAAGGAAAAGACAACATCACGGTAGACTTTTTAAGCCGCAATCGGCTAAAGCAAGGGGAATGGTCTTTAAACACCTCCATATTCAAACTGATTGTTCAAAAGTGGGGATATCCAGAGGTAGACCTATTCGCCACCAGAGACAACACTCAATTGGAACAATTCTGCTCCCTGAATCCCAGAGAAAATCCTCTGGCGGTAGATGCCTTCCTGATAAACTGGGACTTCAAACTAGCCTACGCCTTCCCTCCCCTATCTCTTCTACCCCTAGTGATGAGGAAAATCAGGAAAGACAGAGCAAGGGTGATAGTTATCGCTCCGTTTTGGCCCAGGAGAGCATGGTTCTCATGCCTCAGGACCATGTCGGTGTCCGATCCTTGGGTTCTGCCGGACATCCCGGATCTCCTGTCCCAGGGCCCAGTCTTCCATCCTCAGGTGGCTGGCCTTCATCTGACGGCGTGGAGTTTGAACGGTCATTATTAGAAGAAAAGGGTTTCTCCACAGACCTAATTAACACCCTTCTTAAAAGTAGGAAAATCATTACCACAAAAATTTACGTCAGGATTTGGAAAAAATTCCTTCAAAACTCAGAAGTAATCGCTGGGGATTCAGCACCTATAATGCAGATATTAGAGTTCCTACAAAAAGGTCTAGACATGGGACTCTCTACCAGTACCCTTAAAGTACAAGTGTCAGCCTTGGGGGCTCTGTTTAGCTGCAACATTGCTTGTAATTATTGGATAAGCAGATTCATTAAGGCAGCAGGTAGATCCAGGCCAATAATGAAGGATAGGTTTATGCCGTGGGACTTGCACCTAGTCCTCACTGCTATGACAGAGACTCCATTCGAACCTATCTCGTCGGCTTCCCTAAAAATCCTGTCCCTCAAGGTAGCCTTCCTGGTAGCTCTGACATCAGCTCGCAGAATAAGCGATATTCAGGCTTTATCTAGGTGTCCTCCTTATTTACAGTTTAAAGAGGATAGGGTAATACTCAGACCTGATCCAGCGTACTTGCCAAAGGTAGTTTCTAGTTTCCATAGGACGCAGGAGATAGTTCTGCCATCCTTCCTCCCTAATCCAACTAATGAGAAGGAAAGGAAACTACACACCCTGGATGTCAGGAGAGGCCTCATAGAATATCTGTCAGTCACTGATCCCTGGAAGAAAGATAATGCCCTATTTATCTCTCATCAAGGCCCCAGAAAAGGTTGTAGAGCATCAAAAAATACACTAGCCAGATGGATTAGAGAGGCGATTGCAATAGCATACACATCAAAGGGCAGGTCGCCACCCGGAAAGCTGAGGGCGCATTCCACCAGGGCAATGGCAACCTCATGGGCCGAAAGATCAGAAGTCTCCATCGACCAGATATGTAAGGCGGCTACTTGGTCCTCTCCGAGCACCTTTTATAGTCATTATAGGCTAGACCTAGGTGCTTCCACAGACCTCTCTTTTGGTATAAGGGTGCTGCAGGCTGTAGTCCCTCCCTAAAACTGATATTACTCTCTGTAAATCTCTCAGGTGGTGCTGTCATGGACGACCGAATAAAGTCTTAGTTACTCACCAGTTAACGGTATTTTTCGGAGTCCATGACAGCACCCGTATATTCCCTCCCTTTAGTTTAATTGGGGTGTGCACGTCTTTTTTCTTGTATATACTCACTGGTGATAAAAGTTATAATTGTAAAGAATACTGTACATAAATCATGCATTAACCTTGGAAGTCCTCTTGTGCTCTGTAATCCAACTGATGCGTGGGAGAGGTGCCACCCTTTTTGTATCTGTAGGTTTCCTGTTCCTAAAGGGCGGATCCCCTCTCTCAGGTGGTGCTGTCATGGACTCCAAAAAATACCGTTAACCGGTGAGTAACTAAGACTTTCTCCACTTACGAGCCTCCTGAAGTCACCATCCACTCTGGTAAACAAAAAAAAAAAAAAAAAAAACCTGTTCAAAACTGTGTTAGTTAAAGCAAGACACACTGCCAGCTCGGTAAACTGTGAGGGTTACTCCTCGGAGAGGGAGCTTAAACAAGCAGACACGGGCAGATTGTCCTGCTGTGTTAGTGAGTGATTTCGCTTTTCACAAAGCTGGATTAACAGCTACACTGCACAGTACGACTGTATGTATGCTGTATCTTTTTTTTTTTTATGCTGCTGCTTTTTCTGAACATGTTTTAAACAGAGAAAAATGAGCAGGATTCCCATTTTATATGTATAGGAGACATCACAGCAGCTATTCTGTACCCACTAGATCGGAGAGATCCTGGAAATTAGAGCCAGAACTTGCAAAGTGAAAAATGCAGGAAATATAGGTCATGTAATGGCCAAAAATAGGGTTATTCTTCATGTACACACACACGACTGCTTTTTCTGAAAAGTCACCAAAAGTGACATGTTTGCTTTAATATTAACTTAATATTAACTTAGCAGCAGTCTAACCAAATACTACTGATGAGCAGGGGGTCAAACACATTGGATCGATTCCTGGTTCAACCCTTTAATGATGTCCGATACGCATTTTAATGGCAGCTGTTGAGGGTCCTTGTTCCTCAGCACCGCTTTGTAATGGCTGAAATTCCCACAGGTGTCAGCTATACATGATTGTCCACAGCAGTTGTCAGCTATTTCCTTTTTTTATTGTCATGGCTCTAGTCTATAAACTTCTGAGAAGCACCTGTGGGTTCAAGGTGCTCATCACACATCTACAGTAGATACATTCCTAGAAGGGTCTGTTTTCCAAAATGGGGGTAACTTTTAGGGTTTCTACTGTTTATTCAGATCAGGTACTCTCCAAACGCGACACGGCGTCCGCTCTTGATTCCAGCCATTTTTGTGTTCAAAAAATCAAATGTACCCAGACAGTAGCCCCCCCAAACCCCCCCCCCCCGCACATATGGGGTATCGGCCTATGCAGGAGAATTTGCTCAAGTTTTAGGGTTCATTTTCTCATGTTGCCCTTGTAAAATTAAACATTTGGCGCTAAAGTAAAAATTTTGTGAAAAATAAATGTTTAATTTTTTCTCTTCATGTTGCTTTAGTTCCTGTGAAGCACCTGAATGGTTAATGCACTTCTTGAATGTGGTTTTGAGGACTTTGAGGGGTGCAAAAAAAATGGTTTTGTACATTTTGTTGGAAAAGTTAGAAATTCCTGTTCAACTTTTAACCCTTATAATGTCCTAATGGAAAAAAAATTATACTTAAAAAAAAAAAAAATGACGCAGATGTAAAGTAGACATGTGGGGATTGTTATTTATTAACTACTAGCTGAAGAGCCCGGCGCTGCCCGGGCATAGTAACTAACTGTGGTTAGTTATAACAAATTATAATTATCCTCCATCCCATAGTCCCGTGCCCATATACCCATCATACATATCCACGATCCCATAGGCCCGTGCCCATATACCCATCATACATATCCACCATCCCATAGGCCCGTGCCCATATACCCATCATACATATCCACCATTCCATAGGCCCGTGCCCATATACCCATCATACATCCTCCATCCCATAGGCCCGTGCCCATAAAACCATCATACATATCCTCCATCCCATAGTCGAGTGCCCATATACCCATCACACATCCTCCGTCCCATAGTCCCATGCCCATATACCCTTCATACATATCCTCCATCCTATAGTCCCATGCCCATATACCCGTCATACATATCTTCCATCCCGTAGTCCAGTGCCCATATACCCATCACACATCCTCCATCCCATAGTCCCATGCCCATATACCCTTCATACATATCCTCCATCCTATAGTCCCATGCCCATATACCCGTCATACATATCTTCCATCCCATAGTCCAGTGCCCATATACCCATCATACATATCCTCCATCCCATAGTCCAGTGCCCATATACCCATCACACATCCTCCATCCCATAGTCCCATGCCCATATACCCATCATACATATCCTCCATCCCATAGTCCAGTGCCCATATACCCATCACACATCCTCCATCCCATAGTCCCATGCCCATATACCCTTCATACACATCCTCCATCCCATAGTCCCATGCCCATATACCCGTCATACATATCCTCCATCCCATAGTCAACCATTATGACATCATAATGAGCGGCGGGGCTTGCAACCTATGATGACATCAGTGTCGCCATGGCAACCATTGTGACATAATGAGGGGCGGGGCTTGACGCGCACACACTTTTTCCCAAGTATGTAGATAGGAGCAAAATTGTTTGGTGAATTGGAACGCGCGGGGTTAAAATTTCGCCTCACAACATAGCTTAGGACGCTCTCGGGGTCTAGACGTGCGACTATGCCAAATTTTGTAGCTGTAGCTGCGACGGTGCGGATGCCTATCCCGGACATACACACATACACACACACACACACATACATACACACTTTGAGCTTTATATATTAGATTTTGTGATATATAACTATGGTTTAGAGGAATAAGAATTAAAAGTTTAAAAATGACAAAATTTTCAAAAGTTTGAAAATTACAAAACGTTCCACATTTTCGCCAAATTTCCAATATTTTCACAAATAAAATCAGATCATATAGAACAAATTTTACCACTATCATGAAGAACAATCTGATCCAGAAAAAAAAAAATCTATCTCCGAATCAGTGGGATCCATTGAAGAGTTCCTGAGTTACTACCACATAAAGTGACAGTGGTCAGATTTAAAAAATTTGACCTGGTCATTAATGTTTAAATTGGCTCGGTCACTCAGGGGGTTAAAAAACTGTCGAATGTTTATTAGGGTCTCCCATATCTTCTCCAACAGATGATGTGTGGAGCAAACAATGATCTAGCTTGTTCAATTTTAACATCCCATCCTTAACCCTTTTCTGACATCAGACGTACTATCCCATCCATGGGACCGGGCCCCTATGCCCATGGATGAGATAGTACGTCTAACGCGATCAGCGGCGCCCACGTGGTGAGCGCCGCTGATCGCGGCCGGGTGTCAGCTGATTATCACGACTATGTGTCGGGCGGTCACGGACCGCCCCCGACACGTTGACCCCTTGGACACCGCGATCAAACACGATTGCGGTGTACCGGGAGTTAAAGGGAAGCATCGGCAGGGAGGGGGCTCCCTCCGTGCTTCCCTGAGCCCCCCACAGCAGCGCAATGTGCAGCGCTGCTGCGGGGGGCTCTTTCCCTGCAGGCCCCCGGATCCAAGATGGCGACAGGGACCTTTGGGGGCCTGCAGGGAGCTGGCTTCCTCAGTGCCTGCAAAGCGCAGGCATGAGGAAGCCTTCTGCACTGCCTGTGACAGATTGCTGATCTGTCACAGTGATGTGACAGATCAGCGATCTGTCACAGGACAGTGATGTCCCCCCTGGGACAACCTAATAAAGTTTAAAAAATAAAAAAAAGGGTAAAAATAATTTTACAAAAATCGCTAAATAAATAAAAAAATATATATATTCCCTAATAAATTCATTTTTTGGAAATAAAAAAAAACCAAAACAATAAAAGTACACAAATTTGGTATCGCCGCGTCCGTAACGACCTGCCCTATAAAACTGTCCATTAGTTAACCCCTTTAGCGAACCCCTTAAAAAATGAAAATAAAAAAACGAAGCAAAAAATAATTTATTATCATACCGCCGAACAAAAAGTGCAATAACGCGCGATCAAAAAGACGCATATAAATATGCATGGTACCGCTGAAAACGTCATCTTGTCCCGCAAAAAACGAGCCGCCATACAGCGTCATCAGCGAAAAAATGAAAAGTTATAGCTCGCAGAATAAAGCGATGCAAAAATAATTATTTTTTATATAAAATTGTTTTTATTGCATAAAAGCGCCAAAACATTAAAAAATGACATAAATGAGGTATCGCTGTAACTGTACTGACCCGAAGAATAAAACCGCTTTATCAATTTTACCGCACGCGGAACGGGGTAAACGCACCCCCCCAAAAGAAATTCATGAAACGCTGGTTTTTGTTCATTCTGCGTCCCAAAAATCAGAATAAAAAGCGATCAAAAAATGTCACGTGCCCGAACATGATACCAATAAAAACGTCAACTCGTCCCGCAAAAAATAAGACCTCACATGACTCGGTGGGTCAAAATACGGAAAAATTATAGCTCTCAATATGTGGTGATGCAAAAACTATTTTTACAATAAAAAGCGTCTTTTAGCGTGACAGCTGCCAAAAATAAAAACCGCCATAAATAGTAAATCAAACCCCCCGTTATCACCCCCTTAGTTAGGGAAAAATAATAAAATTAAAAAAATGTATTTATTTCCATTTTCCCATTAGGGTTAGGGCTAGGGTTAGGGCTGAGATTAGGGTTAGGGGTGTGTTGGGGTTAGGGTTGGCGTTAGAATTGGGGGGTTTCCACTATTTGGGCACATCAGGTGCACATCAGGTGCTCTCCAAACGCAACATGGCGTCTGATCTCAATTCCAGCCAATTCTGCGTTGAAAAAGTCAAATGGTGCTCCTTCCCTTCCAGCTCTGCCATGCGCCCAAACAGTGGTTTACCCCCACATATGGGGTGTCAGCCTACTCAGGACAAATTGCAAAACAACTTTTGGGGTCCTATTTCTCCTGTTGCCCTTAGGAAAATAAAAAATTGGGGGCAAAAATATTATTTTTGTGGGGGAAAAAAATGATTTTTTTATTTTCACGACCGACGTTATAAACTTCTGTGAAGCCCTTGGGGGTTCAAAGTGCTCACCACACATCTAGATAAGTTCCGTGGGGGGGTCTAGTTTCCAAAATGGGGTCACTTGTGGGGAGTTTCCACTGTTTAGGTACATTAGGGGCTCTCCAAAGGCAACATGACACCCGCAGAGCATTCCATCAAAGTCTGCATTCCAAAACGTCACTACTTCCCTTCCGAGTCCCGACGTGGGCCCGTACAGTAGTTTTCTCCCACATATGGGGTATCAAGGTACTCAGGACAAATTGGACAACAACTTTTTGGGTCCATTTTCTCCTGGTACCCTTGGGAAAATAAAAAAATTGGAGACTAAATGACCATGTTTGTGGAAAAAATACGATTTTTTTATTTTCACGCCCGGGCATCATAAACTTTTGTGAAGCACTGGGGGAGTTCAAAGTTCTCACCACACATCTAGATAAGTTCCTTAGGGGGTCTAGTTTCCAAAATGGGGTCATTTGTGGGGGATTCCACTGTTTTGGTACATCAGGGGCTTTCCAAACGCGACATGGTGTCCGGTCTCAATTCCAGCCAAAAAAGTCAAATGGCGCTGTTTCCTTTCCGAGCTCTGCCATGCGCCCAATTAGTGGTTTACCCCCACATGTGGGGTATCAGCGTACTCAGGACAAATTGCACAATAACTTTTAGGGTCCTGTTACCCTTGGGAAAGTAAAAATTGGGGGTGAAAAGATCATTTTTGTGAAAAAAATGATTTTTTAATTGTACCGCTGTACGTTATAAACTTCTGTGAAGCCCTTGTGGGTTCAAAGTTCTCACCACATATCTAGATAAGTTCCTTGGGGGGTCTAGTTTCCAAAATGGAGTAACTTGTGGGGGGTTTCCACTGTTTAGGTACATCAGGGACTCTCCAAACGTGACATGGCGTCCGATCAGAATTCCAGCCAATTTTGCATTGAAAAAATCAAACGGCGCTCCTTCCCTTCTGAGCTCTGCCATGCGCCGAAACAGTGGTTCCCCCCCACATATCAGGTATCAACGTACTCAGGAAAAATTGCACAATAACTTTTCCAGTCCAATTTCTCCTTTTACCCTTGGTAAAAAAAAAAAAAGTTAAATATTCATTTTTTTTTTTTTTTTTTTAAATATTCAAAAAATTCCTGTGAAGCACCTGAAGTGTTAATAAACTTCTTGAATGTGGTTTTGAGCACCTTGAGGGGTGCAGTTTTTAGAATGGTGTCACTTTTGGGTATTTTCTATCATATAGACCCCTCAAAGTGGCTTCAAATGTGATGTGGTCCGTAAAAATAAAATGGTGTTGTAAAAATGAGAAATCGCTGGTCAACTTTTAACCCTTGTAACTTCCTAACAAACAAAAATTTTGTTTCCAAAATTGTGGTGATGTAAAGTAAACATGTGGGAAATGTTACTTATTAAGTTTTTTGTGTGCGGTATCTCTGTGATTTAAGGGCATAAAAATTCAAAGTTGGAAAATTGCGAAATTTTCAAAATTTTCACCAAATTTCCGATTTTTCACAAATAAACGCAAGTTATATGAATGAAATTTTACCACTAACATGAAGTACAATATGTCACGAGAAAACAGTGTCAGAATCACAGGGATCCATGGAAGCGTTTCAGAGTTATTACCTCATAAAGGGACAGTGGTCAGAATTGTAAAAATTGGCCCGGTCATGAACGTGCAAACCACCCTTGGGGGTGAAGGGGTTAAAGAGATTCCCAAAGGCGTCTGCCATATTTTCCATGTTGGGATCATTGCTGTTTGTAGAGCAGATTGGAGACTTTCTTCTCTCTGTGTATTATATAACTCATATTAAAAAAATCAGCTTTTTGCCATCTGAGAAATACAGGCTATGTTACAGACAGTGATTTGTGTGAATTTTTTTTTTTTTTTTTTTTGCCATGTTTAAGACAATTTTCCATTTGTATTCCCTCATTTTCCCTCAGCTGTGGTGCAGGACCCGTTTGGGAGTTCCTTTTTTTCTCCCCGACCTTTGTCCTCCAATAGTTTGTCTCAATTCACATTTGACTTTCCGGTATCTGATCCTGGAGATGCCACACAATCTGAATTTGGTGCCAACCTTATTCATAACTTTGGCACAATGAAATCTCAGGTAGACAACCCCCAGCCAATCTGTCCACCTCCTCTAAGGCCAAGGGCATCCTTGCATGAAAGCAGCAAGTGCAATAACACAAGTCGGAAGAAACTTCAAAGATTTCATAGTGCATTTGAGAAGGTCGACAACATACGCTACTTTTTGTCTGAGAGGACTTTAAGGAGCTATATGCTGGAAGAAAGTATAGGCTTGTCAAATGCCAACTATTGCCTCGATGATGTATTCATTGAAGAGAACTCAAATGCCTCAAAGTCTGCAACGTTCACCTGTAGCCCGTCCACAGTTCACATGAATAATGGTATGACGAGCATGCGGTGTGTTGCTTTCTTGTGCCTTGTAGTGCCAAAAAGAGCACCCATTTTGTGCGTCCTACAAGAAATATGAATGTTTTTACATGTTTTTTTTACATTTTTGCTGCATCCTTTTCTTTTATAAAATTAAATTAATTTTCATATTTCGTGGTTTTCAAACAGCCTGATATGTGGATCATATCTGCATTTTTTTCCCCCATTGTCAGTGTGGTTTGTTTTTGCATACAGTTTGTGTGTTTTTATGTGTAGTAGATTTCATTGATGTATTTTATATGTTTTGAAGGTTTTTACTCTGCCCTGGAATTGCATGTATTTATGTGCATGGTACGACAACAACAGTAATTTGTACACATTTTTCATTAACTTGCTTTTTACCTCTATAGCGCTGTAAGTATTAATCCACACAGCTATACAAATGGACAACAGTTATCATTGCAGCCTGATACATTTCATTTGACAAGATAATGACGGGCAGAATAGCTGATTAAGAAATGTAAAGGAATTTTCCTGGTAACAAAAAATCTCCTCAAACCTACTTAAGCGTTGTCTGTCCTTATGCTATTGATGACCTTTTCTTACATTATATAGAGTTGACCAAAAAGCCTGAAAGCTCAACTTCTACATCCTCATCCACCTCCATTAGTGCAGCAAATACCCCTGATTAAAGGGACTCTCTGACAGTACATACCAAGGACATAGTCTTTTAGGGGATATGGCCCAACAATCACACCTATAGTGTTCTCAATGCCGTCTCTGTTCTGCAGAAATTGGAATTTAATCAGATATGTCAATTAGGGAGCTCCGCGTCCCATTGGAGTGGCTAAACAGCTCAGTACCTGAAGATTTTACATGCTTTCGCCTCCATCGCTGGTGATTGCCATTGAGCACCGGTTTGTCTGGCACAAGCACTTTCTGTGGAGAGAACATATGCCAGCCAGTGATGTCAATCACCAGTGATGGAAGCAGGGACATGCCAAACTAGTGGTCGGAGCGGTGCACTGAGCTGTTTAGCCACACCAGTTTGGACACCAAATACTCCTACCTTTGGTAAGTGCTGTGTACACCTTTTCTGTAGAATTAAGCAAAAAGTTCACCTGGACCCTGGCCCAGAGGCTACATCGATCATTTATGACCAGACCAGAGATCTGCCTCTATTTAGAATAGGTCATCAGTATATCAAATCAGTGGGGTCAGGAGTTGGCTGCCACCGAATATATATTATTATTTCTCCTTCGTCTCATTGGGGGACACAGAGACTGTGGGTGTGTGCTTCTGCCGTCTGGAGGCCGACACTAAGTGTACAAAAAAAGAGTTAGCTCCTCCTCCGCCGCATACACCCTCGCCCCTAGGCCGGGCGTAACTCAGTTTTTGCTTAGTGTCTGATGGAGGCACACGCAGTCTGGAGTTCCAGACTAGGTTTTTTTTTTTTTTTTTCTTTTCTATGAAGATAAGACAGGGGCGACGGATCCTATAGAGAGGATCCGATCTCCCCAAATCACCAACGGGCGACCACGTGTGAGTAACCCTCCACGTGTCCTCTCCCGCACCGAGGGACACATCTGGGACTTTTTTCCAGACATCTATTTTTTAACGAAAGAGGGGCAACGCGTCCTGATTAGAGGACTCGGTTTCCCCACAACTTCATCAGGCGAGCACGCGTGAGCAGAACCAGTGGTCAGCCTCCACGTTGTTCCTCTCCTACAACAGCAGTGTATGGAGGTCCCGTCCACCCCTTGGTTGTGAGTCCAGGGGGCTGAATCGGAGGCGCAGGTGAGAGCGCGCCCAGGAGCGGGGGATCCGGTACAGGGGCGACAGAGACCCCCCCCCCCCCCCCCTCGCCTGCACGGCGGATGGTCCTGCTCACCTTTTAATATATGGGGGAGCCGCTCCTGGAGCGCACCGCAAGTTGGCGCTGGTGAGTAGCGGTAGCCAGGGCGTTGCACCCGGGCTCCGCACGCCGCGTGTATCGGAGCGCGGCCGGAAGCCCGCCGGCGGCCGCGGCCCCGCTGCAGCAGGAGGCCGCGAGATCGCGCGCCGACTTCCGGTGGTAGGCTGACTTCCGGTGGTAGCCGGAAATCCCGCCCGCTGACGCGGCGGTGGGATGCGGAGACGCGCGATATAGGGCAGGAGGTCAGAGAAACGGCGGGCGCACAGATCCCGGAGAGACTTCCGCCCTAACACCTCGCATCCACGCAGGGGTACTGCAGACAGGAGCCGGTGGGTGAGTGAACTCCGTTTGGAGAACCGCGCTGCTTGTCAGGGAAGAGGTTACCCTCCTCCTCCTTCTACTCTGCCTTCAGCCTGTGCAAGTATGTCTGCCAAAGGGAAAGCTCATTCTTTCCTTTACGCGGTTTGCGTGTCCTGTGGGGTCAGGCTGCCAAAGGCACAGGCGGGTAAATTTTGTGAAGCCTGTCAGTCGGAGCGCGCCCAGGAGCCCCCCACTGTTTCTGAACCCAGGGGTCAGGACCCCCCGGAATGGGCGGTGTCCTTATCGCAGTCTATGCTGTCCCTTACAAGGGCAATTGAATCCCTTCAGGGCCCGGGCAGGAACAGGGAGGGGGGTCTGCCGGCGGAAGAGAGCTCGTCCTCGTCTCAGGACCCTCCAACCATTAGAGGTCGCTCCAGTACCAGGCAGGCTCATATCAAGAGAGTTCGTTCCCCGTCGGCCGGACCCTCCGGGGCTTCGGCGGCGGGTAGTAGGGCATCCCGTTCCCCGTCACTGAGCGCTGGGAGCGATCAGGATGAAGGAGAGGAGGAAGAGGCCTGGAATCTAGAAAGTCTGGGGTTCCAGGATTCGGTGGACAGTCTTATTGAGGCAGTCAACCAGACATTAGAGATCGAGGACGATGTGCCCACAGTCTCAGGTCACAAGGTCTCTTTTAAGAAATCCAGGCGACCACATAGAAGATTTGCCACGCATCCGGAGTTTGAGGAGCTAGTCCAGAAACATAGAGATCATCCGGATAAGCGTTTTGCAATGCAAAAAGCGCTGCAGGCAAAGTATCCGTTTCCTCCTGAGCTCCATAAGGCTTGGGTAGAGTCGCCAGTAGTGGACCCTCCGGTATCACGTTTAGCATCAAGATCGCTATTGTCAATACCCAGTGTTTCCTCTATAAAGGACCCAACTGATCGCCTCATGGACGGACTTGCCCGCTCGGTATATGAGGCAGCAGGGTCGGCTCTGGCCCCCTCCTTTGCGGCGACTTGGGTGGCTAAGGCCATGGTTTCGTGGGGGGACGCTTTGTATAAGGCCCTCCAGGACAGGGATCTGCCCGCGGAGGTCTTAGAAGTGGCAAATCAGATGTCAGGAGCAAGTGATTATCTTGTCAGCGCCTCACTGGACGCGGCCGAGTGTTCGGCGGTGGCGGCGGCGAATGCGATCGCCATTAGGCGTGCATTATGGCTGAGGCTGTGGAAAGCGGATTCTATCTCTAAAAAATCCTTAACCTCATTGCCGTTTCAGGGCAGTCGACTATTCGGTGAGAAGCTGGATAGGCTTATCTCAGAAGCCACAGGGGGGAAAAGTAGTTTCCTTCCGCAGCAGAGAAGTTGCCCGGCATTCAGGCAAACGCAAAGGCGTTTTCGACCCTTTCGTAGCCCCTGGGGGGGGACTTCGGCCAGGGCATACCCCTCCGCAAACGATGGCCAGAGTAGGGAGAAACAAGTCTCTTACAGGGCCAATCCGCTGGGTAGAGGCCGAGGCCATTTACCCAGAGCGAGGGGGGCCAAGCCCCAAAAACCTCCAGCTAAATGACTCGAGGCACTTCGTACCTACGGACGACAGAGTGGGCGGACGCCTACTAAGGTTCAGCCACGTTTGGGTCGCAGTGACACGCGACACTTGGGTGGCAGAACTTGTATCGTCCGGGTACAAGATAGAGTTTGTCGGACGGCCACCACAGCGATTCTTCCGTTCGCGACTTTCCAAAACAGATTCGCAGGCGGAGAGTTTGTTACAGGCTGTAACGTCGCTACAGCACAAGGGGGTCATCGCCCCAGTGCCGCAGGGCGAAGAGTCGCAGGGGTTTTACTCCAATCTTTTTTCGGTCCCCAAAAAAGACGGGACTGTGAGGCCGGTTCTGGATCTAAAGATCCTAAACAGATTCATCAGGGTCAGGCGATTCCGGATGGAATCTCTCCGCTCGGTCATTGCAGCCATGGATCCAGGGGAATTCCTGGCCTCAATCGATGTGCAGGATGCATATCTGCATATTCCGATATTCCCCCCACACCAGAGGTTCCTGCGATTCGCGATCGGAGGACGTCACTTCCAATTCGTGGCTCTGCCCTTCGGTCTGGCCACTGCCCCCAGAGTCTTTACAAAAATAATGGCGGTGGTCATGGCCATCCTGCATGCACGGGGCATAACGGTGTTACCTTACCTGGACGACCTTTTGGTAAAGGGGCCGTCGTTTCAGGAGTGCCAGGACAATGTCGGTATTACTCTGGATACCCTGGCCCGTCTGGGCTGGCTGATCAATTGGAGCAAGTCGTCCTTGGTTCCAGCCCAAAAGATCGTGTTCCTAGGCATGATTTTCGACACCTCCCGGGGGCTGGTGATCCTCCCTCGGGACAAGGCGCAGAAAATCAAGCAAGGGATACGGAACCTTCTACAGCCGGGCTCCAGATCCATCCGGTATGGCATGAGTGTGTTGGGCAGAATGGTGGCGGCGATAGAAGCAATCCCGTTTGCCCAGTTCCATCTCCGTCCGCTTCAGCATGCGCTCTTGACAGCATGGGACCGGAGGCTGCTGTCTCTCAGTCATCGGTGCAAGTTGTCTCCGCTGGTACGGGGTTCACTCCGGTGGTGGACTCGCGACTCGTCTCTGGTCCAGGGGAAACCCTTTCCCCCGGAACAATGGTTGGTGGTGACGACCGATGCAAGCCTGCAAGGTTGGGGAGCAGTTTTTCCAGAGTCACATAGCCCAGGGGCGGTGGTCCGTTCAGGAGATAGTTCTCCCGATCAACATTCTGGAGATACGGGCAATACGATTGGCCTTACAACATTTCCAGTGTTTCCTGAGACACCGGCCGGTGCGCATCCAGACGGACAATGCTACAGCGGTAGCATATGTCAACCATCAAGGGGGCACGCGCAGCCAGGCAGCCATGCGCGAGGTCGGACTGGTACTACGTTGGGCGGAGAAGAACCGCGTGGTAATTTCAGCGGTGCACAGTCCAGGAGTCGAAAACTGGGCGGCAGATTTCCTCAGCCGACAGGGGATCGCGGCAGGGGAATGGTCCCTGCACCCCGATATCTTTCAGCAGATCTGCCAACGGTGGGGGACGCCAGACGTGGACCTTATGGCATCCAGAGAGAATGCCAAAGTACTAAGGTTTGTCGCTCGATCCCTCGATCCGCAGGCGATCGCAGCAGACGCGCTGGTGCTCCCGTGGAGCCAGTTTCGTCTCCCGTACTTGTTCCCCCCGCTGCCGCTGCTTCCAAGAGTTATCAGGAAAATAAGGAGAGAAAAGGTTCCAGCAATTCTGCTGGCCCCAGACTGGCCCCGGCGGGCCTGGTACGCAGATCTGGTCCAACTAGTGGTGGACGTACCCTGGCGTCTTCCAAATCGGCCGGACTTACTGTCCCAAGGGCCGATCTACCATCCGAACTTAGGGGCCCTGTGTTTGACGGCGTGGCCATTGAATCTTGGCTGTTAACATAGGCAGGATTCAGGCGCGATGTGGCGGCCACGATGGTGAGTGCCCGAAAGCCTTCCTCGGCGAGGGTGTATCATCGAACTTGGGAAGTTTTTTTCCGTTGGTGTAGGGATCGTGAAGTGGCTCCTCTGGTTTTTTCGATCCCCAACGTACTGGCTTTTCTACAGGCAGGGCTGGACGCAGGGTTGGCCCCGAGTTCCCTCAGAACGCAAATCTCGGCCCTGTCGGTACTTTTCCAACGAAAAGTCGCTTCCGTCTGGCAGGTTAGGACGTTTATGCAGGGGGTCGCACATTTAGTACCCCCCTATAAGGCGCCGACGGAATCATGGGACCTGAACTTGGTGCTCAGAGCCCTTCAGGAGGCCCCTTTCGAACCATTGCAAGAGGTCCCCTTGCCTTACCTGTCCAGAAAGGTCGTTTTTCTAGTAGCCATAACGTCTATTAGGCGGGTTTCGGAATTGGCGGCCTTATCTTGTAAACCACCGTTCCTAACCTTTTATAAGGATAAGGTAGTTTTAAGGCCAGCTCCCCCCTTCTTGCCGAAGGTTGTGTCTGCATTTCATATCAACGAAGACATCGTCTTACCCTCGTTTTGCCCGGCACCGGTGCACAGGGTAGAGAAGGCTTTGCACACCCTGGATCTGGTAAGAGCCCTTAGGAGGTATGTGACGAGGACGGCGCCATTCCGCCGGACAGACTCTCTATTCGTGGTTCCAGAGGGACGGCGGAAGGGGCTCGCGGCGTCCAGAGCGACTTTGGCCAGATGGGTTCGCCTGACGGTCCAAGAAGCTTATCAAATCAGTGGCACGCCGGTTCCGGCAGGGATCAAGGCTCACTCGGCACGGGCAGTGGGGGCCTCATGGGCACTACGACACCAGGCTTCAGCGGAGCAGGTATGCAAAGCAGCTACCTGGTCCAGTTTACATACGTTTGTCAAACATTATAACGTACATACCCAGGCATCCTCGGATGCAAGCCTGGGAAGAAAGATTCTCCAGGCAGCAGTTGCGCACCTCTAATCAGGGGCGCAAATTAGCATGGATTGGGTGAGCTAAGATCCCGCCCAGAGGACTGCTTTAGGACGTCCCACAGTCTCTGTGTCCCCCAATGAGACGAAGGAGAAACATGGATTTTTGTGAGTACTCACCGTAAAATCCTTTTCTCCGAGACGCTCATTGGGGGACACAGCACCCACCCTATCAGCCAGTTGGCATTTACTTATTTTGAGTTTTACAAATCCTTGTACAAGGTTTAGGGTGGCCCCCTTTTTCAGACATATAATTTCTTGCCTGAGTTTAAGGCGCGTTCTCCTACTGCTTATGCACTAAACTGAGTTACGCCCGGCCTAGGGGCGAGGGTGTATGCGGCGGAGGAGGAGCTAACTCTTTTTTTGTACACTTAGTGTCGGCCTCCAGACGGCAGAAGCACACACCCACAGTCTCTGTGTCCCCCAATGAGCGTCTCGGAGAAAAGGATTTTACGGTGAGTACTCACAAAAATCCATGTTTTACATACAGTGCAACTTGCCCCGATGTTTAGTCCCAGGTTCCTGCAGGTCCTCTTCTGCTTTTTCACAGCACAGGACTGCGACTGCATTTATTATGTTGGCATGTGACCGGGCAATGTGTAAAAGGGGTTGTCTGCTTATTTTAATCGCTAAGCCACCCTCCTTTTCTGTGACGATCTATGCATAAAATAAGAAGGGGTGGTGTAGCTATTGAAAGAGCAGGCAGTCACCCCCTTTATATAAAGAAATGCTGTCTTGTCTCGAGCACAAACCAGAAGACCTGCCATGACCAGAGCTTGTAGATGAAGAAATGAACCATAGTAGCAAGTTCCGTAACCCTTTGGAAACCCTTTTAATACCTCAACTCCAGCTCATCTGGAAATGTTATTTTGTGTTTGTAGCATATGACGTGAAGTAATTCAGAAATTCTATTCTTGTTTTACCAGTGTCACCCCCTGCACGCCCCAGTACACCACATTCTGTGGGCACAATAGTACCGCCACCAAGACCTCCGTCAAGACCAAAGCTTTCTACTAGCAAGCTAAGCGGCATCAATGAAGTGGTAAGTAATATTGTAAATCTAATGCAGCTTACAGTAGGTAGACTTGACTGTTTTTGGTATGTTCTTTATATATTGTACGATTATTGAATTATATCATGACTTGCTAAATTCTTCTCGTATGTTTCTTACAAGCCGCGGCCCTTCAGCCCTCCAGTCACATCTAACACTAGTCCACCTCCTTCTGCTTCTTTACCTCGAGCCGAAAGCTCATCGTCTATATCCTCGTCCACTTCAATTAGTGCAGCGAATACTCCTACCTTTGGTAAGTGCTGTGTGTACCTTTTATGTGGAATTAAGCAAAAAGATTTGCAAGAGTCTGGTCCAGATCCTACATTGTCTATGGTCGCAGGTCCAGAGCCCTGCAAACGTCTTACTGCCTGCAACATCCTAAATGTGTCTTCTGATTAACAAGCCTGCACAATGTACAGCCATGGCCTCTGGATTGGGTCCTGTGTATCTTTTAGCTCAATTCTTGTATGTCCTTGCCACTTTTTCCTAGTATCTTGGAACAAAATTTCCATAATTTCCGTAACAATAATAAACTGTTTAATAGAGATGAGTAGATCAATTTGCAGGACTCTGGTCCAGCCACCACGTCGGTAAATCATGGCTACCGGACGGTATCCCTGTGCACCACCACTTAATTTCTGGAATCCCCAGCACTACTTATGATTTGTAGGCGTGATGTCATTATTTCGGCATGATGAACTCATGACATTGCGCCTGGCTTATTAATTAGTAGATGCGCCAGGGAATCAGGCAGGTAAGAGGCGGTTTGCTGCGCTCCCATCCCAAGGCCATGGACAACTGATGTGGCCACTGGACTAGGGTCTTGCAAATCGATTTCCTCATCTCTATTAAACAGGTGAAACATTTCCAATAACCTATTGATTGTTTATCCTTAAAAAAATTGTAATCCAAAATAGATTTCGCTCATCTCTACTGTTTAATGGTGCCATGATATAAGCTACGTGCTTCTGATTGACTTCTAGGTATATCCCGTGGACCCAGCCCTGTTACCTTAGGAAGTCAAGACACACTACCGGTTGCTGTTGCGCTTTCTGAATCTGTTAATGCATACTTCAAAGGTGCTGACCCAGCAAAGTAAGTGACTGGATGCAAAATCTGGAGTAGCAGAGATGGTCTATAAAGAAGATCAAAATGTCATTGTTACTATAGGTAGCGCTGGTGAGCTTTATTATATAGATATTTATCTCACTATTGCTCCCTTTTGAGAGACAAATACTTTTCATATTTATCTTTCCTTTTGTTACTGCCTGTAAGAACCCATTTCCGTCTCTAAAAGGGGAGTCAATTTGCAACCAAAGTTTCTAATCGAAAATGTGTTTGTGTTTGCAGATTTGGCTAAATAGTGAACAGTGCTGTAGTTACCAAAAAATTACAGCTGACTATGAAGCGCTATAATGTGTACATTGAATATATGAAATTGGAATTGCTTTATTGCTGTTGAAAATGTAAAACAAAAATGAAGGTACTTAGTGCACAAAATGGCCAATACATGTGAGCCCAACAGCCAGTGTCAAGGTGTACCCCTTTGCTGGGTACCTAAACCTAATCTGATGCCTTTCTCTTTAGCTATAAACCAACATCAAGCAGTGTAAAAGTTATCAACAGCTATGATCAGTCATTTTACCATAATATATTAATGTTGACATCTGGGGATTAGCCACATCCTGTTTTATGAGAAGAATGTAGTCATTCATGTTTGTTCTGTTCTGTAATTCCCTTATACAACTGATGTTACTGCTATCCATCCTGAAAATAGACAAGCAAAAGAGATGGTATTTTAGTTTTACACATTTGTTCATGTGCTTTGAATTGTGCAAATATCTATCTGGTTGGTGTTTGACCCGTTTCTGCACCATTATTAACCCTTAAAGAGCACCTGCTGCATCCTCCAACCTGTAAAACGAAAATGATTATTATGATAAGTTGACCATACACAGGAAATAAGTCTTTTGGTAGACGGATTTGTCTCTCGACGTCCCCATACGAATGAACAATCGGCTCAGCCGAGAGTTCTGTACACTGCTCAAAAAAAATAAAGGGAACACTAAAATACCACATCCTAGATATCACTGAATGAAATATTCCAGTTGCAAATCTTTATTCATTATATAGTGGAATGCCATAAGGACAATAAAACATCATTTTGATTTACATTGATCTTTTTTAATATCCCATGGATGTCTGGATTTAGAATGATACTCAAAATCAAAGTGGAAAATCAAATTACAAGCTGATCTGACATCAGTGGAAATGTCTCAAGACAAGGAATTGATGCTCAGTAGTGTGTGTGGCCTCCACGTGCCTGTACGACCTCCCTACAATCCCTGGCCTTGCTCTTGATGAGGCGGCATTCTCCTGAGTGATCTGTTCCCAGACCTTAAAGCATAAGTTAACTCCTGGACAGTCTGTGGTGCATCATGGTGTTGGTGGATGGAATGAGACATGATGTCCCAGATGTGCTTGATTGGATTCAGGTCTGGGGAACGGGCAGGACAGTCCATGGTATCCATGCCTTAATCATGTAGGCACTGCTGACACACTTCAGCCACATGAGGCCTAGCACTGCCATGCGTCAGAAGGAAACCAGGGCCCACTGCACCTGCATATGGTCTCACAATGGGTCTGAGGATCTCATCTCGGTACCAAATGACAGTCGGTACTTCTGGCTAGCACATGGAGGGCTGTGTGACCCTCTAAAGAAATGCCCCCACCACCCACACCATTACTGACCAACTGCCAAAGCGGTGATGCTGGAGGATTTTGCAGGCAGCAGAACATTCGTCTCCAGACTCTGTCATGTCTGTCACGTGCTCAGTGTGAACCAGGGCTGTGGAGTCGGTAAGCCAAACCTGCGACTCCGACTCCTCAATTTTTCTTACACCGACTCCGACTCCCACACATATTGCTTATATTTAAGTGAAAAATGTATTGTAGTACAATGTGAACATCAGACATTTAATCATTTCTATGATCCAATAATCAAGATATTTAGGTAGAACATAATATATTTTTTTTGGAATACAACTTTAGAACACAAAAAACTGTAATAAATTGTAAATATGTAATACACTATGTAATATCGATTACATATTTACAGTACGGACCAAAAGTTTGGACACACCTTCTAATTCAAAGTTTTCATGACTATGAAAATTGTTGATTCACTCTGAAGGCATCAAAACTATGAAATAACACATGTGGAATTATATAATTAACAAAAAAGTGTGAAACAACTGAAAATATGTCTTATATTCTAGGTTCTTCAAAGTAGCCACCTTTTGCTTTGATTACTGCTTTGCACACTCTTGGCATTCTCTTGATGAGCTTCAAGAGGTAGTCACCGGAAATGGTCTTCCAACAGTCTTGAAGGAGTTCCCAGAGATGCTTAGCACTTGTTGGCCCTTTTGCCTTCACTCTGCGGTCCAGATCACCCCCAAACCATCTCGCTTGGGTTCAGGTCTGGTGACTGTGAAGGCCAGGTCATCTGGCGTAGCACCCCATCACTCTCCTTCTTGGTCAAATAGCCCTTACACAGCCTGGAGGTGTGTTTGTCCTGTTGAAAAATAAATGATGGTCCAACTAAACGCAAACCGGATGAGCTTCAAGAGGTGACTACCTCTTGAAGCTCATCAAGAGAATGCCAAGAGTGTGCCAAGCAGTAATCAAAGCAAAAGGTGGCTACTTTGAAGAACCCTGGAATATGACATATTTTCAGTTTTTTAACACTTTTTTTGGTAATTATATAATTCCACATATGTTAATTCATATAGTCATGAAAATAAAGAAAACTCTTTGAATGAGAAGGTGTGTCCAACTTTTGGTCTGTACTGTGTATGTGTGTGTGTGTGTGTGTGTGTGTGTGTGTATATATATGTGTCACATGATATCATGATATGGGTTTATGTATTTTTATCATGAGGGTTCTCCATAGACATAAGTGACCAATTTTTGCAGTATATCTGATTGCCTATATACCCCTGAGTGGGAGTAACTATGTACCTTGCCATGTGAGGATATTTATGTCACATGATATCATGATATGGGTATATGTATTTTTATCATTATACTTTGGTCTGCACCAGTCCTAGGGCATTCTGTTGTTTTCATCTCTGCACTATTTGGAAATTGTTTTCCTTCCTGTGATATCAGGGACTAATAGGGAAGTGAGGGATAGTCCTCGTTGAGTGGGGGCGCCAATATCGTACTGCTAGGGTGCCAACCTCCACGGCTAGGAAGGTATCAGTTAGGCCTTAGTATAGGGCTGTGCAGCACTTTAGACCAGGTCTTTTTTTTTATTTTGGCATTTGCCAGTTTTTTGCACTGGGAAGGTGTTTTTTAACAAATTTTTGTAATAAATTGTATGCCTTTTAAGGGGATTTGCATGTTCACCTACCTAAATGGATAGATAGAGCAGATTTCTAATCTGCTTTTGCTGTTGAAAACATTATCTATGAGCTCAAAAACCTTTAATGTGATGCGGTTTTTTAAAAAGCTGATCTGCTTTTGCAGCTGAAAAACGTATCCTCAAAAAACGCAGGAAAAACGCTGTGTGTGAATGTAGCCTTAGATCAGGAATAGAACAGCCATTTATAGGACATTTCATATCTTTCCCAAATTCCTATGAAAAAATATTCAGCACATTCTGCATTGAATTACTGTACCCAATTTATTATATAGTCTAGGAGTCGGAGTTGGTTCATTTTATTCCGACTCCACCAAAATGAGCACCGACTCCGACTCCACAGCCCTGGTGTGAACTTGCTGTCATCCGTGAAGAGCACAGGGCGCCAATCTTGGTGTTTTCTGGCAAATGCCAACCGCCCTGCATGGTGTTGGCCTGTAAGCACAACACCTACTTGTGGATGTCGGGCCCTCATACCACTCTCCTGGAGTCTGTTTCTGACAGTTTGAGCAGACACATGGATGTTAGTGGCCTGCTGCAGGGTATTTTGCAGGGCTCTGGCAGTTCTCCTCCTGTTCCTCCTTGCACAAAGGAAGAGGTAGTGGTCCTGCTGCTGAGTTGTTGCCCTCCTACAGCCCCCTCCAAATCTTGCTGGTGTACTGGCCTGTCTCCTGGTATCTGCTTCATGATCTGGACGCTGTGCTAACAGACACAGCTACCCTTCTTGCCACAGCTCGCATTGATGTGTCATCCTGGATGAGCTGCACTACCTGAGCTACTTCTGTAGGTTATACGGTAGATGCCGCCTCACGCTACTGTACAGTACCTCTATTGGTGTGAGCAATGAGAAAATGCAAAAGTTCCTAAGTGGTCTGTGGTCCCCCCCCTGCAAAACCACTCCTTTATAGTGGTTGTCTTGCTAATTGCCTATCATTTCTACCTGTTGTCTGTTCCATTTGCAGCAGGAGAAATTGATTCACCATCAGTCTTGTTTCATAACTGGACAGGTTGATGTCACAGAAGTTGACTTGGAGTTACATTGTGTTGTTTAAGTGTTCCCTTTAGTTTTTGAGCTGTGTATTTTCAGCTCGTAGAGTAGGGAAAAGCCGCTGATAGACATGTCCGGCCGTGGCATATGTATCATGAAAGGACTGGGCAATTAAATTTCAAATGGTCAGTGCTTCTGTCCTGTGACATCATCTGTCCAGGGAAAGTCTGGAAGCTCCGATACACATCAGAGCTTGCCAACTTTCATCTAGTCTGTATGAGGGCTTTTAGGCCATGTGCACACGATGCAGATTTCCAGCGGATACGCAGCGGATTTTACCGCGCAGAAACGTTGCATATCCGCATTGTGATGAACAGTAGCATGTTAGTCAATTGAAAAAAAAAAAAAACGCTGTGCAGACGCTGCGGATTTTCCACGTGGTTTTCTTGTGGTTCAAAATATGCAGCATGTCACTTCTTTTGTGCGGTTTTCCACCTGCTCCATTCTCCAAATCCGCAGGGGAAAACCGCAAGAAAACAGGAAGAAATCCGCAGGAAAAATGCAGGTCATTTGACCTGCGGATTTCTTCAGTTCTGCGCGGAAAAATCCGCAGGGCTAAAAAGTCCGTCTGCACTTAGCCTTAGAGATCTGTGCAGGGTTTACATGTCAGAATAGCGGCCATTAAATGACCACCAATCGGTTACATGCACGCCGATTGGTAGTTGTTTAATAGCCTGAGCACAGAATGATTGTCAGTTCGATCGTTCAGTGCTCATTGACTATCATGTTATCTGCAGCACATGTCCGGTTTACTGAAGGCGGTGTGCTGTTGATAACTGTGATTTCTAAGGCAGCTTAAAAATTTTGGCACTTGACAAACAGGCATTTTACTTTTTTCTCAGGGGTTGCTTGCCTGTTTTAGATGGACTGATAATTGGGAATCATCATTCTTATTTTGCCAATTATTTGACCGGCTAAATGGCAGCTTATGGAGGTTGGCTAAATTATACCGGGCAAACTACAGCAAAGCCTGCCTAATGCTTGATAACACAAAGATTGAAACCTGCTGCTTCACTGTCTGGACAGGTTAGAAAATAATCTGATGATGCAAATGTGGCCAGTGCCACATCATGTGTTTCAGACTTTGAATGGAAAAGATAATGATGAATGATACAGATCTGTTCACTAGAGTCAGACTTTTGTAACGGGCTTGGATTTACCTTGTGCCCTTATAGAAGAGCAGGATTGATTTGAGCATTGCATCTCTCACATCAATAAATCATTATTAGTGAGTGAAAACCTTTTTGCTATCTCTTGTCTACCATGACTTGTTTTTCCGACTTCTGCTATTGGTGACAAACAAATGTGAGACTACAGTGTGGCCCAAACTCATACAGTATGTTTCACATGGGTAAGTGTTCTAACATAATACACGGACAGTTATTAGGCAGACGTGGTCGTAGCTGTTTTATACTGCTTTCACATCTCCGTGTATATGTGATCGTATGTCTTCTGCATTTATGTTTAGTGAATTATTTACTCTTTAAATCTTTCTTTTTTTTTTACTTAATGAAATGTGCAGTGTTATTCTCATCATGTGTCTTTTGCAGCACACTGCTCCACAGTCTTTCACTTCCTTCTTGCTGGGTGCGGCCAATTCTCTTTGAGTGACAGTTTTGGTCCAGTAGCTTTGGATTTCTGCTGAGCTTCTGATTCTATTGTGGCAGATTATCTGTCTGTCAGTCCTTTTTCTGCAGTGTGCAGTGTTATCACTTTACATTATATGCATATAGAGATAACAGGGCCTTTGAACAAGGTTCAAGACAGAGTTCAATTGAGCAATAATTAAAAACAGGGCTAAAGTGAGTGTTCGTTAGGAGAACTGCTCTGGAAAATGCTGATGGTGGATCTAAGTGATTGTGATTTTGCAGGACTGATATCAGCTCTGAGTCAGAAGCTGACAGCGAAGGGTGAGATGAGCAGCTATATTGAGAACTGACGCCTTGAATGTAACAACTGCACATGCCCTTCTCTGGTGGTCTATCTTTTTGGAAACAGCTGTAAACAATGTAACACAAAAAAGTTCTCATGTCAGGTGACCCACAGCAGAAAGAAAAAGCAAGTCTATTACAAACTTGCTTATTGTCATGCTGTCTGCAGTTCCAGTTTTTAATATGAGAATTCCTCTTTTTAAGATGATTTGTTTCCTCTGTGTGACCTCCTAGGTGTATTGTGAAGATAACTGGAGATATGACAGTGTCATTTCCAAGTGGGATCATTAAAGTGTTCACAAGCAATCCATCTCCGGCCGTGCTCTGCTTCAGGCTGAAAAACACCAGCAAGCTGGAGCAGATTCTACCAAATACACAACTGCTATACAGGTATGGCGCTGCAAATCCTAGTAAGCTCGCGGCCTTTGTCTTCTCATAACCGCGTCCAGTGCCTTTATACTCTGCAGAACGTGTTGTAGCCGTAGTGTCACTTCTGCATAACCAGATGATAGAATATATTGTAGTAGTCACTCTACAGATTGCTATCTGAACATCTGTTTAACGTAACCATCCACCTATGTCAGACTTCAGGCATGTCTTTATAAGATGACAGAAGTGTGCATTGCTGGGGGTGTGTGTGAGCCTTGGTTAATATGTGTCCCTACTACAAAGTGCCCACTGACCAGCTGCGCTCTTAGGTATGCCTCCAGGCATCTCAGTCATCGGTGGCCCTGCCATACAAACTGCAGTGTGCATGACCAAACTCTGAATTAGTCCCTTACACTTCACATTTTAAAACCACAAAGCCCTTTTTATCCTGAGAAAGGTAAAAAACACCCATGTTATATCCCTGGATCTTCATTATACATGATTGCCAGTAATCTGGATATTATTTCTCAGGGAGGATGTCCAACCCTGTGATTTGTGTCCCAGTGTATGGCAGGCAGAGGGGCATCAGACAGCAATCCCTGGGAAAAACTACAGCTACCCAAATCAATCCTTATGTAATTGCTACATATTAGTGATTTGGTATCAGGGTTTAGTAGGGCATGATGGTGACCTCTGCAGTGATGATGATATGAAGGGTGTCCCACATACAGAACGCCTCGAATATAATAACCTACAGCAGCGGCAATGTGGTCCAGAAATATGGCCACACTTGGTGACCGAGGCTTGCTTTACATCTCCCACCATGCATTAAATGCTTTCTTCTGGGTACCCTCCTGACGAAATATATATCTTCTTTACAGCGATCCATCACAAAGTGACAACAACTGCAAAGACTTCTGGATGAATATGCAAGCAGTTACTGCCTACCTCAAGAAGTCTTCTGAGCAAAACCCGTCTGCCTCCTATTATAATGTAGACATCTTGAAATACCAGGTAGAGAACTGGAGAGTTGCACACATACCATCTAATGAGCATGCAATGTGGGAGTGCTTTCTGGAGAACCTTGTGACCCTGGACATTTTGGCAATATTTTATGACTAACCAGCCTTCTAGGGCATTGCAACAATCCCCACACTAAGTCGTCCCGCTGGGACTTGCATCCGGACAAACAGTTATAATGTCAGAGATTATAGTTCATTCTCTGGACTGTATACTGATAATCTGCTGAATTATTTTGGAGAATATACAAAGTGTCCTGTGCCGACACGTGCCTTGCCGACGCGTATTAGACTGATTCACCATGAGATTGATAGCAGAGCATAGAGCAATAACATGAAGGATGAAATCTAGGGATCGAGATGCAGGCTGAATTTCACTGAAAATAAGTACGCCATGTGTAAAAGAAGTGCAGAGTGTCACAATCAATCAGCTGTAGAGTGCAGTTATTGAAGAAAAACAATTTTTGAGTACTTCTTTAAAGGGGGTTTTCAAGGCTTAGTGATCACGCTATCCTAGATATGTAATATCAGGTTGATGGGGGTTTGACACCAAACGCTGTGCCGCTCAATTCCTATTGAAGTGAATGGCAGTAGAGCTGTAGTACCAGAGATCAGCCACGGCACAGCATATGGAGTTGTGATGTTCGGCTTGAGTCAGTGTTTACATTCAGCCGGTGATGAAAGTAGCTGATTGATGTGGGTGCTGGGACATGTGCCTCCACATTTTATTACTTGTTTCCTGCATTTTTACTAGTTTTGTGAACTAATAAACCTTAGCAGTTTTTCCTTGAGCCTTTCTTCTTCTGACCCCCCACCCAACCCTTTCCATAGACTTTTATAGGCAGCAGATGTAATTTGATTCCTCACTGCAGACAGATTTGTAGACAGATGTGAGCAGTTTTTGAAAGAAGTGAATGATCAGTGCAGGAGACAAAAAAAGTGACTGACAAGTAGAGGCGAAAGCATGTTTCTCAAATAAGATATGTTACAAAGTTTTTTTCGTTTCACTTTTGATTTATGGGGGGAAAAAATGCAGTAGTTATTTCATACTATTTTTCAGGCCAATTGCAGCCATACATCAGACAGACTTGGTAATCAGCTATTGAAATCACTTCTCCTTGAAATGGCATTTACGCCTTATAGAGGAGAGCATTTCTCAGTGTCACTGGCATTTTATGTAATGGGGTTTTTAAAGCCTTGTATTCATAGTCACATGCATGATACCGGGACACGAGTCGCCAGCAGGTAATTCGATGGGCAATAGGAATATTCACTCATCTTGTTTTTATGTTGATACTAGATTCCTCTGAGTTTATGCATAAAATATAGTTGGCGAAAGAGGACTGATGGTTCCTGGTGGTATAACAGTGTTGTTTGTGTAAGATCAGAGTCCAATGACTTATTAATATTAGTTAACACATTTAATTTTCCATGGATTATGTAGTATTTATGCATAAGTCTGTGTGCAGCAACTGATACAGATCTTTTCCCTATGTCTTGTATTAATATTCAGCTGATGCCACTGCATAATGTACACTTCATATAAAGGATGATGTTTTATATGTTCCATGTTATAAATTATGTTCTGACATCCTAGCCAGTTACCTCAATGGTTTTCTCTCATTTGGAGGTTCATTTGGCAGATCTAGGAAATTTTTCTTAGAGGAGGGATATACAGTTGTGGTCAAAAGTATTCACACCCCTGCAATTCTGTCAGATAATACTCAGTTTCTTCCTGAAAATGATTGCAAACACAAATTCTTTGGCATTATCTTCATTTAGCTTGTCTTAAATTAAAAAACACAAAAAGAATTGTCCTAAAGCCAAATTGGATATGATTCCACACCAAACATAAAAAAGAGGGTGGACAAAAGTATTGGCACTGTTCGAAAAATCATGTGATGCTTCTCTAATTTGTGTAATTAACAGCACCTGTAACTTACCTGTGGCACCTAACAGGTGTTGGCAATAACTAAATCACACTTGCAGCCAGTTGACATGGATTAAAGTTGACTCAACCTCTGTCCTGTGTCCTTGTGTGTACCACATTGAGCATGGAGAAAAGAAAGAAGACCAAAGAACTGTCTGATGACTTGAGAAACCAAATTATGAGGAAGCATGAGCAATCTCAAGGCTACAAGTCCATCTCCAAAGACCTGATTGTTCCTGTGTCTACCGTGCGCAGTGTCGTCAAGAAGTTTAAAGCCCATGGCACTTTGGCTAACCTCCCTAGATGTGGACGAAAAAGAAAAATTGGCAAGAGATTTCAATGCAAGATCGTGCGGATGTTGGCTAAAGAACCTCGACTAACATCCAAACAAGTTCAAGCTGCCCTGCAGTCCGAGGGTACAACAGTGTCAACCTGTACTATCTGTCGGCGTCTGAATGAAAAGGGACTGTATGGTAGGAGACACAGGAAGACCCCACTTCTTTCCCCGAGACCTAAAAAAGCCAGGCTGGAGTTTGCCAAAACTTACCTGAAAAAGCCTATAACGTTTTGGAAGAATGTTCTCTGGTCAGATGAGACAAAAGTAGAGCTTTTTGGGCAAAGGCATCGACATAGAGTTTACAGGAGAAAAAAAAGAGGCATTCAAAGAAAAGAACACGGTCCCTACAGTCAAATATGACGTAGGTTCCCTGATGTTTTGGGGTTCCTTTGCTGCCTCTGGCACTGGACTGCTTGACTGTGTGCATGGCATTATGAAGTCAGAAGACTACCAACAAATTTTGCAGCATAATGTAGGGCCCAGTGTGAGAAAGCTGGGTTTCCCTCAGAGGTCATGGGTCTTCCAGCAGGACAATGACCCAAAACACACTTCAAAAAGCACTAGAAAATGGTTTGAGAGAAAGCACTGGAGACTTCTAAGGTGGCCAGCAATGAGTCCAGACCTGAATCCCATAGAACACCTGTGGAGAGATCTAAAAATGGCAGTTTGGAGAAGGCACCCTTCAAATATCAGGGACCTGGAGCAGTTTGCCAAAGAAGAATGGTCTAAAATCCCAGCAGAGCATTGTAAGAAACTCATTGATGGTTACCGGAAGCGGTTGGTCGCAGTTATTTTGGCTAAAGGTTGTGCCCAAAGTGACCCCATTTTGGAAACTAGACCCCCCAAGGAACTTATCTAGATATGTGGTGAGAACTTTGAACCCACAAGGGCTTTACAGAAGTATATAACATACAGCCGTACAATTAAAAAATCATACTTTTTCCACAAAAATGATCTTTTCACCCTCAATTCTTATTTTTCCAAGGGTAACAGCACCCTAAAAGTTATTGTGTAATTTGTCCTGAGTACGCTGATACCCCACATGTGGGGGTAAACCACTATTTGGGCGCATGGCAGAGCTCGGAAGGGAAGCAGCGCCATTTGACGTTTTTGGCTGGAATTGAGATCGGACACCATGTCGCGATTTCAAAACCCCCGATGTACCTAAACAGTGGAAACCCCCCACAAATGACACCATTTTGTAAACTAGACCCCCCAAGGAACTTATTTAGATGTGTGGTGAGCACTTTGAACCCCCCAGTGCTTCACAGAAGTTTATAACGCCCGGGCGTGAAAATAAAAAATTCGTATTTTTTCCACAAACATGATCTTTTAGTCACCATTTTTTTATTTTCCCAAGGGTAACAGGAGAAATTGAACCCCAAAAGTTGTTGTCCAATTTGTCCTGAGTACGCTGACACCCCATATGTGGGAGAAAACTACTGTATGGACACACGTCAGGGCTCGGAAGGGAAGTAGTGACGTTTTGGAATGCAGACATTGATGGAATGGTCTGTGGGTGTCATGTTGCCTTTGGAGAGCCCCTAATGTACCTAAACAGTGGAAACCCCCCACAAATGACCCCATTTTGAAAACTAGACCCCCTAAGGAACTTATCTAGATGTGAGGTGAGCACTTTGAACCCCCAAGGGCTTCACAGAAGTTTATAATGCCAGGGCATGAAAATAAAAAATAATCGTATTTTTTCCACAAACATGATCAATTAGTCCCCAATTTTTTCATTTTCCCAAGGGTAACAGGAGAAATTGGACCCCAAAAGTTGTTGTCCAATTTGTCATGAGTACGCTGACACCCTATATGTGGGAGAAAACTACTGTATGGACACACGTCGGGGCTCGGAAGGGAAGCAGTGACGTTTTGGAATGCAGACTTTGATGGAATGGTTTGCGGGTGTCATGTGCGTTTGGAGAGCCCCTGATGTACCTAAACTATTGAAACTCCCCACAAGTGACCCCATTTTGGACACTAAACCCCCCACGGAACTTATCTAGATGTGTGGTGAGCACTTTGAACCCCCAAGTGCTTCACAGAAGTTTATAACGCTCGGACGTGAAAATAAAAAAAAATCATTTTTTTCCACAAAAATGATATTTTTGCCCCCAATTTTTTATTTTCCTAAGGGTAACAGGAGAAATTGGACCCCGAAAATTGTTTTGCAATTTGTCCTGAGTAGGCTGATACCCTACATGTGGGGGTAAAACACTGTTTGGGCGCATGGCAGAGCTTGGAAGGGAAGGAGCTCCATTTGACTTTTTCAGCTCAGAATTGGCTGGAATTGAGATCAGACGCCATGTTGCATTTGGAGAGCCCCTGATGTGCCCAAACAGTGGAAACCCCCAATTCTAACTCCAACTCGAACCCCAACACACCCCTATCCCTAATCTCAGCCCTAACCCTAGCCCTAACCCTAATGGAAAAATGGAAATAAATACATTTTTTTTATTTTATTATTTTTCCCTAACTAAGGGGGTGATAACGGGGGGTTTGATTTACTATTTATGGCGTTTTTTTTGGTTGGCAGCTGTCGCACGCTAAAAGACGCTTTTTATTGTAAAAATAGTTTTTGCATCACCACATATTGAGAGCTATAATTTTTCCGTATTTTGACCCACCGAGTCATGTGAGGTCTTATTTTTTGCAGGACGAGTTGACGTTTTTATTGGTACCATTTTCGGGCATGTGACATTTTTTGATCGCTTTTTATTCCGATTTTTGGGAAGCAGAATGAACAAAAACCAGCGTTTCATGAATTTCTTTTGTGGGAGTGCGTTTACACCGTTCCGCGTGCGGTAAAATTGATAAAGTGGTTTTATTCTTCGGGTCAGTACGGTTACAGCGATACCTCATTTAGGTCGTTTTTTTATGTTTTGTCTGTTTTATGCAATGAAAATTATTTTATATAAAAAATAATTATTTTTGCATCGCTTTATTCTGCGAGCTATAACTTTTTTATTTTTTCGCTGATGACGCTGTGTGGCGGCTCGTTTATTGCGGGACAAGATGACGTTTTCAGCGGTACCATGGATATTTATATGCGTCTTTTTGATCGCGCGTTATTACACTTTTCGTTTGGCGGTATGATAAATCATTATTTTTTGCTTCGTTTTTTATTTTTTAAGTGGTTCGCTAAAGGGGTTAACTAATGGGACAGTTTTATAGGGCGGGTCGTTATGGACGCGGCGATACCTATTATGTGTACTTTTATTGTTTTTTTTTGTTTTTTTTATTTCCAAAAAATGGATTTATTTGGGGGAATATATTTTTTTTTTTCTAATTTATTTGGCGATTTTTTTTTTTTTTTTTTAATTATTTTAACACTTTTTTTTTATTTTTTTTTAACTTTATTAAATAGTCCCAGGTGGGACATCACTGTCCTGTGACAGATCGCTGATCTTTCACATCACAGATCACTGTGACAGATCAGCGCCGAAGGCTTCCTCATGCCTGCGCTTTGCAGGCACTGAGGAAGCCAGCTTCCTACAGGCCCCCGAAGGCCCCCGTCGCCATCTTGGATTCGGGGGCCTGCAGGAAAGGAGCTCCCCGCAGCAGCGCTGCACATTGCGCTGCCGTGGGGGGCTCAGGGAAGCACGGAGGGAGCCCCCTCCCTGCCGATGCTTCCCTTTAACCCCCGGTACACCAAGATCGTGTTTGATCGCGGTGTGCAAGGGGTTAACGTGTCGGGGGCGGTCCGTGACCGCCCCTGACACATTGTGCCGGGTGTCAGCTGTGATAATCAGCTGACACCCGGCCGCGATCAGCGGCGCTCACCACGTGGGCGCCACTGATCGCGGTAGACGTACTATCCCGTCCATGGGCATAGGGGCCCGGGTCCCATGGACGGGATAGTACGTCTGATGTCAGGAAGGGGTTAACTAGTCTGCAGACACGCCTTAATTTATTTATTTGGGGAAATAAAAAGGCCCGTATTGCTTCAAATCAGTTATACAAACATAAGCTACGTGGAGGTATGGGACTGCCTAACATCTCAGCTTATTATTACTCTAATCTTATTAAACAAAGTCTTTGTTGGTGGTCAACTGGCCATATACCTTCATGGGCGGACTTGGAATTTTATTTTAATAAAAATTCCCCTCCTTGTTCTCTTATTTTGAATCTAATGACATCTAAGCATTTATCTCAGTCTAATCATCCAATTTTTATGGCTGCTATTGTGGCTTGGAGGAAGTTTTTTAAATTTAAGAGTGTTTTTTCTAGGATTCAACTCCTGTTGAGGCTTCCTCTCTCTTTTCTGGCCTCTGTTTATTCATTCGATTTGCATTCTACTTGGGCTGACTGGGGTATTTCTAAATTAAATGACATCTTTGATGGTCATAAATTTGTATCTTTTTCTCATCTTAAGAATAGGTTTGGGGTTCCCTCCTCTGCTTTTCTACACTTTACTATGTTGAAAGAATTTTTGACTCCACTGGTGACTCGCTGCCCTCTGCTATTGGAGCCAGCGATCAATATTTTATGCAACTCAGGCCATAATATTTTTTGGTCCACTCGTTATATCTACCAGTGTTTCAACAACGATTCTGCATTTATAAAATCCCCATATATGAAAAAATGGGAATCGGCTTTGAATTTTTCTGTTACCCCAGATGTTTGGGAACTGACATGTCTCTAACCTATTCTGCTACCATGTCTATGGCTCTCCATGAGTCCTACTTTAAAATCATATCGAGATGGTACTTGTCGCCATCTCGTCTAGCTTTTATCAACCCTTCCACCTCCCCTCTCTGTTGGAGGGATTGCGGGCATCATGGTAGCCTTTCCCATTTATTTTGTTTTTGTCCACGTCTTCGGCATTTTTGGGACGACATCTCCTCTCTTATTTCTCATATTTTAAATCAATCAGATTTTTCACTGACTCCTCAGTTCGCCCTGCTCTCGTTGGATGCAAGTCGTTTGAATCCTTCTGTTAGGAAATTGGTTATTCATTTACTTTTGGTTTCTAAAAATGAAATTGCGTTTTATTGGAAATCCACTCGAGTGCCCTCTTCACTCGATATTATTGCAAAGCTGACTTTACACAAGTCATATGAGCAAAAATTGGCGTTGCTGAATGGCTGTCTTCCTTCCTTTATAAAGAAATGGTCCCGCTGGCTGGAAATGTTTCCATGAGTTCTTATTATTATTTATAGTCTGGTTGTGTTTTTTTATTTTTTCTTTCATGTGTCTTGAATGCCTCATGATATTACATTTATGTATGCTCTGTTATAAAATGTTAATAAAATAGTTTGGAAAAGAAACTGTGTCTTCTCATTCTAGGTGTCATCGAATGGCATCCAGTCCACTCCCCTCAACCTGGCCACATACTGGAAGTGTAACTCTAACACTACTGATGTGAGACTAGATTACAAATATAACCCAGAGTCTATGGCAGTGCCCAGTGCGTTATCAAACATCCAGGTCATGGTTCCTGTGGATGGCGCCGTTACAAACATGCAGTCTATTCCCACCGCAGTATGGTAAGGATTTTCTGTGTCCCAATATTATCATTATTTAATGCATTTTATGTCTGTAATGTTTATTTACATTTGTAAACATACATAAAGATTACAACTAGGAAAAAGGAAAAGGGGAAAATATCAGGAATAAGGAAAATGTAGAAATCATTGCCCTATCTGATCCATTCATGAACACTACCCTCTTGCTGCACATGTGACTATGATTCACGTTGTCTCTGGCAATAATTTTTTTCTGTACTGGGTATTATATAGGGTTCTCATCCACACCCCTCAACTCTCCCTCTGCTCTGGTGAGAGGAGGAGGATGGATAATACAAGAGGACATTGATACAAATTCATAATGCTAATTTATGACACATTTTCTCACAGGAACCTCCTAATGAAATAATATGGCCGCCTTGTTTCACCATCCTGTACGCACCAAAAACGACTGATATCCATAATTTGGGATGGTATTACATTTTTATGGTTTCCCATGGACAAAACTCCTGGCGCTTGAACAAACAGAATAAATTATGTTCCCCGATCACAGATATGTCGATGGATGGTGTTGATATCTATATTGCGTGGAAATATTGAATTTCCATTGCCAGATATGCTAGAGACATACCTTATGGGTCATTATCTCCTCCCATATATTTTACCATCTGTATACTTACCTTAAAGGGAACCTGTCACCAGGTTTGGCTCATATGAGATAAGACCTCCACCACTGATATACTGCATTTTATAATCTGGCCCCAACCCAAACTGAAAGAGGATAAAAAAAGAGATTTTATTGTATTCATGTGTGGACTGGTCCAGTTGGGGGCTGTTGCTGACTTGGTCCAGCGCCATCCTTCTTCTTGTGATGCCATCTTGCTTCTTGTGGATGACACGTCCCTATGTTATCCACACAGTCTCCCCGGCATCGCACTCCTGCACAGGCGTACTTTTCTGCTCTGATGAGGGCAGAGCAAAGTACTGCAGTGTGCAGGTGCCGGGAAAGGTCAGAGAGGCCCGGCGCGTGCGCACTGCAGTACTGTCATGGCAGAGAAATACGCCTGCGCAAGAGCATGATCCCAGGTAGACTGCGTGAATGATTTACAGACGTGTCATCCACATGAAGCAAGAAGGAGGACGGCGATCTTAAGAAGATGGGAGGCTCCAAATCTAGAAGATCGACATCTCACGGAGCAGACCGCCCCACAGATGAATATAATAAAAGCTTTTTTTTTTCTCTTACAGGTCTGGTTGGAGGCACATATAGAGCATTATAGAATGCAGTATATAAGGCCGGAAAGGTGGTGATATCTCATGTCGGCCAAACATGGTGACAGGTTCCCTTTAATTCATTACATTTTCAAATATATATTGTGTGTCAAAGAAGCCTCTGAATGTCGTGGATCTAATTGGATTCAATATTGAGAGAGATTCAAACTTTTCCATACTTTGTGATATAATTGAAGTCTTCCAATCTATTTTGTTTTCAAAGTGTCTTATGATGCACAGGGAATTAGTACAAGTAACCAATGTTATACAAATTAAATGGTCTAAACACTTGTGTGGTAATTTGTTAAATCTGACATCAAACTAGGACTTCACTGCAAGCGACTGTTTTATCTTGTCATCTATGGTTAATTATAGACTTGGATAATTATGTGCAAGAAATGGCTCCTTTTGTGATTTTGTGCCTAGTGTCGTGTATCGCTGTGATATACTCCCTCACCTTTCATTCTCTATGGATAGAAAGCGAGATCGCTTTGTGTGACGGGGATCAGCGACCGGCCCCCCTGCCGGGTATCGCTGATCGTTCTCGATCGGCCTGGGCCATTTTTTGATCGCTGGTCTCCCGCTGGCCAGCACGCATCCCTGCGTGTGGCAGCGAGAGACCAGCGATCGTCAACGCTGGTTTCTAATGTAAACAGCGGGTATCTAATAGCCGCGGCTCTTGGATACCTGCTGTTTACCTTGGAAACCGGCGTACACGCTGGTTTCCAAGGTAAACAGCGGGTATCCAGGAGCTCTTGGATACCCAATGTTTACCTTGGAAACCAGCGTGTACTCCGGTTTCCATGGTAAACATCAGGTATCCAGGAGCCGCGGCTCCTGGATACCCGATGTGTACATTAGAAACCAGCTTGCTCGCTGGTCCTGATCGCTGGAGGAGCTGTCTAACGATGTCCCAGCGATCCCATCCATGTCGGATCGTTGGTGGGATCGCTGGGACATCGTTATGTGTAACGGGGCCTTTAGTCTCTTGAGCTAACCAACATGGGATATTTGACAATTTAGTGCCGCTGGCTCCCTATATACTTTAAAGAGAACCTGTCACTACCATAAAGAACTAATTGTTCTTACCTGGTGTAAATGCTACTGTTCTCCTAAATCTTGTGTTAGTTTCTTCTGTTTTTACGCCTCTCCATTCCTGAAATATGGCCAACTCTTCCCTGTATATTAATCTAGTCTCTAGAACCAAGTGGGCTTGGTTCTTAACGCTTTCTCTTGTGTGTCTTTTTGGGACCTTTATCTATTTAGCTAAAAAAAAAAAAAAACCTTTATAAACAGGTAAAAGGTCAGGTAGATTACAAATATAACCCAGCATCTATGGCAGTGCCAAGTGCATTACCAGATCAGAAATTACAGGGAACCGGACAGGTAATTCATGCTACCCAAACTAAGGGTATTTTGAATTGCAGCCTGGCTAAATGATTGTAATTATATTATTCTCTGAAACTTCCCAGTACTTCAGTGAAGGTATACTTTACAGATTCGGCTGGAGACCAGACTAGTATGGTGCTGCCACCGGCCGGCTCTTCCCAGCTCCACTGTAGGTGGCTGACAGGTCTCTCCCTGACGTGTAAGTGGGTATATCCCCTGTAGCGGCGATTCATGCTGCCCGCTGCTTAGACACCGTAAAGTGCTTTTGTCACCTCTTTTATATTCAAATTTTTGGCATTGATGACGGAAGTTACTTCTCTTCTAGGAATGCAGAACAAATGAAAGCCTTTTGGAAAGTGTCTGTGATTTCAGAAAAGTCTGAAAATGGAGGTGAGTACAGAATCCTCGGACGGGGTGGGCATTATATTACTAAGGGTCACGTAATAGTGGAGACAAATGACCCGTGCTGTACTCTTTACTAGAGATGAGCGACCTTGCCTTTTTTAGGGTCGAGTCGGGTTTCATGAAACCCGACTTTCTCAAAAGTCGAGTCGTACGAAATCGGCCGACTATCGTGAAAAGTCGAAGGTCCGACTGAAACATGAAACCCAATGCAAGTCAATGGGGAAGCAAAGTCGGGAGGGAGTGGAGGACAGTCAACACACCTACACACCTACTTGCCGGACCGCTTTTTTAAAGTGCACGAAAACTCACACACACACACACACACACTCTCTCTCTCTCTCCCTCCCCCTTTCTCTCTCTCTCTCTCTCTCTCCCCCTCTCTCTTTTGAATTTGACCGACCCGTTTCGCGCAACTCTACTCGTTACACAATAACTAAAGGTTGTAACCATGTTTCTGTGCTCGCACTTGCCATCTTTTATACATGTGTTTGGGTTTGGTGGGTTGTGCATTCTGACTTATAAGAACAGCAAGTTATTGAAGCTACACCCAGTTCAGGAGGTTTGCTTCCTTCCCTCTATATAGTTTGATATAAGAATACATTATATAGTGTGTATATAATGAGACACCCCCACCTTTTGCTGTAGTCGGTGTGGGGTTTGTGGGTACTGCATTTAATCTTGTGTAATATTGTAGGATCAGGATCGCTCAGAGCAAAATTTGATGTCTCGGAGGGTCCTAGTAACCCGAGCACGCTGGCTGTGCAATTCATGAGTGATGGTGGGACCTTGTCTGGAGTGGACGTAGAGCTTGTGGGAACGGGCTATCGTCTGTCTTTAGTGAAGAGGAGGTTTGGCACAGGTACAATTCTCTTTGTTTTTGAAACTTGCGTAACAATTTTACATATTTTTCTGTCTCTTTTCTTTATGAGAATAATTACTTTACAAATAATTAGGTCATTGTACTAGTAGGACATATTCAGGATCCAGACAAAATTTAGGTACAGGTTAAGATTATGGATTATTGCTACCTATACTGCGCTGTAAGTTTATGTTTACACTTGGCGTAATTGAGCCTAATTTTTCTACACCGAAAACCGAGTGTTGGCAGGAAAAATGCTGCGTACAATACACACTTTTTTGGCTTGTATATATGTGTTTTTTCAGGGATTTTACTTGCATTTTCTTCATGGGTGAAAAATACTGCAAAACTTTAGAAAGAATTGACAGGCCACAGATTTGAAAAAAGTGCTTTGATGGTTAAAATACACACCGGGGGAAAAAAAAGCGAGATTTTAGAGATCTCATTCATTTTTCAGGTATTATATAACACTGTATACTTTATGCACAGTGTTCAGATGTGCAGCAAAAATACTGCAATTACGCCATGTGTTAAAGAACTCTAAGGGTATGTGCACACTGAGGGTTTTTTTTATTTTTTTAAAGATGTTTTTGGACCAGAAACTGAGCGGAAACTCTCTCAAAAACTCTTCTCAAAAACTTTTTGGCTCCTTTTTGGGTCCAAATATTCTGCCAAAAGACACCACATGCACATACTCTGATGGTGCCGACTAGCTCCATTGGATTACTACTGGGCAAAATCCAGATCTGTCGTCTAATCTGCAGCAGAAATCCAAGTTTCAGCTTTAGATTTCTGTCATGGATTTTCTAGAAGTCAGTGTGCGAATGACCTTATGGTAAATTGAAGGTCTGTGATTCATTGCACATGTGCATTCTTATTTGTCATAAACAATTAGTAATTTTTTCTTTTTTTTTTCTTACAGGAAAATACATGGCCGACTATTGATTTTAATTTAATTTTTTTTTTTTTTTTTTTTTAAATCATGGGATATAAGGAAACTGCTTTCCTGTTAATTTATCGGAAATCTTCCACATGCTGTTTTAATTATAGATTTATATATATTTTTAATTGTTTAGAAGGTATTTCTATATTGCTGCCAACTGCAAAGCATAAAAATGCACTTTTTATGAGTCATTTTGTGTAATATCTTTTGGACACTGTTGTAGCACTGAAGTTTTCGGCCGTCATGGTTGAAGGTCCGCTGTCAAGAAAAAAAAAAAAGGCAATTTCTGTGTATTTGTGTAAAGACCACACTTTCCTTTGTAACAAGCCATTATTTTGTATCAGAGAAGTATGTAAGATTACATTTTGTAACAAACTCAAAAAATTGCAAGAGCAATCAGACCTCATCATACAGTGTTTTATACCCATGTAAATAGGCCAGTAGAATTATTTATCCCAACTCTCCAGTTCAGGGTATAGTTATCCCGCCGCGGGACCCACATAGGACGGAGCCAGTTTGTTGACTCGTCTTCGTATGTGTAAAGGACGCAGCCAGTTTGTTGACTAGTCTTCGTATGTGTAAATGGCGGCCAATTAATTCGCTACGAAACTTGATGTAAAAGTGTCTGTTTTCATTGTGGGTGTCTCATCCATAGAAAATGTTATTTAGCCCCTGTGCCCTAATTGCCCAGAGAAGACAACTCAAGACAAATTTGCCGATTGACATATTACACTTTTAATAACCAATATCATATTTTAATTTCTCTGAAAGTGCAATTACTGGAAATGGAATAGTACAAAGTGACTTTTCGTATCAACGATGATGAAGGCAACGTTCTTTTTATATGCATTAACATCTGTGCCTTTCCTATCAGGATCTATTACCCTTGTCATTATTTCTGGTTGCACTGGTCGACAACCTGCGGCTCTCCAGCTGTTGTGATGTGACAACTATAAGGGCTAGTCTATTGTCAGGTATGCAAACTTGTAAATGCCACGTACAGACCTCAGTGAGCCTGTGTGCCCGGCCACTTGGCACATCCTATTCAACCAGTACGATTGTTCTATGCTGTAAACAGGATAACTAACATGTATATTAATGCATGGCCCAGAAGGAGGAGGGGAAGGCAAGGAAACTTGTGATGTTTTATCCAAAAATGTCTTTGTTATTCCCAATCTGCCACGTGTTATTTCCAGGACAAGAATTTAGCACTGCAATGATGTCACATTTTATTTTACCCACTCAGTTTTATCGTATACGCTAAAAAGGTTTAGAAGAATTATCTTTAAAGCACATCTGTGACTAGATTTCACAATACAAAGTTCCTAGATTATTACATAGACATTTTAGACCTTGAGAAATTGGTGTACTTACTTTAAAAATCCATCCCACTGTGGCTGAATAATCCAGATATTAGTAAAAACATACACCTGGACTCTTAAAATTCTGAATTTAATATCAGACTTGACAACTTTCATATAGGATTATACCGCTCTTCGGACTTTGATTTTCAAAATAAGTACAACCGCCTCATCAGATCTAAGAGAACCGCCTCATCAGATCTAAGAGATGTATTTAATATAATGTTTTATACAGCTTGTATTGTGAAAAGTGGTGATGGATCCACTTCAAATGACTTCTTTATCTGCCGTTATTGCCATAGTTGCAACGGGTCTTCAGATACCAACACAGTTCCAAGTTTTGGCAGATCATCTTTCGCCTTGCGTACAACAGAGTAGAGTGTTTTCTGGATCAGCACGCCGTCAGTGCTGCTTGTGAAAGGGGCAGCTGACTGACACTCTTCAGTAGCAGTGGGTATCTTCTGTCATAGCTAATGACAAAACATGATAGCCACCAAAATGAACCCATCCGTCAGCCCCTTCACACACAGCACGGATGGCAGACCAACACAGTAAACAATTAAAAACCAAGAACAATGGTGGCCAGCAATATGGAGATGAAGGGTGTTCTATGTGTGCAAAGCAGAGAGCATAAAAACGATGAAACAAGTGAAGACACACAAATTCTGCACACCATACAATAAATATCCAAAGAAAAATCTGTTTACTCACACATGTATAAAATACAAATGCCACATATGTCAGAGACCACAGAAATGGTGTAACACTCTCCCATAATAGGGTATGCCCGGCAAAGTGCGCCCTTGTAATGAATATTGAAATTGTTAAAGTGCAAGGACTATGGTGCAAAAGAACAATGTGGATTCTAATATACAAAGAAAGTGGAAAAAAAAACCAATATAATGTGATATCCAACATGAATCCAGAGTACATAATGGCCCAGGGAGATGGGTAGAGGTAGAGATCATTACACGGATGGCTGTGTATGGCTGCAAGTAGCTTCCTCAGGGGGACACTTTCCTTTATTGAGCACAAACCAGAGGTGAAGCTGCTGGAACCTCATATGTGAAGATCTGTTGGAAACACATCCAATGATGAAGTGGACAGTTCCTCTTACAGCCTAAGTTTACTTACAATGCAGTAGTTGTTCAGCTGGGTCCTCATACTGGTGGTGGACAGAATAGATAATTGTAGCTGAATTCAAGAGTGAAGGCCCTGATAAAAAGGTTCCCTTATCTAAGCTGGCTGGCCCCTCTTAAGGTTGGTCCTAAATTTTCAGGTTTAGAGTTGGGTTATATTTTGATTCGATGTATGCCTATATTGAAAGGCTGTCTTGGAACAGCTATTCAATTACCACTAATCTTAATTTGTTTTCAACCTGTGTACTTCGGGAATGATCACATATATAAAACACTAATAGAGTATTTGCAGACATGGCTGCAGTTCCTTGTCTTCCTCCATAACTGGAGGTCGCCCAAGAGATATTTGCAATACGACCTAAAGCCTCACAGTGTAACCTCAGCTTAGATGCTGATCCGTTGCTATACAGGCTGAGGTGACCATTAGGTAGTAGGGTTTAATGGGTTCCAAGCTGCAAAACACATTGTCAAACGAGGAATCTGAATGAAGAGAGAAAGGTCTCTAGTTTGGGACCGCCATCAATTATTGTCTGGGTGAATAACTGCAACACAAATTATGTCTTCCAGTTTGGAGGACAGAAGATCTTTTCTGCATTAAGTGGGCAGTGCATTGATTTACATGGGCACAGTGTAATGCCTCTTTTCGCATGGGGTGTGGCTACAGTGGAACATGACATTTTCTGCCGGGTTCCTTCACCGAATACAGTTGATTGTTGCATGTCCCAATATCTGGAAATGCTGTATATTGTCAGGGGTCCTTTGTATAAGAAGGAATTTTACTAAGGTCAAATACTTCACGGACAAGTATGTGCATTAAAGGGTTAGACCTGCTACCCTCACTCCCGCATCGATTGTTGTGGGGCAGATTACGTCATGTCTACTGATATCCATTGGACGTGCACGATTGTCAGGTATCCATTACAATGGGACAGGTGCAAAATACCTGCCAATCACACACATACCCCGCCATGTATCCGCAGATATGGCATCACCTGTACCCCTCGCCTCTCAGTGTAGAAGTGAGTGGAACAGGATTAACCTTGTAAATGCAACAGCATGAAAAAAATGTCACCACATTTTTTTATAGCCATTTCTGCGCTATACCAGTCATATTGCTATAAAATGTTGACCTCGCAGACGCGTACATATAACTGATGGTGGCTTAGAGCCACTTTACATAATGGAGGTCAGCATCATAAGGAGGAACGAGAAGAACAATTCCTCAAATCTGTGAGCGCTGTTGGTGCTGGATATGCTGTAGTACATACATGGCAGCCGTGAGAAAGCCACCAGACAGAATCCGGGCTGCCAAAAAGTAGCAGCCGGGAATTTTCTGTTCATGCTGCTCTGCAATAATAGAAAGTAAGCCCATCCGTATTCACAGTATATGGGAGGCAGGTCAGTAATCCAGAGACACTAATGTCTTTATTGCACAGCAGGCACATATACTGTTCTGTAAGGGGGCAGTGCATGTTACGAGTATACTCTGCACTAGATGTAACACGGCGTATACATTTTGCCTGGAGTGTTTTTTTTGTTTGTTTTTTTTTTAAATAAGTGTTCAAGAATAAAAAAAAGCCTGAGCTGTACATGACTCTAAATAAACACATTAAAGGGAATCTGTCAGCACAAAATGACTGTTCATACCAAACGCAGGCGCGCAGTGCACCCTTAGCATCACTGAACAGCTATGTACACTTTCCCTCCTACTTGTGTGTTTTTTCATCAGGCTTTACAGGAGCCAGTGGTTGGGTGACCGAGTTGTCAATCGAGGAAGAGCAGGCACAAATAGATGGAAAACGAGTAGGTGGAAAGGGGCTTGTTTTCAGCCTGAGTGCATCAAGTCTTGGTATGAACAGTCATTTTGTGCTGACAGTACTTTAATTGGATGTCTAATGGATGCCTTTATACAAAATCTTAAAATCGAAGTAAACCCTTGTCTTGTAAAGAATCCTCCTTGTTATACATTAATACCGTACAGTCCTCTGTTACATGTAGCTGCAGATGTTTAACCAAAGCTGCCCTATAACACCTACGTACGTAGGTTACCGATACGACGCCTACTAGAAGCAATAACCGTGCTTACCATTATACACTATCAATGCGTTCTTAGCAATATACCAAGCAATACTGGTGTGATATTAGGGCTTTTTACGCTACAGATCGGGAAGCTAATACATGACACTTCTGGTTCTCTCTATTGTAATCTGTTTTTCATTCTGACCAGTAACTATCTGGATTAATATATTTTTTTTTTTTTTCCTTTTCTGCAAGAATACAAAGCAGAAGTATGTAAACCTAGTCGTATGTATACATTATAGCACTTACGTAATCAGAAATGTACTCGTTGTAAGAGCAGGTTACAATACTGAAGCCATACAGATTTATATGGGACTCTTTCGATGGTGAATGAAATTACTTTACTCTACAGGTCGATGCTGGTATCTGCCCAATGTTGTGTGTAGCGAGCTGGCTCTTGCTTTTGTACACCTTTCTTATCCTTTTAGCTGCCTCTTGTGTAGATGACTTTGTAAACACTGAAGCTAAAGTACTCCTGACTTTTTATGGAATGTTCTTACTTTTGATTGTAAATTTAAAAAAAAAAAAAAAAAAAAAAAAAAGCAAAACAAAAGTTTATCTTACAACAAAAAATGTAAATATTTTGTTTGTTTTTTTTCATAATGTAAATTTTAAAAATTATGTTGCATCTGTAATAAATATGTAATATATGCATAATTTACGAAACCTACGCTGTTGTGGCTTTTTTTTTTTTTATCTTTATGCCCACCGACTCATCAAGACTGGAGTACGATGCTCCAACTTCATTAGCAGGCACGCGCCACTTAATGAATTTGGTGCATATTTCTACCGTCATGCGCCACTGCAAAAAATGTACACCGGTCAGAGACATGAGAACATTTCGGTCACAATTTAATCCACTTTTGCGGTGGATATTACGATGTCTTTGCCAATTGTACTCAATCACACCCATTCTGTCTAAACTTCGCTCGCTTATCAAAAAGTTAATAGATTTGTCCAGGACTGGCATAAAACTACCAATAGTCAAAATTTTTGCAGCAAACTTTTGCATCGTTTTAGGGTACAGTTCTGGCAAAAAATTTTATTGAATTGGGCCCCATTGAGTCAAGTCATATCAGATACACATCTTAAGGGCCAATTCACACACACGTTCACGAGCAAGTGCTCAGCGTGGATGGAACAGCTCGTGGGCTGAATACTGATCTATTAAACTTAATGGGCCAATTCACACTGATTTTCTAAGCGGACAATTGGTGCATGCAGAGAAAATCCAGACATGGCCTATTTTTTTCCGACTTTCAGATGAGTCTCTGTTGCCAACTTGACTTTTTACATTTTTCTTATCAGATAACAATATTTTTTACGGACACACTGGAAGAAATAAATCATTATGATTATAAGTGGTAGTTGTCTACAGCCCATAATTCTGAGATGAGACACCGGCTGCATTCACTGTAAGACTGTGTGCACACGCTGCGGATTCCGCTGCGGATTAATCCGCACGGATTTTGCAAAAACCGCAGATAATCCGCAGGTCCAAAGACCTGCGGATTATCTGCGGTTTGGTCCTGCGGATTCACTATCTCCACAATGGTGGAGATAGGAACCCGCAGCGGTTTCCGCAGAAAGAATTGACATGCAATTCTTTCTGCGGATTCAAAACCGCAGCAAATCCGCGCGGTTTTTTCCGCAGCTTCGGCACAGCGTTTTTTGTTTTTCCATTCAAATGAATGGTACTGTACACCGCAGCTAAAACTGCTGCGTGTCCGCAGCGGCCAAAACCGCTGCGGAAACGCAGCGGAATCCGCAGCGTGTGCACACAGCCTTAAAGGATAATTAGTAAAAATAATCTGCATAAGTTTCTTCAGCTTCAAAAAAATCTCGAACTCCTCAAATTTTTCTTGCAGACAGAGCAAAAAAAAAAGTTCCCTAAATTTACGGGCTGTTCTGTAATTTCTAGACTGTTGGTAATCTTGATGAGTCTTTAATATTCAAAGTCAAAGCAGCTGTGAGAAATGGAACACATGCAGGCACAAAACGGTTTCCGCTTGGATGGAAAATAGTTTTTCACTGGTGAAATGAAGAGCAGTTTTAAATAACTTGTCTATGTCAGATGAACCGGCTCAAGCTTCCACCTGGCCAGATCTAAGGACATAAACTGACATTGTAATTTCTATGAATCCAATCAGGTCCTTAGCTCGTGGCTGGAAATTACATCAGTAATTATTCTGACGCCTTCATAATATGCCGAACGGAAACTGGCCTTGGTTAACTTCTTTAAGGGTCAATATCTACACAGAAGTCGAGTACAAAATGTGCTGGTTTTGCAACATAAATTTTACATTGTGGCCCAATGTTTTACATATTAATTTCTAGGTAAATGAAGCGGTAAATGAAAAAAGGACAAGGTGGCCGCATCATTTTAGCACCTTCAAACAATCTTTGCAAAGGTTGGTGAGACCTGGTGCTCTTGTCTTACAGAGCCCACTTGTCCTCCACACTGTATTCTGAGAATGCTTGTTCCTGCCCAACATTTATCACTGACCAGTTGTCAGGGGACATGGTGATGTTCCATTCTTTGGTCACCAGACTGCTGAAATGATTGATTAGATCAATCAGGAGTCAAACATCCGATTTTCTGTAATTACCTGTAAGTATATACTGTTGTCAAGTATACATCTCTTACAAAATGCAATCTATTCTTTATGTGAAAATGGAGTTAAAAAGAAAAATCTTATTGTATGCACCACCCAAAGCATAGGGTAGATAATATATACGAAAGATTCCACTTTTGTCTATATTTTTTTTTTTTAATCAACACCTATTCTTGAAAGCTTGCAATTTGTTACCATCTTCTCAGTTAGCCATTAAATGGTATCAACCACTGAGGACTCTCAATTCAAAATATTTTTCTATATACAGTGTAAAAATGCTACTCGGGTACAATATGAGGGATCACATAAACTATTTCGATTTAAGGCTATGTGCCCACATTGCAGAAAGGCTGTGGAAATGTCCGCAGCATCTCCGCAACACCCTGCCGCTTGTAAAACGCGTACAGAATTTGCATGCGTTTTCCCGCAAAGCACAAGCGTTTTGAGCTTGCAGAATGCTTGCGCTTTTCCATGCGATTTGAAGCATCGCTTGGAAAAGTGATTGACAGGTTGGTCACACTTGTGAAGCATAGTGCTTGACAAGTGTGACCAACTTTTTACTATTGATGCTGCCTATGCAGCATCAGTAGTAAAAGAATGTGAAAAATAATTAAAAAAATAAAAAATTGGGATATACTTGCCCTCTGTCGGCCTCCAGAGTCGTCCCGCCCCTCATTAGCGCTGCAAGCATCTTCCGTTCCCAGGAATGCCTTGCGACAACGACCTCTGATGACATAGTATCACGCGAGACCGCTACGTCATCAGAGGTCATTCGCACAATGCATCCCTGGGAATGGAAGATGCTGGCAGCGTGGCTGAGAGGCGGGACGACTCTGGGGGCCGACAGAAGGTGAGTATATCTCTATTTTTTTTATTTTAATTCTATTTTTTACAGGAATATGGTACCCAGGGCCTGGAGGAGAGTCTCCCCTCCTACAGACCCAGGGTACCATCCGCGCATGGTAGGCATAGCCACATGCGTAAAGTGAGCGTTTCAATGCAATCCTATGGCGGCGGAATGGCCGTGATTCCGCAGAAATAATGGACATGCTGCGGATTTCACCGCTATGCAATTCTGCAGCGGTAAAATCTGCAGCATGGGCACAGAACTGCGGAATCCCATAGGATTGCATGGAGGTGCGTTTTATTAGCGATTTTTAAGCTTTTCCACTATGGCGGAAATGCATAAAAAACGCAACGTGGGCACACAGCCTAAAAGTCCTATTGGTTTATTTCAGTCCTCATAAACCACATCACAGGAAAACTTAAAGCTCTTTCGCAATCAATCTGTCATGGCTAATTAACCCCTTTTATTCCTATATATACACTAAAGGCCCTTTTACATTTAGCGATCCGACCCGGTCAGGATCGCTGGTGCATCGCTAAATGATCGCTAGTGAGCTGTCACGCAGGCAGATCTCACAGCGATGCAGCAGCGACGCAGCGCACGATACTCACCTTTCACACACAGCGATCCTGACGTCCTTCCGCCCGCCTCCACGCGTCGCTCGTCTCACACAGCAGGAAGCCGACGACAAGAAATGGAGCCGGACATTCTCGCGCGATCAGCGATGGACAGCGGGGGAGCCGGTCGCTGGTAAGTATCACACATAGCGATATCGCTATAACGTCACAAAATCGGTGACGTTATAGCGATATCGCTATGTGTAAAACCCCCTTAAGGCATTACTTCAAGTTTATCTCCCAATCACCAAGTGTGACGGCCACCTTACAATATTTACACATAAAGGGAATCTCTCACCAGGTTTTTGCCACCTTGTATGAGAGCAGCATGATGTAGAGGCAGAGACCCCAGTTTCTGAGATGTCACTTACTAGGCTGCTTGTTGTAGTTTTGATAATCCACTGATGAAAAAGCGATTTATTTTTTTCTCTAGAGGACTAGTAAACCTGCTGCCATGTAGTCCTTCATATTCATGAGCCCTGTATAATCCTTCCCCCAATGCTGAATGATAGCTTGCTGCCTATGCACAGTGGGCACAGAAGGCTGCCAATCAGTGTTGTGGTCAGGGTTATACAGAGCTCAGTATTTAGAGAACTGGTAGATCTACAGCAGTCAAATCAGTGATTTTATCAAAATACAGCAAGCAGCTCAGTAAGTGATACATCGCTAGAAACGGTCTGTGCCCCTTCTTGCTGCTCTCAGATGGGGTAGCAGAAAACTGGCAACAGATTTCCATTTTGATGGTTATACATGAGATTGTTATTTAGTTCTGCATTCTTATGACTGGGTTTTGCACACAGTAGTGGTCACGTTTTATGTTAGAAAACTGGTTGTTCAAGCAGGTTACTGGTGAAACCATTTTCTAGATAAGTGAAATATTTGAGCCGTGCGATTACACTTCATACCTTTCCTCATACCTTTAGATGATAAGACTGTGGAGAGCTTCAGCACATCCAGAATGTGAACATCCCCCCCTCCCCATTGTTCCCTTTTAATTATCAGACAGGACACACAATCTTTAGATCAGTCACAGCTTTATTGGATTTAATCCCATTTATCAGTATTAATTCCATTATCCAGAACCAACCAGAATGCAACCAACACATCAACTGGACGTGAAGACAAATGCCAACCTCTGGCTTCCCAGTGGTGCAAGTCCGCCTGCAAAGGATCTCATTTATTGACCGCTAGGAGGATCAACACTAATAGCAGAGCATTAGCGCTCTCTAGCCAGGAGGAGTGTACAGTGAGGGAGGGGAGAAGGTTATGTACCAAAACCTGACCCAGGCAGTCAGGAGGCTACCCACCTATGTGGTGCGCATCGTGGTCCTACATTTTAACAGTGAGATTTCTGTACCTCATGTTTGCTTTGAACAGTAGAATGCGTGTAATGTGGCGTTTTATTAATGACAAAAAATGCTTAGAATGTTATAAAATAGCAAAATAGTCACTTCCCTAACTCCCATTAGTATCTGTGTGTACTCCCTCCAAAAGATGACAATACATGCTATCCATCCAGGCGGCTGCTATGTTAATTCTACTGAAAAAAAAAATTGTGCCAAGTTTTATTTCTTCAAGATGTTTGCACATACTGCCCAATGAAGCCTGTATGGACCACAAAGGCCGTGCAGCTCTCAACAGCTAGGGGCTCTGTCAGCACAGAATGACTGTTCAAACCAAGTACAGGCTCTCGGTGCTTCACGGTGGGGCCAAACCTTTCTATAAACAATCCCACCTGCTTGGTTTTCATTTATCTCCACCCTTCTCTGGACCTATGAAGTCAGATCTGCCAATCAAAGCGGAAGGTGGTGGACAGGGAAAACTTGTAGGTGGGAAGGTGCATATAAATGATTGACCCTGCCGTGAATCACCGAACTTCGGTACCGTAGTTTGAACAGTCATTCTGTGTTGACAGAGTCCCTTTTATTCCCTCCCGACATGTGCCGTACTGGCACCGCTCTGTGGGAGCTGCGTTCCTACAAACAGCGGTACTAGTACGGCGCACCGATTGCGTGGCCTCACGCTGAGCGCTGCGACAATCAGGTGCGGGTGTCAGCTGTATGTGACAATCTGCAGCGCAGAGTGTCAGATCAGTGATCTGATGTAATACAGTAATGTCCCATCCTGAGAATGTAAAAAAAGTTAAAAAAAAAATAGTTAAAGTGTAAAAATATTTTTTTTTAAATCCCTAAATAAAGAAAATAAAAGAAATATTTTTCCAAAAAATATATTTATGTAAATAAACAAAAAAAGTAAACATATTTGGTATCGCCAAGTCCATAATGACCCGCTCTATAAAACTGTCAAACTAGTTAACCCCTTCAGTGAACACCGTAAAAAAAGGCAAAAAAAAACGCTTTATCATCATATCTCTGAACAAAAAGCGCGATCAAAAACATGGATGTAAACAAAAATGGTACCGCTGAAAATGTCATCTTGTCCCGCAAAAAACAAGCCGCCATACAGCTCCATCAGCAGAAAAATAAAAAGGTGTTAGCGCTCAGAATAAAGCGATGCAAAATTATTTTTCCTATAAAATAGTTTTTATTGTATAAAAGCGCCAAAACATAAAAAAGATATAAATGAGGTATCGCTGTAATCGTAGTGACCTGAAGAATAAAGCGATTTTATCGCACGCGGAACGGTGTCAAAAAAACAAAAAGCAATTCATGAATTGTTGTTTTTTTTTGTTAATTCTGTCTCCCAAAAATCAAAATAGAAAGCGATTAAAAAATGTCATGTGCCCGAAAATGGTGCTAATAAAAATGTCAGCTCGTCCTGCAAAAACAAGCCATAATATGACTCTGGACCAAAATATGGAAAAATTATAGCTCTCAAAATGTGGTGATGCAAAAACTAGATTTCTCAGTAAAAGCATCTTTTAGTGTGTGTGACAGCAGCTAAACATAAAAACATGATATAAATCTGGTATCGCTGTAATCGCACCAACCCAAAGGATAAAGACGCCTAATCACTTATATCACACAAGGAATGACATAAACAATAAATAAAACCAATTCTTCACCTGTTGTTGATTTATTCATTCTGCCTCCCGAAGACCATAGTAAGGCTCAGCGCACATTTATCCTGCGCTCTGCGCTGAGCACCTACATCTGGGTTTCCATATAAATCTCTGAAATACGTGATTCAGACAGACCCCCTGTGGAAAATTCCCTATAATGAGGCAAATGGAGGCACTGTGGACACCATAGGACCTGTGATCCGGCGGTGGCCATCTTTTTAGGGTTGCATAAAAATGCCTTTTGCCACAGTTTTGTGCATTTCTGAAAAGGACCCCATTTAACAGAGGCCAATCGGAGTCCAGAGTGACTCTGCTGTCTCATTATAGTGAATGGATCCCTCGGGGGTTCATTTGAATCACGACAGCTAGAGATTTAGATGAAAACCCCAAAGTAAGTGCTCAGCGTAAAGCGCCAGATAAATGTGATCTTAAATATTATGTGAAATATTCCCAATAAAAGCTTCAACTCAATCCACAAAAAAAAAAAAAAGCAAATACCCACGCAGATCTGTCATCTGTTAACTGAAATATAGGGGGCTTCTATGTTACTGGTAGGTAACACAAAGGCTCTGGAAAAACTAAATGGCTCCTCACTCCCCAAAAGAAATTCAGCAAATTGTCCGCTCCCAAATCCAAATGTCCCGCTCTCTTCCGAACCCCAGTGTGTCTAAACCACATTTAGCACCTACATGTGTGGCATTTCTGTAGTGATGAGAACCTGCCTAATTTACAGGTGCGTGTCTCCAGAAGGACAGGCTGGGCATAACATAATGGCAGTTTGCAGTTTTCACTCAGCAACATCCACTGCTGCCTGTTTCTGTGAAACACCCATGGAGTCAAAATCATCATTACATCTGTAGATAAATTCCCAATGGGATATAATTTCCAAAATGTGGTCACTTAAGGGGGGATAATGCTTATTTAGCACTCGGGGGCTCTTTATATGGAATCCGCAAACTATTCTAGGAAAATCTGCTCTCTAGGAGGCAAATAGCGCTCAGTCCCTCCCGAGTCTCTCCATATGGCAAAGTAGTACTGTACATCCACATTTGGGGTATTTCTACATTCAACAGAAATTGCTGGACACATTTTGGTGCCATTTTTACCCATTTCCCAGTGTGAAAATGTAAAACTTGGCTAAAACACAACCTTGGTGGTAAAAATGTAAATTATTTTTTCTTCACTGCCCAATGGTATAAAAGTCTGTGACACACCTGTGGTGTCAATATAATCATTTATTCGGTCGTCCATGACAGCACCACCTGAGAGAGGGGATCCGCCCTTTAGGAACAGGAAACCTACAGATACAAAAGGGTGGCACCTCTCCCACGCATCAGTTGGTTTCCTGTTCCTAGAGGACAGGACTCTCTACAGATCGCCCGTCAGAATCATCATGGAATACCCAGGCCGGCTGACCGACCCAGGTAGCGAGGGGGTCTCCTACCTCGGTCAGTGCGGGGTCCCTGGAAGCGCCACGGTGGGGCCGGGTAGGTCACCACGGCAGTGGACGAAGCAGGTGGAGCAAGGGTCCGGTGGATGCCGTCTCCAGAGCCAGCACCTGGTAGGTATACCCCGGTGCGCTTCCCCAGGCCCGGTCCTCCGGGTCAGTGCTGTCTCCTGGCCGGGCTCATGGCGGCGGGCGCGGGGGGTGCTGGCACTCCGGGCGGGCCTGCGCGGCTCCTTCGCGCGCACTCCCGCAGGGCTCTGTGAGCGGCGGAAGTGACGCGGCGGAAGGGGCGGAGCGATGGCGCCGATACCGGAAGTCGGGTGCCGGCGGCCTCCGGCGCGCGCTGCGGGTGCATGCCGGTCCGGGGGTCGCGCGGCGACCCGACGAAGGCGAGGGGGGCCGGAGCATGGGGGAGGGAACGCAAATGCCGGGGGGTGGTGCTAGGACAGTATGCCTGCTAACCCGGACAGGAGGCCATATAAGGCAGATGGGGACGCCGCTGGGGTGCTTCTGAAGGCCCCAGCAATGGAGACGTCGGAAGCCCCCTTAGTCCAGCAGGACGAGACGCAGGAACACCCGCAGAAACGGGCGAGTGGCCAGCAGAAGAGACAGAAACGAACCAGCGACCAGAGCCGCGAAAGTTCCTCCAGAAAGGACCCCCCTGCCTCCCTCCGTGATCCGGTACCTGCCTCATCTGCAAGAGTAAGAGATCTCCGTGAATGTACCCTGATGCAGTGTTCCTTTATGCTTTTTTTCAGGGGAAGAAGGTTACGGGAAAACAGAAACACAGGGAATGTGCCCTCTGTAGTTCTCCCCTTCCAGATGGCCACCCTAAAAAATTATGCCAGCCATGCATACGGCAGACGGTAGGAGTTATTAAGGACAGGGAGTCCAGGGGTAGATTGTCAGGCCCTTATACTCTCCCCCGTTTATGCAGGTAGCGGAAGAGACACCTGACTTCACTTCAAACCTGAGAGACATGATCAGGGCAGAAATGAAAGCTTTACCTCAAAGAGAACCTTCTAGGAGAAGAGAGGCTAGTGGTTCAGGCTCGGAGGCCTCAGTCGCCCCTGGGAAGGGGGACAATTCCTCGGCCTCCTCGTCGTCTTCCTCGGATGAAGACTCTAGCCGGTTCTGCTTCCCCTTAGACCAGATGGACAAATTAGTGAAAGCTATACGGTCCACCATGGGGGTAGCGGACAAAAAACAGGAACTCTCAGCACAGGACATTATGTTCGGGGGGTTGGACCCCAAAAAACGTAAAGCCTTTCCATTAAACGAAAAGGTTCAGAGCCTAATTGATAGAGAATGGAAGAGACCGGAAAAAAGGGGTTCCATGCCACCAGCCTTTAAGCGGAGATACCCCTTCGAGGACCCGGTAGTAAATAGATGGGATAAAGCCCCGAAACTAGATGCTGCAGTAGCCAAAGCATCTAAAAAATCCGCCATACCATTTGACGATATGGCCTCCCTGAAAGATCCGTTAGATAAGAAAGCGGATTCTTTCCTTAAAGGGACATGGGAGATGTCAGCAGGCGCGTTAAGACCAGCGGTAGCTGCCACCTGTACAGCCAGATCCATGATGGTCTGGCTAGATCAGCTAGATTCCGAACTAAGAGATGGAGCATCAAGATCATCTATTCGGAAAAATTTACCCATCATTCAGAATGCCGCAGCGTTTTTAGCCGATGCTTCTGCAGACTCTGCAAGAATGGCGGCAAAAGCCGCAGGTCTGTCTAATGCAGCGCGAAGAGCGCTCTGGTTAAAATGCTGGCCAGGAGATATTCAAACCCGGTCCCGTCTCTGTTCCATTCCCTGCGAAGGGGAGTACCTATTCGGTCCCGTCTTGGACGAATTGTTGGAGAAAGCTGGAGATGACAAAAAGAAATTTCCCAGTCTCCCGAACCCCTCGTACAGACGTCCCTTCGCCAGGAAAGGGGTTTTCCGGAGAAGGCCGTCCAGAGATCAGGGCAGATGGGATGATAAAAAAAGGAAAGGTACAGGATTCATGTTTGGGGGAGGGCGCCAGGAAGGTCCAGCTCGGGATACGAAAAAGCCGCCCCAATGACTAGTTGCCCCGGTAGGAGGGAGACTAGCTGCCTTCTACCCATCCTGGTCTCTGATCTCCAATAGCAGCTGGATATTGGGGATAATAGCCGTGGGACTACGACTAGAGTTTTCTAGGGTTCCCCTTGATCAATTTAAAATCACCCCTCTCAGGTCATCTGCGGCAGAACAAGCTGCCCTGGAAGCCGAGGTTCATATCCTGTGCGCTAAGGAAGTCCTGATAGAGGTTCCGGAGGAAGAATGGGGGAAGGGATTCTACTCCCCTCTGTTCCTGGTCCGCAAACCGGACAGCTCCTTTAGGACAATAATTAACCTTAAAGCCCTCAACAAATTTTTGGTCATACGTCCCTTTAAGATGGAAACGATTAAATCTGCAATAAAATTGCTGTTCAAAAATTGCTTCATGGTGGTGTTAGATTTAAAAGACGCATACTACCATATACCCATCCATGCAGGCCATCAGCGGTTCTTCAGAGTGGCGGTTCATTTGGATGGGTCAATTCGACATTTCCAATATGCGGCCCTCCCTTTTGGAGTGGCAGTCGCTCCCCGAGTGTTTACTAAGGTGATAGCGGAGGTCATGGCCCATCTACGTGAATCAAACATTCTGGTGATCCCCTACCTGGACGATTTTCTTATTGTAGGTAAAACGGCAAACCATTGTTTACAACAGCTACAAAAGGCAATGTCTGCCCTAGAACAGTTAGGATGGTTGCTGAACGTCAAAAAGTCCCGGTTGCAGCCAATGAAAGTCCAACAATTTTTGGGCCTAACCCTGGATTCTGAAAAACAGGAATGCCGTCTGCCTCCGGACAAGCTCGTTCGCCTCCATTATCAGATCCTGAACGCCTCCAATAACCCCACCATGTCCCTCAGAAAAGCCATGTCCCTTCTAGGCTCTCTCTCGGCCTGTATCCCGGCAGTCCAGTGGGCCCAGTTTCATGCAAGGAAACTACAGAGCGAGGTCTTATTACATCAAAAAGTCCTTGGAGGTTACTTGGAGGGTCAGCTAACCTTATCCCGTAACACAAGGGAGTCCCTAGAGTGGTGGTTACACAAGGATAACTTATTAAAAGGGGTGCCCTGGGAGTATAACGTAACCCGCATAGTCACCACGGATGCTAGTCCTTACGGTTGGGGAGCTCATATGGGTGAAATTTTAGTCCAGGACCGATGGCAACATCATCAGTTAGGAATGTCATCTAACCTAAAAGAATTAACGGCAGTAGAACAGGCGGCTAAAAAGCTCCTTGTGTATCTACAGGGCCATCATGTACGAGTGTTCTCCGACAATCAGGTCACCGTGGCATACATCAATCACCAAGGCGGGACTCGTTCCAGACCCCTGATGTTGGTAGCAGAACGGTTGTTCCATCTAGCAGAACAATACTTCCTATCTTTAACAGCATTGCATATAAAAGGAAAAGACAACATCACGGCAGACTTTTTAAGCCGCAATCGGCTAAAGCAAGGGGAATGGTCTTTAAACACCTCCATATTCAAACTGATTGTTCAAAAGTGGGGATATCCAGAGGTAGACCTATTCGCCACCAGAGACAACACTCAATTGGAACAATTCTGCTCCCTGAATCCCAGAGAAAATCCTCTGGCGGTAGATGCCTTCCTGATAAACTGGGACTTCAAACTAGCCTACGCCTTCCCTCCCCTATCTCTTCTACCCCTAGTGATGAGGAAAATCAGGAAAGACAGAGCAAGGGTGATAGTTATCGCTCCGTTTTGGCCCAGGAGAGCATGGTTCTCATGCCTCAGGACCATGTCGGTGTCCGATCCTTGGGTTCTGCCGGACATCCCGGATCTCCTGTCCCAGGGCCCAGTCTTCCATCCTCAGGTGGCTGGCCTTCATCTGATGGCGTGGAGTTTGAACGGTCATTATTAGAAGAAAAGGGTTTCTCCACAGACCTAATTAACACCCTTCTTAAAAGTAGGAAAATCATTACCACAAAAATTTATGTCAGGATTTGGAAAAAATTCCTTCAAAACTCAGAAGTAATCGCTGGGGATTCAGCACCTATAATGCAGATATTAGAGTTCCTACAAAAAGGTCTAGACATGGGACTCTCTACCAGTACCCTTAAAGTACAAGTGTCAGCCTTGGGGGCTCTGTTTAGCTGCAACATTGCTGGTAATTATTGGATAAGCAGATTCATTAAGGCAGCAGGTAGATCCAGGCCAATAATGAAGGATAGGTTTATGCCGTGGGACTTGAACCTAGTCCTCACTGCTATGACAGAGACTCCATTCGAACCTATCTCGTCGGCTTCCCTAAAAATCCTGTCCCTCAAGGTAGCCTTCCTGGTAGCTCTGACATCAGCTCGCAGAATAAGCGATATTCAGGCCTTATCTAGGTGTCCTCCTTATTTACAGTTTAAAGAGGATAGGGTAATACTCAGACCT